>NW_027206291.1:6619386-7263443 GCF_024711535.1 Dipodomys merriami | reverse complement strand
GAGCTGCCAGTCGGGTTGTGAGCGCAGTTGGCGGGCTGCAGGCAGCTGGTGGCAAGCTGGCCGAGGCCTTCAGCGGGGAGCAGAGCCCCAGATCTCCACCTTGGGCTTCCAACTCCTCAGGCGCACTGTGACCGCATCGGGAGACCCTGGGGACTGCCTGTTTATCATGCTGTCTCTGGAACACGGATTCCATCACGCAGGGAGCTAGAAAACCTGCCCGGCTCTGTTTTTAGCAGGTGGTTAGAAGAGGATCAATTTAGGGTGTTCTGGATCCCTCCTCCTCCTCCTCAGCCCCTTCAATCTTGTCAGCTGTAAAATGGGTCTCTTTTTAACCCCTAATGGATCAGGGAGATGAAAGGTGAATTCATGAATCACTGGTGCTGACAGCCCAGGCGGCGGCCAGCAGGGGGGCTCCTTTGTCCCGGCCTCGGTGACCTCCCTGGCCCTGCCAGTTGGTGGGAACCGGCTAGAAGAATGTGGGGCGGGGTGAGGAAGCGCACAGCGGGGCCGGGGCCGGCCGGCAGAGCAGAGCGGGAGCGGGCTTTCTTCTGCGGCTGGACTCTGACATCACCGCACACCTCCGCGGATCAGCCTCCAGCCTTCATGCTCTGTAAACCAGGACAAAGGCTCCGATCCAGAGTCCCAGCTCACACTGACATGCGGGGCTGGCTGCGGGCTCATGCCCAGGGAATATGTTTATTTGGGGTGTGTGAAAGACTCTGGCTGTGGGAAGCCAGGGCCAGAACCGGGCCACCAGCCACACAGAGGCGTGTTCTGGAAGGAGGCCGAGGCTGAGATGGCCTGGGCTTCCAGGAATGCAGAGCCAGGCCTTCTGTCCCAGGCCTCTGCACAGGGCCCTCATCTGCTTTGCAATCAAAGATTTCAGATACACAGAAGGGCAGCATGGGCCAGCTGCTTCGGAGGACTGATGCCCGGTCAGTGATCAGACCTGCAGGCCATGCAGGGATCAGGCACTCCAAGAGCACAGGACACAGGCACCAGCCAGCACCAATCCCTACCACCATGCATCCTTTCCAGGACTACAACCCAAGGGCCACACAAATGTGCCTCTAGTTTTCAGAAAAGAGAAACCACCACCTGTGCCCGTCACTTGTGAATGGTCCACTCTGAAGGACACGGTTTTAAACTCAAAGAACAACTTGTACGTTTATTCAGGAAAGAATTTTTTTTAAATCTTTGTCCAGGTATTGGGATGCCAATAAAAACCCCAAATTAATGAACAAATAAATGAATGCAGGTCTTTGCGACAAACAGGGTAATGCCCTTCTTTCCCCTTTAAACAAAAGGCAATTAAAATTAATGTATGAAAAGATTTCATGAGGAAGAGAGAGACAGAGAGACAGGAGAGAGCACGGAGAGAGAGAAAGAGACAGAGAGACAGAGACAGAGACACAGGAGAGAGAAAGAGAAGGGGGGCGGAATTAGCATGCTTTTCCCACAGGGGGAGGTTAAGACTCCCCGGCCCCTGGAAAGGCCTGTACTTTGAGGGTCTGCACTCTGCTCCTCCAACGCTCTTTGTGCTGCTAATAAGCAGCACAATGCTAGGCTGTTTTCAGGTATAATTTGGAGAGAAACTGAGTTACAAAAGACAGGGCGATTTCTTCCAGATGTGTATGTCTGGTGTGTGTGTGGGGGGGTCTCCCCTAACAGATTTCCAGCCCACACTTCTATTTTGTACAAGAAAGGAAGATTTTAGTAAAAATCTCTCTGTAAATAGTTTTACAATAGAAAGCATTCATCTTAATATACATTCGGTGTGTTTTCCAAATACTTTTCATCTTCAGCGACAATATTTAAGGTTTGTCACAAAAGAAGAAAGACAGTGAGCCTGAAGTTAGGGAGTAGAAGTCCAGTTATCTTACGGGTTTTCTAGAAAACCTTAAAAAGTTTATGGCTTGTTTCATGTGGCTTAGGGTATGAAGTGTGAGAATATATTATTCTCTAATGAAACTTGGTTTGGTAAGTTTTACGAACACATCGCCATTACCATTTTTGCTCTTAGGAGAAAAAAGGGGATTGTATTCATCCACACTTAATTTTTTTGTATTTCTTCAAACCCAGGAGAGGTTGCAATTCTGATCATTTTATCACTGCTTTTTGAAGGCTGACAGCTATTCAAAAGCCAAGAAATGCTAGTGGAAGTCCCGGGCCCACCCTGTACCCTGCCTTAAGCTGGGAACTGAAAAGTTTCTTGAGGGTGATATTTTTTTACTGGTTATTTTTCTAAGCAGAATCTATATGTAGGAAAACAAGTTTTACTATGCAGAGGCAGAAACATGAAGGTAAGCAATAAGACTATTTGCATCTGCTGGTGGGGGTGGATGTGTATTTCTTCCAATGTGGGCCTGAGGAGCTCAGGTGGCTATGGGGGACCCCCCTTGCCTCAGAAAGCCACAGGCTGTACACTTCTGACATCAGAATTCAGTTGGATGCTCGAACAGGATTTAAGCTGCATTCTCAGACAGACAAAGGCTCCCAATCCAGCCGTGCTGGAGAAAACTCCACAGAATGCGCTGACCTCGTTGTCCCATTTTGTGCATGTGTGCATGCCTCTGTGTATGTGTGTGTGTGTGTGTGTGAGAGAGAGAGAGAGAGAGAGAGAGAGAGAGAGAGAGAGAGAGAGAGAGAGAGAGAGAGAGAGAGAAAGAGAGAGAGAGAGAGAGAGAGAGAGAGAGAGAGTCTTGGGGCTTGAAAACTCAGGGCCTGGGCACTGTCCCTGAGCTTTTGTGCTCAAGGACAGCACTCACCACTGGAGCCACAGTTCCACTTCTAGTTTTTTTTGGTGGTTAATTGGAGATAAGAGTCTCACAGACTTTCCTGCCTGGGCTGGTTTTGAACCATAATCCTCATCTCAGCCTCCTGAGTAGCTGGGATTACAGGCGTGAGCCACAGGTGCCAGGCTTGCCATTGTGTTTTTAACATTAGACCGATCCACATCTGTGAGCTGGTCTGTGGCCTCCTCCCCTCCTGTGACCGTGGGAAGCGCTGTTTCTCCAGGGTCTGCCCACTCAGCTCTGTGCCACTGTGTGACAGCTTTCGCTTATGCACCAAGTATCTCTCATGCTCAGACTTTGAGTTGTGTATAGTTCTTTGGTTTTCACACCCTGTTCTGGCTTTTTGCTGTTGTTATTGTTTTATTCTGTTGTTGTTGCCATTTACATCCATAGCAGGGCTTGAACTTCAAGCCTCCTGCTCTCACCTGGCTTTCTCAATCATACCTGGTACTCTACCATTTGAACCACAGCTCCAGTCCAGCTTTTTGCTGGTTAAATGGAAAAGTCTTTTGCGCTTTTCTGCCCAAGCTTTGAACCACAATCACAGTTTGAGGCCAGCTGTGTGGAAAAAGTTTTCAAGCTGCCACCCCCTCCGCCTCCCCAGCTGCTGCACTGTTTCACCAGTTTCTAGGCAATAGTGGCTCAATTTGCTCATCCAGCCAGGTGCCTGTGTAAAACAGGGGGATTGCTATCCGGGCACAGGCCCAGGCAGAAGGTAAGACCTTGTCTCAAAATAAACAAAGCAAAAGAGGCTGGAGGAATAACTTTGGTAGAGTACCTGCCTAACAAGCTGAAGACCTTAAGTTCAAATACCACCCAAAGACAAAACTAAAAACAGAGAGACCCAGCAAATACAGCAAGTATTTGTTTAAATGGATATTAATTAACAGACTCATGGTAAGATCTGCTGGCTGCCTAGGCACAGCTCATCCAGGGGTAAGAGCTGAACTAAATGTGCACCAACAATGGAGTGAGTCAAGGCTCTCTCTCTCTCTCTCTCTCTCTCTCTCTCTCTCTCTCTCTCTCTCTCTCTCTCTCTCTCTCTTTCTCTCTCTCTCTCTCTCTGTTTTAGCAAGGATTTACTGTAATAAACTAGGTTGAAATCAGGAGAAATGGAAGAGAGAAAAAGATTCCAGTTCTCCATGCAGGAAATGAGAGTTTAAGATTGGAAGGAGATTTGGATGCAGGAATGGGTAGACACTGGGACTGGATGAGGAATGGTGGGTACTGGGAATTAACAGAGAATATTGTAGTAAGACTACACAAGCTACTTCCAGTCGGCTGCGTACCCTGCTGATCCCCAGTTACCTCTCCCTGGTGCCTTCAGTCTGCACAGACGGCCGCGTGAGCTGTCCAGCACATTCCCACAAGGACACTGCTGGGCGCTGGGGACTCCCTCGGGAAGCTCTTTCGGCAGTCATGGTAACCAGTTCAGGTGAAGTTGTAGGTTTGTCGTTGACCTGCATTTGCTTTAGGGGAAGGAACACGAGTTTGCTGGTTCTAGAGGAATTTTCACACCCGGAGTCAGTGCTGAGAAAGCGATTTCATTCTGAGCCACAATTCCAAAGGCCAAAGATGGGATGACGGCGCCCTTGGCTCTGCGCCATGTACCTCCCCCTGGTTTGCACCTCCCAGTGCACGAGGGGGGGCAATAGATGCCCAATCGATGCCACCGGAGGGGTGGAGGGCGGAGTCCATGCGGAGCCACAGGCTCTACCCGAGGAAGAATGTGCAGTTTGAGTGTATGCGGACTCCCTCCTCAGTGCTCCTACCAGCCCCTTTCTTACAGCACAGAGCTCCGTGTGGGCTTGGCACAGAGGGACTGGAACTCTTCCATGCTGCTGGTTGAAAGGGTGACATTTCCTGCCAGTAATTAGCCCCTGTCACCAGGCACAGGGCACCAAGCCTGACACCTTCCTCAATAGCCGCGTGAGAAAACCTGTAAATAGCATGGACTGGAGCTTGATTTCAAATGAATGGTGTGCTCAGGTTCCACACCAGGCCCTCGTGCCCGTGCCAGGCGAGGCCCTGCCCCTGCCAGGTGGAAGGTGCGTCACCCCGGGGGGCATCCGTCCCCGGGGCACTGGGGAGACCGCAGTGTCCAGCTGAAATGGCTCTGCCACTGCCAGCCGCATCCATCCACCACCCTCCCCTCCCTCCCTCTCCCCCCTCCCCCCCATCCCCAGCCCAGGACCACCAACAGCAAGAGGCTGCTGCTCCAGCCAGCCAGGGAACCCAGGGCTCGGATTTTAGGGTGAGCAGCAGGAAGGCTGGCCAGGGCTCCCCGGCTCCTTGCAGGCCTGCCCCCTCTACTCCTGCATACCCCCTCTCCTTGATCAGACACAGCTGACCCCTGCCAGAGGCAGACCCCAGTCTCGCCCTGTGCTGCTGGCACCATGTTTGTTATCCCTGACCTCCCAGTCTCCGTCCTCCCATCCCTGTGCATCCTGTCCTCCAAGCCCTGTCCTATGGTGACGTTGCCCTGGCTCCTGGGGACAGGGGACAGGGAAGGGTGGGTATGATCCAGCTTCCTGCTGGGGTTCACTGCTGGATTCCAGGCAACCCTCCCCAGAAGCCCAGTGATGGGAGGGCGTTACCCCACACCACACTACTGCGCATCCACACAGTCCCAGAGAGGAGGGGACACACCCGGAGACCGCAGGCTCCATGGAGCGGGCGCACACAGAGGCCCCTAGCTCTGTGGATACCCTGCACTTGCCATCCTTCCAGAAGCCCCGGGGGGTATCTGCTGCAGCCTTGGTTAGCACCCTGTGGAAAGCCAGCAGTTTCCACAGAGCCTGAGGGGACTCCATTCCTCAAAAGCCACAGCTTTTCAACCCCAGTGCCCACTGAGCTCTGAGGGGAGGGGGGGCAGCATGAGGGGGGGCGGACAGCATGTGGGGACAGCGTGAGGGGGAGGGCCGAGACGCACCCCATCTGCACCAAAGCAGCAGCTCCTTCCCTCCCATTGCTTCTGGCACATCAGGTGATCCCTCAGCCAGAAACAGAACATTGTCCTTCGAATCACTTCCCTGGTACACAGAACCGCATGGTGCACCAGGACCGCCACGGTACGCCAGAATCGCCACGGCACGCCGGGACCACCACAGCACACCGGGACCACCACGGCACACCAGGACTGTGATCAGCTGACTTGGTCAAGGGGACTGCAGCTGGGCAGAGGCTGGTCTGTGTGGTCGCCAGCAGTCTCAGGCTCACTTGGAACTCCTCACACCTGGGCTAGCCGGGGAGAAGAGCAGGAAGAACTAAGAAGACACCGCACAAGGAGGCAACTGGACACCAGCATCATGAGGCGGGTATCAGGGCCACTCAAGGCCTTCGAGACCCCAGGCACACAATGAGTGGACTGAGCTCAGTTGGTTGGAGATGCTGGGCCCTGGGGGCAGAATGGTTGAACGTTCCCAGCAGAGCAAAGGCTTCCACTGGACCCTGAGATTTGAGCCAAGGTGTGGAGGTGAGGTGTGGCCCTGGAGTGGAAAACTTCAGCAGAGAAGTGGGGGGCAGGGGCAGAGGTTGCAGTCAGGGGCAGGGACCACCCTGAGAGGGCTCATCACCAGGGCTACATAAGACGATTGTTTTTGTATCTGGAGCTTTCTTTTGCATTCTGTTTTGATTTTTTAAAATTAAAAACTCTAAAGCTAAAAGCAATAGGTTCCCTTTAAAATATGAGGAAAACTGCTAAAGGGTAGAAAAGAGAAAGCGATCACAAGTGACCCCTGGGAAGCACTTTAGTCAGCCTGGGGTTGGGGGTGGCCCAGAGATTCCCCACTCCTGAGGTTGGGGGTGGGGTGGGGAGGGATGCAGAGATTCCCCCATTCCCACCTCCCAGGCAGCCAGACAGTGCTGCCAAGATCATGTGCTGTCAGTTACAAAACACTGAGGAATACGCAAGCACCCAGCCCTGAGTCTTACCTCGGGACTCGGTCTGGCCTGCTCAGATCCCTGGGTGGCGGGATCCCAGGAGGAACGAGCTGGGAATCAGATCAGATTGTTCTTTTGTGCTGGGGTCCAGGCTCAGCCTCAAGAAAGGCCCAGCTACACACTGCCGTGTCCTGGCTTCATTGACCACATGGCTGTGCCATCATGCGGCACGTATGGGACACAAACCGTGTCCTCGCAGGGTCTGAGGATCTGGGAAGGAGGCGTTCAGCATAAAGCAGCGTTTTCATTCCCTGGGAAATGATTCTATGCAAATCTCCACCTGGCTCAGCTGCCCACTCACCAGGACAGCACACATTGCCTCTGACACATCACCAGACAGGTGAGATGAGACCTCTTTCAATCATGGGAGTGACCCACGGGGGACATATGAGTGCATGCATGTGTATTGCACTTGAATGTATGCTTTACATGTGTGTGCTCTCATGTGCCAGTGACATGCATGGTTGCGTACACATATGCATGTGGGTTGCAATGTATATGCATGCATGTACACACTTGTATGTGTGTACTTGCTTGTACATATACACATGCACATGTGTATGCATGTGAGTGTATAATATGATTGTGTGTATATGTGAGCCTGTGTATATAAGCATGTGCCTATGTGTATACCCATGTGAGTTTCCATGAGCATGTGTGTATGTGTATGTGTGAGCATAAGTGTGTATGAGTGTTTTCATATGTGTCTGATGCTCCCTGGCACACATGTGAACATGGGCAGACGTGTCATGACAAAATGGGAATCACACTGTACTTGTGGCATGACCTGTTGTCACTCCTGCCTGGGCTCAGAGCTCTGACTGATATTCAGGGAGACCCCAGCACGGCTGGAATGTCCATTCTGAACTTGTAGCTGCCAGCATGCGGACCACAAACAGGTCTTCGACATGTAACCCCAACAAGTGGAGTCAGTGTCAGGGAACGTCACCGGCCATGGACGCCTGTGTCCTGGGGCTATGGCAGTGCCTGGGCCACAGACTCCATGGATGCCTACCTCAGGCTCCACTGATGCCTGGGACCATGGGCTCCCCACAGACACCTGGGCCATGGGCTCCATGGACGCCTGGGCCACAGGCTCCCCACGGATGCCTGGGCCATGGGCTCCACAGATGCCTGGGCCATGGGCTCCCCACAGACTCCTGGGCCATGGGCTCCATGGACACCTGGGCCACAGGCTCCCCACGGATGCCTGGGCCATGGGCTCCACAGATGCCTGGGCCATGGGCTCCCCACAGACTCCTGGACCATGAGCTCCATAGATGCCTGGGCCACGGGAACCCCACAGTCATCTGCCATGCAGCCCACACATAACACAGAGAACAGAGAAAGACCCTTCTACCCACAGCATGGTGGACTCTGCACCTCCATGCTCTCCTCTCCCATACTCCTCCTCTAAGCCACAGACTCTGTAAACCCAGCAGTGCTTCCTGTGGACAGCTCCATGCAGTTGTACCCTAGCCAGGGAGTGAACCCACAGGCCCATCCCTCATCACCTCCCCCTGCAGACCAGCAAGTGAACCTATCCTCCCCCCAACTCAACCATCTTCTGCCCGTCCCGTCCTCCACAGTATGGACACAGTATGGATATTTGGTTCTTGCCAAAGGAGAGCAGCACTCCATCCTGAGACACATGCCCAATCCACAAGGGCACTGCCACCAGGTTCTAAGCCGACCTGTGGCTCATGTGCACCCACTCCTGGTGCCCAGACACCCAGTTAAGGCTGGGGACAGGGTCAGGAGAGAATCCAGTCCAGGAAGACTCCCGAGGGCTGACTGCTCAGTCATCTCATGGAACCAGAAAAAGGAAACTTGGAGCCAGGTGCCGGTGGCTCACGCCTGTGCTCCTACCAACTCAGGAGGCTGAGATCTGAGGATCATGGTTCTAAACCCATCTGGGCAGGAAAGTCCACAAGGCTCTTATTTATAATTAACTACCAAAAAGCTAGATGTAGAGCTATGACCACCAAAAAGCCAGGGGTGTAGAGGTGCTCGGGTGCTAGAGCACTCTACTTGAGGTAAAGAGCTCAGGAGCAATGCCCAGTCCCTGAGTTCAAGCCCTAGGACCAGCACAAAGGGGGACAAAAGAAAATTTAGAATGTCTTCCAATGACTTGAAGGAGAAATTGCCATCCAAGATGAAAGAGTTAAGAATAAGAAGAAAAATAGTAAGAAGAAAGGAAAGGAGAGGGAAGGAAGGAGGGAAAGGCGGGAAGGAAGGAGGGAGGGAAAGGAAAGGGGGAGGGAGGAAAAGAGAGGGAGGAGGAAGGGCAAAAGAAGGGAAGGGGAGAGGGGGGTGGGACACAGCATCTCAGCCTTTGGCCAGTCTCTCATTTCACCTCTGAAAGCGCTGAAGCAAAGATGGCCTGTCCATGCAGCAGTCCCAGCCCTGGTCTAACGACCTCAGCCATGGCCGGAACCGAGCCTTGTCATGGAAGGGGGGCAGAGGCTGCACGGGAGAGCCACAAACATCTAGATTCTGTCTTAGCAGAGGAAGCAGCACAACCTTGCATGGGAACACACCTGCACATCTTCCTCCCCTCTCCACTGCTTAGCTGCACTTGGACCACAATCACAAGAACCTTCCCTCTGTGGCCTTTCCCTGCCCTCCGGCCCTTGCCTCGCCTCCCCAGCACTAGGGCAGGCCCCCGCTGACGCTGCCCGACTGGGGCTCCACAGGTGTGGCTACCGACTCAGCGCCCTCCGGTGGAGATGTGCATAAAAGGCAATTTAGGGTATTTTTCCTGGGTAGATGGATCTTCGTTTTTCTTATAGAGAAACCAACTAGACTGGAACGCAATGGGAATCTGGGAGCTGTCGTCATCACCAGCAGATTAGCACTCATAATTCTCCACGGTAATTGATAGCACCGTGCTCTACCAATTACCACGTGCCACAACAGAATCCGAGACTGTCCAAGCACGAGCAGAAATGAGAAACAGAGAATACTAAGTACATATTTAAATACAGCCAAACTCCTATGACAAAGTACTTATCTCCCAGCTCAAATCAAAAATTGAAACCGTTTACCTCCTTTATGTCTTCCCAAGAGTTTTATGTAACAAACTTTCAGTGTCATGACTAATGGCGGCCTTGCCAGGGATTGCTCGCTTCACGCTGCTGCTCAAGCCGGTGACGGGCGGCGCACGCCTTATTATGGGGTGCATTATGCAGCAGCTCGCGCGGTGATGGGGCGCCGAAACCCCGCTGTGCGAATGCCGATCAGAGCTTCTTTTAAGGCCCTTTCTCAATTGTCAGCAAAGTATTTTTTAAGGTTAAAAGGTGTAAAATTATTCTGAAATGCTTTTCTGACCTGTCGCCTATCACTGCAAAGAGCTATAGTTCATTTTTCCCCCTAAAATTGTATTTTTTGAAATGCAGTAATATTATACGAATAAGCTTCATGGAAGGAAAATAGTCCTGAAATCTCCTTGGTATTTTTTTTTGCAAGGCATCTTCCCTGATGACTGTAATATTAATCATTGTTTCATGCTAAGAATTATCATTTCTGATGCAATTCTTACCCTGTACCTCCATTTCTGGGATGAAATTAATACAAATGACCATTTCCCTTTACATCTCCTTCTTCCTTTTTGTTCCCTCCTCCCCTAAGAGCAGTTACTCCATATTCCATAATGTCAGCGTCGAGTTCATCAGTGTCATGAGATAGAATCTCATTCTCAGAGACCCGCAGGGCCCATGGGCCTCCAATCTCCGCACTGCAATTGAACCCACACTAGGAGTGGCGGGAAGATGAGACCCACAGATGCTTGGACTCCATCCCTCATCAGCTTTTACTCCAGATTGTGCACGGATAGGGGAGTCACAGGCTAGGCAGGAATTCCAGGTCACATTTTGTTGGTGTGAGGAATGTTTCCAGTGCTAAGTGCAGTGTATAATTCTTTTATTTGTATGTGTGAGTGTGTGTCTGTATGTGCATATGTATGTACCTTTGTGTAGATAAGTGCATGTATGTGTGAAACTGTGTGCACACGTGTATGTGTCTGTGCATGTGTATGTGCACCTGTATGTATATAAGCATGTGTATATGTGTGAACATGCATGCACATGTGTGCATGTGGCTCTGTCTGGTGTGTAGTGCCACACATTCCTTTCTTACTCCTGGAAGTGACGTGTGCTCATCAGATGCCATCCAGTTCCAATGGACACAGGTGTGATCTGGAAGAATCCTGCCACTTGCAGGATGCAGGATGAGGCTGGTTTATTGGCACATAAGCATTTTGCTGGGCTCATAGCTGTCATGGTGCCACACTGGCTCCAGAGCACATGGACTTGCCCTGCTTGGGCACTGGGGACTCAGATGCCCTTTCCAACCTCACCTGGGTGTGTTTGGGTGCAGAGTGACTTGGGTCCGTCACCTGCTGTCCTGATGTCCCTCTGCACAAATCAGGGTAAGTGATCTCTCCATTTGGTCAGTGCGAGGACCTAACAGAATGTTGTATGCATGCATGTACATGTATGTTCTCAGCGTGGCATGCACTACAGAGGAGAGGCCCAGCCTGGACACAGGGCTCCACTCCTCCATCAGGCAAGCATCTGAATACAGCATCCAGCTGCCCATCTTCCACACTGGAGATAGGTTTGAAAATTAAAGTCAGTCCACAAGTACCAAGAACTCGGTGCAAGCTTGGTCTTGAGCTGCTCAACGAGACGTGTAAGTTAACGTCCAGAAAAAGACCTTACACCACTCAGTAGCCAGCACCCAGCTCCCAGCACCCACTGCTCCTCATGTATTTAGAGACCAGCGAACTCAGATGGCAATGATAAGTCCAAAACCATTACTTGTAATTTTAAATTACTCTTAGTATTAATTATTACTGTTTTTTGTAGACAAAGACTTGCTATGTAGACCAGGCTGGCCTTGAATCCTCAGTCCTGCTACAACTGCCTGAGCGCTGAGACTACAGCATGAGCCAGCGTGCTCAGCCTTTTTGGCTTGCTGCTGGAAGGAACTCATCTCTGAGATAATCACTTGAGTTTCGTCAATGGCCACCAGCTGTTGGTGGACCAACAGAGCTCACTGTGCTATTCCTAGAGGAGAAACCAGAACTCTCCCCCCACACACACTTGGTCTTCGAAGATTGGGATGGAAAAAACCCCGAGAGTTGGCCACAGCCACAGGGGCCATTCTGAGTGTGAGCTTGCCAGGACAGCTCATGGGAGAAGCATGGGACGGCAAGCAACAATCACCGTCCCGTCAGCCACAGAAAGAGCACACCAGGGTCACTGAGCCACCATGCCTCCCCGGCCACCCGGGCCCCCAGACCACAAGCGTCAGGACCAGGCCGCTTCACCAGCGGCAGATGTGCTCCCTGGGGTCTCCAGGCTCAAGCCCGCCACTGCCCACACACACACACCTAGGCCAGGGCCTCTGTCAGGTCAACAGCTCCATGCATGTTTGCCCTCTGAAGTACAGGAATGCTTCTCAAGAGGCCAGGCAGGTTGGGTTCCAATGTGCATGAATAAGGGCTCAGGCCTCCCACCCAGGACCACACTCCTGTGTGCCCAGCTGTCCCAGCTGTCATCCAGCGCAGGGGCTGTGCAGGTGTGGGCAAGATGCCCTCACTGGCACACGGGATGCCCTTGCTCACACCCAACACCCTCGCTGGCACATGGGACACCCTTGCTCACACGAGACACCCTTGATCACATACAACACCCTCGCTCACACATGACACCCTTGTTCACACATAGGACACCCTCGCTCACACATGGGACACCCTCGCTCACATGCAGAACACACTGGCTCACACCTGGCACCCTCGCTGGCACATATCTGGTCACCCTCAGCAGACTCTTGGCTGAAGCACTTGCTGCCCACGAGAGCTGGGGGACGGGAGGAGATGTGGGGTGGGCGGGAGGTCCGCGTGGGGCTTGGTGAAGGAAGGAGCTGGGTGCAGAGCTTTGTCAGCAGCTCCTGCAGACCTCCCCTGGCCTCCTCCACAAGTCCCCGGCACACGGGCCTCCAGCAAAGCCTGGCCTTCTCCTTTCCCTTTACCCCAGCCTGCCCAGAGACACTGAGCCGCGGTTCTACCCCTATAGTTCCTGGGACCGAAAATATCAAACAGCAGCAGCTACAGCCGAACGTCAAAAGCTGAAAGCTAGCATCTGCCCACTAAGATCTCTGTGCTCACATGGAGTATCCTGAGTGCCGCCAAGCTGTCAACCTTGTTATGGCCAAGGGGTCAGGCTGGCCATCCTTGTGGCTCCTGAGGGAGGCTTGGGGCGTGAACCATTCCAGAAGAACACAGAAAGATGTGGAGTGACGCTGTGACCCCGTCATACCACTCCTCATACCACTCCTGGGAATCTGCCCAGAGCAGCACAAGCCAGACACCATAAAGACACTGCACATCCATGTTCACTATGGCACTCTTCACCACAGCCAAGGTTTGGAAACAGCTCAGTGCCAACAATGCCTGAGTGGAAACAAAAATGTGGCACAAGTGCACAATGCAAGTTTGCTCATTGACCAGAACGAATACTATTATTCCACTCGCAGGAAAACGGAGGGACCTAGACAAACACTGTGTGAAGTGAAGTCAGTCAGGCTCAGAGACAAACATTGTGTGAAGTGAAAGTCAGCCTCAGAGAGACAAATAACACATGCTTTTCTCTCATATGTGGAAGTTAGATCTAAAATACAAACATGCAAGCCGGGCGCTGGTGGCTCACGCCTGTAATCCTAGCTACTCAGGAGGCTGAGATCTGAGGATCGCGGTTCATAGCCAGCCCAGGCAGGAGAGACCATGAGACTCCTATCTCCAATAAACCACCAGAAAACCGGAAGTGGCGCTGTAGCTCAAGTGGTAGAGCGCTCGCTTTGAGCTGAAGAGCTGAGGGACAGCGCCCAGGCCCAGAGTTCAAGCCCCACGACCGACAAAAAAAAAAAATACAAACATGCATGAAAATGCACACAGGGATATATGCATATACATGCAAACAAACAGACTAGAAGATGGTATACCTAGGGAAAGAGCCTAGTGATGTAACTCCTTGGGCAACAGATGAATTATTTAACAAATGATTACAACAAATTTTGTGGGGATAAGGTGGTGGCAAGGAAAGGGAGGGCACACAAGAAGAGGAGGGAGGGCGATCCAATGCAGTCATTACATGCAGTGAACAGTATGTAAAACTGAACTGTGTGACTGTGTCACAGAGAACGGTGGAAGGGGTGACAGGGGTCAAGAGGCCTTGTACTTGTAACATGACTCATGGAGTTGAAACCCCTATAAAATAATGTTTTAAAGGTATTGCCCCAGGGGAGCAGAAAGATGCTGCACAGGAAGTGCCCCACAGGAAGTGCCCCACAGGAAGTGCCCCACAGGAAGTGCCCCACAGGAAGTGTTCCACAGAAAGTGCCCCACAGGAAGTACCCAAGGGAGGCTGCCATTTCTATTCTCTCTCAGCAGGAAGCAACTTGTCCCATAAATAGGGTGGAAACCTTCCTATGAAGGCAGACCTAGGAGAATTCTGCTCCCAAAGGGCAACACGCTCCCAGGCACCCTACAGGCCTTGCGCCCTCACAGGAAGCAAAGGCAATGCTCCTGAGTCTGCCTCAAGCCAAGGACCGAACGTCGGGTCCCTGGACACCCTGAGGACAGCTCAGTGGGGCCACATGGCCCACTCCAAAAACGGAAGCTAGAGCCATGCAGTCACCAGTCTGAGAGAATTCTGCACTCCACCAAGCTGGCGTGAGCCTCAGTCCTTGTGGGGTAGACTCCGACCAGCTCCTGAGTTTGCTTAGGGGTCATGGTTTCCTCTTCCCTGGGCACCTGCCCCCTTCTCAAGCCTTGGGCATTTGATACAGGAAGCAGGATATCCCGCCCGATCTGGTTTATGGCTGTGGGGTCAAGGAAAGCAGCTGGTTGGGCAACTGTGTCCAAAGGCTTAGCTAGCTGTGGATGTATGTGAATTCACCAAGACAGGATGCAGAGAGCAACATGGAGTCAGCCAGTGACTGCCCTAGAGACTCACTGTGTTCTTTACCTTCTTGCCTCTGGCATCACTGGCAACAGACCTGTGGGCATTGTGGGGTTTACTGGTGACTCAAGCCCTTTGCCTCTTCTATAGCCATGAGTCCTGCTAAGAAGTCACCTTCCAAGGAGCCTTCTGGTCCCACCCATGTCTAGGAGATTGTGACAATGGACGTGATGATATGCCCCGCCCCGATGGGAATGCGGGGAGGCCATGCTGGAGACAGCCATGGGCTTCAGTGCTCCCTGAGTGCATCCCTGGGTCTTTTCTAATCCTGCAAGTCCCTGGTCAGAAAATTCTCTGTTCCTTTCCATCTCACTGCAGATCAGCCAGCTCTTCTCTGAGCACATGCCTTTCTTGTGATGCTTTGCAAATGGACAATGCCAACCTCTGTGAGTTAAATTGTGTCCCTCAAAAAGAGATGTTGAAGCTCTGTTTCTCTGCCTGTGAGTGTGATCTTTTTTTGGCAATAGCATCTTTGAAGATATAACCAAATTAAGAGGAGGTCCTATGTGTGATAGCATTCCTACTCCATTAATGGCTTCTTGAGGGTCAAAGCACAGGTACCAAGGGCAGGTGCTTGACAGAGACACAGACACGTGAAAATGAGGCAGACACAGGTGCAGGGTGCTGTAAGCCAAGGATTGCTGGGCTCTACTGGGAGCTAGGAAGCATAGACCCCTTTACTCACACATGCTCACACACTCATACACACATAGATGCATCCACATACACTCACACATAGATGCACACATATACACATGCACATACATGCATACATAGACACATGTGCACACATGCTCACACACATACATACATACATACATACATACATACACACACACACACATAAGCCTGCCAGTACTTTAGACCATGATGAGGCTTTGATGCCAAGACTTGGTTTTGGACATATGGCCTGCAGAGCTATTAGAGAACAAACGTTTCAAGCATTTTTGGCATTTGGGGTCTTTTTGTGACACTAGCTCTGGGAAGTGAGCACACCCCCAACATATAATGCCAACACACGGTTTCACACTCTCTTCTTCTTGATCCACACTGGGCCAGCACCCAAGGCCAGGACTCACAGATGCTTTATTCATGTATTTTCAGACTTTGCTTTCTATCGGTTAACTACTAAGGTGATATCACATATTTTAGGACATTTGAAACAAACCATACCACCCCACTTCTGTGCCCTAAAATAGCAGTTCCACTCTTCCTTCTTGCCAGTAGACTAGAAGCTGGCTCTGGTGGGATAGGATGGGGCGGGGCAGGGCTGTGAGCCTCCACGGCCTCTTCCAGACAGGTCAGACCATGAGCAGCTGGCTCATCACACCGCTGGGCCTGTGATCTGCCACATGCTGCTCCTGCTTGTGGCCACATGAGCTGGAGGTGGATGCAGGGAACCCTCCAATGTGACCGGAAACAACTAGAAAGATCTGGTGAATACCAGAGGTGGGTACATAAATCCACTAACTTTGTAGTTACTAGTAAAAACGGCCTTTTGGAGAATGACGTCTACCTATAATTTGCTGCTGAATAAAAATGCCATTCGCAACTGCTTCTGGGATTGTGCGCCTGGCTGATTATGCAGCCTTGCTCAGCTCCCTTATTAAATTTAAATACTTTCCCCCTCTATTTTGTTAGGTTTTTAAAATGCAGATACTCATATTTTCTTCAGATTCTGACAAGATTTTCTTTAAAACAGTTTTGAAAAATCAATCCTAAGTCTTTTCCTTCCTTTTCTTCACTGAGAACACCGGGCTGGATTCCGAGCCGCCAGCACACAGAGCTGCACATTGCTGTCTTCCCACTTCATCTCAACTGTAGCCCAGGAGCCTCCATAGTTGTTTATTTCTTTATTCTTTCTTTCTTTTACCAAAACAACAATTACCCAAGTAAGTCCCTGCAAAGTCTTCCCTAGTTCAAGTCTGTGACGGTTCAGCATCACCAGAACCAGCATTTACTTCTTTGGTCTGTTAGCCTGAAGCACGACGCCCTGACACCCTCCAGTCCCCGATGTGAACACAGTGTCCCCGATGTGAACACAGTGTCCCGTATTGTTGAGACAGCACAGGGCTGGATGTGCTGGGTCTCTGCCCCACCCACCCTCCAGGGGCAGGGGCGGTGGCTCTGATACCCTCTGGAGAAGGAACCGATGTCAAAGCCCCCTCAGCCCGCATCCCAGATGACAGGGAAGCAGCTGTTTCACAGTGGGTTTTCAGGAAGAAATGGCCAATACGTCTCAAAGGCACAACAACCCATAGCGCACATTCTGAGCCCCAAGCCTCTTAGCGACTAAGCGAAGTGTCCCGAGAGAGAGAAGGTTCGCTCTGCTGCGGCTGGGAAGGCTCTGCCTGTCTTTGCCTTCCACGTGTGTGCCTTGGTGATCTAGATTGAATTCTGACTCTATTAAACCTTATACCCAAAGACCAGACCGGACTCCCAGCCTTCCTGGAGCCGACCCTTGAATCGCTGAACAAGCTGTGTCATGAAAGCTTTCTTATGACAAAAAGATGGCCAGGCATCCAGCAGAGATGTGCCCAAGACATGCTGAGGCCAGAGGGAAGATCTACCCCACCAACCGCCCCTGTGCCCCAAGCCAATGGGCAGCGGCATTACACAGCAACCCGTAGGCGTGGCCCATGGCAGGCACTGGAAAGAATGTTCTAGGTGCAGAGCAGGACACCAGAATTCTTACTGGGTGAAGTCCGGCAATCCAACAGGCTACATTTTCTATTTTCTTCTTTTCTAATTTACAAAACTACTCACATATTCATTTAAAATGCTCATCCCATCCTGGTGTTTTCATTATTTGAGTGCCATTGAGTACTATCATTCCATTCTAGACTACAGAAGTCATACTTTTCTGATGCTTCACATATGCAAAGTTATGTAGGGTAGTTTTATTTCATCACTTCTGGTCTCAAAATACAGTACATTTTTAGGGCTGAGCCTTGGGCAGTAGGCTGAGGCCTACCAGATGGACAACTCACATGCATGCCAGCCATGGGCCATACAGCTTCCTTAATGTCCAAGACACACAACAGGGTTTCCAACCTCAAAAGAAATAAGAAACAGGTTACCTTGGGTCAAACACTCTTTGTGCCCACCTTGGACTCCAACTGTTTTCATTTATTTTGAACTGAATTTGATCTTTGATTTTCGTTCACAAACAGGGCTTCAAAGCATCCTGGATACTATTTACAGAATCAGACTATGCGTGGAACTAGATGGCCACATCCAAAGAGCTGTTCCGGCTCTCCCTTCCATCCATTGACTCTTTTGGATGTTATCTGGGGTGTCGCTGGGCCTGTGAGGTTTGGAAGAGATGAGGCTGGGTGAGGTAGAGGCCCTGCCGGCACTCAGGCTCCGTGGGAAGGCTTGCCGCCTGTCTCCTGCATCCCAGGCCATTTCCCAACCTGCAGACTGGTTAAAAATGGAAAATGGAAACTCCGTGAAAGAGAACAGAGGCTGCTCTTCAGCCCAGTAAATATTATCCATTCTACTTTTCATATCAAAAGCAGAAACACGAGTTGTCAAGGGAGAACAGCAGGCAGGATAATGGCCCTCTTTCTGCAAGCGGCCACAGCTCCACAGACCCGCTTGTGGGAGCCGTGGGGTAACAGCACCCCCTTCTGAGAGGAGGCCGAGCCAGGCTCCGAGCCAGGCTCACCGGATCCCACTGCCCCTCCCCCGCCCCTTGCCCTGGCACATACTGAACTTTCAGAAAATGGCTTTGTAGAGACCCAGGCACATTCTGTCTGACAGAAGGGACCGGCTCCAGTCGGGGCTCCTCTCCCTTCCTTGGCCTCCTGTATGTGGCGGGCCAACAGGAGACCCATTAGAAGTGAGTCACAGAACAGCCAGAGGATGCAGTAATCACACTTGTTGTACAATTCCTTTTGGCAAAAGACAGTTTAAATTCTGCAAACACATTTCTAATTTATAACGGTTTTTCCGGCTACTCTGTTCCAATTAATGAGTGCAACACGAGAGGATTGTGGTCCAGCGCTCTGAGTGGCGGGGTTTTATTTCCTTTCTCTTTCCTTTTTTTTTTTTTTTTTTTTTTTAAACACGGAGGCTCATTCAAAAGACTGCACTCCCTAGGTTCCAAACACACATGATGCAAAAATGATCCCCGTGACCAGCCAGTAGAGTGACTTCTAGGGGACACGGTGGCCCAGGCACAACCCTAACAAGTGTAAAGACCACGGCCAGTGCCTTCGGCTCCCCATGGCTCTGAGTTTGCGCCCCACATTTGCCAGACATCAGGAAAGGAGAAAACATAGGGGGGGGAGGGGGGAGGAAGATCTGTGGAAATGAGGTGGGAATTCAGAGATAAACACTGTTTCAATGAATAGCTTGATTCAAAGCCAGAAGCACTATTTGCTTTGTTTTAGACCTTAAATCCCCCCCCCAGGTGATACAACACTTAGTAAACAAAAACAAAAATGTGGGGGAGGGAGGGGTAACTCTACTCCTCTCCTCTCTCTTCCCCTCTCCTCTCTTCTCCTCTCTCTCCCTCCTCTTCCCCCTCTCTTTCCCCAATCTCACCTTCCCCCCCAAAGTTGCCCGGATGTTGAGTGTGCTCAGGACTGAGCCAGTATCTTGGAGAATGACAGACCAGAAAAAGAAATGGAAAAGTCATCAACACACATGGGCAAATGACTCTTGTGAGTGTGTAAAAGTGTTTGCCAAGAAAGGGACAATGGCTGGAAGGGAGCTGCTGGCAATGTCACCCTCATGTGGAGGGGCCTGAGCTGCCTGTGCCACCTCCCCAGATCCTCTGGCCAGCTGACACCACAGTGTGGTACTGTGAGGAGGAGCACTGGGGACACACTGGGGGACACCTGTGTCCCACCCAAGTGGAAAATGCAACCGGGGGAGGTCAGGTAAGGTCAAGCCCACGCCGCTCCCGCCCGGCCTCTCACCCACCCTACCACATGGAGCACTGGCGTGCCTGGGTCCTGCATCATCTTCTTATCTCTCCTTTGCTGAAGGACTCAAGCAGACTCTTCCCCCCCCCCCCCAGGACTAACATTCTTGTTCTGGAGTGACACTGAATGTGGCACCCGGGTCCAAGCCAAGATCTTCCTTCAGAGGGTCTGGAGGGTCAGCTTTGGTATGGGGGCGGGCAGAGGAGGAAGAGAGGGAAGGAGGGAGGGGGAAGGAGGAAGAAGGCGAGAAGGGAAGTGGATACCAGCTTTGCTAATTAGACGTAACAAAGCAGACTGGTGCCACATTAACTCACTTTATGCAATCAAACTCATGTTTCATCTTATGGTACAATATTTTTCTCATATTTGCAAATATACTGTGATTAAAGAGATATTCCAGAATCTTGCAAAGAGTAATTAGTGCTGCCTTGTTCGCAGGGTGTCTCACGAGCTCAGGAGCCTGGTGTGGTGCAGCGTGGTGAAGTCACAGAGGCCGAGGGAGGGTTTGAGGCCAGCCTGGGCCTCAAACTAAACAAACAAATAAATGTTTAGAATCGTTACATTTGCCTGTGGCAGTTTAATAATGATGTTGCACGCTTTATAATTTCACATCTTCGGAAAGCACTTGTGCTGCTCTGGGCGCCTGCTGTCTGGTTTATGTGTGCTTTATGTTTACAAAGTCGCTCTGCTCAGCTCTGGGGACAGGCTAGCTTATTGCAAAGTTTGACCTGCATGCATTGAAAATAAATTAGCAGAAAAGTGAGAAATCAATACACAGGAAAGTGGACCCCGGTCAGAGGACACATGCCATCCACTACCCAAATCATTTCTAGCCCTCCTGACTCTCCACATTGAGTATGACTGCCAGGCTCAGAAGCAAGGTCTCACTGAAGACACGGAGCAGTGCTTCCCAGTGTGGGAGCTGGGTGCCAGGGCGTGCATAGAGGCTGGGTGCCAGAGGCCAGGGCACACAGGGCACACAGGGTACACAGGACACACAGGACACACAGGACACACACAGGATATACAGGGCACACAGGGCACACACAGGACACACAGGACACACAGGGTACACACAGGACATACACAGGGCACACAGGACATACACAGGACACACACAGGACATACACAGGGCACACACAGGACACACAGGACACATAGGGTACACACAGGACATACACAGGGCACACAGGACATACACAGGACACACATGGGACACACAGGGCATACACAGGACACACAGGACACACAGGACATACAGGATACATACAGGATACACAGGGTACACAGGACACACAGGACACACAGGACACACAGGGCACACACAGGACACACAGGACACACAGGCACACACAGGCACACAGGATATACACAGGGCACACAGGCACACACAGGACACACAGGCACACAGGACATACACAGGGCACACAGGACATACACAGGACACACACAGGGCACACAGGACACACAGGCACACAGGACACACACAGGGTATACAGGACACACAGAGGGTACACAGGACACACACAGGACATACACAGGATACACAGGACACACACAGGACACACAGGACACACAGGGCACACAGAAGACACACAGGGCACCCGGACACACACAGCGCTCACACAGGACACACAGGACATACAGGACACACACAGGACACACACAGGGCACACAGGACACACAGGGCTAACAGGGCAGGCAGAGACATTCATGTACTAGGGAAGCACAGGGATACTTAGCATTCACTGTGCCTGGGAGGAGCATTGAGGGAGGCCTACCACGGGGCAGTCAGACAGTGCCTGCCCTCCCATGATGTCACAGGGCAGCCTCAGACAGTGCCCACCTCCCATAATGCCACTGGTCAGCCTCAGATGATGCCTATGATAGCACCAGTCAGCCTTAGACAGTGCCCGCCTCCCATGATGCCATCAGACAGCCTCAGATGGTGCCCACCTCCCATGATGCCATCAGACAGCCTCAGACAGTACCCGCCACCCATGATGCCATCAGACAGCCTCAGATGGTGCTCACCCTCTATGTCACAGCTCATCTTCACTGCCCTCAGGAAGGACTAGGAGATGCTTTTTATGCTAGTAGGATTTGAACTCTGGATCTCATGCTTGCTAGGCAGGCTCTACCACGTGAGCCATGCCCCTTGCCCTTTTTGCTTTACTATTTTTTTAGAGTCTCCTAGTTTTGCTCAGGACAAGCCCCAGACCTCAGTCTTCTTCTGATCACTCACACAGCTGGGATTGCAGGCCCAAACCACTGCCCCCTGATAAACTGAGCTATGGCCCTGTTAACTTTTTGCCCAAGCTGAGCTTGAATCACAATCCTGGGAGCAATCTCCATCTCCCGAGTACCTGGGATTACAGGATTACCCAGGCCAACATGCCCAGCCTACATTTTCAAAATGTTTTCTTAAGCTGGGCGCCGGTGGCTCAAGCCTGTAACCCCAGCTACTCAGGAGGCTGAGATCTGAGGATCACAGTTTGAAGCCAATTCAGGCAGAAAAGTCTATGAGACTCTTATCTCCAATAAACACACAGAAAAACCAAGAAGTGGTGCTGTGGCCCAAGAGGTAGAACGCTAGCCTTGAGCACAGAGAGGCTCAGGGACAGTGCCTAGGCCCTGAGTTCAAGCCTCAGGACCAGCAAAAAAAAAAGAAAGAAAGAAAGAGAAGAAAAGGTTTTCTTTTTCCTCTGCAGTTGGTTGAACCCTGCAGAGTATAGAGGCCAGACAGTATTGTGCACAACTTAGAACTGACGGAACAGAGGGCATCTCACCCTTTCCCAGGGGGTCAGTGGACATGCACCTTACCCAGGCAGGAAGCTGTGGCAATTCCAATGTGAAATCACAGTATTCTTTTTCCTTCTATTTTCACAGGTCCCTACAGTCTAGACCTAACTACTTCATAGGTAAACTGGTATTTCTTGCCCTAGGGCACAGAGGCACTGTGGCCCTGAAGCCATCCCATAAGGCTGGAATCACGTGTGATTGCTCCCCCCAGAGATTGGCAGATGTTACCTACTGTTGAATCGAGGAGTGATGGAACAAAATGCGCCAATCATTCAAGCCGTCTGCTGCCGGGCTGGATTCTGGGAGGTCTCAGGAACACGGAACTGTAAGTCTGCTTCGTCCGTCCAGCTGCAGACCTTCTCCTGGCCAGTGACATACAGGTTTTCAAACACTGTGTTCCTCAAAATGCCCCGAGGCCAGGATGTGGGGCCGGGTCCTGACAGTTGCTCCTCTACCCCACTTCTGGGAAGCTCAGCAGCAGCCTCTCTCTTCCCACTGTGGCCACCTCCGAGAAGAAAGCTGGGCAGGTGCCTGGGGCACAACTTAAAGTTGGAATTATTTAAATTATGGAAATGTTTAAATCCCCTTAGGTTTCTTTCTTCTCTACTTCATTCATTACTTCTGGATGTTTTAACTAATGTTTTCCTCCTCTGACGTTTGCTTTTAAAAAGTCACACACTATCCCTAATAACCGCACAGATCATGTCAGCTGTTGACTGCCGGAGCATTTGGCTGACTTTATCTTGTGCATGTTGCAGAACCATCGTTTTTGAGAACTGTTCCCACATCCCAGCAAGGCAACGGCTCTGAATAAAGCACTTCCTGCCAGCAACGTTGAGGTGTTGACGTGGAAGTCTGAGGCTGGGTGCTGTGTGGTGAGGTCACACAGAGGGCAGGCCAAGGCCAGCACGGTGACCCCACACAGGTGTGGGGCTGGAGCCCACCAAGCCTTGCCATTCTGCCCCTGGGCCTGTGCAGCTGGGGCAGCAGACAGCCGAGTCTCACTGACTCTGCCTGGAGAACAGGACTTCAAGGCTGAGTCTCCTCTTTCAGCCTCCAAGAGGCAAAGACCACCACAGAGTGAAATCAAGAGGGAGAAGTGAATTTCTTATGACGATAGAGGGAGGAGGATTAAAGGAAACAAAGGAGAGAGGGAAGGAGGGAGGAGCGAGAGGAAGGAAGGAAGGAAGGAAGGAAGGAAGGAAGGAAGGAAGGAAGGAAGGAAGGAAAGAAGGAAGGAAGGGGGGAGAGAGAGGGAGGGTGGGTGAGTGGAAGGGAAAGAAGGAAGGAGAGAGGGAGGGTGGGTGGGTGGAAGAGAAAGAAGGGAAAGAAGGAAGGAAGGAAAGAGGAAGGGAGGGAGAGAGGGAGGGAAGGAGGGTAGGTAGAAGGGAAGAAAGGAAGGAGGTAGGGAGGGAGGGAGGGAAGGAAGGCAGGAAGGAAGGAAGGAAGGAAGGAAGGAAGGAAGGAAGGAAGGAAGGAAGGAAGGAAGGAAGGAGAAAGGGAAGGAGGGAAGGTGTTAGGTTTTTAAAAAGAGGTAGGAAGGAAGAAGGAGAAGAAGAGCAGGGAAGGGAGTGGAGCAGGAAGGATCTGGAGATGCAACGTCTTCACCTCCGCCCCAGGCCAGGGCGGCCTCTCAGCAACTCTGCTCTGCTTCGCACACTGGAGGAGAGTCTGCAGGACCGGCTCTGGACACAGCCACAGCCACACAGCCCATGGTAGCCTCGGCTCACGGGGAGCAGCTGCTGGAACATGCGCCCGGCAGTCGGGGAAGGCAAAGGTCTTAGGACCTCAGAACCCCACACTCCTGTACATGACCCAGGTGATGCCATGAGGGACCCCCACATTCCTGACACAACGGCAGAGCCTTGGGGCAGCCTGGGGTCCCCTGACAGTTGTCCCCCACCTTCCATGGTCAGGTGTGTTTGGAAGACAAGTGTCCCAGGTGCCGGCGTGCACACTGAGGGCCTGGGATGGATGCGGCTGAGGCTCAGCAGCACTGCTGCGGGGACCCCAGTGTGGGAGCTGGGCTGCAAGCCACGCTAGGCCGGCCCAGGCTCACGGTCCACAAATCCGTCTCCGCAGACACCAGAGTGGCGGGACGGGCCCACTGCCCAAGAGGGGCTGCTGTCCTCCTGCTCATGGGTCACCTCGTCCAAGTGCCCCTTTGTGGAGAAAGTATGGAGCAGGGAAGAGGGGAGAGGGAGGGGGGAGAAGAGAGGAGGGAAGGGGCCAGGGAGCTCCAGCTGTGGCCCCCTCCGCCATGGGACAGACCAGCAGAGCCGGGCCCAGGGCCTGGCTGAGCCTGGCCGGCTGTCTTGCGAAGGCCTGGAGAGCTGCCTTCCGGAGAACAAGGCCAGCACGGCCCCCAGCCCTCCCTCTGGTCACCAATGCCGACCGACCTTCCGGAGCTGGAGCCATGCAAGTGTGACTCAAGAGCAGGGGCTGCGTGGCACCCCCCGCCCCCACGCCTCTTCACGCAGGGGAACAATACGGCTGCCAGCAGCGCCAGGCACCCCTGCCAAGGCCTGCGGAGGCCCAGCCCAGGAGGGGCGAGGGGGGGGCTGGTATTTTCTGTTCTCCTCCCTCCCCTTCCCTCCCCTCTTTTTTTTTTTTTTTTAGAAATGGAATTTTAAAACAGCCAGCGACTCCGGCAAACTCCCTGGGTAACAGTCTTAACAATTTACATAATGCCGAGGTTGAGGGGGAGGACGTAAAGCAGTCCTTTTAAATTGTGTGACACAGTTTAAAATAGTGAACCTTGGCTGGCTGGAAACTGCAGTCCTCTGAAACACAATTATAAAGCACTTAAGACTGCTCAGCCAATCAGAGGCCTTGATTGGCTGGACGTCCGAACCCTGTAATCTTTCACCGTGGGGGCCTAGCACACCACGGCTAACTGCTCGTTGGACTGTTCCACCGGCTGATCGTCAGGGGCGGCTAATGTTCATTTCAAGAAATATTACTTTTTGTTGCTTTGGTCCATGTTCCCAAAATGTCAATCCCAGATAATAGGACCCTTTGTTCCTGCCTAATACTGCTGATTGCCGTGGGGGCTGCCGGCTCGAGCCCTGCAGGGCCCTACCGGGCCCCAGGGGTCTGAACGCTGGGGCGGCGACCCTGGCGTCCAGGCCACTCCCAGACCGTGGGACACCTCTGCCAGCCCCCATGAGCCCTTCGTTTGCTCCACTAGTTTCTTTATTGCCAAGTGGGGCTGATGGCCCTCCGTGTCATCCCAGCCGGGATCACAGAATAATTGCTCACACCTGGAAATCTGTGAAGAAGGAATCCCACTCCAAGTGACGTGTTGTCTTTCACTCATCTATGCAACCAGCATTTACTGAGCACCTACTTGGTGGAGGCTCAAGGTGCATCCCTGGCTATGAGCTCTGGCTTCAGGGCCCCAAACAAGCCCACAATTGTGCATGGCAGACCCTGGCTGGCTATCATGTACATAAGGCCTGCCAGCCCAGAACACAGGATGGCACCATGGGTGGATAATGAGATGATGCACAGGTGTGGCACCAGAGACCACCCCTGCGTGGGAGGCCGGGACAGAGACACCGAGCCTCCACTGCACTGCCTCCCAAACCACGCTGGAATTCAGGCAGCTCACCTGCGAGCAAGTGGTGAAGTCACAGCTCCCCAGAGAGAGGTGCTGTCACACAAGCTCTGTCCTGAGAAGCCATCAGCCCCTTCTGTTCGGCACATAACCATCATAAAAGCTGTGCCTGTGTGAGACCCACACTGACTCCGCACCCGGACCCCACGAGGTGTGCAAGGACAAGTTGTGATAAAACACAGTGCCACAGGCATGCCCCCCTTCCCCCCTGCCCGGGCCAGGCAGGGCGGTCCCGAGCAGCCGCCGTGCCTGCCCGAGGGAGGGTCTGTGTGAGTAGTGGGTGGCAGGTCTAGTGAAGGCCCTGCAGATCACAGACCCCTGGGGTCCTCACCACAGAGAACATGGGTGGAGTCCGGGAGAAGTCAGAACACAAGAAGGTGGACAGGAAGACCCAACACGCCAGACATGCGCTCAGGAGAAAACAAAAGAAAATAAAACCCATGGAGCCCAGGGAGGATGGGGACTATGTGGGGGAGGGGAGGACAGGGACCACACGGGGAGGTCAGAGACCACGAAGGACATGAGGAGGACGAGGACCACTCAGGGAGGATGGAGACCACACAGGAGGACAGGGACCACACAGGAGGATGGGGACTGCATGGGACATGGGGAGGACGAGGACCATGTAGGGGAGGACGGAGAACAGCACAGGACACGGGGAAGATGAGGACCACACGGAGAGGACAGGGGCTGGGTGCAGCACCCTAGCAGGCATGGCTCTAATGTCTCAATCAGGTCTGGGTGGAGGAGGCACAAGCTCCTCAGGTCATCTCCAGGGTCCCTGATCCTCAGTCCTCAGGCACACCACACACACGTGCACATGTACACGCTTGATGCAGGTGCACACACAGATGCATCTACACAGGCCTGCATGTGCATACATATGCATAGAAGCAATGCACGCACATTTGTACAGACGCGTGTGCATACAGATGCGTGTGCACATGCATTTGCACTCTGTACAACCTCACTCCACATTTCAGCTTGTCACACTCAGGGCTCCCGGACAGTGCTCAGTGCTCAGTGCACCAGCCACACAGGACTCCTTTCCAGTGCTCCAGGAGTGCTGAGGCCCTTGCCAGGGGCCTCCTGGCCTCAGGGTCCTCTTGCTCTCTCTGCCCTGCCATATTTAGCCCACAGAGCAGCCTCAGTGTGCTGGGCCGAGGGTCCTACCCAGGCCTGGCCGTGCTCACCACAAGGTTGGAACCCACGTCTAATCTTCCACACCCAGGTAATCCTGTGTCGAGACCTGGGGAAAAAAACCACTGTGAAGATGTCTACGTGTTAAGAAATCAGAAATCAGCATCTGGAACCTAGCATGGTGGCCCCATGGTGAGACGTGAAGTGCTAATGGGTCTGGGGCCTCACCTTACACCAGGCAGGGCAAGTCCAGCTGCCACAGCCATGAGTTGCTGAGCTCTATGTGAGCCCCCAAGCATGGATAAAGGCTCGGGCTGTGAGTTGGGGGGCCAAGAGCTCAGCTCCAGCTGTTCCCAAGTTCCCTCCTGCCAGCCTACTATAGACCAGCCCTTGCTCCCCTCTTCCGGCACAAACACCACAGCAGCCTGGTGCTGGTGTCTACATAGTACGTTCTGCTGCAACACCCTGGCTGTTTGGGGTAGGGGTGGGGGTAGGGAGCAGGCAGGCCCTGGGTTGGGCTGGAAAACACTTTTCTTAGTGCAGGTTACAGTTGAGATGGTGAAAGATACACTGGACAAGTTCTGTCCCACACAGGAAACAGAAGTGAAGAGCTTCTGGCCAGCAGTTTCTCAGTCATGTTATGAGCCGTTCACCTTGCGGCCGGGACTCCAGCACCAGTGGAAGGTGTGGTCTGGATCCAAGGGTGGGCCACGGAGACCCCGGATGGGCCGCTGGTACCTGGGTACAGGCCCGGGGGAGGGCCACCCCGCTGCGGTGATCATGGAGGAACATTCCAGAAGTGCCCCTCCTGCCCAGGGGAGACGGTGGCCAGAGAACCCAGCTCCAGGGCTCATGAACAATACACGTGTGTTTCTCCACATTTAAGCATTTAACACAGGCATGCAGCAAAAAAGCCTGTAAGGAGAGCGTGAGGGAAACAGTGATGGGAAGGACCAGTCAGCTCGAGACACGAACAGCACCCCACGACCTGCCCAGCAAACACCCAGAGTGGGCACAGGACTCCCAAGTCTCAAAAGCCCCTGGACTACTGAAGACACGCCAACTCCGCCTGCTTCACGAATGCACTGTCCCCACCCCCACCAGGATGGGGGCGGGGGGGAGGGGGGAACAGCCAGGGGAGGGGGCCAGCGGGAACCAGGGAGCCTGCCCGTATGGCTCGTGCGTTGTGACACTGTCCAGAGCAGGGCAGACCCTCTGCCCCCAGCACTTCCTCTAACTTCTTCACGTGCTGTGCCCCGGCCGTGCAGCGAGCACTGCCCCTCCGTGCCCTCCGCACCAAAGCAAACGGGAGGCTGCACGCCAGCTCTGAGGTCAGATCAGACGCAGTCATTTAAACGCCTCTCAGTGTGGCGAGTTCCGTGAAACAATTCACACGACAGTTATCTCGGCAGCATAAGGCTGTCTATGAAAAATTGGCAAAGATTGCAGGGTTTGGGCATTCTAGTGGAAGATGCTTTAAAGTGTACTTAACAGAGCTCCGGGAACACAGCCCCATGACCGAAGGCTTCCAAGAGATCCGCAGCACTTTTGCCCCCAGATAATTACCTTTTCTCTTCCACAAATGTATGAGAGCAGCCAACATAGGTTTGCTCAGTCCACAGAACAAATACAGTAATTTCTCTGATCATCTCATTTTAGTCCTGTCCAATGTGTTATTTCACCCTAATAATAAGTAGTAAGATGAAGGAGCTGGCTCTGATATTAGAAGTGATTAAATCACGTTTGGAATCTGGGTGTGTTCAGGAGGAAGAGTTGGAGCCCTTGAGCAGATCAGGAACACGATGAGAGGATTATCTGTTTCTATAGCTGAAAAGTTGGTGTATTTTTACAAGATCCCACAAGCCACGACACCTACAATGAGTCTCCTGAGCCTGAAGAGCACAGAGCCCACAAGAGAATGGGGAGGACCCACCCGCACCCCCCTCTCCCCCTCGGGGCAGGTGACTGAACGCATGCACACAGGTGCGTCCTCACACAAGAGAATCACGTCTACAGCCAGCCGATTCCAGCGGAATTAGAGGGATGGTCTGGTTTAAAATCTTTTCAGGTGGAGGCTGTCCAGTGAGCCCAGGTACTCTGTGAACACCTCACCCTCCCAGGACCACGTCTGTCTTAAGAAACATTGTGACTGAAATCTTTGGCGATGTGAGGGCCTCCTCATCCAGAGCTCTGTCTTCATGATGGGCTGTGTGTTCAGAGGTGGCTCTCACAGGGCAGTTCTGTGGTGACCGAACATGGCTATCCACGCACATTGCTCCACACAGTTCCTGTGAGAGACCACAGGCTCTGTCCCAGGGAGAAACTGGGTGTGCGCTGAACACCGGCAGACAGAGTGGGACAGGGACAGAGTGGCCAGTGCCGCCCACAGTGGGGTGGGCAAGCCGGTAACTAGAAACTTCTACTGCCCCCCCTTCTGCCCCTGCCCCCAAACTCAGGGGATACAGGGCACAGGCCAGCCGTCTCAGCTATCCATGGAAGGCAAGGTCTGTTGAGAAAAGAAGGAGCTCTGACCCCGGCCATCCCCGGGGCCGTCCCGGAGGACCCAACCTGCCCCCACTCAAGCTCCTGGTGTCCTGGCTTTGCTGCACAGGTCAGTGCCAGTGGCAATGCAGATGACATTTTTCCTTAGATTTTTCTCGAGAGCACTCGCCATGCACTCTGTGTAAACCCTACGGGTCCTTTTTCCCTGCACCCTAAGTCATGACCTGTCTTTACCGCCCAGGATTGCCATGGTAACCAAATCAAAGCTGTTCTCTCTCCCAGAATCCCATGGGTGCTGCCTGCAGATCTCATGGGGGCGTGACAAGGAGAGACATGCTAGGCCTGCAGGGAGTGAAACCAGACCTCCACTTTCCCGTAGTGTGGGGAGGAGGGCGCAGAGCACCAGGGCCAGCACCTCACCAGGGCAGCACCTAGCATCTCACCAGAGCCAGCACCTAGCACCTCACCAGAGCAGCACCTAGCACCTCACCAGGGCAGCACCTAGCACCTCACCAGGGCAGCACCTAGCACCTCACCAGAGCAGCACCTAGCACCTCACCAGGGCAGCACCTAGCATCTCACCAGAGCAGCACCTAGCACCTCACCAGGGAAGCACCTAGCACCTCACCAGGGCAGCACCTAGCATCTCACCAGAGCCAGCACCTAGCACCTCACCAGGGCAGCACCTAGCACCTCACCAGGGCAGCACCTAGCATCTCACCAGAGCAGCACCTAGCACCTCACCAGAGCAGCACCTAGCACCTCACCAGGGCAGCACCTAGCACCTCACCAGGGCAGCACCTAGCATCTCACCAGGGAAGCACCTAGCACCTCACCAGGGAAGCACCTAGCACCTCACCAGGGCAGCACCTAGCATCTCACCAGAGCAGCACCTAGCACCTCACCAGGGCAGCACCTAGCACCTCACCAGGGCAGCACCTAGCATCTCACCAGAGCCAGCACCTAGCATACCAGGGAAGCACCTAGCACCTCACCAGGGAAGCACCTAGCACCTCACCAGAGCAGCACCTAGCATCTCACCAGGGCAGCACCTAGCACCACACAAGAGCAGCACCTAGCATCTCACCAGAGCAGCACCTAGCACTTCACCAGAGCAGCACCTAGCATCTCACCAGGGCAGCACCTAGCACCTCACCAGGGCAACCCCACCTTGGGGCAGAAGCAACTTTGGTTTTCAATCACCCTGGTCCCTGGTTCTCAGTGTAAGGGGAAGGTAATAAGAACACTTGGCATGTCCTCATCAAGTAGCTAATTCCTGTATATTGAGGAATAAAATATTAAAACTGTGGTAAAAGAATGACACAGTTTTTGCTAAATTTTCTATGAAGGAAGGAAAATAGCAAGAGTAAATGAATAGCAATAGAGCAATATTTAAAGAGCTCTAACATAAACTGGGTGCCTGTGGCTCACACTGATAATTCTAGCTACTTAGGAGGCTGAGACTTGGTAGATCCCAGGCAGAAAACTCCATGAGATGCTACCTCCAATTAACCATCAAAATGCTAAGCTGTGGTATGACTCAAGTGGTAGAGCACCAGCCAAGATCAAAATGCCAAGCAAGAGTGTAACACAGTGGTTTAAATCCCAGTACTCTCACCCTAAAAAAAAAAAAAAAAGAGCTGTAAGGTAAAGGGCTACAGAGTTCACGAGCATTCGTTGGGGTATTGGTGCTAGTCAGTGCTCTCTGGAGCGGCAGACCCAATAGATGTGCATATCATTACAAGAGGTTTATTAGATGGGCTTACATCATTGGAGGCTGCTAATCCCACAATGGAGAGCTGGGATGCAACATCTGTCCAGCTCAAGAAACTGCAGGCCTCAGACTGAGGGGACCAACGCTGCAGTCAGAGGCAGGAGGCCTGGCTGGCGCTGGACAGACAGCTGGAGTCTGATTTCCAGGGGCGAGGCACAAGGCTCAGGATGAAGTGTGCATATATGGTCTCCTTCTGCTCTTGCCCACCAGCCCCCGGCCTCCTGCAGGCCATTCACCATCAGGGCGGCCTTCCCCATGCAAACTGCTGACCCCCACAGCAGCTTCATGTCCAGCCTCGCCTCTCGATCCAGTCAAGATTGACCATCACAGACGTTAGAACAAATGCAAGGTGTGTCTGGAAGAACAAGGGGTCCGAAGCTGTGAAGTTCCCCTAAAGACTCACAGAGGCAATCTACACAGGTAAAAAATATGCATCTGAATAAAGAGTGTGGCATAAAATAGAGAAAAACATGACTCTAGCAAGGAGCAGACATAGTCCAGTCCATATGGCCGACGGCAACGCACACAGGAAGCTCAAGGCAACCAGAAGCCTGGTGCCGGCCACCGCTGCGTCAGGAGCTGGGGCTGGCGGCTGAATCCAGCCCCTGCAACTTCCACTCTGACCAGAAACCCAGCTCAGCAATGTCTTCTTAAATTCAAACTGCTGCAGGGAGACAGAGATACAGTATTGTTTTTAATAATGATACATTTTAATCAGCATCTAACAATGCCTTCTGAGATCTGGAAGGATGTCTTTAGTACGTGTGTGTGTGTGTGTGTGTGTGTGTGTGTGTGTGTGTGTGTGTGCACTCTCTCTAGATTCTGTCTTCTTTTAAGGCTTACACCTGCAGCCTTTTCCTGTCTATCTTGCCACACACTGAGCAGAAACGGCTGGCTTGTGGTGACCCAGGGTAGGATTTTTGAGTCGCTCTGGGTTTTGCTTTGTTCGTTGTTATTCTGGTTTTATCAACTTCATGAAAGTTGCCTCCATTATTCTTTTAATAAGATTATTTTTAAATCCAGAATTTTCTCCAGGGCATCTGGGGAAGCTGGGGGAGGCTGTTCTGGCTCTGTGTAAGGGCGGTGAATCCCTGGACAAGGGCTTTCTAACTTGAAGCCAACTCTAGACAGAGCCACCTCGGATGTGCGCATTTGCAGGCTGTTGTTCAGGTGTGCACACTTATGTACAGATGTGGAGCTAGCCTGTACTTCTCTCAGGGTCTGCCCTTGCATACCACTCTGCATGTGCCAGGCACATCCACAGCTGTAAAACCCATGTCGTGGCCGACACTGCGGTGATCCTTCCCATCTTTTCCCCATCAGCTACATCCTGGCCACTTTTACACACACACACACACACACACACACAGAGAGAGAGAGAGAGAGAGAGAGAGAGAGAGAGAGAGAGAGAGAGAGAGAGAGAGAGAGAGAGAACAGAGAAGGAAGAGGGTCCCATGCCCAAGGGCAGGGCAGGCCAGGAAGGAAGGAAAGGTCAGAAGGGAGTAAGTCCTTCTGAAGGCCTACAGCAGAGGAAGCCTCTGACAGGCTTCCCTGTGCTGAGCCAGGATTAGGTGGGGCTCTTGGGCCTGGTCTGGCTCCTCGTGGCACCAAAGCCCGAGAGCATCTTCCTATTCCTAGAGTGGCCTTGTCGAAACACAATGCATCTTTTTGCATTACAGGTCCCAGGCCCAGTGGGGTCACCAGCGGCTCTGAGGATGGGTGTGTCATTCGCCCCCCCCCCCCCGCCCACTTGCTTTCAGGGGCCTGGGGACCAGTCCCTCCTCTGCTGGTCCTGCCTCCTTATCTCGCTCTGCACTGACCTGCACAGCCTTCCATGCTCCCAGTCTTGTCTTAATCTGGTCTGGGCAGGGTACTGCATCCCTGAGCCAGAGGCCTGGTCACTAGTGTATAAAATTCTTGTCCTCTCCACTCGAGGTGACCGGAGCCCTGGGCGAGCACCATGTTTCTATCGATCACTAGCAAGGCTTTGCCTCCCCGAAGCGTTCTGCAGAACAGAAATGCCTCCAGTCACGTCTGTGTGGTTCCATGCCTTCTCTTTCCCCCAGGTCCTCTGATTGCTGGCCTGAGGCCTGTGGATGATCTTAGCTATGCTATAAGGACAGAGGTGACGTTTGTCAAACCTCACCATGTCTATATTTGTTTCTTTTCTGTGCAATTAAAACAGAACTGCGTGGTGTGTGTATGCCAATATTGAGGCTTGAACTCAGGACCTTGCACTCTTGCTTAGCTGTTTTTGCTTAAGACTGGTACTCTGCTGCTTGAACCTCCACTTCTGGTTTTTTGTTTTTTTTTTTTTTTTTTTTTTTTTGCTGATTAATTGGAGATAGGAGAGTCTCAGATCTATCTGCCTGAGGTGACTTTGGACAACACTCCTTAGATTTCAGCCTCTTAAGTAGCTTTTAGCTTTTTAGATTATAGCCTGAGTTACAATGTCTGGCTAAAGCTATGTGCTTAACATCTGAATTCCAAATGTCCATTGCTGACTGTAGCAATGCAGTGACCTTTGCGCTAAAGCTGCATCCTGGGCTGGCCCAGCTTACTCACCCATCCCAGGGGTCATGAGATGCGTGTGAGGTCATCTATGAAGACAGCTCTACTTCTCCACACATTCCTTCCCAGCAAGTATGCCCTCTCTCCTTTGTGAGAGGGATCACACTCAGCCTCCTGGCACCTGTGGATGAGGGGTGTGGAGGCTAAGCCAGCATGCCCTGATTTCACCTGATTCACCTCAGGAAGAGAACACCTGGCTCACCACACACAGCAGATACCGCAGAAGTAGGTGTTTTGCTGCAGCTGCCCTGTACCGGGGTAGGAAATTGTCTGCTCCTAGACTGTTGTGTGTTTATGATGTGTAACATGGGGATTTGCTGAATACTTTTTCCACGCTGACTTTTAATGTTGGGACAGTCTTGCATTCCTGGAGTAAGCCCTCGTTAGTCACGGTCCGTTACATTGTTCACACACCACTGTGTGAGCTGATTTGCTAATGTTGCGTTGAGAACTTTGTGGATATGTTCATGACAATACTTATCATAGTAATCTCTTTTATTATAATACCTTTGTATGGTCTTTGTTTAAAGTATTCTGCTTTTCTGGAGAAAGTTTTCTAGAATTGGCCTTATTTCTTCCTTAGATGTCAGTAAGGCAATTGAGGCCAGGGGTTGGCTTGTTAGAAAAGCTTTGATTAATTAAATTAATTAGAAGCTCAGTATCCACAGCACACATGGAACTAGCGATACAGTCTGTTTTCTCTTGGGTGGGTTTTGGCTGTTTATGGCCACAGAAGGGTGAGTTCTTGTGTCTGACCGTGGGCAGAGCATGCTGCTGGCGTTGTTGGCAGCATTTCTCTCTCCACCCAGGCCCAGGGCCCTGCTGTGTCTTCCTCTTGCCCAACTTGGCCACTGGCACTGCAGCTTCAGCAGCTTTATCTAGTCAAGGAGCCAGCTCTTAGATTCGGTGACTTTTTTTCCCTCTGTTCTCAGCAGATGTGGTCCCTTGTCTTTATTATTTTATTCTTTTACTGACTTTGGGTTCTGGAGGTCAGACATTTCCCTGCAAACTATATCATTTCCCTCTTCCTGATGGCTGTGTGTAATTCCTCTGTGTGTGTGTGTGCTTGTGTGACACTAGTTCTCTGGCTCTGGTAGCACGCAGGCCTTCAGCTCAGAGCAGAGCTGCACCAGCCCAGCCAGGCATCCACCTTCCATCTCAGCAGATTGTGCATTTGCTGGACTCCACAATGCATGAGCCAGTTCTCTTTAAAAATGCTTTCTCCTTACGTCTATATGTACGTACACCTGCTTACATACATGAAAATACACTCATGCTCCACATGCATGCCATATTGCACACATGTATGTGCATGTGACTCCCACACATGTGTTTGCATGTACGCACACGAGTGCACACAGGGCACTGGAAGCATGCAGACGCATGTTCACATGCGCAGTATGTACTCTATACACGATACACCTGCATGCACATGTACACACATATCACACATGTAGGTTATCATTATTGTGTGTACGTGCACACACAAGGGTATAGGCAGTACCACAAGCCTGCATGTACACTCACACATGCACACATGGCTACAGAGTATAATATATGTGTCATGTGCAATGTGCATGCATATCGTATGTGTACATGTGTGTGCCCCTTTGCTGGAAGCCTGGGGGGCCATTGATCTCAGTTCTTCTCTAGAACCTGAAAACCAGCACTAGAGAAGCCAGTTTCCCATGGCTGTATGTGTGGACAGGTGTGTTCACCGGGGCTGACGCTGAGCTGGTCCTGTACTAACATGTTGATGTAGCAGTCTGGCCTTCTGAGCACAGTGGCCGTCCCTGGAGGGGCTGCCAGGCTGCCTTCCCGATGCCCCCTCCACAGAGACCTGTGACTCCAGCGGCTGAGGACACGCTGGCAAGCCCGGGCGCTGGGGGGGGGGGGGCGGGGGAGGGAACCGGTGTCGGTGGGTGAACCAGCATCGGTGCTTCTCGCTGAGCCAGTCCTCATCCAGCCCAGCTGTAGGACCAGAGCTGGTGGCAGCCATTCACCCCCGTGCCAGGCGCTCCTCCCACAGCCCACACGCCATGGCCCGAGGTCCAGCATCTCCCCCACGGGGCACATGACCTCGGCCTGGATGCCTTCAAAGCCCGCAGCATCCCAGAGACGGATTCCCAGGGAGGAGCCCCCCTTTCTCTGTAACCTGCCTCAAAGCCCCCCAAAATAACAGGGAGCCCGGGGAGCCAGGAGGAGCCACGTGAGGACCAGAAGCCAGAAAGCAAAGTCATGGCAGATAATGGCAGAGAGAGGCAGCCTCAAGACAAATGTTTTTGAATTTCTAATGGAAAAATAGCATTTCTTTTATTTATTTTTATGTATTTTTGAGTGTTAACAAATAGTTCTAGTGATAATTAGCATCTTTGTATATTTATTGAAAACGGCACTAAATCTGTATATTTACAGAAAAATGCGTTGCACATAGATAATGGCACAATTCCATGTTTGCAGATCGACCGTTCCCTCTAAACACAGAGTAGACATTCAGCAATTATCACTACAGCTGTTTGTTAAAATTTGACAATAGATAAATAATGACTGGAAATCAATCTTTTCATTAAAATTCAAGAAACAAAAAGATATCTAAAGGAATTTCATTATTCCTTTAAAAAGTGTGGGCCGCTGTTTGGGAGGCCACTCCCCGTACATTGCCGCTCCGAGCTGGCGTCCCATTCCCAGATGTGGCTGTGGATGGAAACCAGGGTCTACACAGCCCTCTTACACTCCCAGCCCTCTGCCCACCTTGCTGTGTACTGGAGGCTCAGGCCTGTGCATGCACACGCAAGAGCTCACACTCACACAACACAAATCAAAGTGTTCACATGGCCTTTCTCTCTTCCCACAGGACTAACATAATATTATTTGTGCGTGTGCATTAGTGCTTTGTTAAAAGTATGAACCTCATTTCCAATAAAATAAGGGAACATGTTTAAACTGTATCTACTGAAGTTAAGTCTTCACTACATTGGATTCTGTATTTCCTTAACTCACCTTAAAAAGTGAGGAATGCTGTGATCAATCTGTACCCCGTCCTCAACGAAATACCCTGAGCCTAAATAACCCCAACCCTGCTAGTGCAAAGTAGAGAAACCAGACATTGGCCTGAGCTTGGGTCTTGGCCCAGGGAGGCCCCCAGGGCATCAGGGAGGTGAGGCAGGTGGGGAGGAGGCACGGTGGCCTCACAGGGGTCACCGGGCACGGCCTTCACACCAGGTGTGCACAGAGACCACGCCGAGGCCATCAGAAATGTCCTGCCTCGCTAGGAGACATGTCCCTGTGCTGGGCTCTGTGCCCGTGTCCTCGCTGGGGCTCGGCAAGGACGGACCTCCTGTCCTGCCCACCCCATAGGTGGACATTGGCAAGCTCTCTGGAAGATCGGGCACCTCTCTGCCCCAGGCTGGGAGCTGGAACTGCACGTCAAGTCCTCAGAAGCAGTGCACAGATCAGGATTTCTGCAGAGGTCTCGCTCACCTCACCCCTGCTGTGGCCTCTGAGGACTGAACCCTTGCCTCCCCTGTGCTTGGGTTGTAGGGCTCTGATTACAACTACAATTATGCTCAAACTGGCTTAGGAGCCTGTCCACAGCCCTGGTCCCCCCATATAGCCACAAAAGTGCACCCACAGGCATGACACAGCCGCACACCTACCACGGCTGCCCACTCAGCATCCCTCGGCTACGGCACCTGTGCTGCCTCCTCTCAGACCAGCTCCACCGCACAGGCAGGGACGGCGCAGTCCCGGGCTAGTGTTATTCACAAACAGAGCCGGAGCCCCTCAGCACGCAAAGACAATATATAGAATAAAGCAGCATGGAATCAAAGCCTCCCACATCATGTTTTGAAGCATAAAGCCCATCCCGACCCTGGCGGCGGTTTCTACATGTTTACTTGGATTGCAGTACCCTCGGAATAATGCCGTCTATTTTCTGCTCCTCGGCAATTGTAGTGTTTTAACACTGACCTAGCGTAAGTGCTTTTTGCGAGAAGCTGCCCCCGGTTCATGCAGAACCGCGTTTCCCCGTAACACTTTCTGTGATTATCACACTCTTTTTTTAATCATCTTCATGCCATAAGATGTGAAGTCCAAAATATTTATGTTTATGATTGTCAGTCTTTCCTTCTCAAAGATGTTGAAGTGAAAACAAAATAGACAGTTCATTTTGTTGAATCAATGCAGCTGTATTATCACAGTGAGATTATAATTCAGGTACACAATACCTGCATTCTCGGAGCTCGGGGAGACATCTGTGGGCGCGGAAAGGCACAGCGGGTAGCTTGTATCAATCAGGTAGCCTAGATTTGTGTTCTAGCGCAGAGGGGACTCTAAAGTCAACCCCCATGGGGGAGGAATGAGTGCTTCAGGTCAAGGGCCCAGACCTAAACTCACCCCCAAACCCAGGGAGAGGGACCTGGCCGCAGGCCTCGGCGCCGTGTCCCCGTGCGCATGGCCAGCTAGAGAAGACCGGGCCTTGAGAGGGACAGGGATGGACAGCAGGACACAGGTGCCTTCGCTGAACCCCTCCCTCTTGCCCTCTTCCCTCTCTCCCTCATCCTCCCTCCTCCCTTCCCATCTCTTCCTTCTCCCTCCTCTCTCTCTCTCACACTGGGCAGTACTTCATCAGCTGTGACTTCTACTTAATGGTCCTTTTCCAGAAATAAGTTCACAACAGGATGGAAAGGATCTTACACGTGGCATGAGACTCACACAATGCAAATGTGCTGCATGTCCTAGGATGTCATTTGAGCATGCGTTCACAGCCTGTGTGGCCTCCCGAGCTTAATCTACACCGACCCAACAAGAAGTCAGAGGAGACCCCAACACAGGGTCAGAGGGAACCCCACAATGAGTCAGAGGGTACCCAAACACAGAGTGGGAGCAGACCCAAACACAGGGCAGCGGGCTGGTTGCCAGCATGGCGGGTGCCAAGTCCAGAAACACTGCATGCCGCCTTCCCCAGGACGTCAGCCCCTTCCGCCCACCTACCATGCCAGTCCCGCCACAGGCACAGGTGAACGTCACCAACGTTCATGCAGTTAGAGAGCATGAGAGCTGGTCTGAGCTTTTAGAACTCGCAGACAGTGCAAACAAGTGGCCACCACTGTGTCCCCAGAGAAGCAGGGACAGTGAGCAGAGCCCCCTGGGTCTGAGGAGAACCCGGCCCCCAGCCACTGTTCACGCAGCCTCGGGACTACTGGCCACCAGTCACCACCAACACGGTCATGGGAATGGCATCTGGCTGAGCCTGCGTAACCTGGCCACTGGGAAAGGCCTCTTGGCTGGAATGGAGTAGGTGCCCTGCCCCCAGGGCAGCGGCATTGGATGAGCAGCCTCCATGCTGGCCCTGGGACGGCCACTGCCTGGCAACTCACGGGGGACAGGAGACGGGGGGACATGATTCTCACCTCTGGAGTGGGGGGCCGGGAGCTCAACAAACCGATTGCCAGGGGAAATGTGGTGCAGCATCAAGTCAGGGCACCCATCCCCAAAGCCACCTCTGCCCTGAGGGCTCCCAGCACCTCTGAGCCCCCGAGGCTTCAGGACTGGCCTGGTCTGCTGTAGGAGGCGGTTATTGATCATCCATTATTGATATTCAACTATTGGCTGGTATTCGTAATAACTCTTCCCATTTCTTTTCCATCCCACTTCTTTCTATGTATGAGCTGACCTGTGGCCTCCCTCACTCCAGGCCCAACCCCTACACACCCCTCCTCCTCCTCTTCAAGGCTGGTGCTGCTCTGAGATTGGGGGAGATGTTCACGGGGGGGGGGTGCGGGGAACTCTACTACCTGGAATGCTGGTTCTGCTCACTTCAAACTCTCCCATACACAAAGTTCACTCCCGTGCCACAGCTTCCTGGGCAGGGTGATGCCATGTCCTGCCTTCCTCTTTGGCCCACTCTGCAGCCCTGTGTTGCTCTCGAGACTCTACCCACTCCTCCTCCCTCCCCCCTGCAGCCTGATGCACTTCCATGCCACACCTGCAGTTTGCCAAGCCCAGGGCCAGCAGCAATGGGGGACAGACGGGCTGGGGCAGGTGACAGCAAGGCCTTGGCCTGTCAGAGTCTGACACCTCTGCCCAGGGCAGGACCAACAGCCCACTGCCATACAGATGGTGTCCAGTCGGGCCGTGTGGGCCAGAGGCCCGCTGGCTGCACAGGCCTCCCCAGAACCCCCACCCCCAGACCCCAGGCTAGAAATGCCCAGTGAGATGGAACCTTTCTACCCGTGCAGCCAGCACCGTTCAGCGTGGTGGAGGCACCAATGTGGACGGGGCAGAGACACAGTGATGCCGGTGTGCTCAGGGGACAGTGGGAGGACAGGCTGGGTGTGGGGTGGGGAGTGTGGGGGGTGATTTTGTCCCCCTGCGTGGGCTCCATGCTTCATTTCATGTTTCCATTTGGCTGCTTGGTGCCAGCTTTGCACAGCTAACAGCACTGCAGATACAAGGCCTCTGGCTCCGCCACTCGGACTTCCTCCAGAGCAGATGTGCCCAGACCTGGAGGGTGGGAGCCCTGGGTGAGGGCTCTGACTCCTTCTTGCAAACCCAGGAGGTAAAAGGAAAGGGCAAGCACAGCAGGGGCAGGCGGCACACTCAGTGCAGACACCAGAGGCCCAGGGCCGGCCAGGCCCCTCTGGGCAGGCAGCAGCCAAAGGCCCTGCCCCACTCCTTACCCACAGGAAAGCCGTGGTGCCTGGCTTCATTTCTCCAGCCAGCTTCACACAGTGCTCCATGCAGTGCATCACACAGTGCTCCATGCAGTGCGTCACACAGTGCTCCACGCAGAGCTCCCTGCGTGCATCCATGGGGTTGGAGCTCCCCCACTGGCGGCCTGCAGCCCCGCCTCCTCCAACACACTGCCCTGCTCTCCGTGTATCTACATGGATAGAACAGTACCTGAGCACTGTCAGCCCCATGGATGCACAGGCCAACATCCTAGGGCCCCACCAAAGGCTCAGCAGCCACCCCAGCTAGGCCCACTCCCAGCTCAGACCACTCCTAGCTTTGACCACTCCCAGCTCAGACCACTCCCAGCACAGTCCCCCCCCCCCCGGGGCACATAGGACACAGTCACATCTGCTTCCCTTCTGGGGCACAGTGTTCCCAGGTCCCCGACACCAAGAGAAGTCTAGGACCCAGATCACACCCCAACAAGGTCTTTTCACCCAATTTCTCCTCACAGTACAAGTCTCCAGGAAGACTGAGACTGCACACCTGCTCAGCCCCCCTGCCTGCGTGGCTGCACCCTCCCTCGGCCACCTGCGATCGCCTGGACTCACGCCTGCCCCAGGAAACATGGTACACATCGTGGGATAGAGCCCGGCTGTCGGCCTCCACAGAGTGGGGTCTCCCTCCATCCCCTCACCCCAGTGGGGTCTCAGGCACCTTCCCAGGTATTGGGTGCCGGACTTCACCCCCCAACCTCCCAGGCCGGCCGTCCCTGGTCCCTCTCAGCCTGGGGTAGAGAAAGCTACACCACTGCTCAGGAAAGATTTTGTGGCCAGCAGAGCAAGTCTATAGTCATGGGGCCAGAAAGTCTTAAAAATGGATCACAGGAAGGAAAAAAAATGTTAAATTCAGTGTATTAACATACAAGGGGTGAAAGGGGGTTTTGTTGTGGTATTTCAAACCACGTATGTACTACAAACCTATATTACCCCTTGTACCCGCACTTCATCCATGCATCTGTACTCTACCATACTCCCTGTACACCCCACTTCATCCATGCATCTGTACTCTACCATACTCCCCATACCCTCATTTCATCCATGCATCTTTACTCTATCATTCTCCCTGTCCACACTTCATCCATGCATCTGTACTCTACCATACTCCCCATCCACACTTCATCCATGTATGTACTACATACCTGTATAGAGAACATTAGTAACCTCTTCCCCACCCCCAACAGAAACTTCTTTACATCCTGTCAGTTTTAGGTCTTGATCACAGATATGAGAGCACACACACGTGATGTTTATCTTTCTCAAAATCTCCATCAAAATTCCAGGAAATAAGAACAACCATGCTCAAACACCCCAAGCAGCCAAAGTGATGCTGATGGCGGAAGGCAGGACACCTGGTCTGAAGCCATTCTACTGTGAGGCTGCACCGGCTCACAGCTGATGCGACCGAGGAGAAGTGTGGACAGCCCAAGGCGTCTGATCTGCACAAAGGTGCAGATCACACACAAGCCAAGAGACAAAGCCTCTTCCACAAAGGGCGCTGGTAACTGGATTCACACACGCCAAAGACAGATACAAGACCCCTGAATCTACCCTGTACCAAAACCAATTCCAGTTTGACCAGAGACCTCTAGGGGAAATATGTCCATTAAAGCTCCTTAAAACAGTACCTTGAAAGTAGAGGCAGGAGCCAGGTGAGGACTAGGGCCTCTGAGCCCCGGTCAGCAAGCTGCAATTGCCCAGAGGCCAAGGAGGCTCCAGCCCCGGGAGGCCCAGTCAGGGAGGTGTTCTGGCCTCTCCTTCCGGGAGGGGGCTGGGTTTCCCTCTGGTCCTCACTCCCACGTGCGTCTGCCGTGGGGTGTGCCCTCAGTCCCAACATTCCTCTCTGGTGGTTTCCATACTCAGCAGGACTGGCTAGCTTCCTGTCACCCATGGGCTTCCTGGACAGGTACCAGCACACCTCTGGCTATTTCAGGGCTCTAAAACCCCAGCTTCCCTCCTGTCTACCTCTCTTCTTCCTCCTCCCACCCACGAGGTTCATTGGCAGGCCTCCGTCCCGGGGGTGGGCTGCTACCTCAGGTTTATATCGGTGAGGCGCTAACAAGACAAAGCTCAAGAAGGCCTTGGAAGACGTCCATGCTACACGGCTCTGTGTCCACGGCTAAGCCAGAACACAGATTTCCTGCCCGAATCTCTGAAGGCCTTGGGAGCTGGTGTGCAAAACCAGCTAGCCAGGGGAGTCCCAGGGGGCTGAAGCCGGGCACCCTCCACCAGCCCCAGCCAGCCCCAGCCAAGAGGCTGCCTCCACACCTATCTGTAGGACAAATGGCCAGGTTTGACTGAGAACCGTCTGGCTCATAAGATCCCAGGCTGTGTCTGCTGATTTTAGGAGCTTTAATTTAATTAACTTTGAGAAAGAGAAGAGCATATTGGTAAAATATACTCCCTGGCTGCAACCTTGTGATTACTAAAAACCTGCCCGATTAAGTGTGTGTGGGGAGGGGGGGGGGTGTCCCACCCCATGCACCTGGTAATTAAAATTGCTAATCAGCAGCAATTACCAGAGAGGGGGAAACGGTTTGACCCTTTGCCCACCAAGGGAACAATGTTCACAGTCCACCCATCGCCAGACGCTCAGCAAAGCTGTCCCCCGCCCCTGCCTATTAAGTGCCTCTAATAGGAAATCAACAAAAGAGCTGAGACATCTGCAGGACGCCCGGGCCCCAGGTCTGAGCACACAGGTGCCGGCCATGAGCTACCAAAGAAGGCGCCCGCCCGGGAGCGGGGAACGCACCGATAATTAAGCAAACAGCGCTCATTGCGGAGTTGGCAGCCTAGGGCCCAGTGGTGCGCGGGGCAGCGGTAATGAGGCCCGGGCCGGAGCCCGGCCGGGAGGGGCCCTTTGTCCTCCTGCTCGATGCAGAACTTTCCTTTTTTATCTTCTCTGCTTTTTAATGAATCTTCTCCCTGCTCGAGCATCAATGGATGATGGTGTTCAAAAGAAGAGGTCTGCTGAGAGGGCGTTGAGTGTACAGCCTTTGTTGGCGGGGGCCGGGGGCTCCTGACCTCTCTCCCCACACGGGGAGGTCTGCTGTCACCGTGGGTAGAGAGGCTCCCACAGACCGAGGGTGACCTGCCGCAGGGGGCCAAGGGACAGGTTGTGGGGTGCTTGGGGCCTCTGTGAGGGCTGCTCCCCGCAGCTCTTTAGCTTTTGGGAGCTCCCCGTTCTGCAGGCCTCACAAAGCCCCCACCCCGCCACTCAAGATCGTTCAGGCCATGTACCCCAAGAAAAATAAGAAGGCTTCACAACAGTGTGTCGTCCCTTCTGAGAGAAATGGAAAGATAAAGGCTTGATGGCGTCATTGAGATCACATGCTTGTTCTCCTCCTCTCCTTCCTGTCCTGTAGTCCCCTGGAAAGTCCCGTGTGGGCCCCACGGGGGGGGGGGTCTCAGGGGGTTGCACACGCTGCCGTGGGGGAGAGTGGGCATGGAGACCTTGGCACCATGGGCTTATTTCTAACAGGAGGGGACGCTTGGCACCACCAGAATCTTGTGAATCTGCAGCCGTCCCCGAGGCCAGGCGTCCGCAGAAGCAGGCTGCTGAGGTCTGTGTGGCCCACGCCTGCTGCCCATGGGACTTGGCCCTTTTTTGTACAGAATGTGTGGAGATGGAGCCTCGGGGCCAGGACCTCACTGGGCTGGGCTGGCCCGGAAGTGGGTACAAAGGAGCCCGTGCACCCTGCCCAGCCCCCAGACTGCCCATCTCTCCATGGCCTCCTGTGGCCCCCAGGACCCCTGCTTTCATCCAAGGACTTCAGGGTAGCCCACAGCTGGACGGCCTAGGAGCCCAGGAGCGCAGCCATGGAGAGCCACGCCGTGGGTCCCGGGAACTGGAGGTCCCAGGAACTGTGGTGCACAGCCACAAGACCTGCACAGATGGCTCTCAGCCAGCTAGCTGGCTTTTCCTCCACAGCAAAGCCAGGGCCCTGGGCCAGGCCTCAGGCCTCGGCAGCTCAGCCCCGTTCACACTGGCAAAATCCCTTTGCAGGATCACTGTGAAAAATACAAGTAATTACGTAAGGGAACTAACTGTGTCGCACTTGAAATATTATCAACCAGTGTTATGTGCCGATGTCCCAACAGCCAGTCAGGTGACTCCCAGCATGGTGGGTCTTCTGCCACTGTGTGTATGCATGCGTGTGTTAGGGATATGGAGAAAAGTAACTGTGCCTATATCTACACATATCCATGGGGTCTGTCATCTATACTCAACCATCCATATCATCTATCATCTATGTATCAGGTCATCTCTTATTTAGCTAGGAATCTGTCATCTATATAGTTGTTATTTGTCTGTCTGTCTGTATAATCAGTTTCCTACTTACTGGGAACACAGGGCCCCTCAGTTTACACATGGGCTGAAAGGTAGGCACTGGCCAGTGTCACCTTACCCCTGGGCTGTGCTACAGTTTCCTTCCCATTCAGTGTGCTTTGTTGGTTTGGTTGCTTTTGCTTGCTCGTGACAGGACCTTGCTGTGTTGCCCAGCCTGTCTACCTCTCTCTATGTAGCCTCCGCTGAAACTCAAACTTCCCATCATTCTGAGCACTGGGGTAACAGGTTTGCAGCACCACACGTGGCTCCTGACTATGCACTTTTATTTCACAGAGGACTTTCTAGTGTATCATCCAGAGATAATGGGCTCTCTGTTGCCCTGAGGCATTTTGCAAAGCCCTTCTGTCTCTTCTTTTTCTTTAGCTGCTCAGATTTCTAAGACCTGAGCTAGAATGAGATCTGCACAGCACTTCTTTCTGTGTCTGACAGGCCCTACCCCTGGGCTCCCAAGGACCCTTCTTTCCTCCTGCCTTTCCCTGCTGCTACGCCAGAAAATAATGGATGGATGAGAGGCCATGCCCAGCCTCACATTCCAGGTACAGGTGACACACGGGTGACATGCAGGTGATGCACAGGTGACACACAGATGATGTACAAGGTCGTGATGTGCAGGGGATGCACAGGTGACACACAGGTGATGCACAGATGATACAATGGTGATGCACAGGTTACACAGGTGACACACAGGTAGCATACAGGTGGCACACATGATGCACAGGTGTTGCACAGGTTACTCAGGTGGCACACAGGTGCCACACAGATGACACGCAGGTGACACACCTGCACGTGTCCAGGATTTTGACAAACAGGAATGCACGTGGCACTGACTCTGTAGCGAAGAACAGCTGGTGTGAGGAGAGATGGGGCCCTGTCTGTGCCAGCTGCACCCCGGATGGAAAGCGCCCAGCAGCTGCTGCCAGTGGGTCATCCTCAAAGTCAGCAGATGGATTTGTGAAGTACCAAGGAAGCATCACCTGATAGACTGAGAGGCATGACTGTGCCCCGCCAGGGTGGAAGGGACCGGAGCTGAGACAGCTGCTCCCTCGGCCCTTCTCTCTCTGCACTCTGGAGGAGAAGCTTCCCAGCATGCCCCACTCCAAACCAGTGCTGGAGATAAGCCCTTAAAGGCTAACGTCTGAACAAAAAGACCGACATACCAGGCCCTTGCAAACCATCTGCAGTGTGGGGGCCCTCATGGCTCGGGGCTCGGCTCTGGGCGATTTCTTCCCTCAGGGACGTTCAATGCTGCAGCATGGAGAACTTCAACCTAGCCATCTCACGGCCTGTGCTTGTTTGCTGGAGATTTCTGTCATGACATCAGAAATGCATCCGATGAGCTGATCATCTAAGCCTCAACATGTTAATTGTGGTTTAAAAAAGATGCTGCTTAAACCATCTTGAGTGTCTAGTACACGTTAGTGCATTCGCTTCGCTGCCCGGAGCTTTCATTTCAAAAGACTGAAATGAAACTCTGCCCTGTTGAAGTTTCCCCTCCCCTGCCCTGGCAACCTAGCCAAGCCAGCTTGCTCAGCGTGTGCTGGGACTGACCAAAGATCACAGGAAGAAAGAAGGCCTCAGGGCAGGAGAAGAGCCAGCCCGATTTGGGGGTGGGGGTGGGGGTGGGGGTAGGGAACGCACACATCACATCAGGCTGCAGAACCGAGGCCACACATTGAGGCTGGACGGGATTCTGCAGCCCCACGGCCCAGGCCAGTGCTGGAAGTGCACCCTTCGTCCTGTATGATTCTAAATCTGTCTTCCTTGACTGCTCTTGCTGACCTTCTGTGTGAAAGATACAAGTACCTGTAAAATCAAGCTGTCCCCTCTCCAGAGTGCCAGCTCTCAACCAGGACGATTTGGACAGATCCTGTGGAACTCTGACTTTTCAACAGTGCAGCTGCCCAGACCTTTTCTGCCTGCCAGGGTGAGGCTGGGCTTGCTGGTTGACACCAGCAGTCCCAGTTACATGGAAGACAGAGATTGGAGGACAGCACGGGCACAAGCTGCAGGTGCTTCCTCCTTGAGCAGGCACGTGCTTCTTCCTGGAGCTGCAGGTGCTTCCTCCTCAAGCCTCAGGTACTTCCTCCTCGAGCCGCAGGTGCTTCCTCCTCGAGCCGCAGGTACTTCCTCCTCAAGCCACAGGTACTTCCTCCTCGAGCCACAGGTACTTCCTCCTCAAGCTGCAGGTGCTTCCTCCTCGAGCCGCAGGTACTTCCTCCTCAAGCCACAGGTACTTCCTCCTCGAGCCACAGGTACTTCCTCCTCAAGCCGCAGGTGCTTCCTCCTCGAGCCACAGGTACTTCCTCCTCAAGCCACAGGTGCTTCCTCCTCGAGCCACAGGTACTTCCTCCTCAAGCCGCAGGTGCTTCCTCCTCGAGCCGAGGTACTTCCTCCTCAAGCCACAGGTGCTTCCTCCTCGAGCCACAGGTACTTCCTCCTCGAGCCGCAGGTGCTTCCTCCTCGAGCCACAGGTACTTCCTCCTCGAGCCGCAGGTGCTTCCTCCTCGAGCCACAGGTACTTCCTCCTCGAGCCGCAGGTGCTTCCTCCTCGAGCCACAGGTACTTCCTCCTCAAGCCACAGGTACTTCCTCCTCGAGCCGCAGGTACTTCTTCCTCAAACCACAGGTACTTCCTCCTCAAGCCACAGGTGCTTCCTCCTCAAGCCACAGGTACTTCCTCCTCGAGCCGCAGGTACTTCCTCCTCGAGCCGCAGGTACTTCCTCCTCGAGCCACAGGTACTTCCTCCTCAAGCCACAGGTGCTTCCTCCTCAAGCCGCAGGTGCTTCCTCCTCGAGCCACAGGTACTTCCTCCGCAAGAAGCAGCTTGGACACATGGCTTGGCCTTGCATTCTTGCCACACACTTCAGAACTAGGCAGTTGTTCTCACTCTGTGGTTCTTATCCTGTGGACTTCATCTGGAGGCCCACGGGGTAGTCACTCTGGGTGGCAGGGCGCCTGCCCCGCTCACTGCCGGGGCCCCGCCCACAGCTGCCCTAACCCTAACCCTCGGGACGTGCCACAGCCAGCCTCCCAGCAGACCAGAGGCCTCAGGCTGTCACGCGGGCAATGTCCCACACCCTCCCCAGGTCCACAGGTGGCAGGGACGGCTGGGGGCGGGGTGAGAACGTGGCCTTTGCTGGCTGAGTGGCCATCATCCGTCATCAGGGCCTCGGCAAAGTCCCTGAATGATGAGCTGGGAGCTGGAGGCAATTACCCGTGATTGATAGCGCCAACCATGAAACCCGCATACACGGGCGGAAATCGCAGAGTCGGAGGCGCGTTGTTAGCGGGAGATGAATGGAACTGGAGATAACCTCCGCAAATTAGGCGCGTGTTAGCACGAGGCTGTCAGCAAGCAGGCTATAAATTACAGGCATATTGTAACGCCATAAACCCCTCTAATGAACTGAATGACTTGAATGACACGTGATTCGCCGCAGAACACCAGCCCGGCCTCCTAAGAAGTCAGCCCTGGGTGGAGCCAGGAGCTGCCGATCACGTTTTTCAAAGCAAATCCAACTCCTCAGAGAGCTGGGATAGCCTAGCAAAGTCTGTCCTTGGAAAGTGGCACTCACGGCGGGGTGAAGTCCGGGGGAGTTGGGTCTGGGCCTGTGGGCCTCCATCTGCAGCTCCGCTCGAGGCTTTGGGATTGGGAGACGCACCTGGGGTGCTGCCTCTCCCCTCTCCATGGGGGTCAGGACCTTGGCTTTCAGAGCTGCAGCCTTCCAGCAAGCCAGCCCGGCTTCCCTCCTTCACCAGGGGGCTTCTCGGGGCACTCAGGGTCACCCGCAAAGCTGCCATGCTAACGCAGGCACCCAGGAACAAGAGGAACTATTTTGGGAAGGAGATTCCCTAAGTCCATTGCTGGCCTGGACACAGATGGGACTTGCGAGTCACTGCTGGGCACACATGGGCCTCGGGGCTGCCCATTACGCCTCTGAACAAGCCTGTCCAACCTGCCGGCGAGAATTCACACAAAATACTTGAAGTGGATTTCCCAGCAGTGCAACTCCTCCCCAGTCAGGAGACACCCCTGCATTCCTCAGAGCTCTGCCAGGCATTAATCAACTCAGAAGGTCATGGCCAGGACAGAAAACGCTGCTGCATCTGCAGGGTCAGGGGTCAGCCTGTGTGATTCCTGCTGGCATCGAGTGGGACCTCTGCACAGGAGTCTGGACCTACAAACAAGCATCTCCATCCCCACCCCAAAATACCTAGTGCCAAATTCTAACCACAGCCAGGTGAGCGCCCTCTACTTCTTTTCTCCTGAACCCACAGGGATTCGTTCACAGAGGGATGCGCACACACGGGCCAGCTTTGTCCCAGGTATATGCATAGTCATGCTTGGAGAAATACAAATTATTTATAATAAGTTAAATTAATTTCCCTATCATAAATCAATTTCCCTTCTTCACATGTCAGACACGAAGCCAGTCAGATGCGCTGGCTGTGACCCCCGCTGTGACTTCCTTTCACGCTGGGTAAGCTTGGGGATGCTTACGGTTTGGGTCTGGAGAGCTCTGGAGGGCACAGGCTTGCTCTGTAACACTCCGTACCAACTAATGGATGATCAGTTCACTAGGCAGCTCTCCATTGGCACCCTAGAAAACACAGGCTTCCTGTGATACACAAATAACTTCAGTAACCCAACAAGCCATCTTCAGCTCCCCAACTCACCAGCACCAAGGAGCTGATGGCTAAATAGAGCCATCGAAGTTCCCGTGTTCAGACCTGACCACACAAACATGATACGCAATCAGAGACGTGGCTTTTATCACAAGTGCCATCTTTTTAAGAAAAGCTCTGTGTGGAGACCTCGACGCAGAGCGAAGCCTGTGGCGCTTGTCCTTGGAGCCCTGATGAGGACGTTGGGTTTGTGAAAGAAGGCTTTGATCCTCTCTCTCAACCCAAACATCTGCTGTTTTCAGCAAAGGCTTGCACAGGCTCCATTGCTTTGTTTTCAGAAGTTCTTGTTCACCTCCCCTCACCTTGACACACCACTGGCTTTTCCCTCAGACACAGGATGGGAGACTTTTGCACAGCCATGAGGAACAGGGTACAGGGGTGCAGGAGAGGTGTCCCAGATAAATCTGGGTAGGATAGGGGGGTCAGGACACAAGGAAACTTTGAAGTGTTCTTGGAGGGAACCATTCCCACACAACACCACCAGGCCTGCCGAGCTGCAGGGCCAGAACTCTGGGACACCGAGTCCAGGAACACAGGGCATCTGGCTCCCCCAAACTCCCTTCTAAGTCAGCTGAAGGACTGACATGCCTCCATGCGCGCCAGGCGCTGGGCCCCAGGGGAAGTCAGGTACACACTCCAGGCTGGAGGAAGCCGGGGTCCACAGAGGACCCATTGGTGTTCAAAGCCCAGTCCCCAGGAGAAGCCCAGCACCTGCTGTGACAATACCTAGGCCTGGACACATATACAAACTTACATAAATGGTTCCAGAAGCTGCTCATCCAGGACTGAGGTATCAGGAGGTCTAGGGATGGTCGCTTCTGGTGTCCCAGAGTGAAGGAAGGTCACTGCTGTAAGGACGCAAATCCACCAGTTCACTCCCTGATGCCATCCACTCGTGGTGAGGATTTCCACCTGTGCACCAGGGCTCACCAGCCTCTGTGGACACAACGTAGCTCTCCTCTACCCCGACTCAGCTGTTCCAGGACCGTGGATTCCCCGTCTCCACCATTAAAGCATTAAACCCCTGGGAAGGGTTTGAAGCAAGCAAGTTCATTCAAAAGTGAAAGGAAAGCCAGATAGGAGGTAGGCATCCCTGCCCCAGCCCAGTTGTTTAGTGCAGGCCTTGGCAGGGCTCATTTTATGCTCCACCCTGGCTCTTTCTATTGGCTGAACAGGCATCCAGGGAATTATGGGAAGGATTTGTGCATTATGAGAACAAGAAAGGTCAGGGTTGGGAAGGTGGCTCAGTGGTAGAGTGATTGCCTCGCATGCATGAGGCCCTAGGAGAAAAAAGCTGGAGGTGGCGCTGTAGCTCAAGTGGTAGAGCACTCACCTTCAGCTGAAGAGCTGAGGGACAGCACCCAGGCCCAGAGTTCAAGCCCGACTACTAACCAAAAAGAGAAAAGAAACATTGTGGCTGGCCATGTTATGTCTTCCTCCTAACAGTTCCCCTTTCCTGCCCTCACCTCCCAGAGAGGAGTTGAACTGTCAGCTCTCTAAAGTAGGCCCCAGCTGGCTCCCTGCCCTCCTAGCCCTGCCTACCTTCCCTCCCCTCCCTCTCCATCTGGGTCCTGACCCCAGACAGCACTGACTGACCGGCTGAGAGGGAGCACAGGACTGCTCCCCCCCCCAACACACACACACCTCCCAGACACAGAGGAGCAAACGAGTAGAGAGAGGGCCACAGGGACCCCTGCACAGAGGCTAGTCAGTTCCCCAGGGCCTGGGCACCTTGAACACAAGACCTGGTATGACATCTGGAGATGGCACAAACCAGACCATGATGAGATGCCTCCCCTCACAGTAAGAATCGAAATCCTCACACCACCCTCTGTCAGGATCTGCCCTGGGGAATCACCTCCCTCCCTCCCTGGGATTGTGGGTGGCCTGCCCTCCCCGTGCAAAGACCTCCTCCTCTACCCCCCCCCCCGCCCCCACGTCCCCAGGCAGAGCATTTGCCTGGAGGACAGATGTGTTTTCATTTCCCAAATCCCTACCAGCCTTGCTCTTAACACCCAAATTAACTTTTAATTTCATTCGTTTTTATTTCAAGTAAAGGTGATTGTGCAAATGTTCGTGCAAGGCACTTGAGGGGAGGTAGCTGGGAGGGGGGTAGCTGGGGGGAGGTAGCTGAGGGGGGTTGTACCGGCAGCACTGTGGCTCTGGCTCCAAACTCTGGGGCCTCAGCATCTCAGCCCAGCTGTGCCTCATCCCGAGCTCAAAGCTTCGTGTGCGTCCCCTGAATTCCTGCATGTGCTAGCCCCCCACCCCCAGCTCTAATACCACACGACAGCCTTGCCCTGTGCATGCCTGAACCTTGGTCATAAATGCGATCTCAAGTAAAATTAGCCCTGGTGAAATAGCATGGCTTCCCCTCTACAAAGCCCCGACAGAGTGACCACGTCAGCCATTTCCGAGACACAGAATTAAATGTACGTCATGTAAATCAATACAAAGGAAATCACAAGTAAAAGGCTGGGGTGCTTTTGCAGATCACATTGTGCAAGAAAACTTTGCACAGAAGCCCGGGACCACCCAGAGATGCAGACTAGCTCGGCTTCCCAGGGGCTGTGAAGATGGGATTACAGTTTGGCCTGTTTTCCTCCAGGGCTTCTGGATCGCTGAAGGAGGAAGTGCAGCTTTCTAAGCTTTCAGTTCAGATCCTGGGAGCACAACGCTGGGAACTCTCTCCCCAGCTCCTGGTCCCCTCTGCTCCCTGTTGGTGTGGGTTTAGATGCCCTAATCCCTAGCAGATGGAGGGGGTGGGAGGTGGGGGGGGACAGAGTGAGCTCAACGCACTTAGAATCAGTGCACAGTGTCTTCAGAGCCTGCCCTTCCTCTCTGCGCCCAAACAAGGCCCCTCCAGACTGCTGGGTCTTCCTGCAGCGGAGAACAGTGAGCAAGGCCCATCCGGCCTCCTCCACTGCCGTTTCTGGCTGTGAACCTTCAGACTTGCCAGCCCCGGACCCAAGGCTAAACAACAGCTGCTTTCCTAATTAATTACCTCTTGAGCACCAACAGCTGGTCCAGGGTTCACGTGCACTTGATTTTTAGGCAAACCCACATGGATATAAAATTCCAGGCAGAGGAGCTGTGATGGGAAAATGTCAACCACCTGAGCCCAAAAGGCCCCCGGCAGACACCTCCGGCTGTTTCTGTGAACTGCGGACTCCAGCCCACAGGGTCAACAGGGGCAACACCAGCTCCCATGACCCTTCCCAGGCTGCCAGAGGCTTTGTGTAGGGACAGGGCCTGGTCAGCCCGTGGAGAGGGGAAGGGGTTGGGGAGGTGGGCATCACCAAAGCCGTGCCCAAGCATTCACTACAAAACCCATCCGTCACACTGGTGAAACGACCTCAAACTGATCTGTGGAACATTGAATGGCAGCAAGATCTTTAAAGTTCAAGTCAAATGTATCTGGCCGACCCCGCCCATTCTCAGCATCCTCAGAACTCCAGCCTCTCAGCTCAGGCAGGAACAGAAAAGAACGTGAGGAAACTCAGGAGGGCAGAGACAGCAGCAATGAAGAACTTGGGGTTAAAAAAAAAGAGTGGTGGTGTGGCATCTCTGTGGTGCTCACTGGAGGACTGGCCTGCAAGTCTTGACAAACACCATTTTAGTTCCATCTGTAAGAAGATGTTCTTCCTGTAGGGCCCGGGGCTCCAGTGCCTTAAAACAGTGACTGCTTCAGCACCACTTCCGATGGTTTTTCTAGAATAGTTTCAAGTTCTAAAGTAATGCCAAGTTCTGTGTGTGTGTGTGTGTGTGTGTGTGTGTGTGTGTGCGTGCGTGCGTGTGCCTACATGTGCCTGTGTATGTGCACGCACACATACACTTAAATGTTTCACTGCCTGGTGACATGCTCCAGCCAAAATTCCTTCACGTGAACTGTACATTATCTGGTTGGTGCACACACACCAGTCTCCTCACATGTGTACTCATTTTCTGTTCTGGGTTTAAAGGGCTTTAGAGCACAGCTAAGTATAAAACAAGTGACATTCTCTCTAGTGGGTGGTTGGGGCCTCTGGTGCCATCCACCATGTGTTGTTAACTGTGAGTGACCCTTCTTCATCACTTGCCGATGCCATCTCCCTTTACAGAACGTTTCTGGTGCGGTGAGGCCCACCACAGCCCACAACCACCACCAGGAGGCGCTCCCCGCGGGCTGTGGCACCCTGTCGCGGATAGGCTGTAGGCAGCTGGTTCTAGGCAGGACTTAGCCACAGAAGACTTTTTCTTATCAGGGACCCGAAGAGCCTACATGTTCAATTCCTGCAGCTGGAGAGGGTACTGTGGGTTTGGAACCTTGAAGGTGTCACATGACTGACTCACCGGGCCTAGGCTTCTTTCTTAGTGACCATAGGTAGACAGAGGAGGCCTGAGAGCCGAGCTGAGCCAGGGTGAGGCTCTGTCAGGTGGTGATTCACCATCTCTCGCTGCCCCTCTGGCTAAATGCTGCCAGAACGACATCACAGTTCTGACAGAGTCCTTGTTCTCAGCCACATTTTGTGACCAGCAGCCTGGTGACCACTGGTGGCATGATGTGGGTTGGTGGGAGGCCAGGCCTTGCAGTCCCCATCCCCCCCCCCCGCCACGTACCCAGTCCCATGCTGTGTGTGATGTTGCCACGAGTATTTCTTAAAGCCACATTGGACTCCCTGTTTGAATTCAGGCCTCCTCGGGGCCCCACACCTCATGTTGCTGGATCCCCAGGGACATGCAGCCATGAAGCAGCAGCTGGCTTCAGGTGAACCGCAGGAGAGATTCACATCGGGTCTAGATTCCTGTTGTCAGAGCACAGGACCTGACCCACCCAGAACACCACTGCAGGATGCGGGAAAATGAGGGGGTGAGAGTGTGGAAGAGTGAATGGGAGAGTGAATGCATATGCAAATGCACGGACACAGCAGAACTGTTCGGAGAGGATGTCTTCACCTGGCCGTGTCTCTGAGGTCACCAGCTTTGGGAGTTCCTCCCAGAGGGAGCCCGGCCCCTGAGGTCAAGGTCACTGTCCCCAAGGACATGTCTCAGCAGTCCCTGCAGTGCCCTAGGGCTGGTCAGCAGAGCCATCTGCGTAGACTCCTCTCCTGCGGTCTTCTGAGATAGGTCCCTTCTGCCTGTCAAACATCTGTGACATCTCTACATTAATCCAAAAGAGCTGTGTGCTTCTGCTGTAGTCAATTGTCCCAGGATCTCTATTTAAAGCTTTCTAAAGACAAAAGTAAGGACGACAATTATACAGATTGCGAGACCAGAGTGAGGAGCTTGGAGAGAAAGAGAAACTCAGAGAGCCAACAACAATGTAACATAAACAGCTCAGCAAATAATAGTGCAATTTCCAGCTAATAGAATGGTTTAACACCTGAATACATTCACATGCCTGATTAAACACCAACAACATACACCCATAAAGGAAGATTATAAGTTGTAATATGTCTTTGCAAGAAGTAGCATATTAACCACTGTTTGTATACTTCTCCAATTACATTCCTTTAATTCTTTCATTTAGAAAACAGTTTACATTATAATAGCCAGCGACACTTCTGTTTTTAAAACAATTGCTTGTATGTATATTGCCAAATTATGGGTCTGCAGGATATTTTCATGAGCGAAAACAACTGCAAATGTGCTTTGAGGAGGATCTTTAATTAGGAGTCTGGAGACACGGAATGTGTGGTCTGGGGCCGGCCCATCGGTGGTTCTCAGCTCCCACGTTCTCTTTCCAGGTTGTCAGGTAGCAGAAGTCTGCTCCGGGAACTTGGAGGCCCGCGTGGCATGAGCCAGGCCCGGCTCCTCTGTGTACCTGTACTCTGACTGCAGACCGCCGCCTTCCAGGCTGCCAGCCCTGTCCTGGAGTCTACACGCCATGCCTGAACCCCCAGACCCTGCCAGAGCCTCCTTCTGTGGCCAGGCAATCCAGAGGGGTCCCTTCGGAGGTCTGACTCTGAGGGAGCCCGTGGGGAGGGGGCTTGGGTGTCGGGTCCCTGCAATCTGACAAGGATGGTATGTGGCGGGGAGTAGGGGGGTGCAGGGTCCCACAGGGCACAGAGGTGAGGGGCAGTGTCCCACAGAGCCATCCAAACAGCTGGAGGGCCAGCCAGGAGTTCCATATGCAGCATTCATGGGCGCCAACTGCACCACGTGTCCAGGAGAGGGTCCAGAGCAGGTTCGAGCCCCACACCTGCCCTGGGAGAAAGGGATGGGGAGACGTCAGCAACCACCTCCCGTCCCTGTCACCTGTTCCTGGGAACGGAACAGTGAGTAGAACCTTGGGGAGGGGGCTGTAGAAGACCAGGGGCTTGGACAGGGTTGGTATTACACATCTGTGGCTGGTTGCATCAAGGCCCATCTGTGCCAGGGCAGCAGCTATGTGACCAGAGAGGAAACACCTAGAGGCATGCGAGAGAGAGGTTTACTGTGACTCCAAGACAGGTCCTCAGGGGAGCAGGTGGGCCAGCGGGGCCCTCAGAAGGTGCAGGGACAATGGCTGGCTGGGCAGCAGCACCCACTCCAGTGTGGTGACCCTGAAACCCTCCCCACCCATGCTTTCCAGCTCTCACCCAGGCCAGCCCCGCCCTACCTCCTGTGATGTCACAGGTCCTGACAGGACCTCATGCAGGGCGGGTCCCAGCTCACTTCCTGGCGGTGATGTCATAGGCCCCTGACATTCCACGTGTCCAGAAGACCAAGGCTGTGGAAGCGGAAGTCTCCGGGAGGAAGGCCCTCCTTCCTCTGCCGGAGGGAGCATGGCAGCGAGCAGAAGAGTGTGGACCCTCTCCTTCGTTCTCCTGCTGTGCAGCTGGCGACAGGCTGAGCCGCAGCCCATACAGATGACAGCAGGTAGAGAGTCAGGGAGGTAGGGGGAGCAGCACAGGGCCTGAGCCACACAGGACAGAGGGCCTCCAGGGAGAGGGCCTCTCTGCCTTCTGCCTCTCCCTGGGGCCCTCTCCGCCCTCTGCCTCAGCTGCCCATTTAGTTCCTGGGGACCTGAAGTTAAAGTTGTTTTTGAAGCCTTGTGGAGTGGGAATCCCTGGGTAAGCTGCAGAAGTAAGTCATGACTCCGGTGTTCATTCCTTGTGCTGCTAACTGCACCTTACCTGCGGTGTTTACATACACACACACCACACACACCACACATGTGTGTACCACAGGTGTGCACATGTCTATATGTGTGTACCACACTGTACTCATACCACACACAAATACCACACTGCATACCTATACATACTCTAGACACATGTGCACACATGCACACATATGCCACACTACACATAACACCTGCGTGCACACACTGCAAATAGCACATGTGTGTACACGTAGGCACCTGTACATGCACTCCATGCCTGCATGTACGTGCACACACACGTACAGTTTCAGGTGGAAAGCACTAGCCATGTCCTGCATGCAGTAGTACTACAGGCCTCACTTTATAAAATACCCACAATGCCACTGTCACATTGCACAAATCCCTCAGAGCACCTAACACCAAGTGAAGAGAAAAATACTCAGATCAGGCTGGCTGGGCCTGGTGGTTCTTGACCTGCATCCGGCGGGCAGCAGGGGCAGATCTGTGGCTGCAGCTGGTCAGTCAGATGCCCGGGAGGAGAATTTGGTCCAATATCTGGGGTGACCAGACCAAAGTTGGGACTGGGTGAATGGAAGGGACCCCTGCTCCCACAGGGAGGTGGGTGGGGCCTTGAGGGAAGGAAAGGGGCCTGGGGAGGGGGTGGCAGAGCACAGTGTGGCAGCACTGAGCAGTCAGCCCCTCTTCACTCCGGGTGGGGGTGGGGAGGGAGGCAGTCTTGTCTTTGGTCAATTTCTGATGTGATTGGGGGGGGAGTCTTGTCTTTCGTCTTTGGTCTCTTTCTGACGTGATGGAGGGCGGAGGGGTGGGGACGGCCAGGAAGCAGTCAGGAATTTGGTGAGAGGAATTTCTGTGATATAGGAAGGAAGGGGTCAAGGCTGGAGCCCAGTCCCGGTCCGAGGTCGCGGCTGGGGCTTCGGGTACGGGTTGGCTGCCTCTGGCAGCCCTCGCAGGGGAGACACAGCCAGCCAGCTTCCTGACGTCCTCACCAAGGTGTGATTAGAACCTCATCCATGTGATTAGAACCTCAGCCGTCGCCTGAAATAGTCACATGGCCACACTGGGGGGCGGGCTTTATCTATTGAGTGCAATGGGTTGGAGGGAGGAAGAGTTCTTGGTGGAAACCGCAGGGCTTCAGACCACCCCATAGCTGACCTGGGTCCAGGTGCGACCTCTGGCTCACCCCATCTCTGGCAGAGCCTCAGGCCACATCTACTTCCTCGGCCGACTCCACCGAAGCCTGAACTCCATCAAGACAGCACCACAGAGAATGTTCTGGGATCTCCTGAGGAGGAAGGGCGTCCGAGGTGCGAGAACACATTCAGGAAAGCAGCGGAGTAGAACGAGATTGCCGTGAAGGACAACACAATCGTCTGTCTCAGAACAGCGTGCCGAAAGCCTGGTGAGAATCATTAGACTGCAACAGAGAGCCGCATGGCCCTGAGACGCCATCTTGCCACGACACAGGCCAGGACAGGGCACTAACAGGACCACTGCAGACGCTGGAGTGGATCCATGATTGCACACCACTAAGAAACATGTATGACAGCATGCCCATCTAGATGGAATGTAAGAACTAACCATCTCACCAAGCTCCAGCGTCTCCACATCACCAATAAAGCTAGTTTAGCAAGTCTCTCCCAAGAGTAGAGGATGCGTCCTGGAGACCTTCCGGGATACTTCAAAGTGAGCTTGAGATCAAAAAGGCTTCATTCAGAATCTGGTTCAGGGAAATTGTCAAAAAATGTCAGAAGCTTTGAATTCTTGATTGAATAAGATTACAGCACTTGGTTATCTATTAACCAAATGACAACAAAGGCAGTCACTGCAAGTACTGGCTGGTTCTTAAGAAAAGGAAAGAACAGGGGAGGGAGGGAGAGAGGGAGGGAGGGAGGGGAATAAAAGGAAGGAAGGAAGGAAGGAAGAAAGGAAGGGAGGGAGGGAGGGGAATAAAAGAAGGAAGGAAGGAAGGAAGGAAGGAAGGAAGGAAGGAAGGAAGGAAGGAAGGAAGGAAGGGAGGGAGGGAGGGAGGAAGGGAGGGAGGGAGGGAGGAAGGAAGGAAGGAAGGGAGGGAGGGAGGGAGGGAGGGAGGGAGGGAGGGGAATAAAAGAAGGAAGGAAGGAAGGAAGGAAGGAAGGAAGGAAGGAAGGAAGGGAGGGAGGGAGGGAGGGAGAGAGGGAGGAAGGGAGGGAGGAAGGAAGGAAGGAAGGAAGGGAGGGAGGGAGGGAGGGAGGAAGGGAGGAAGGGAGGGAAGAAAGGAGGGAAGGAAGGAGGCAGGGAGAGAGAGGACAGAAAAAGGACATCTAGCCAGGTGCCGAGGCCCACATCTGCCATCCTAGCTACTTAGGAGGCTGAGATCTGAGGACCACAGTTTAAAGCAGTCTGGGCAGGAAAGTCTGTGAGGCTCTGATCTCCAATCAACCACCAAAGAGCCAGAAGTGGAGCCAGAAGCTCAAGTGGCAGAGTGCCAGCCTCAAGGGAGAAAATCAGGGACAGTGCCCAGACTCTGCATTCAAGCCCCAGTACTGTCGCACATGTGGGTACACATGCACACACACACACACACACACACACACACACACACACACACACACACACACGGACAGTGGGGTGTACTTGAGTGTGGGCCTGTCTACGGCAGGCTCTCCTGAGCCAACCTTCCCATGAAGCCCTGCAGTACCCCGCCTTCCTCATGCGCAGGAAGTAACCTCGTATAGTAGAGCAAACTTCTCCCCACACGGGACGCCCACCTGCCTGCCCGGCTTCCTACACCAGCCTCCTCTTAGGTGACAACAAAGCCTCCACCAGCCCTGGGGCTTCTGTTTGCTTGCCACTGACCCCCGTGTCCAGGTGAGCTCCCTGTGGCTGGGCTTGCTCAGCCAAAGCCTCCTAGTGTCTCTACTCAGCTCTGCACAGCTCACCAGGAGCCGTAGTGCCACCTGGGACAGGGGCAGGTCCTTCCAGAGGTGGGGAACCCTCTCAGACCCCCTTGGAGCCAGTCTGCACTCATGGCTGCCTTCCATGGGTGGCCGGGACTGAGGGCAGTGCCGAAGCTCTGGAGCCAAGTCCTGGTTCTGGTGACTGAGCCCTGTGCCAGTACCGGGCTTCCAGCAAAAACCCTGTGCCAGCTCCTGGTTCGCTCCATGCATCCAGGACTGAGAGCTCCTGCTCCCCACAGCTCTTCTTCCTCTGACCTCACCACGGGGCTGGCCAGTGACCGATGAATAGGAAGATCTTGGTTCCGGCTGGCCTCGGCAAAGGGCCCTTCCCTATCTGAAAAATAACCGGTGCAAGGGGTGAGAGGCGGCCAGCCTGGCAGAGTAGCTGCCTCCCAAGTAGGAGGCCCCAAGTTCAAACCCAGCACAACCCAGCAAAAAACTGCAGGTGACATATCCAATTGGTTCATTGGTGTCCACCAGTGAAGGTATGTGGCTTAATTTGCCACTGTCTTTTCTTGGTTAAAATTTCAACCAATTAATTAATATGTAATTAAGATTATTAAGAGTAGTAAGGGACACAACTTGGCAAGTGAACTGTGCTAGGAAAGTGGCAGGTGCATCTGCTACAGAACGCGGCTGGTGTGAGAGGCAAACGTGCTCTGGCCAGAGGAGAGATGTTCTGAGGTAAAGTAGGCTGTGCGACAAAGACCAACAAAATAAAGAACAAAAGTCCAGGCAAGGTCTGAAGTGTCAGAGAGAAGAGCTTCTAGTCTTCCCTGGTCCACTTGCCCTGGGGGCGAATAGACCCCATCAAAGTCTGACACGGCTACCAGCCGTCACCTCCTGGGTCAGGGGAGAGGCTGCCCAGCTCTGGAGGCCAGTGAAAGGATAGTTTCTGACAGCTCTGATGTCAGCACACATCTGCTCACCCCATTCTGGGGTCTCCCCAGCCATGGCCAGGTGAGCTGGGCTGGCTACAGTGCACCCCTCACATGGAGCTGCTGGTCAGGAGAGGAAGGGCAGCAGTGGATATGGCCCTGGTGATGGAGGAAGATATGGTGCTATGTCCCCTGGTTAGCCAGGGAAGACTTAGCACTCAATGGTGAACTCTAAGAAGCCAGAAGGAGCAGGGGGCAGCCGTGGATGAGTGCACTGGAGTGTCCTGGCCACAGGGCACCTGCCCTCTGCAAACTGCGACTCTCAGGAGGAGGTGACCAGGAAGCCGCTACACTTGACAATGCACACCGCCCTCCACACGGGTGCTGTGAACATAAAGCCTCCCTGCGTGGGTTTCGGCTGACTTGCACAACGCTTCCATTGTAATTACGGGACACACACGAGATGAAAAGAATATTTTTAACAAAGCACTTGCATGGCGCAGCTGTACCCATTCTTAATGATCCATTAATGTCGCTTCCAAAGAGAACTGTACTTTTGTTTGTTTCCTTTACCGAAGGTCAGCATACTGGAAGCAATTGTCATCACCATCCCAGACCTTGTTACACATTTCCTGCATTGTTCTGAGCATGTGTGCAGATGAGCCATTGGTATGCAGATTGTCCGTCATTAAGACCACTTGAGAATCAGCTGTGTCATTGGTTTGGGTAGGAACTTCAATTCTTACAGACAGGCTCTGTGTGTTCAGTAAGGGAAGGTGGAGTGGGCCTGTCCAATCCGCCTTCCAGGGTGCCTATGACCTGAGCACTGGAAGGAGAGACTGAGGCTGACCTTGACCTCAAGCCAAAGATGTGTACTAGGATCCACAGATGCCGCCACCTCGGATTAAGGACAGGCATGCATCAGAGGGAGGCATCCTGGGTGGGAATGGCTGAGCAGGAAGTGGCACTTGAAGCCGTCTGCCTCGGCATGGTGCCCAGCATGGCACTTCCTGTCCACCAGGGAGCGGAAGCCCTGGATCAGATGGCCCTGGACCCTAAAGACAACAGCCATCATGGACCCTTCAGTTCACCCAGGAGACTCCACTTCTTACCAACAGATGGCACCACCTGAAAATGCTTACTCAAGGAAGAAGCAGAAGAAGGAAGAGATTGGCCTCTGGGCTCTCCTGTCCCCTAGTACAGACCACAGTGAGAGTCAGCGCTAGCCAATAAGCAGTTCGAGCCAACAGAGAACTAGGGGGGAATATTGATGAGGTTCTTACAGCAAAGTGAACACGACTGGTTGACAAAGCCTTGGGCAGAGGCTGAGCGCGTTTCCTGTTCCTGTGGGCTGGGCTTGGGTGGCTCAGGCGGGACCCCAGAGGGGTGTGACGTGGGTCCCCCATCATGCTCAAAAGAGGCAAAAGTAGCTTGTTACCAAAGTAAATGTGTGCCCCTCTTCCTCTGCTCTACCCATCAGCTGATCGAGCCCAGTGGCCTTGGACCTGGGTTGTTTTCTTACCATCTGGAGGGCGATGCAGGTGCTAGGAGTCAGGTTCCACTCAGGACACCAGGGCAAGTCCTGCCCTGGGAGTGGCAGCTTTCCCACTGAGAAACCCAATCCCAGAGGCATTCTGGGTGCATGGCTGGGGGTTTCAGATGTTCCAGTGAGTAGGGGTTCTAGATGTTCCTTGGTTCTTGAGATTAGGACACAGGTACAACAGCAGAGCCACCAAGAGTAGACAGGGGCCAAGAGTGCTAAGTAGCAAAGCAGAAACATACCTGGAGACCTAAGGTAGATGGCTGAGGGAAGTACCATCTGCCCTTAAGTTGAAGTTGTCAGCGTCTAGGGATTTTTTTTTAATCCAATGGGATGGCTAAATCCCCAAGTGATTAGCATGATGGCTGCTGGGTGTGGAAGTCACAGGTACCTGAGCACTGGGTGTGGGAGTCACAGTACCTGAGAACTGGCTCCTAACCTTTCCCATTCACAACTGTGTGACCCTGACTTCCACAAGAGAGAATACGAGCCTTTTCAAAGGATATATTAGTTGTATGAAGAGGTTTCATTGTGCTGTTTCCACAGATGCGTGCAGTGTACTTCCATTGCTCGCTCTCCCTCCCCCTCTAATCAGCAGCACTAGAGATTGAAGTTGGGGCCTCATGCTTGATAAGCAGGCATTCTGCCACACTTCCAGTCCCTTTCTGTCGTCATTACTGTTGAAGTGGATAGGTCTGCCTTGTGTCTAGCCAGCCTGGACTGTGATCCTCCCATTTTTACTTACTCATGTTGCAGGAGACGGCAGGCACACACCCAGTGCCTGGCCAGCATGCTTCCCCTGTAACTGGGATAAGACATACATTCGTGCCACCAAAACAGGCCGTTGGTTGAATTTCAAAGCTTTTATACCCAGCCTTGTTGTCTATCTCACAAGTAGCTGAGACTACAGACTTGAGGCTTAATAGTCTCTTACCATTCTTCCCGCCTCCTCCCACTTTGTAAATGGTGTTTACTGGGTTTCACTGTACCACCTCCACACACCTACACATGGACACATAGACAACGTACCACACTCAGTCCCCAGCACCCTCTCCTTTCCCCTCCTCCCCCTTGCTGGCTCCGCACTGACAGATAATCCTTCCTCACAACTATTTCCCGTTGTTCTAATCATCACTGTTGTGAGTTTAGGTCTAGATTCTGCACATGACTGAAAACATTCACTTATTTTTGCCCTTTGAGTTTGGCTTATCTCATTCACCATGATAATCTCTAGTTCTATTTTCCTACAAGTGACATAACTTCATTCTTTTTTATGGCTGATAAGGCTCTGCTGTGCACACACCACATTTTCTTTCTCCATTCATCAGTAGGCAGATGCTATAGCTTGGCTGACACCACATGGGTGTGGTAAGAGTCAGATTATATGTTGACTTCCATCCCTGGAGACAGGCCGGAGCAGTATAGCGGGACAGATGATGATTCTGGTGGTGAAGTTCTGAGGGTCCTTAGTAGCTGTTATGTTGCCACCGAGAACATGCAAGGGTTTCCACGCCCAGCCCACTACTCACCAGCATGGGCTGATGTTCGTGTTCTTGTTGATGGGCATTCTGACTGAGGTGGACACCCAGTGTTGACCCCGTTTGCACTTTCTGTATGGCTAGTGAGGCTGAACTTCCATCATGTACCGACAGGGGCAGGGGGGGGAGGGGAAAGAGAGGAGTAAAGGGGGTGGTGACCTCAGCATGGCTCCCAAGCATGGGGCCATCTTGGATGTTACAGTTCCACCTCTTCAACCATGCCTAGTCTGGGAGATTTCCTTGTTCCTGCAAATGTCTACTTAGCTGTCTATGTCAGCAGTACCTGTGGCCAGCACTCAGCACTCATAGGCAGTGCTCAGCACTCAGTACTCACAGGCAGTACTCAACACTCACAGGCAGCAGTGACATCCTCCCCGGTGCCAGTTACCTGGTGGGGCTTACACAGCACTCTCCACACACAGAGTGGCGTAACGACCCAGGATCAGAGTTAAACCATAGGATTTTTATGCTCCCCCTCCAGTCTTAACTACTGAAGGAATGGCCAGTGCAGCAAGTGCAGACTTGCCTGGAGTGCTTGGTGTTCACTGTCTGGCTGCCAGCACAGTCCCTGGGTGAGGGCAGTGCCTGCCGGGGGCCCTGTGCAGCTGCAGAGCCTGCAGTGAGCTGGTTTGGATGAGGCCAGAGAGTCAAGCTCCCAACCAGGACAGGCCAGCCCTCCCCATCAGCACTGAAACCATGCGGAGACCTGTAGTTCAGGGGGGTGGTCTGTGGACCACTGTCCCACATCACTGAGGAGCACACTGGAGACAGCCCAACGACGACGCTCCAACTGCAGTCCACCAAAACACGTTCGCCGAGTGGCTACGGCGCCACACTGTACCTGCCATACCACGGGGAGGGACCATAGGCCTCCCCTCACCCAGGGACACCTGCTCCTGCCCTTGGGCACCCAGGGCTTCTGGAATTCTCATATGAGGCCCAGGCTCAGCCAGCCTAAGGCCCACTGGACTAATTCAGGCTGTCCAGCAGAGACGCCATGTCAGGTCTTCCAGTAGCTCTATTTGAAAGAAGTAAGAGTTGGGCACTAGTTACACCTGTAACCCTGGCTACTCAAGAGACTAAGATCTGAGGATCACGGTTCCAAGCCAGCCTGGACAGAAAAGTCGGTAAGATCCTGATTTCCAACAAACTACTCAGAAGAAGCCAGAGTGGCGCTGTGGCTTGAGTGGTAAAGCACTATCCTTGAGCACAAAGAGGCTTAGGGACAATGCCCAGACTCTGAGTTCAAGCCCAGGACCAGCACAAAAGAAAAAAGAAAGAGGGGAAAAGTACGTCTAACAGTATACTTCATCGAGTGATTTATCAACATACAGTTAATATACAATTATTGAGACATTTTCATCCTCATCACACCAACTCTTCAAACTCCGGGCTTAGGCCATGTCCAAGCAGCCAGCTGTGCCTGAGATAGCAGCAATTTCAAGGCTTTGACCTTGGCTTCTGCCTCAGTCACCTCTCCACGCCAGGCGCTGGTTTGCTTTTCTGATCCTCAGAAAAGCCATTAAATAAACATGAGCCCCATTTTACACAAGGTCAACCCAAGGTCAGAGATGTGAAGACATTTGCACAACCTCATCATCAAGTGAGGGGAAAAAAAAGCAACAAGGGTCAAGGTCCAGAGGCCGCAGAGCCCCAGAGCCCTCTGCGCGAAACCTCAGAGCAGCGGTCTCAACAAGAAACACAGCTGCACCGGCATGAAAATCATGGAGCACATTCACTCCCAGAGATGGGACACAATGACAGAAGGGCAAGAGGGAGGATGGAGACCAGGCAGGAGGACAGACAGAGACCAGGAGGGAGCATGGAGACCAGGCCTGGGGCCCGGGTTTGCAGCATGCCGGCTCTGCGGGTCTCAGTCTCCATCACTGCGATAGTCAGCTCACTTCGTTTTGAGCCACAGCTTTGGCTGTTCCAGCTCACGACTGCTTGGCCCAGTTGCTCCAGGCTGGTGGCAAGGCAGGCCCTCCCAGTGGGAGGGCACGCAGAGAGAAGACAGCTCATCTCGGGTCACACGGGAGGAAGCATGAGGGCTTGGCAGCCCCCTTCTCGAGCACATCCCCATGGTGGAGGTCTCTAGGAAGCCCCACACCTCCCAACATGACTGCTCGGGGACCAGCCCTCATGCACAGTAACGATTCAGCCCCACTCTCAACTAGATTGGACTGAAAAATGCCCAGATGAGTAATGCTCACATGTGTCTGCAGGCTCTGACCAGTGAAGGGTTTTGTCCACGGGACTCAGATCTGTAAACTATTGAGAACTGGCAGGGTATAGACTGGAGGAGGCACGTCCTTGGGGGCTGGGTCTCCCCATTTCTGTGGCTGTCCCACTCTGCCACATACTCCTGTCGCTGCGATGTCTCGTCTCTTGTCTCCAGTCCTCAATGTCAGGTGATTTGTCACAGTGATGTAAGCTCTGACCAACAGAGGCATTGCTGTGACTTAACCTGGCCATGCAGTTAACTTTAAATGTGTTCAACGCCTTTGGAATTGGTTTGTAGGAGGGACTGGGAAAAGTCTGGTGATAAGGGCTAAAGAAAGTCTAGATGCTTTGGGCAGAGTGAATGTGGGATTCTCATTTGAATTCTATCAGGATGCTGATGGAGATTAAAGACTCTACTCATGAGATTTCAGACTCCATTAGGGACTATAACAAAGATCCCTCACTTCAGGTCCTGGCAGAGAGCTCACCCACATTTTGTCTGTGTCCTCAGACTTTGTGGTAGGCTGAGTTTAATGATGATGGACTAGTGTGTCAAGCAGAGCTGAAGCCATCCAGCATTCAGCCTACTGCGCAGCTATTACTTGCTGCTTTGGGTTCACAGTGAGATCTAAAGCAAAAAGCAGAGCAAAAAGGCCAAAAAAAAAATCCAAACTTGCTATCTTAGAAAATAAAGTTGGGAACTGGCCAGACTCCATCTGTGGAAGAACAAGCTCACTTTAAAGGCTTTCTCCAGAGAAAAGAGCCTCTGGGAAACTGCTCTGCCTAGGGAGGTGTTTCCTCGAGATTCCTTTCACAGTGCTGCATTTCCCGTGGCTCGAGCCCAGAGCAGGAGCCAGTCCAACCACTGCTGCTGCTGGCCGCAGACCGTGACACTGCCCACGGTTCTGTTTCTGCAGCCCCATGGAATGCAAGAGTTTCAGGATCGTGGAGGCTTCCACCCAGATTTCAAAGGGAGGCCAGGAGGCCAGACCATGTGTGGCATGGTCCTATACTGCCCAGGAGCTTGAGAGGACAGTGCATGACGCTGCAGTGAGAGAGGTGAACAGAAGAGGCCCGTGCTGCAACAGACGCTCCAGGAGGTTGGAGATGGGGGGAAGGCGGAACCACTGCTGAGGAAGTCACAGCAGACAGTGGGCCAGCCCAGGACAGGAGCCGGAGGCTGCAGGGGGGCAGGCAGGACCAGCCCAGGACAGAGCACTGGAGGCTGCACAGGTGTAGGGCTCCTCACACTCATTAGTGCTCAGACCTTGATAGCAGATTCCCTGAATGCCAGACAGGGGCAACAAGAATGAACATTTTCCTTGTGGAGTTTCAGACTTGCTTTCATCTAATCCTTCCTGGCTGCTCCGCTGTTCCTCCTGTCAGACAGGACTGTTGACTGCATCTGTCCCTTGGAAGTGTGTCAGGAGCTCACAGCTGAGTAGCCATAGGTCTTGGAGACTTTGAACTTGGGATCTGGACATGGGTGGAATGGTTGGTGCAATGGGGATACTTGGCAGGACTGTGAACACACATTGCACCGCACCTTAGGGGGAAGGGAACGCTGCGTGTGAAAAGGCTCTAGTTGTCAAGGCGTAGGCTTGCGATGGTTGGAGATTGTCAGCTTAATCAGCTTGAGAAATGCCCACAAGATGAGGGCTCACATCTCTCGTGGGAGTGGGGATGTGTGGGAGGGAGGTGACGGCATCTCAAGGCCTCTGGTCTAATGTACTGCTCCACTGATGGACTCACGCCCCACCCAGCTGAATAAAGCCCATCATCTCAGGCTGGACCTGGTCCCGGCCCCTCCTCTCTTCTGTCTCTGCTTCCTGTCTGTCCTGTGTGAGCTGCAGGCCTGCGCTCCAGCCCCTCCCTGCAGGGAGGAAGCGGCGCCTCTCCATCTTTCAAGAGTTTGGTCAGAAATGATGAAAAGGCTGCCAGGTCTGAAGACCATCAGGGTCAAAGCTATGGCAGGAGGTGATGGTCAGGAACTGCCCAGATGGTCTCATTTTGTTGTTGTTTAGGCAGCCAGTGGTCTGCCCACTGAGATGAGGCTCTCTAGAGTCAGGGCTCTGTCCCCTGGTTCCTTGGGTTCCAGCTTTCCATCCTCTCTGTTCACAGCCTCAGGTTCAGACTGCACACATGGTATCAATCCTGCATGTCACTCCTGTCTCTAACATGTTCTTGTGTGCTTTTCTCCAGATGAAATTCTAATCCAAGAGCTTTTGGACCCAAGCAAATCAGCATTTGAAACAGAGAGTACAGCATCGACATTATCAACAAAACAATTAAAGGAAGAAAGCAAGTATATCCTTCTTTATACCCTGTTGTTCACACCATCATGTCTTCTTTTGCTTTCTGGTAGTACTGAGTCCAGAGCTTTGCACTGCTAGACAAGCACTCTGCACCGAGCTGTCCCCTCAGCTCCTGCCCAGAGTTCTTCAGCAACAGCCATGGGCAGAGGCAGGTGGACACTGAAAGAAGCCATCCTCCAAGGCCTTGGGCAGGTCCTCCTGAGACTGAGGAGGTCACGCCTCATGGCAGGGGTGGCATGCCTTTATTTGGGATGATCTCTGAGTGCACATTCATGCATGTTCTTGTTCCTGTGATGCAAATGGGGTTGAGCTGTAGTCAGAACATGAGGCTCATAGAAAGAACAACTTTGAATGGGCTAGCATGTGATAGTGGAATGTACACTGTGGTTTGCATTCACCTACAGTTTCTGAGAGGGCAAGGCAGGTCTGTTATCTAATTGGGCAAGAGGTAAACCAGCCAGGTGCTAGTGGTTCATATCTGTAATCCTAGCTACTCAGGAGGCTGAGATCTGAGGATTGCAGCTCAAAGCCAGACTCAGCAGGAAAGTCTGTGAGACTCTTATCTCCAATTAATCATAGAAAAAGCCAGAAGTGGTGCTGTAGTTCAAGTGGTAGAGTACTGGCCTTGAGCAAAAGGAGTTTAAGGATAGTGCCCAGGCCCAGAATTCAAGGCCCAGGACTGGCAAGAAAAAAAAAAGATAAACCAAGGCTGAGCACATGACTTACCCAAGGCTACAAAGCAGTGAACAGAAACAAAGATGGGCTTTCCAAAGTACAGCCTTCGCTTGTCAAAACTGTGCACAGGAAGTGAAATAGTACATAGAAAGCCAGAGAGGACAGAGGTACAGCCCATGGCTAAGGAGATGTGCATATCAAAAATACCCACACACTCCATGAAAATGGACTCTGTAGCAGCAGGTTCAGCATTTTCTTGGAGTTTGTGTTCAGATATTAAACAATATTCATTTCTGGGATTTGTTCACTTGACATCTGCCCAGGCCACAGAGCTGGGCTTAAGGTGATTGGGTGACAGCTGTTTACACATATGCATTTTCAAATAGGTCTTGAAGACTTTGCTAGGATTCCTAACCAACATCTTAAAATAAAATGTGCATCAAAAATGTTCACAAGAGTGTAACCAAGACAACTTTACCCCATTCTTTTCCATGTTCTTCATCAAAGATTCTGGCATCGATGACAATTATCAAGGTGATGGTGCTGAGAATTATCATGAGCTACTGGAAAGTTCAGAACTCTCTTCTGGCAATGAGGAAAGAAACTATAATACTGGTAAATATGACCCACAAATCCCCCTGCTGGATTCAGAAGGTGACTGGGAGACTGAGTCAGACAGATGCAGGTGGGAACAGCAAAGGGAGGAACGTGTGATCAGAGATTACGGCTGTTCCACTCAAGTCAGGCAGATTTCCCCAGCCCTGACATGAGGCCTTGCAAAACACAGCACAGGAGAATCCATGGCAGACGCCATGAGCAGAAGTAAGGCACTGCCACATCACTGTCTTTCTCTTGGATGCCCAGCTGAGTGACCTCTCCTTCCTGTGGTGAGGTGGCAAAGAGAGCCAGAGCAGCCCCAGGGGACCCCAGGAATCACAGATAAGATCTCTGGGAACAGCCATGGGCAAAGGCTCAGAAAGGAAGCAGGACTTCAGGGATGACAGATTTCTATGCCCTAAGATTAACTGCAAGGAAGTATGCTTGTGGAACACAGGACATGATGTAGGACATCTGAGACACACCACATGTAGGACTCTAGTACACAGGACAGCGTGTAGGACATCATGAGACACACTACACAGACCAGCTCTCCAGTGTTCTTTAGAGTATGATATCTGTGGCACACCCACATCCAGGACCAGACTACTAGGTGTGTACAGGCAAACGTGTGTGACCTCCGCCACATGCAGGACTGGAAGACCTGGCTCCCAAGCCTGCTGGAGTTGGGGGGGAGGGAATCTTACTGACATTTCTGAGCCCCCTCAGCTCTGGGGGCCAAGGGAGTGGCACTTCCATCCATTCTCCAAAGGTTCCTCCAGTGAATGCTGCCAGTGCACAAAGGATGGAGATGCTCACTGCAGGGCTCAAGCAAGAAAGCCATTCCACTTCAATGTAGTTTGTGCCCCTCTGTGAACTGAGCAAAGAACAGCTAGTGTGGTGTTTGCCAGGTAGCGATTTCCCCTTTTCTGCCAGTTATTCCCATGTTTATCAACTGGAATTGTGCTGTCAGAGCATCCCCAGGCCAGGTCTGGTGCTCACACCTGTAATACCAGTTACCCAAAAGATGGAGAGAAGAGGATTGTGATTCAAGGCCACCTGGGCACGTAGTTCGTGGGATCCCATCTCAGAACATAAGCCAGGCTAGCAGGTCACATCTGCAGACCCAGCAGGGAGGTAGAGGCAGGACGATCGTAGGCTGAGGCTGGCCCAGGAAAAAAAGAAAGAGTTAAGACCACATCCCAAACAAACAAAAGCAAAAGGTCTGGGCCTGGGTTCAAGTGGTAGAACATTTGTCGACCAAGTGTGAGGTCCTGAGCTCAAACTCCAGCATCTCTAAAAAGAAAAGAAAAGGACAGTGCTGTTCTCTTGCCCTTCCTCTTTGTTTACTCAATGAGTGCAGCATCTGCAAAGACCAGGGGTCGGTCGACAACTACAGTACATGGTGCCTGACTGAGGTGCTGACCACACTCCCCATGCATGGCCTTGCAGGCCACTGCGGCTGCCTCCCATCTCTCCACACCCCTGCGCTCAGTCCCCCCTGGTTCTCTGGAGGCTCCCCTGGTGCCTCCCTGCCCCTGGCCTGGCCTCTACAGACCAAGACTTGGGTGTGAGGTAAGGTCCGGAGATGCCGGTGCCCGGGCCAGGCCAGGCACGTATGAGCGCCGGCCCTGCTGCCGTTCCATCTTCCATCTGTGCTTGCTCTCCTCCAGTGTGTGCAGCCACGCCCCCTGCTGCATCTTTCCCACCCCCAGACCTTGTAATCACAGGACAGTCTGCAGTGCATAGCCTGGCACATGGGTAAATTCTTGGATCATGAGGCCCAGCTGAGAGAGGAGTGAGTGAGGGAATGAGTAGTTTCAAGAGTTGCACAATGGTTGGCTGTGTTTACATGTTAGCCTTCCAAGTATGTTTACAGATAAGACCTAAAAATGATAATAGCATTGAAACTTGGCAAATGCACTAAAACATCTCCCACTTTCTTCAATGTTCATTTCTGAAGGAGGGATCACCACTGAGAATCTTCACGGCCAAGGTCCTGAGAACTTCCACGAGCCTCGCTTCTCTTCTGGAGGTGAGGACGGACTGCAGTGTGGTCCTCACTGGCCACGTGGGGCAGACCATGCCGTGTAGATCACATGGGGCAGACCACGTAGGACAGACCACACAGGACAAACCACACGGGGCAGACCACACAGTGTAGATCACACGGGGCAGACCACAGGGGACAGACACGGGGGGGGGGGGGTCAGGGAGGGGCAGAGCACACAGGACAGACCATGTAGTGTAGATCACATGAGGCAGACAATGCGGGACAGACCACTTGGGGCAGACCACATGGTATAGATCATGTGGAGCAGACCATGGGGGGCAGACCACATGGAACAGATCAGGCAGGGTAGATCACGCAGGGTAGATCACACAGAGCAGACCATGTGGGGCAGACCGTGCAGGGAAGAACATGCGGGGCAGATCACGAGGGATAGATCAGGATAGATCACATGGGGCAGACCACATGGGGCAGACCACATGGGGCAGACCATAAGGTGTAGATCACATGGGGCAGACCATGGAGGGGCAGATCATGCAGTGTAGACCACGCAGGCAGATCACACAGGACAGACCATGCAGGGCAGACCACATAGGACGGACCACATGGGACAGACTACGAGAGAGCCCTGCGATTCTCCCACAGCTAGCCTGACCTCAGGCTGAGGGCTGGTATTTCCTTTGCAATTCTCTAGTTATTGGTGGGTTTTATCCTCTGAAATTTAAGGGCCATTTTTTTTTTGGTCTTTTTCTTCTTTGGCCCTTGGGATCAAACCCAGATGCTGCACTTGTTAGGCAAGTGCTTTGCCACTGAGCTGTATCCCTACCCTTAAGGACCATTTTGTATCCTTTTAGTAAATGGGATCATGTAAATTTCTCACATTCTATCAGGTTTGGGTCTTTTATCCTCAGTTTCTAAGTTATTATTTATTTATTTATTTATTTATTTATTTATTTATTTATTTATTTATTTATTTATTTTGGTGCCAGTCATGGGGCTTTAACTCAGAGCTCGGGTACTGCACCTGAGCAGTTTTGCTCAAGGCTAATGCTCTGCCACTTGAACCACAGCTCCATGTCTGGTTTTTTTGGTTGCTAATTGGAAATGAGAATATCACAGACTTTCTGCAGACTGGCTTCAACCAAAATCTTCAGCTCTCAGCCTCCTGAGTAGCCAGGATATCAGGTGTGAGCCACTGGTGCCTGGCAAGGGCTTGTTTTTAAGAATATTAGGAATGTAGGGCTGGGAAGGTGGCTCAGTGGTAGAGTGCTTGCCTTGAATGCATGAAGCCCTAGGTACAATTCCTCAGCACCACATAAGCAGAAAAAGGCGAAGTGGTGCTGTGACTCAAGTGGTAGAACGCTAGCCTTGAGCTGAAGAGCGGAGGGACAGTACCCAGGCCCAGAGTTCAGGCCCCACGACCAACAAAAAAACAAAAAACAAACAAAAAAAGAATATTAGGAATGTAATATAGACACAGGCCTCAAGCACATGTTGCAAGCATTTTTTATCAGCTGACTTCATGATATTATTTTTTTTATTGTAAGAATACCGTACAGAGGAGTTACAATTACATGGGCAAGATAATGAGTACATTTCTTATTAAGCATTGTTGCCTCCTCATTGTTTCCCCTTCCCATCCCTTCCCATACTCCCCCCCCCATCCTACCCTCTCCCCACCCCCACCAAAGTTGTAAAATTCATTTTTCGACATAACGACTTGTACATCTCATTGTTGCAATGGGTCCACCTGTATCCCTAGTTAAACGATTTGTTTTTTTCACTTCCCCTCCACAAATTATACCAACATCAAATACAGTGAAAGCTCATTTTTTTTTCATGGAAAAAAACTTAATTTTTGTAGACAAAATTACCACCCTTCTGTTGCCTTTCACATTTTAGCCACAGCTAGAAAAATTTCCACTACACTGAAGCTCAAGCAAAACTGATGCTTTCCTTAGCTCTTTTAGTTCATGTTTCATGCAACATGATTCCATGAAGTCTCATGCTACGGGCTCTGTCCTAGCTCAGCTCAATGGGTTTGCCTCCTCTGCCCTTTGCTATAATGGAGGACTAGAATGTTGTTTCTATATGAATTGATTATTTTTTTATATTGAGGAACTGTAAATGATTCTGCCTATCAATTAATCTGAATTACCTGCCAAACTTGCTAGGAAAGTTCTTCTATGAATACTAAGCATGTGCTGAGCACCAGAGCACACAAGGGTGGCAGCATGCCCAGCATGTGGTATATGTTTGTACTGTCAGCTGCTTAGGGTACAAGACTGGAAAACCCCAGTTCAAGGCTAGCCTGAACAAAATTAGCGAGGCATTGACTCAAAATCACACTGAGCACGGCAGCTTGCACCGCTGGTCCCGCTGCCATGCAGAGCTAGGAGGACTGTGGTCAGAGGCTAGCTCAGTGAATGATAGCAACAGACCTTCTCTGAAATACATACTAAAACACAAGACTGAGAGCACAGCTCGAGTGGTAGAACATTGCCTAGCAAGCACGGGACCACGAATTCAAAGCCAGAACTACCAAGAATAAAAACAATTAAAAAATAAAATTGAAGCAGGCTGAAGGATGATAAATCTGTAGCCACCTTCCCTCCTTCCTTCTTCCTTGTTACACAACTCCTCGTTGGTGACCCAGGGCGCCTGACAGGCCTGGTGGTCCTCAATATGGCTCTTGTCCGGCATCTGTGCTCACCTGGCAACTGTGCTCACTCAGCCACTGTGCTGTCACCCGGTGACTGCTGTCACCCAGTGACTGTGCTGTCACCGGGCGACTGTGCTCTCTCACCCAGTGACTGCTTGCCCGGCGACTGCGCTGTCACCCAGCGATGTGCTTGCCCAGTGACTGTGCTCACCCAGCAACTGTGCTCTTACCTAGTGACTGTGCCTTGGTGAGTCAGACCAGGCTCTGGCTGGTGGCATGGCCCAGAGGTGGATCACCTGTCTAGCAGCCCACAGACCTGAGTTCAAAGCCCAGGACTGTGAAGAACATTTTCATTTCCACAGAACATAATGACATTTATGCCACAATGATTAGTTTCCTAATAATATTAAACTTAACAGAAGATTCATTCACTCAGGATCGATGGGGCACCTATACATGCTGGAGAATTAGAGGGCCCCTGCTCCCCAAGAAATCGGAGACCTAGTGAGGTGTGCCAGCCAACACAGTTATTACCCACATGTCTGAAAGCATGACTGTAGCAAGCCTCCCCACGTGTGAAGCTGGGGAAACTAGAGGTGAACATGCTGATGTGCTCTGTGAGCTGGAGGGGAAAGGAAGGGAGGCCCTGGAGGGCTCAGAACTGTGTCCCTGCGCCACATCCCAGACACCCTAGCCCCAGGACCTGCCTGTACCTGGCATCAGGAACCTGCAGGAAGGAAGGGCTAGACAGGAAGGTCCTGCTGAGAAGGAATGTATCCTGGGCCCAGGGACAGCAGTCAGATACCAGGAGCATCTGACACACAGCAAACACTGCTCAAACCTGTGAATAAGCATGTTTTAGATGACCTCCTCGATGGGTGTATTGTGGGGGACACGGCTGGTGGTCCCCCCGTGGGTGCATTGTGGGGGACATAACTTGGGATCCCTGGAGGGTGCATTGTGGGGCTGGGTTAGTTTTCTCCCTCATGGGCACTAAAAGTTAACAGGAAAGGAAATCATGTCAAAACTACATCATGGTGCCTATTTTTCCTCCACAGAAAAGAAGGATCCAAAAAATGATCGATATGGCAGATTATCAATCCTGGACAAAATCCTTCAGAACATAGGGAGATCTTCAGGTAACCCGGGGCTGACAGGCAGCGGCTCAGCGTGGGAGGCCCGAGGGGAGGAGGCGCAGGTGCCTGCATGCTGGAGGGCCAGCTAGCTCCAGGTTCTGGGCATCAGGTGGCTGGGCTCCAGGCCGTTGGCTCCAGGCTGCTGGGTCCAGCCTGCTGGCTCCATAGCAGCTCCCCTAGAACTCTCAGGCTGAGGAGGCACGGGGTCAACCAGGGGCACTCCCTCTGAAGCATGGAAGGGAGCAGGTGGGACATCCCAACCCTGGCAGGCAGCTGCCTGTGCCCATGGCTGCGCCTCCCCGACCCTCCACCCTTCCTACAGGGACCTGCAGCCTCTCACCTCCTGTGGCTCCACCCGGACCCATGTAGCCCCCCAAGTCTGAGGGAGGAGGGGTCACCCAGAAAGACCTGCAAGGGAACGGCTGGCCAGTCACCCACCTCTCCTCGACTTCTCCCTGCTGTCTCTGCCATCTCCTCCAACTCCCATCCCTGTCCCCATTCCCCTCCTGTCCCATCCCTGTCTCCTGTCCCCTCCGTCCCCCATCCCTGTCTCCCATCCCATCCCTGCCTCCCAACCCCTCCTGTCTCCCATCCCTGCCTCCCAACCCCTCCTGTCTCTCCCTGGTATCCCGTCCCCCCCATCTCCTGTCCTCTCTGTCTCTCATTCCTGTCTCCTGTCCCCTACCGTCTCCCGTCCCCTCTTGTCCCTCCACCCCCTCCTGTCTCCCTGTCCCCTTGGTCTCTCATTCCTGTCTCCTGTCCCCTCCTATCGCCCTGTCCCAGCCACATCACCCCAGGTGTCCCACATGGCACTGCCTCCCTCGTTTTCAGTCTCCTGCAAACCCCGACGCCCCTCTCGTGCCCCAGGCTAGCCTCCTGCCTGGGTTCCTTGCACTGAAGGAGCCTGAACATTACAGTAGGCAGCACCAGTACCGCAGACCATGCAGTACTCTCCACGAGCCTGCCCCCCACTTCCTGCTCTCGCCTCCAGCCACACAGCGTTCTCCTGGGAAACTGAACCCAACAATCTCTCTCACTGGGCTCCTCAGTCCCGTGTGGACACAGAGAGGCCAACTCAGCCGTAGGAAATAGGGCTGAGGATAAGAGCACAGGCTTTGGAGTAGGTAGGACCTGAGTTCAAATCCCATATTGGCCTGTACAAGGACCTGGAAGTGACCTTGCCAAGTGACCACACACAGGTCCTGGGCTTCAGCCCAGCCTTGGTTCCCAGAGGACGTCTTAGCCCTGATTCTGGGTGCCAAAGAGACAGAAGGTGGTGATGTTTGCAGGGTGTGAGTAGAGTCAGAGACACAGGAGGTGGGAGGGCCACACCTGGGAAGCCAGGACAATGGAGTGGGTGGGTCACGGGTGTCTAAGGACCCTGTCCACAAGCGCATACCCCACAGGGTAACCACCAAGGCCAGCCTCCCATATGGCTGCCCTTTCCCAGTACCAAGTCCCTGGGGCTCTTTGGGTCTTGGAATCAGGGTTCCACAGGATGGCGGTGCCGGCTCACTTCTCATTTCAGCCGGGGTTTGGAGGGTTTGGGTCTTTGCTTTTTGTAAGCACTGGGGCCTGCGCTCAGTCACGCAGATTGCTGCTTGCTATGCCGGTGTGCTACTGCTTGAGCTGGCCACCAGCACCTTTGCCACATTACTTATTTTTGAGGTGCTGGTCAGCCTGGGCTACCACCCTCCACCAGTGTGTTCCTGTGTCACTGGGGTGGCAGGCAGGTGGCCCTGTACCCCGCCGCTGGGTGGAATGGAGTCACTCCAACCTTTATGGCCTCAAACCATGATCCTCTGCTCTCTGCCTCCCAAGCAGTTAAAATTAATTGCTTATTTTTAATGAATGACGGGGTCATGGGGGAGCTCATGAGCTTGGGGTGACCAGCCAGGAGCTGCACTGTCACCAACCAGAAATCCTTCCCCCCTCATCCCTGCACCACCCCTCCCCTACCCTTCTTCCAGCTGTGAACACATCACAGCCCAGTGCTGCAGGCCCCCAAATCCACCAGTCAGGCTCCCCATGTAGGGGTGAGGGGCAGTGGGCAGGGAGGACAGCGCATGCCTGGTGTGCACCCCTAGTGCCTCATGCCTTCCCGAGGAGAGGCTGGCAGTGGAGGCCCAGCCCCGAGGGCCCATTCCTCCCGCTGCCCAGAGACCAGGGGCCTTTAGCTTTCCTGCAGGCTGTGGGCGCACCTGGGGCTGCTGCAGAAGAGCAAGAAAGGCAGGAGAGCGCTGGCAGTCCTCAGAAAACCCACTCTCTCCCAACAGGAAGCGGCTTCCAGTGAAGGGAAGAAGACTGGGCTCGAAGAAGAGCCTCGTGCAGGCAGAGAGCTAGACTGGAAGGAGGGGCTGGAGGCTCCAGCCTACCCCTAGGAAGAGCACGTTGTGTACACGTGCCTTGTTAGCCACCCATAAAGGTCCCGTGTTTTATCTGTGTGGTTACGTTGAGAGCATGGGGGGGGGGGGAGGCAGGGGAATTTCCTGCTTTTCTCAGTCCACTAGACCTCATCTCGGGGTACCCCCTTCCCCTGCACCCCCCCCCCAAGTCCAGCCAGATGCTGGGACCTAGTCACACAAAGTGAACCAAAACTTCCTGCTTCCACTCAGAACATGGAAAGCGGCCTGCCCAGTTTGAGCCCCAGGGCTGCCCGAGTACCAGGTCCTCAACCACTGTCCTGCACCGCCTCCCCATGGCCAGCTGGAGAGTTACAGATACCTCGCAGGAAGCGCTCATCTGACACCAGCCACAAGAGGGCATTGTCTGTAAATGCTAGATGACCCACAGCCTGACCCAGCCCTCTGTCCCCACCACAGGGGCATCCAACTCTGATACACCCCACAGGAGCCCAGTGACCCACCCCACAGAAAAGACCATCAAAAGATGTGAGGATCACACACAATCCCAGGGCTCCCTCAGACCCCAGCATCATGCACCTGAGGCCATGAGCAGAGGGCCAAGCTGAGCGCAGGACACTCTGGAGGAGATGGAGGAGAGGGCTGAGCTGACCACAGGACACTCTGGAAAAGATGGAGGAGAGGACCGAGCTGAGCACAGGACACTCTGGAGGAGATGGAGGAGAGGACTGAGCTGAGCACAGGACACTCTGGAGGAGAGGGCCGAGATGATCACAGGACACTCTGGAGGAGATGGAGGAGAGGACTGAGCTGAGCACAGGACACTCTGGAGGAGATGGAGGAGAGGGCCGAGAGTATCACAGGACAGTCTGGAGGAGATGGAGGAGATGGGCTGAGCTGACCACAGGACACTCTGGAAAATATGGAGAGGGCTGAGCTGAGGACAGGACACTGGAGGAGGTGGAGGAGAGGGCCGAGCTGAGCATAGGATACTCTGGAGGAGATGGAGGAGAGGGCTGAGCTGACCACAGGACACCCTGGAGGACTGGGGAATAGAGGGCCAAGCTGAGCACAGGACACTCTGGTGGAGATGGAGGAGAAGGCTGAGCTGAGCACAGGATACTCTGGAGGAGATGGAGGAGAGGGCTGAGCTGAGCACAGGACACTCTGGAGGAGTGTGGAGGAGAGGGCCGAGATGATCACAGGACACTCTGCAGGAGATGGAGGAGAGGGCTGAGCTGAGCACAGGATACTCTGGAGGAGATGGAGGAGAGGGCCGAGATGATCACAGGACACTCTGGAGGAGATGGAGGAGAGGGCCGAGCTGAGCACAGGACACTTTGGAGGACTGGGGAGTAGAGGGCAGAGCTGAGCACAGGACACTCTGGAGGAATGTGGAGGACCCTGACATAAGGCCCCGATGGTTGGGAAGGGAAATGGCTACTAGTGTCAATGTTTTGCTTCAAAGGGCCACCTGCACACACCTACCTGGCAGAGGACCCTGCAGACACAGATCCGGAGCATCACGACTCACGTTTGTGTCCTGGCATTGCCTTTGAGCACAGCAGACCCTCCTCATCCACCCACCCAGAAAGATGCTGTCATGGCAAGTGGCTGAGGCCCACAGACCACAGATGCAGGAAGGCGCTCAACCATCTGGAGAGGTCATCAGGCCACCCCTCCTGACACCACCTCCACTGGACACAGCTGACAGCTGCAACCAGAAGAAAATGGACCTCAATGGGACCTGGAACACAAGACCATGGCAAAAGGATTTCAGTAAACTACATAAAATTCAATCTGATCTGCACATTCACACTTCCAGCCCTGGTCCAGACAACAAACGGGAACTCAAATTCACACTGACTCCCTCCCACCTTTGGTCCTGTTCACACCAACTTCCACCTCTGCTCCAGTTCATACTGATGACGTCCTACCCTGCTCCAGTTCACTGACACCCACCTCTGCTCCAGTTCACACTGACACCCTCTTCCTCTGATCCAGTTCACACTGACTTCCCCAGGCCTCTGCTTGAGTTCACACTGACTTTCTCATACCTCTGCTCAAGTTCACAGCGACTTCCTCATGCCTCTGATCCAGTTCACACCGACTTCCCCAGGTGTCTGCCTGAGGTCACACTGACGTACAGGTCTAATCATTATCACTGAGTACCTGATCTGCACACTGACTGTGCTGCAACCACCCAGTACTCGATTCATGCACCGACACTGGGCTTTCACAGGAATTCTATTTTTAAACCCTTGATTTATGCCTTTCAGTTGTATCTCATTCAACTGAAAATACACTGTGTGTTCAGCTGAAAAAGCAAACACTGAAACATGGCTGTGGCAATATCCTTGCCCATACCTCAATTACAGAATTAATAGGTCAGATTGCTCTGTTTGTTGAGCTGAATAGATGACAAGAAAAATCTGTAGTGAAGGGAAACATGAAAAGTAAGTCTAAAGCCAATACTAGAGAAAATGACTTGTTTATCTACTAGATTTTATTTAATAACCATCTGGGTGGCTTCTGATTTAGAATTCAACTGGAGATAATAGGGCTCCACTGCAGTAAAGCCCTCAGTCCTGAGGTCAGGGGAAGGTGGGTGGAGGGGAAGAGGAGAGGGTAACTGGATGTAGCCTCTCCAGACCCTATGTGTCCATACTGCTGTTACCCGAAGTTCTACAGTGAGACCTGACTGCCCAGACACCTGGTCCACCCTTGGATGGAGGAGGCAGGAACTGGGAAGGTCCACCATTTGGAGCAGCGAGACTCATACATCTGTTGATGTCGTCCAATCAAGTACCAGAGCCATCCAAGGTGCCAAGGAGAAGACATGCACTCTCCCATGGGGCTAAAGGCTCTGCAGACTGGGCTAATGTTCGCTTTCTGCAAAGCATTTTGGGATGGCTGACAACAGCAGTTGTGAGAGAACGTGGATAAACATTGAAATGCTGGCCTATCCACCCACCAGACTGAACCACGGGGAAGCATGCAGATCCACCTGCCAGTGAACCACAGGAGAGCACACAGATCCATCCACACAGAACTGTGGAAAAGCATACATGCCCAGCTACCAGAATGGACCACAGAATGAGCCACAGGAGAAATCTGGAAATATATTTCTAAGCTCTAGGGAGAATACATTGGATTTTAATTTTGACAAGTAGCTACATCCAGTGGAAACAGTTTGCCTTAACTATTTTTGAAGTTTTTAAACCATGTTTCCAAGTTTGTGTGTAAGACAAAGTTAAAAAAAATAAGTCACACCACTTTATCAACAAAATCATATAATATATTTCTGAACATTCATTTACAAAATGCTTTCTCCACAGATGCATTTCTCTAAAAAGCAGCTTCTTCCTTGTTTGCTGTCAAAACATCATTAGTGAGGACTTGCCTAGAGGCTGGTAGCTTCTAAAACACAGAAACATTATTTGCTCAGTAGTTACTCTCTGCACCATTTGTTGTCTCAGAGAAGAATGGCAGATCTGAAGCACTTACTTCTTGCTTAGTCCTTTTGCTTTCTTCTTTCCCCTTCCATTTTACACTTTCTTTGTAAGTGGAAGTGTCTGACAGTGGTACAGTCTCAGGCTCTCTCTCTCTGCAATGTCTGTCCATCTCTAACCCCATGCAAGTCAGGACAAGCTCACCTCATCTCACACATGGTGCAGTAAAGATCCCCCTAACTAGCTGGGTGCTGGTGGCTCACACCTGTAATCCTAGCTACTCAGGAAGCTGAGATCTGAGGATTGTAGTATGACACCAGCCTAAGCAGAACTCCATGAGATTGTTATCTCTAGCAGAAAGCCAGAAGGGGACTTGTGGCTCAAGTGTAGAGCACCAGCCTGGAGTGAAAAAAACTAAGGGACAGTGTTCAAGCACTGAGTCCAAATCCTAGTACTGACACACCAACACACACACTAACAAAGGTATACTGCTGATGGAAGGACTAGGATCCTGCGTGCCCCAGAAAGGGGCACACAGGTCACAAGGAAGGAAGACTATTCCACGTTCAAAGGGAGGAGACCAAGACCATCTAGCAGTGCAGACTTCGGCCCTTTGGAGCCAGGCCAGGGAGGAAACTGGGCTGAGGCGCACGGACCGGCATCTCCGGCGAGTGCCCAGGCGAGCTGTGGGAGAGGTGGAGAGAGCTGGCCGGGCACGCTCCATGGGTGCACAGCTCTATCAGGACTGAGTGGCCCACTAGAGTGGGCACGCCATCTGCCTTGTACACTGGAGAGGACAGCCACGCAGAGAGCTGAGAGAAAAGGAGGCAGCCTGTGGAGCCTGGATGCAGCTGAGAACCAGGACAGGGCTCCGGGGCCCCACAGCAAGGGCAGGAGAGCCATGAGCGCCGGGGCCTCTCAAGTCAGAGGGCAACAAAGACTAAGGACCCCAAGACCCTCCGTGCTCGGGGAGTAGAAACAGTGGGCTGCCACCATGGGAGGGTCCAGCGAAGGGGAGAGGCTGCGAGACTGGGCTGTGACCAACTCACGGCCCAAGGGAGGGCACATCTGACCCTGCACTGCAATGGCGGAGGCCCACTGTGACTCGTCCTTCCACTGACAAGGAGTCCATGCCTGCTCAGCCATGGCACAGGCCGACCTTACCAGAAGCAGGAGCCACCTGCTTCTGTCCTGACAGCTAGCTACATACATCATGACATCCATGTCCACTCCTTACACACACCATGACCTCCACATCCACTCCTTATACACACAACCTCCTTACACACACAACCTCCACGTGCACTCCTTACACAATGTCCACATCCACTTACACACACACACACACACACACACACACACACACACACACACACAGCCTCCACGTCCACTCCTTACATGCACAACATCCACGTCCAGTCCTTACACACACAATGTCCACATCCACATCACTCCTTACACACACTGTACACGCACGGCCTCCACCACCAATTGTAACCTTTAGGGTCCCACGTGGGAGCAGGTGCTCCTCCGGCAGTCGGCAGGCGGGGATGGAAGCAGGCAGAGGCCAAGGCCTGCCCAGTGGGGACCACACATGAATCACTTTCTCTAGTCTGGTTCCTACTAATTTGGCTTTCACTTTGGAATAAACTCAGTTTACATCAAACACCTTCCCACCCTTTATTTCTTTACTTGGGAGGGAGAACGAATCTGCCTACACATGAAAAGAAATAGTCCAGCCTGGAAAGAATTCTAATACTTGGACTTCAGACAGAAGTTAATCCGGAAGGCAGCAGGCCCACGCTGAAGGAAGTAGAGTGCAAGACAGTGGAGAGAACACCTGGTATGGAAAATCACCTTGGTGACGGCAGCACAGAACCAGTGGAAGCTGGCTGTCAGCATCCACGCAGCACGGGGACAGTGCACCTGAGGCAGGTCCTTCCTGGCCGGCAGGAACAGGTTATGTCTCACAGTCTGAGGGCTGCAGAAAGACTGAGGTGTCAGTCCCTGCCGAGAGCTTTCCAGTGGTACCATCCCACGGTCGCCAACAGAGGGGCAGGCCCTCCCCAGAGCAGTAATCATGAGATCCAGACAGCTTGGAACTCCCTCAGCTCTTAATGCACTCACAGTGGGAAACTCCCAACACAAGTTTCAGAGGGACGAACATCCAAACCATACCAAAGGGCAACCACCGGAAACCACCCAAGGCACACCAGAGTCAAGCCACAGATAGCTGTGTATCTCGGAAGCAGAGAGGGGAAGAAAGATGGTTAGGGAATTCAGATAAAAACTACTGCTGCTGGGCTGGGAAGGTGGCTCAATGGTAAAGCGCTTCCCTTGCATGCTCGAGGTCCTGGGTTCGATTCCTCAACACCACATAAGCAAAAAGAAAAAAAGCCGGAAGTGGCGCTGTGGCTCAAGTGGTAGAGTGCTAGCCTTGAGCTGAAGAGTTGAGGGAACAGCACCCAGGCCCAGAGTTCAGGCCCACGACTGGACCTCCCCGCCAAAAAAAAAAAAAAAAAAATTACTGCTGCTTCTCATGTGAAGTAGGGGAGGCCAGAAGGGGAAGAAACAGTCACAACACAATGGGTGCACCAACCTGCTCTCCACATCTAGAAAAATGTCCCTGAGAGCAGAGAGAGGAGATATTTTCAGACAGAGGCTGACAAGTATCATCTGAGTCAAGTGCAGAGAGAAATGAGGGCCACGGGGCGGGGGCGGGAGGGGAGTGTAGTTGAGGAGGTGGGAGAGAAGAGATGATAGGGGAAAAACAAAGGAGGAGGCAACAACGCTTGATAAAAATGTTCTCATTTTTTACCTTGCTCACGTAACTGTAACCCCTCTGTATAGTATTTTCACAATAAAAAACTTATTTAAAAAAAAATGAGGGCCACACTGATGTCTGAATACTGAGAAATTCAAGACACCTTTAAATACACATATATTTCTACACCATATTTTACCAAAATGTGTGTGTGTGTTGAAAAGCGTAAGGAAAAATAATGTTGTATGTTTCCAAGGAATGTAGAAATAAAATATAGACAAAAGTACAGAAGGGCCGGGCGCTGGTGGCTCACGCCTATAATCCTAGCTACTCAGGAGGCTGAGATCTGAGGATCGCGGTTCAAAGCCAGCCCGGGCAGGAGAGACCGTGAGACTCCTATCTCCAATAAACCACCAGAAAACCGGAAGTGGCGCTGTAGCTCAAGTGGTAGAGCGCTCGCCTTGAGCTGAAGAGCTGAGGGACAGCGCCCAGGCCCAGAGTTCAAGCCCCACGACCGACAAAAAAAAAAAAAAAAAAAAAAAAAAGTACAGAAGGGAGAGGGCCATGATTAAAGTTATACTACTGGAATATTTCTTGCACATGAGGATGTCGTTTTCATAGGCAGTGAGTCATTATTCAATCTCTGGAGCCATCACTAAAAACAGGACATGAAAAAAAAGTTAAGTCAATGAAAAAATATAAAACTGACAAAACATTTACATAATTTACCCAAAAAAAATGTAAAGACAAAGAAAACAAAAAAAACAGAAGAGACAATTCCATGGTGAAAATACTCAGGAACTGGAAATAAGGCAGATTTAGCTCCAAATACACTAGTAATTGCATTGTGTGCAAATGGACTAAATATTCAAATGCAAAGGCATATATAAAACTAATGAAAATATTTATCAAAATGAACTCCAGAAAATGAAAAAAAATTTTTTTTGCTGTTTTGTCTTCTTTCCTTTTTGTTCTGTCTGTTCATTTCTGTCTTTGGGAGTATGGGAGAAGGCATAGAAATGGAGGGACCAACGTGAATAAATGCAGTCATGGTAATCACCTGACACTATGCTGAAAATGAACTGAACAACTTGTGGGTGAGGATGGAAAGGAAATGGGAGAGTGAGGGAAGGGGTGACATTGTCCAGAAAGAAATGTACTTTCTACCTGACTTAGGTACGTGTAATGAACCCCTCTGTACATCATCTTTATAATAAAAATAAAAATTCAATAAATAAAACTAATGAAAACAAAAGTTGAGATGCTCCCTGACTTCCAATGATCCCCATTTCTTCTGTGATGAGATACAATGTGCTGCATAACCATCAGCTTCTCACTTCCAGCTCAGTATTCAAGAAATTGCAGGAGGCAGCACTTGCCTGTAACTATGACTCCTTGTTTGAGGTGGTTCTGCCCAACTACATGTAGCTAAATGGGTGGGCGGGGCAAGCTGTGAGGTTCTGCCTGTGCACTTTCAGCCATTTACAACCAGTCTGTTTAGAGGGTAGCCTCATTGTCCAACATTGTCCAACAATGTAAGCATAAGGCATAAGGAAACTGGGAGTGAAATGGGGCAAGGACACACCATGAGCGCATTAGGCACAATAAAGCTAGAGTAACCAAAGTTGAAAGCCTTTCCGTGAGTACCCAGAGGAAACAAGGGCGTTTCCTGACGATAAAGGGTCAGTCCCTCAGGGAGCCCAGCACTCTGCAAAGCTTCCAAACACAGAAGCCAAGGTTGTCAGAAGATGGGCTTGCCAGGTCATGGGAGAGAGAGCTGATCCCAGGGCTGCACCAGGGAGGACAAAGAGCCTGGCACTCTGCATTTGGGAGGCAGTCAACAGGGCTCAGTGACTGATGAGCCCGGAGGCAGGGCAGGGGTGGCTCAGACTAGCTGGATCTGGGAAGACATGAGTTTTGAAGGAACGAAGGAGTGACAGGTGACACCTCACTAAAGCCACCCACACAGAAACACAGGACGAATGTGAGCAGGGAATGCTACAGATACCCAAAGCACCTCAGCCCATGCCAGGCCATTTCCCTGGTGCACAGTTTGCAGACACCAAACTGGGAAACAAGCAAATACTGGCTCCAGTGAGCTGACCAAGGGGCCCACACCAGAACGCAGGGCTCGTGTGGCACCTGCAGGTGTCCAGGCAAGGTGCAGAGCTAGAATCATGAGGACACCTGGGACAGGGGAAGGGGACCAAGGGAGTGGCCTGCACTGCTCACTGTGCAAGGCCAGGAAAGCCTGGGAAGGACAGATGCCCAGACCCAAGGGAACCAGGTGCCTGGGAAGGTGTGTGATGTGGGCCAGAACACCATACACAGGACGGCTGTGGGAGCCAATGGGATCTGAAGCTGAATGTGTGCCATGGAATGCATGAAATACTGACTTGGGGCACATTGTGGGGAGCTGGGCATATTCGTACAAAACTGGGACTAAAAAATTGAGGCATGCAGTGGTGACAGGTTGGTAACTTTCTATGAAACGGCCCAAAACTTCTATTTACAATACTTGTAGCTCTTCTGTAAGTTTGTTCCAAAATGAGAAGCCTTTTAAAATAAAATCGGCCACAAATGAGAACATATTTGTAATACATATCCTCCTACAACTGAACAAGAGGGAAAACGACCCAATACTGGGCAGAGGACTTGAGAAATATTTGTCTGTGGAAGAAAGAAGAGCAAGTCCAGTTCATGGCAAGGTGCTCAGATTCATTCCCACCACCCTGAAATGCCACTTTGTAACCCATTATAACGGCAAAAAGGGAAGGACCAGGCACCCTGAGTGTGGGGTAGGATAAAAAGCCACACGTGCTACTGGCAAGGATGGAAAAGGGTCCCTTTTGCAGTCAGTTTTAATACCAAACACACACTGAGCACACATCCTAGAAATCTTACTTGAAGGATTTCTCCAAGACACAAAAGCATAACACCCACAGGTTCGCACACAAGTACTCATCACATACCTGTAGGTGAAGGGCTAGACGCAGCTTAAGCACCCAGAGAGAAGGAAATGGACGAATTTGTGTGCTCACACAGTGCACCAGTGGCTATACAGCAACGGAAGCCGCAGGGTACTGCAGGGTACTGCTGGGCATGGTGCGGGGCAGTCTCAGGATGAATGCCCAGGTGGGCCTGGAACTGATGGGTGTGCAAGCAGAACTCCCTATGCCCAAGCCCTGGCTTAGGCCAAGTGAACTTGTGCCCGTAGATGCCAGCTGAGTGGTTGCTCAGGGCCAAAAGGAAAACTTCCACGGTTGATGAAAACATCATGATAACTGGAGGCAGGTGTGTGTCTTCCGGCACGTGCCAAAGCTGGTGGAACTGCACGTTTAATATCTGCAATTTTTGAGGCTCATTTCTAACAAGCTTAAATTGTACAAGAGGCTTGAGCACACGTGTGCTCTCACACACACTCCTCCAAGGTCAGGGGACAGCCCCACACCCTGGAGTACGGAAGGTGGAAAGCAGATTAGTTTCTTCTGCTTGCTTCAAGAACCTCAGAGCCCTTTCTAAGGACTCAACAATATATGGCTAGGTCCCACGGGGCATGTTGCAGCAGAAGGCCCATCTGCATTGTAAGTACTAAGTGCAACTTCCAGGTTTACTTTCTAATCGACAAAAATACAAGCTCTATTCTCTGTATGCACATGAAACACACGCGCCATGCTCAGGGCTGGTCCCATGCTGGGAGGCTCAGTGGCCTTCAAGACCCGGTCATCACACACAAGGCCACCACAGCCCCTGCAGGGTCTGTCCTGAAGGGCACTGCTCTGCATCTGGTGCTCAGCTGAGGGGTAAGGGTGTCTCATTCATCTCAGCCTTTGGGTGCCCGGTGGCAGGGGCAGAAGTGGTGGCATATGGCTGGATTCCCTCGGGGCCCCTCCCCCTCACAGGCAGCACAGGGCAAAGCCTCCCCATCCACAGCACAAGCACATGGGAGACGGCAATCCTGCGTAGACTCAGGCCCAGTGATCCACTCCCAGCAGGGACAGAAGCTGGACAGAGCATCCATGAGGATGGAAGAACCCTGCTCTAGGCACACAACTCCGGGACAACAGGAGCGAGCCAACCTCTCCCAGCACAGCACTGGGGGTAGGGGATGGCTCGTGGTGTGGGGAGCAGGTCGGGCCCTCCATGCTCACACACTAGGGTCCCAGCAGGAGGGGCACTATTAATCTCACTCCAAACTCAATGTCCTATTTCCCTCTGCATTTTTATCACAACCACAGACCCAGTGCAAAGGCTCTTTAGACACCTGGCAACACATCCACAGAGCGATGCCCATCAGCAGCACATTTCCTTATCATTTTCCTGTCTTGTAAGAGTAGAGGTGTATTTTCCTCAGTCCTGTCTAAGTACAGGTGCATTTTCCTTGGTCTTATACAACTAGAAGTGTATTTTTCTTTTTTGTACAAGTAGAGCTGTATTATTCTCAGTCCTGCACAAGTAGAGATATATTATCCTGTCCTGTACAAGTAAAGGTGAGTACAGGTACATTTTTCTGTCTTGTCCAAATAGAGATGTATTTTTCTGTCTTGCACAAGTAGAGGTGTTAGTCTTGGTTCTGTACAAGTAGCGTGTATTATTCTGTCTTGCACAAGTAGAGGTTTAATATTCTCAGTCTTGTATAAGTAGAGGTGAATTGTTCTTGATTCTGCACAAGTAGAGGTGTATTAGTCTCAGTTCTGCACAAGTTGAGGTGTATTATTCTCAGTCTTGCACAAACAGAGGTGTACTATCTCAGTCTTGCACAAGCAGAGGTACATTTCCGGAACACTGAGCCTTTGTGGGATTCTTACTTCCCTCACCCCCAGGAACCTGGGCAGCCTGGTCTGCATTTTTTCTAACTTAGCTTCTGGAAAGAGGGTGGTGCATACGAGCCCTCAGGGAAGAAGGAGCTAGTGGACACTCATGGGAGCTAAGGCCTCCAGCCAGGAGGAGAAGACAGTGCAAATCCAGCCTGGCCCTGTGTTAGCCACTGGGTCTGGGTAGAGCCTTCCCAGATTTGATCTACAAGACGCACTGGTGGCACTCAGTCCCCTCCATGGCAGCCAAGTAGCTGGCTGAGAGCAGTCACTGCTGCTGGACTGGAGGCCAGCAATCTCAAGTATAGACACTGCACCTCCATAGGCCTCAGTTCAAGAGGAGCTTATGTCAGGTTGCAGAGCGCTGGGAATGGGCTTCTCCAAGCAATGAATGCCCCATCCCTTCCTCCTCGACATGGTTCCCACAAAACTATTGGTCCACCTGCTGCTTGGCAGCTCAGACATCCTATGTCCTGGGACCCCCACCCAGGGAACAACAGAAGACAGCATAATGACAGCCACACACTGAGTCAGACTGCATGTGTGGATCTCAGGGCCCCAGCCAAGGCCCATTTGAGCTTCCTAGTCTCATTACCATGCAGCAAACTTTGCCTGAGGGGTGCTGGGATCACACACTGACTACCTACAGGGGCAGGTGAGGATGAGGGTCAGAATTCCAACCAAACAAGGTAAGAAGTCCATATGCTGCAGCACATTAAACCCTCTCACCCCTACCTCCAAACAGGGAAGTCCGTACATTGCAGGACATCAAACCCATTCACCCCTACCGCCAAACAGGGGAATCCATACACTGCAGCACATCAAACGCATTCACTCCTACCTCTAAACTGGAAAGGAGACTATCCCTTCAAAGTAGGCAAGAAAAAAGAACATCTGAAAGATAATCATTTTTAATTTTCTAAGTTCTCACTTATGCAACATAAAAAAGGCAAACTTATATGACCCAATGTGACAATTTTACAAAAAACAGCTCCTCCAACATCTGGTCAGTAGTATATAAATATTTACAATGAAAAAATAGGCAAGGAAAAAGAAAAATCTTCATTATCCAAGTCGATTTCTTTGCAATGCTTATCAGAATTTTGAACATGAACCCTTGGTTCCTCTCAAGTCCTTCATCTTCATAGTGCCTTGGCGGGCAGCTCTGACACACCCAGGCCGCAACTGTGCACAGATGCTCCTGTTCTACATGGCTTTGTGTGCTGCTACTGTTTTACAAGTTACCTGGAGTAGTAAACTAAATATAAAAATGTAAACTTTGGAAGAAAAAGTAAGAACAATCATGTGAAGGCAATGCATCGAGACAGATGTTCTCACACAGGTTATTATTACAACACTAATACCAAAATAAAATGTGCTGGATTTTCTTAGCAGGGACATCTCTCCTTTCAATTTAATATGATCACGGTACCAAAAACTGCCTCTAAAGAGAATGTTAAAAATAGCATTACATTACCATCTTAATTTATGAATATACCACTGTCCTAGTTCTTGTTAAACCAAGTGAAATTTATATATATAGATATATATTTTTTTTTCAGTGACAAATATAAATGGCATCCGTGGAGAACTTAAGACCCAGCACACCGTGGTGCCTCTGGACCACTATGAAGACTTCAGAATGAATCTGAATGGCACAAGCTGACCTGTGCAGCTCAGGGACGTCACAAACATATTCATCTCTAGTGCATGAGACATGACTCGATTCACCAGACACCATGTCACCGCAGTACTGCAGCCCTCATGGCGGACGGGAGGCTGCCTGCACTGTGCCAGCTGCCCTGAGGGTCAACATGTGCACTGACGTCTAGTAACGCTGGTCACAGCGTCCGCTGCTCATGTGTGGGAACTGCGCCGCCCTCGAGAGCCAAGAGACACTCGGAGCCTGGGCTCCCTGGCTTTATAATGTTCATTGAAGTCCAACCTGAAGCTGAGAAACTGCAGACTTTCATCAGGGCTGGTTGTCAGAGACACCAAAAACTGTTGCACAATGCCCTAAAGAGAAAAACAAAACAATACATGAACTCAAAAAGGAACCAGCCATGCACGGCTTCTTCCCAGTCCCCTGTGGGTTTGCTTTTACAGCAAGCTTTAACAGACACCTTCTGGGCAGGTCCCCAGGAGACAGAGCCTGGAACCCTCGCAATGGCTCCACCAGTACCACCCACATCAGGAGTGACTGTGTTTACAAATATAAATGAGCAATGCATATATTTTATCTAAAACCAACTGACCAACTGACTTTCCCTCTTAACTCTGAAGTTCTACAGGAATAAACAAAGTAGCTGGTGATACATAAGGCACTGTAATTTTAAACTGAAAACAAAAATCAGCCACACTTTTCATCTTTCACTTGACTTGCAAAAGTGTATTTAATTGTCATGCATGGAGCTGCAACTGCAGTCTCCTGCCGCCACAAAAGATTAGAGAGGGCCATGGTGGTCACCAGTGTTTAAGGCCCTGCTGCTCACACCCTGCCCACAGCACTTCCTGGCTGGCAGACCCGCTCTACACAGGATGAGGCTGCTCACATCTCTGCTCCAGCTGCCATGGAGAAGCCCTCCTTAGAGGAGGGAGCCAGGAACCCTGAAGTCCTCACCAGCCACTGCTCCCACTCCTGGTGGGGACCCGGGAGTGCAAGGTGTGCGACACACTGCAACACACACAATGGATGTGTGAGCCCGGGAGTGCATGGTGTGCAGGCACACTCACACACACACATGGATGTGTTTCTTAGTGATAGGGAAAGAGGGCCCCAAAGTAATTACACTAGCACAAATACAGCATCTGTAGTACACTAGGAGAGTCCCAGGAGAACAGAGGGTTTGGTCTCTACCTGGAGGAACTGTGGGGGCTCCCTCATGGGCAGTGCCAGTGGCTCCGTAGCTTGCGCTAGAAGCTGGCTTGGTAAGAATGGGTCAGCTCTGCGCAGAGCTGGATGGCTTTGGCTAACAATCCAGATGTACAGTGCAATCTGAGTAAAACCAGAATTACGTTACATAATTCTCTTAGAAATGTTATGAGCCCTGTCAGGGAAATAGGTGGCTATCAGCCAAAAGCTGCAGACTTCATGGGAAGTTTTTAATTACCCATAACTACTTTGCACTTGACTTTAGTTCTTAGCAGGGGAACTACCCAGTAGTGCCCAGGAATGCACATGATACACACAGCACCAGGTTTCTGCACTGAGCACAAATCAGTCACCACCACTCCTGAAATATATCAATGTTGAGAGAGACTGCTGCCCTCTTAGTGACTACGGTATTGGGCTGGTGATGGGTCTGCTTCAGTCTGCACCACAAGAACACACACATACACATAGGCAATCTTAAAAGGCTTCAGGTCAGCTGTCTGTCTGTCTAACTAGCCATCAGCAAATGAATGCAAGAAGGGGCAACACGACTCCCAGGGCAGCCTCGCTGGGCCACCTGTGGTCTTGTGTACAAGCCCTGGGCTGGTACCCCGTCCACAAGGCTGGCAGCAGGAACAGTCATCCTACTGTGTGTTCACAGGAAAGCCACTTGATAGGCATGATGCTGCAGGTCCCCGCACCCATTGCTCAAGGGAAGCCGAGATGGAAAACCTCCAGGAAGGACCACCTGCTCCCCAGGGGCTCCCCAATGGCGCTCACTGCTAACATCAACACAGGCCAGAGCCAAACCAAGGGGACTGGCTCACCTATGACCATTCTGAAAGCAACTGTCAGCTATACAAAGGGCCACAGCAGTTCGTACTCTAATAACGCACCTGATAAAAGTGTGTTAATATCCGCAACTGTGAACACATTTTTGGTATAGATTCCTGAAATTCTCGGATCCTTCTGTTCTCCTCCTCTTCCTCTGCAGCTGTCACTCCCCACTGGCCCTGAAGAACCAGAAATATACCAAATTCAATTTTCAATAACTACAGCATAAGGCTAGAGGATGGAAATATTTTTTGTGATTCATTCCAACCAGTATTTTTCCATTACCAACAATCTGGTAATGAATAGCCCTTTATCTCTGCTATTCTGCACACTTTTTTAGTCAGAAAACACACATGAGAAGTAGAACTAGTGGGTTCAAAGCCTTTATCTCCATCTCATCACTTTATAGATATACTGCCTAGTTCCATTTTATTTATTTATTTATTTATTTATTTAGCCAGTCCTGGGCTTGAACTCTGTGCCTGGGTACTGTTCCTCAGCTCTTCAGCTCAAGGTGCGCACTCTACCACTTGAGCCACAGCGCCACTTCTGGCTTTTTCTACATATGTGGTGCTGAGGAATTGTATCCAGGGCCTCATGCATGCAAGACAAGCACTCTACCACTGAGCCACCTTCCCAGCCCCTATTTCCATTTTAAAAGATTATTTCCAATCACAAATTTGACTGGGTAGCTTTTTGGCCAGCATAATGCTGGAATTACTGAATTGTTTTTAATCAATCAACATGGTGAATTACTCAAAACCTGATTTCCTAAACCTCCACATCCTGCCATAAACTTCTCAGTAGGTTATTCCTTTAACTGCTGCTATATTTTTGCACTTACATTCTATCTAAGATTTTTTTCATCAATATTTCTAATATAGGTCTGTTCTTTCAAGTTTGGTATCAGCCTCAGGATGTTTTCTGGAAAGCACTTAGAAGCGCCTTTCTCTATGACTGGGATGCTAACAGCACGCCGAGCCAAGTACCAAGACCGGGTGCAGGAGACTCAGCACTCCAGCTGACCTGGTGGGTGATGGGGCTCTTCAGTAACTTAATTCTCTTTCAGAGCATCACTCAGCTCATCCTGATGTCACTTCTGGGGTCAGTTTAGAAGATCTGTGGAAGGTCATTAGCTTCCTTCACATACGCAGATTTACTTCTACAGACCGGAGCAAAAATAATTTTGTTCTCACTTATTTATATTTGTTCACTTCCTCCCCGCCCCCATTAAATACTGTTTTTTGTTGTTGTTGTTTTTTATTATTTGTCGGTCATGGGACTTGTTGGTCATGTCGGAACTCTGGGCCTGGGTGCTGTCCCTGTGCTCTTCAGCTCAAGGCAAGCAATCTACTGCTTGAGCCACAATGGCACTTCTGGTTTTCTAGTGGTTTACTGTAGATAAGAGTCTCAAGGACTTTCCTGACCAGGCTGGCTTTGAACCATGATCCTCAGATCTCAGCCTCCTGAGTAGCTAGGAGTACAGGCGTAAGCCGCTGGCGCCCGGCAATACTGCTTATTTTACTTCCCACCATCCCCCGTCTGCATCCCACGTATAGTTTTTCTGTCTTTGGAACCATTATTTCTTGCTCTCATCTTCACCAATTTTACCCTTTGGCTTTCTGTATATTTACTTTATTGCTGTTCTCTAACTCTTGAGAGAATATTTAGATTTACTTCCATTCCTCCAGTTGATGAATATAAGCAGAGGGTCATGGATTTTCATATTTATGTCTTTCACAGTCTGAGATAAACGAAATTGTTCCAGTAAATATGACTTATTTAATAGGAATTGGTTAGTTATTCATCAATTTCTAGTATTAATTTCCCCTTGTATTTCCTAGCAGCTTTCTGACATGACTGGGAACCTACCTCACTCTCTTATCACATGACCCCCCCCTTCTCATCATCACAAGGTTCCCTTTCCCTGTGCTTCTACCTCAATGTGCCACCTCCCGAAGAGTGTTTATTCTGTCAGTCTGCACATCCTTTCCCTCCCACACTTCTGCATCACTGCCTTGAGTCTCCTTTGCAGAGGCCAGAGGCCCTTCTACGTAATTACCATGTGGTGCACCTCACAAAAACTGTCCTCGAGGTATGAGTCCTCAAATGTGCTACACTTTTCTAAGACACCTTACTGGTGTGGCAGGCATGTCTGCTCCTGGTCCTGTCTTCATCTTGGTGATCTGCTTCATAGTGCTAGAGGATGGAACCCTTCAGTGCATGGTCTATATTTCCCCTGATAACTTGGGAGTCTGTATTTTGTCCTGGAAGTTATCTCTGTAACTTTCCCTCAATTTCATCATCTGTTTGGATAGCACTAACACTTTGACTAAAGTAATAATGACTACTATACTTCTCTGGTCACCCAATTTTAAAATACATTATTTTCACATTGATATGTTTAACAGCTCTTGACATACTTACACCTATTTATTTATGAGCTCTGTAAACAGTACCATGTAATGCTTCACTATGAAAGACAGGTTAGATATTTATAGTTCTTCCCACCTCAGCACCCCCTGCAACTTTCCTTTTTTATTTACTTAAAACAATGCCTCTCTGCCTCCCCTTCTTTTTTTGTTTTCGCAGTGTCTGAACTCAAATCCAAGACTTCTTACCTGCTTCATAATCTATACCCTTAAACTCTCAACAAAAGTCTTAAAGATGATATTTAATTGTGTTATAATGGATTAAAACACAGAGCCACACAGAGGCAGTAGGACAAGCAAGCTTCACAGCACGCAGGGCACAGAGTGCAAGGATGGGAAATGATCCCAGCCTCCCAGAGCCATGCGCTGGGCATGCAATGCTGAGCTGTAGGCCCAGGAGCAGCACTACGCTGGGCCATGTGTCCAGGAGCAGTGTCACACTGGCAGGGCACACAAAGTTAGTTCCAGTCTGTACCTCCTAGCTGCCAAGTTGTTTTGCAGTTTCTATATAAATAGGACTTGCATTTCTCTTGTTAAATTTTAGCATTCTTTTAATGCTATTTCTTTTTAAACTTCATCCTGTTTGTTGCCAATAGAAAGAAGTCCATTTCATTGCTACATACTACTCTTGTTTCTAGTCACCTTGGCAATTTACTTACTTAGGCTTTCCTGTGCCCACTACCTTTGTGGAAAGGTGGCAGCATATTCACCCCTTCTGTTTTGTTCCTGGTCCACACAATGGCAGAACCACCAGCACACAGTGTGGCTGCAGGACTGCCAGCACGCAGGGTGGCTGCAGGACCGTCAGCATGCAGCGTGGCTGCAGTACTCGCCTCAGTCTGACATGGAAATGCTCCACTTCACCAGTGAACAGAGGTGCTGTACAGCTCCCAGGCAACTCTCTCATAGTATTAGCCACTTGGTTTGTTTTTTCTTGAGTGTATAAATGCAAATTCAAGTTTTATTAGAATGATACAAAGAGCTTTCTGTTCTTGGGATAATCTTGGACATGTCATAACTTATCTTCTTTGTCTTAAGTCATGGTTTTGTAACACTTTTTGGAATTTTTACACACATATTCATGAGAGAAACTACTATTTAGAAAGTAGAAAAATTGGTTCTGACTTGATGGTTTTACAAATTTGACTTTAGAAGCCAGTAAATAAAAGAAATTCCTACTAAAAATTAAAATAAAAAATGAAACCAACTAATCAAAGTGTATATTTAGCATGCTCTTATAGAGTAATTATCTCAAAGTACATTTATGCTGTGGAATCTGGCTGCCCTGGAGACATCAGCACAAGGCCACCCATCCACGCTGGGAGCACTTATCCACGGAACACTGCCTGGCTCGTTCTAGAACAGGATGAAGATGAGGTGACCACTGCATCTTCAAGGACTTACTTCATTCACCTTATTGGAGATAAACACAGCCTCTACTAGTAGAAGACTTCTGCAGGAATGCTATTCTGCTGCACTTGTGATCACTGTGGCAAAAAGCAATTCATTACTGGAACCGATCGAGCCACCCATACGAAAAACATACCTCAATTTCACGCTGCTTCTTTTTCTCTTCAAATTGTAATCGTCTCTGTAATTCTTCCAGAGCAGCTCTATATATTGCGTCTTGAGTATTCTGAAGTTCAATAATCTGATCAAACACAGCTCTGAGTTGGTTTAAAAGTACCTGAAAAGAGATGACTGTATTCAATTAATAGAACCTCAACATGCTTATTAAATTTTAAAATACTTCTAATTGGAGAAATTATCTCTTAAAGTTTGGGCGGGTCCCCAATATGATGACAGTGAAGGCAGAGGGACTTGAGGAGGTGTCTGGGTCTCAGTCTCTGCACTCATGAAGAGCTGCTCTCCAGGAACAGGTGGATCTTACAGGAGAGAACTCTCACTCTCCCAAGAGGGAGACCCCTCATGTTCAATCACACATGCCCACCTACTGCCTTCTTGGCTTCTGTGTCATGGGACAGAAAGAGCCCTTACCAGAAACCAGATGCCAGCACCGTGCTCTTGACATCCAGCCTCCAGAACCATGCACCAAAACAAACCTCCATTCTTTATAAACTGCTTCGTCTCAGGTATTGTTACAGGAGCAGAACACAGAGACAGTACTATAAAGAACACATCACATCAACTTCTCAAAGTATTTATTGCGCAATATCTACGCCAAGCCACATTTTACAACAGGCAAAACACTAATGCCACTCGTGTTTAGATAGTTTGTCCCCCCAAATGCTTGACCTTGGCTTGGAGACCTTGTCCTTGAGCTGCTTAGACCACTAGGAAGTGATTCGGTTAAAGAGGAATTAAGTCTTTCCCATGAGGCTGGTCTCACTGTTGCAGGAATGAGCCAGCTACCATGTCACTCTGTCCTGGGCCTTATTGTCCTTATAGTTTCTGCCCTGAGCAAAAGCAGCATGTGACTCCCTCCTAAAGCTGAACCCTTGTGGGTTAAAAGACAAGAGAAAGTCTTTTCTCTGTGATTACTCAGATATTATCATAATTGTCCTAGCAAAAGGGATGAAGACTGCAGTAGCAGCAAGAGCTATGTGATGAGGCTAAGGATGTGTATGTAAGCTTCTCTACAAATTATCCCCAGTTCCACAACAGCAACACAAAAAAGAAAGTCTGCCATGAATTTCAAAGCCAGATAGGAAGTAGCTGAGTTAGGAGGGAAACTATGCTGAGGATTCACAGAGAATAGGAAAGTCTTGTTTGTTTTTGAGATATGTCAAAACTAGATAGGGAGATTAAAGACAAAGGAAAATCTTAGTAAAAAGATTTGAAAAAAAATGTGGAATGAGGAATGAAAGGTGGTACAAACAACACAAAAACAGTACAAGTGGCAGGGTAAAGAACCAGACCTGAAGTAGGGAAGGCAATAAAATGCAACAAATTCTATTTGACAAAGAGGCAAAGCACCTTTCCTGTGGGAATAAGGCATGATTGCTTGGTGTTTACTATGGTCCTGGGGGACAGGCCAAGGAAAGGCAACAGGAGAGAGACCAGCACACATGTTCTAAGAAAATGTATGAATAGAAAAACAGATAAAAGTTCACAGTAAAAAATAGACATGACACATCTGTTAACAGCAGCACTTGGGAGGCAGAGGCAAGAGAATCTTGAGTTTGAGGACTGCTTGGGTTAATGTGAGGCCCTGTCTCAAAAAACAAAAACAGAGGACTGGAGGTGCGGCTAAGTTGTAGCACTAGCCAGTGAAAGCCTCGGGTACCGAGTTTGAGTCCCAGTCTCAGACCTTAAAAAAAAAAAAAATTCAAAGTAAAACCATCAATAGCATTTTAACAAGATTTGTAAGAAATTTAAGAGAGAAAGATGCTATAGCTGTATTGAGGCACAGAAAAAAATTCAATGTCTGAGCAGGCTCTTTGTAGACTGTTTGGAAGACACACTCCAGCCTGTGTAGGGAAGAGCTGATATCTTGCATCAATTCACTTTGCAACGGCTACCTGATACATGGAGATATTGTCCTTTTGTGAGTAGACAGCTTATTCAGGTTCAGAATCTGTTTATTCAGAGCAGTACCACTAAGAGAAAGCTAATGTCAGAACTCAAGTGAAAACAGAACTGAAATGAGTATTTGGTAAGCAACTTCTGGAACAGGCTAACTCAAGAGATGTCCAACATTAAAAAACTAAACTCATGTTCTCTCCTATTTGGTACAATGTACTTGCATGAAATAGGGCCTTCAAAATAATGTGGACTTAATTTAGAGGCCGTGAAAAGAGTCTGATGAAGTGGTACTGTTCTCAATGTCAAGCAAGCACTTAAGCATGTTCAAAACAGCTGTTCTGCCCCTCTGGAGGAGTCTTAATTTATGATATCAAAGTAAAAACAAAAGATGGAGGTGTGGTTGTCATTTCTTTTGCTGTTTCTTTGAGACAAGAGTCTCAATCCCTTTGCCTAGGCTAGCCTCAAACTCCTGACCTTCCTTCCTGCCTCCATCACCACGTACTGAGGATCCCAGGAGTGCACCACACACCATCTTGTTTTTATGTGTAGCAAGAATTTACTTCTTTTCTCTATTTGTGTCTATTGTAGCCATGTGAGAAGCAAGTGATCCTACTTCAAACGATGAATTACCCTCCAGCTAACTGACACTCACTTCAGAGTAAGGATGGGCTGGGGCTTCTGTCAGTCAGCTCAGATCACACACTGGAGACTCTAGTTTGAACCCTTAAGAACACAAAAACAACACTTTTCTGCCCCTGTTCCTGTAGTTCCTCCAACTTAAGTCACACCATGTGTCCTAGAATCACTTCGGTTTTGTAAAAAGTACTATCATGAAAATATACTTTAATTATTTGCGTGATAAATACTCTGGAGACCACAGTGGTGGTGCATACTTATAATCCCAGCACTGGGAAGCTGAAGCAGTAAAACCTACCTCAAATAAAAAAAAAAAAAAAAAGGAAGCAGCAGCAAAAATAAAAATTCACAAATCAAATCCTTAGACCTCAGCAGAGGCAAAAAAACCTCCAATGAGGCTGGTCTGGGCCAGCCTCCACCCTCCAGCTCCCCACCACCATCTCCATGAGAACACTATGCAGACTGGACCATTTCCCCCAGATTTTGTCCCTGTGACGGCTTAACTTGCTTCACAAAGAACTGTTCTGTCTCCAAGTGGGACATTTCCGCTTCCTCAGCAGCGTGTCCCTGGGACCTGCTCTATGCTTGCCAGCCCATGCCATACAGTGAGCTCCTTAGGATCCCTTGCCTCTGTTATACAGGTTCATCTCCTAATTGCTTTCAGTGTGTAGCGGCTAGCACTGGCAGGCCAATCGCCATAGTAAACACTCTACATAATAACCCATATGTGATTTTCACAACCCTGCCGGGGAGAAACCAGCATCAGCTCCTTCAAATAGGAGGCCCGGAGCCAGAGCTATGAAGGAGGACAAAGCCTGGGTCTACACTTGCAGAAGCAGCATCTCTGATCACAGAGAGTTGTCCCCATGGACGGCACACACAGCACAGGCCTCCAGCCAAGGAATCTGGTGCTGCACGTACCGCACGCACTGACCCAGCAGGGTCCCACAGCACTCACCAGCATCAATGCCAACTACACTCTGAAACCCATGCAGAGCAGACCTACTAACAGAAAGAGGACGAAAGCCCCAGCTGCCACAGACATACATCCCTTAAGTTTGCTGTTAGTATCCAAAGTACTTCACCCTTACTTCAATGTCTATAAAACATATGCCTATGTAGAAGCATCATTCATCTCAGCAAATTTTTACACATATGAGCTATAAATTTTTAGTAGTGAGAGAACATATGAAAATACTAAGTTTCTCAGCCATAGTAAATGAAAGAGATACTGAAGTTTAGATAAAATAGAAGCCTAGACAGCTCCCTTCTGCAAAGGGCCTGGGTGAGGGCAGGCATTAACAAGCTACTCCTGCAAGTCTCAGGTTTGCTCCAGGAGAGCCTTTGCCTGCCCCACTGCTCCACTAATGTCTCAAGCTAGTAACACCTTCTTTCCCTACACCTCGAATGAAATCAAACCTCAGTAAGATCTGATAGGCAGAACAACCATCTTTCACAGAAGGGCCATTAACAACTAAAAGCCTGACAGCACGAGGATGATCCAGATTTATCTAATAGAGTATTTTCAAATGCATGTACCCTACTGACCAGAAGGTAAAATTTTGAAGACATCCGTATCTCTAGGCAAAGAAAATGAAACAGGGCTGGGGTACAGCTGAGCAGCAGAGTAGTTGCCCAGCAGGCACAAGACTCTGGGTTCAATCTCCAGCACAGGGAGGAGAGAGGTGAGATGAGGTAGGCAGCAGAGTGCTATGTTTCTTCACATCATTCTTTGGAACTCTCGGGCATGATGCCACTCGTTTTGCTCTATAAATGTCTCTTCTCCACAGCTCCAGACCACCATGCCCAACTAAGTGTTCTCTGCTGAACATCACAATAGAGTAGTATTACTCTCCCATATTTCCTTGTACATCAGAACCCGTTCTTGTTTTGATCACCATGCTTGAATTCTGTTCAGAAACACTGAATCTGAACATCGGACGTTAAAAAAAAACTGTCTTAATTATTACCAGTGTGGCCAGTTTCTAGGAAACTAGATCAGTTTCTATTACCAGGCAGTTTTTAGGACTCTCCCGAGAGAGAAACCCAGGAACTTGTGTGTCTCCACACCTTAGCCTGGAGCTACTGTCCAGGAATGGGTGGGTTCTGAGCCTTACCCTGGAGCTGCTGTCCAGAAGGCAGCGGGAGGTGATGGTATCCAGGAAAGCCTCATGTGCTGCAATGATGTGGTCCAGGTCCTGCGCCTGCTTCACTCTGCTCCAGAGCTCATCCCAAGAGCACTCAAGCACCTGGAAACAAGGATGACACTCTAGAGGGGCAAGTTCTTCCTGGAGCAGAATCTTTCATACTACTGAGTTACATTAAACTCAACAGGAAGCTCCGCCTACCTCAAACGTGATGTAATACTGCATTTGGTGAATGAAGTGTACCATCTCTGAGGCCAGAATGTGACACTGATGTAGAACCCCAGAGAACTCTGCAAGAAAGGCAACGTAGGTCAGCAGAAGGAAAGTGCTCGGTGACAATGCCGCTCCCGCTTCTCTACCTGCAAGGCAGCTTTCAAAAGTAACAGGAGCTTTCCATCCCTGCCCCTCAGCAGGAAATGTCTCCACCACAACTACTGAACCAGGACATAGCTAACAAATGGTAAGTAGGAGATTGCCAAATATATAAGACATGACACAAAATACAATCCGATTTAAAACTTAAGCAGAAATGTTTATTTCTAAAAACGCATCCTTATAAAAAAAAAACGTAAGAGCCGGGCGCTGGTGGCTCACGCCTGTAATCCTAGCTACTCAGGAGGCTGAGATCTGAGGATCGCGGTTCAAAGCCAGCCCGGGCAGGAAAGACCGTGAGACTCCTATCTCCAATAAACCACCAGAAAACCGGAAGTGGCGCTGTAGCTCAAGTGGTAGAGCGCTCTCCTTGAGCTGAAGAGCTGAGGGACAGCGTCCAGGCCCAGAGTTCAAGCCCCACGACCGACAAAAAAAAAAAAAAAAAAAAAAAAATGTAAGCTCTATGTTATGGCTTTACAATGACTCTCGTGTGTGAAATACTTAGTTTCCTAGCAATGTGGAGACAAAAGCCATCTCAAGGACCCTCAAGGAAGGTGAGCCAGCACATCAAGGCAGGACCACACTGCTGTGTCCTCAACAGCTCCACCTCACAAAGCTGCCCAGCCACAGGCCTGCCTTTTGCCCTCCTGTTAACACGCTACTCAAGACCACATCAGGATCTTCTCACACTAAGGTACAGGACATTCAGACTAGAGGCAGGCCTGGTGGTGGAATGACTGTAAGATGATCGTTACACAGGTCAGACTGGACACACTTCTGCAAGACCGCTCTGCATGTCCTCCATTCACAACTCAGACAGACAGAGACTGGTGAGGCAAGAAGGAATGTAAGAAAACAGCCCACAGACTTTTAAAAATACTTCTACCATGTTAAGATGAGGTCATGAGAGTAAGTCTAATCCGTCATCTGTTTTCATAAGATAAGAACACAGAGGGTGACATGCCCATAAAGGGCAGAAGGAATTCCCACAGAAGCAGCTGAAGAACCAAGACAACCCCTCTCCACCAGATTTATAGAGAGCCTGGTACAGTCACACCTTCCTTTGGAAGTCTGGCTCCAGACATGTGACCCAAATGAATTCTGTTGCCTTAAGTGGCATGGTTTATGGTCTTTTCTTGCAACAGTGCTGGGAAAAGAATACCCCAGTGACCAGCTCTGGGCTTTCCAGACAGACCAATACATTTAGGAAAGACACTAAGGTGGGTACACTGCAGGTCCACTGTCCTGATGCAAGGAGAAAATGGAGGAGCTGACCCAACTTTCATGAAAGTTTAAATTCTTCAGCAAACAATAAATATATGACCAAGCCAACTTTAGTGACCATATTAGTGTATGTGTTCTTCCTTTTCTATATTTTCTTTTCTATGAAAACTGCCACGTTATAATGTGTCTACCAGTAGCACAGAGAACATGATCTAAGATGACACCTGAGGTAGGAAATTGCCTACCAGAAATGATTCGGTAGGCAGAAATGATCACAGGGTCCCCATCCCATGGGGTATCCTAGGAGTTTGGACTCTCTTTACCCAATACCCTGGAAACATGCTGAAAATGTTCTCCCTCAAGGAACTTCATAGTTCTTAGACGCTCAAAAGCAACACTGGCAAAGAGTTCCACTAAATGCATCACGCATACCTTGGTATGTTAACACAAATGCAACACAAACTCAAGGACCATTAATTTCTTTAGCATAGTTAAGAATCATTTGTATATCTTTACTGCCCTCTAATGGCTGCTAGAAGAACTCCAGTGTGAGTCCTCTGAGGGTAGCTCTGAAGCATCAAGTTCATCTGTAATGAATATTGTGAATCACAGCTTCAAAATCTCTTTGCTCAGTTAGTGTTTATATCTGGTGCTATTCTATTTAAGAAGAATTTGATCAAAATGTCCATTAAATTTATTTTCTCAAGGCTTTGAAAGGATTCAATGTTTTAAAGACCATGATTTTTCCACGTCTTTCCAGGATCTAATGACCCTCGTGGTTCCCTTCCTAGTACCACTCTGTGTGCTGCCTGCATCAGGGCAGACGTCACTTGGTAAAGATGGCTGTCAACTCCCAATGCTCTCCTCCAGCTTGGGACTGCTCAGAGGTTTCCAAGCAAACTTAATCCCAACAGAACTAGGTAGATAGTGCTATCGCCACTTCCACAGAGTGAAGATTAGGAAGAGGGCTGAGGGTGGTGACCCAGTCCTAGCTTGTACATGCAGCACGAGTGCCCATGCTGGTAACAGCCTAAGTCAAGCACAGAGAACTTTCCATTTTTTTGCATAGAGAACTCACTTATTCACACAAAACAAGATAAACAGAAAGCTTCAATTCATCCCAAGTCTGAATCATTGTCTTTATAAGACGCATCATTATTAAGTCTATCACCACAAAAGAAGATCACTGCCACACTGCTGTGCCCAGGGAGAGGAGGCACTCGCATGGAACCCCACATTATTATATACATCCTGGGCAGGCCCAGAGCAGCTCTGGATCTGCTGGTCCAGAGAGTGAGGCCTGCAGCTCAGGCAACAGGACACTGGCTCTTGAAGGCCCAGGCACACTCCAAGGTTCTAGATCCACCTGCAGAATCCCAGGCCAGCGCCAGCCCTTGGATCATCCTGACAACCCAGGAAGCACATGATTCCTAGCATGCAGGCCAACCCCAGGAGCACTTCTGTTCTTCATCCATTCATGTTAGCCCATTCTTGGACTTATATTGTTACAAGCTTCCATTTTTATTTTCAAACAAACTTGCAAGACAAAGTAAGTATGGATACATAGTTATGGGCCCTGGGCCAGTCATTTCCCACACTAGAGCTAGAAATACTCTCCACACCAGGGAGGTGTGACTGAGGTGTCCAGGGAGCCCTCTGCTGGTGGGGGAGCCTCCTCCCTGCTGGCCTCAGAGGGTCTCCTGGGCAGAGGAGCACTCAGCAGGTGGCATGGCCACCTCCCAACTAGGAGGCAGTTGGAATTTTTGATAGACCTTTTCGTCATGCAGTAACCTGATGAAAGATACTCACTGAAAAATAATTATTTACTTTCTTTTAAACCTATAGAATTCTATTATCTTCAAAATTAAACAGTGAACTACAATTTAAGGTTCTCTATCGCCAACCATTTCAGAGAATTAACGTTTTATCACAATTTTCTTTAACACTCAGTGTCTAAACATTATTTTTTGTCTCAATGAATAAGTGTCTTTAAAAAAAATAAAAAGGAAGTGCCAGTGGCGCTGTAATCCTAGCTAATCGGGGGCTGAGATTTAAGAAATGTGGTCCAAAGCAGCCTGGGCAGGAAAGTCTGTAATACTCTTATCTCCACAGGAAAAAAAAAAAAAAAAAACAGAAGTGGAGCTGTAGCTTAATTGGTAGAAAGCTACCCTTGCGAAAAATAAGTTCAGAGACAGTGCCAGGTCCAGAGTTCAAGCCCCAAGACCAGCCCACCCCATCCCCAAAAAATAACAGCAAAAGGAAAACAAAAGTAAGTATAATTCCTGGGTCAGACTTAGCTGAGGATCTTACTATACAAAAATGTGCCTCAGTTATTTGTGAAGATGAGTGCATTTTGATTTTTTTCTTGGGAACATAGGAAGCTCTAGTAAGGCCCAGGCAATCACTTTATGGGGGAAGGAAAGCTAATCTGCTCCTTCACTACCACCCAATGGCTAGGAGAAAAGACAAGCTCCTTTCTCTACCCTTTCCATTTCAACTTGTGACATAATCTGAAATATGAACATAGCTGCAACTACTAGTAACATTCAGATTAACTGAACCTAACAAACCAATTTAGTGTTTACTAGCTATCTAGCTAGAGAGCAAACATATTGAAAACTCTGCTCCTATCCAGGGCTGACAAAAAGAAAAGATCTCACATGAGAAATGGGTGTGGGCCTTCTGGCAAACTATCATCAGCAACTCTTTTCCCAAGAGACTGCTTTGCCTCAAATTCTACACTCTGCATAGAACCAGCTGTTATTTTGATGAAAATTAACAAAACCTTCTCTGGAGTGATGGTTGTAGTTGCCTTAAGCAAGACTGAGCTGTCCTTCACACTGTGTGTGAGAACTCCACAGGAGCGTTTTATAAGACCTCTCTGTATTTTGCCTCTGATTTTTGGATGGGGCATTTCTAAATATGCTACATTAACAAGAATAACTAACTGCTAAATTTCTGCTCAGTAAGTTGCTTGGTCATGAACAACTTTTCTTCTTTATAACCTATACCTAAGAACATTAACATCCCAAAGCTGGGAGCCAGTGGCTCACGCCTGTAATCCTAGCTACTCTCAGGAGGCTGAGATCTGAGGATCACGGTTCAAAGCCACCCCGGCCGGGAAAGTCCATGAGACTCTTATCTCCAATAAGCCACTAGAAAACCGGAAGTGGTGCTGTGGCTCAAGCAAGTGGTGCTGTGGCTCAAGCGGTAGAGCGCTCGCCTTGAGCTGAAGAGCTGAGGGACAGTGCCCAGGCCCAGAATTCAAGCCCCATGACCAACCAAAAAAACAAACAAACAAAAAAACTAACACCCCAAAAGAAGCAAAACAAAACAAACTCCCAGTTTTCTGAAAAAAGAAATATAAACAGTAATTTTAAGAGCATAAAGCACACCAAAATGAACCTCCACTTTCCCTTATTAAACTTATTAATTTAAATTCAATAGCCATGTTGGGGGAAAAATACGCAACTTTCAAGTGAGGAAAGCTGTGTTTATTGGCATATAAACTAAACTAGTGCTTGCTTCCTGCCTGTAAGTAGCATAATCTGACAATATGTAGCAACCAAGTTTTCAATTTGAAAAGTGGGCTAGGAGTACTGCTCAAGTGATGAACATCTGCCTCTGAAGCATTAGATCCTGAAGTTCAAACCCCAGTACTGCCAAAAAAAAAAGAAAAAGAAAAAGAAATTTCATGGTCTGAAAAAAATCTAGCGATTCTCAATTTTCTTTCTGTCTCCACTGAAGAACAGTAATGTTACACATAAGCCTTTTGGCAAAAACAAACTTTAAAAGCAAATAGTGAGTCTCTTTGAGTTCAATTACTTTAAGTAAGCTTCAACTTCAGCTGAGTTCCCAGAAACCAGCAACAGTGGCACACGTGTGCAGGGGTGGTTACCTGACATGTGACACCCATGGGTGCAGGGGTGGTTACCTGGCATGCTCCTCAGGAGTTTGGCGTTGCACATGTGCCCCTTGCGGATGTCGGTGAGGATGTACTCCATGCGCTTGGCCCTCCAGAGGAAGTTGAACACTCTCAGATAGTGGCTCATGCACTCTCGAGTGAACACCTAGAATGCAACAGAAATCAGGTCACTGGGCCAGCCCAGACTTTGACCTTTAGACATCAGCCAATATACAACTCCAGTGTATCCTAAGTGGTATGAAAATACGACAGCACCTTACAGAGTGTTATATTCCATAACAGCAACCATATTTACATACCAGGTAGACTCACACAGCACAAAGCAGCTATTTATTTTTATTGGTCTTTGGGCTTGAACTCAAGAGCCTAGACACCATTGTCCCTGAGCTCTTTTGCTCAAAGCTACTGCTCTAACACTTTCAGCCACAGTGTCAGTGCCTGAAGTCTCAGGGAATTCGTTGTCCAGGCCGGCTTTGAACTGCAATCCTCAAGATCTTAAGTCTCATGAATAGTTAGGATTACAAACATAAGACTTACCAGCACCCCAGTAAGGCATTTTTTTTTTTTTGTCAGTCATGGGGCTTAAACTCTGGGCTTGGGTGCTGTCCCTGTGCTCTTCAGCTCAAGGCGAGGCTCTACCAGTTGAGCCACAGCACCACTTGCGGTTTTCTAGTGGATTATTGGAGATAAAAGAGTCTCACGGACTTTCCTGCCTGGGCTGGCTTTGAACTGCGATCCTCAGATCTCAGCCTCCTGAGTAGCTAGGATTACAGGCATGAGCCAATGGCGCCCGGCTTAAGGCAGGTATTTTTATATCAAACCTACAGCTTTGGAAATAGGGCTAGTAGGGGTAGTAGGTAACTCATGAGGTAGGACTTAAACCAGCCCAGTCCAGGCACTGGAGGCTCAGAGCTGTAATCCTAGCTACTCAGGAGGCTGAGATTTGAGGATTATGGTTCAAAGCCAGCCTGGGCAGGAAAGGCCCTGTGAGACTCTTGTCTTCAATTAACCACCAGAAAACAGGAAGTGGTTCTGTGGCTCAAGGGGTAAAATGCAGTGCTATCTGAGCTGAAGAACTCAGGGACGGTGTCCAGGCCCAGAGTTCAAGCCTCACAACTGATCCCCACCCCACCAAAAAAAAAAACAAAAAACAAAAAAACCCCCACAAGCTCAAACATGGTCTCTCCTGTGACCTCCTCCCTTCCTGAGCACATGGGCAGCAGGAACACCTGCGTGGACTCTCTTCTGTGACCTCCTCCCTTCCTGAGCACACGGGCAGCAGGAACACCTGCGTGGACTCTCTCTCCTGTGACTTCCTCCGTTCCTGAGCATTCCTTAGCACACGGGCAGCAGGAACACCTGCGTGGACTTGAAAGGTTAGAGTATGTGAGGCAGTGACCATTTGTTGCTTGTTTCAGAGCAGAGCAACACATGGTGCTAAACCACCTGATTGTGTGCCTTTATAAGACCTTCAAATCCTTAGCTCAGGGCTCTCCTCCTGGGCTCCGCTGTGTCGGAGTGTAGGACCAGGCCCAAGCTGCAGCCCGTTTAAATAAAACAGCTGTAGAGTCTGACTCTCAGTGGTCTTCTTGCAGGGGGTATAACAGACTCTCTCTCCTGTGACCTCCACACTTCCTGAGCACATGGGCAGCAGGAGTACCTGAGTAGACTCTCTCTCCTGTGACCTCCGTTCCTGAGCACACAGGCAGCAGGAACACCTGCGTGGACTCTCTCTCCTGTGACCTCTGTTCCTGAGCACACGGGCAGCAGGAGCCCCAGGGTGGACTCTCTCCTGTGACCTCCTCCCTTCCTGAGCACAGGGGCAGGCAGCAGTCCTAACCGTCTCCACTAGGGGTCCCTCAGGCCACCTTCATGGGTTTCCTTGTTGCTTTTGAACTCTTTCATGCTCACAGACAGCTCCTTAAGTAAGTGCCAGCTTAAGGATGGTACCAGGCCTTCTCTCTCTCTTGCCATATCTCCCCCAGAAGCTAGATTTTACAACAAAAATATAGAATGCACAGTTAAATCTAATCATGAGATAAAGCCAATATAACTTTTTAGTTTAAGCACACTCCATGCACACATAGAGTTTTCAGCAAACTTCAGTTAGACACACTTCTGATACAAATTTGAGTATAGCACATATACCACAGCTACCTGAACAAGGACTGTTTGGCAGTTCCAGTCCTTGTACCAGTTGAGCTGTGCTCCAAGGGGATTTCCTTCACCTGTGCAAACCTTCCATCCTCCAGGACCAAGGTATACATCCTACCAAAGCCACCAATTCCTCAGACTTTAGAACACTGTTCCTTCCATACAATGTGAACATGCAATTGTCTACTGGTTTATCTTGCTTTCTTATGAGTATTTTTCCTTCTGTATGCCATTTTGTACTAGTATCTGATAAGTTCTCAATCACTACTTTGAGTGTTTGGGAGATATTTGGTTGGCTATGCTGTCTACACTATTAGCAGTCTTGCAATTACAGAAATTAAGTGACCATTCTAGGGGCTGGGAATGTGGCTTAGTGGTAGAGTGTTTGCCTAACATGCTGGAAGCCCTGGGTTTGATTTCTCAGTACTATATAAACAGAAAAAGTCGAAGTGGCACTGTAGCTCCAGTAGTAGAGTGCTAGCCTTGAGCAAAAGAAGCTCAGGGGAAGTGCCCAGGCCCTGAGTTCAAAACCCAGGTCTAGCAAAAATATCTTTTTTAAAAAGTGACCATAGCTGGGCGCTGGTGGCTCACGCCTGTAATCCTAGCTACTCAGGAGGCTGAGATCTGAGGATCATGGTTCAAAGCCAACCTGGGCAGAAAAGTGAGACTCTGATCTCCAATAAACCACTGGAAAACTGGAAGTGGTGCTGTGGCTCAAGAGCTGAAGAGCGTAGGGATAGCACCTAGGCCCAGAGTTCAAACCCCACAACCGACAAAAAAAAAGAAAAAAGTGACCATTATAGGTAATGTTACAAATATTCTTTACAACATACATGGTACGTTATAGGGTAGGGTTCTATAAATACCAAGCACCCATAGCACATATAAAGCTATATTTTTAAAAAATTCAGTTTAGTCACAGCTCTTTAGGATATTAATACATATTTTACTACATTTACATGAGAGGAAATGTCATCCATAGCTCCAACAAGCTATCTGAAACTGACTCTTGGATATTAAAGGCAAACACAAACAGGTATCAATCCTGTCTGTTCTTAGACCTCTCCTGGCTGGCATGTCATAGCCTCACAGCTCCAAACACAAGCACCTTCCACTGAGGACTTAACACCAGAAGATCTTATCACACTAAATTCGGGGTGAAATAAAACTACTTATTTTGCCCAATACACTGAAGACTCATTAACAATAAGGTAAACTACCAATACTTTAAATGTTTCATAATTTCCTGAATTAGATTTGAAAATTTCAGAGGAAACAGGTCGAAAACAGGTAGAAAATATTTTCTTTCAAACCTTGATATTCTCCCTCTCTCTCTCTCTATATATATATGGGGGGGGGGGGAAGGAGTCAGTTGTGGGGCTTGAACTCTGGGCTTGGGCGCTGTCCCTGCCCTCTTCAGCTCAAGGTGAGCGCTCTACCACTTGAGCCACAGTGACACTTCCGGTTTTCTAGTGGTTTACTGGAGATAAGAGTCTCATGAACTTTCCTACCCAGGCTGGCTTTGAACCGTGATCCTCAAATCTCAGACTCCTGAGTAGCTAGGATTACAGGCCTGAGCCACTGGCGTCCTGCTCTCAATATATTTTTAATGTCATATTCCTCCTTTTGTATTTCTAGTAACTTTTATATACAATTACATGTGATTTAATCTGATAAAGATCATTCTAGTTTCAATGTCTATATTCATAACTGTGCAACTCAGCTAGCTAAAAATAATACTAATTACAAGAGAGAAGCTAACCCCAGAAATGGATACCAGACATGCAAGAGAACATTCCCCACATTTTGTCACTGGCTGAACTATCAACCAACAATAGGACTATTCATTCTCTCTCCTTTCTCTTCTGGCAGCCCAAACTGTTGCCACCAACCTAACAGGCGGGCCTACTTGTGTTCTGAGAAACAAATCTATGCTATGAACTTCTTTTCTTTAGTCCTTTCATTGGAGCTTTTAAACATCTAAAATTTGAAGAATATTGCTTGCATGAGTGTTTCTGCATGCTGTATGAAACAACATGTGCAATATTAGGAAATAACTGGGAAATTGTGCATCCAGACTATATTCACTTTACCTATTTGTCAAGTGGTTAATCAATGTAGTTATCATCACTATAGTGATGTGTCTTTGGGGGGCTGACCAGGATCTCTTCCATGCTAGGCAAGCACTCTCCCACTAATGCCATACCACCAGCCAGACCTAGCGCAGTCGCTTTGATGCATGAATATGTAATACACACAAACTAATAGGGCAGAAAATATTAAATCCCAATTTAAATAATTGGCTAAAATACTTTGTTGTGCATTTTAACTACTTAAAACTGCTTAGGAAATAAGTCAAAGGAGAAAGAAGTAATTTGAATATAACAGAAGATTCAAGATTAGAGAAGCTATGCATTTAAATGATGTAGGTTTGATCTTATGGTCAAACACTGGAATGAAGGAACTTGCCCTAGTAGCTATCCGCCTAGTAGACACATATGTCTTATACATCTGCTGGTAACAAATCTGTGAGCATAGCTTAGTGGGTACCATCCCAATAGGGGGAAGGAAAAAGCAGTGAAAACACTGTACCTGAACATAAATAAATCTTGGGCCAAAACAGATTACTTCTTCACAAAACATTTTTTCTAATAATTAAAAGAATATAATTTCCTTTCTCAGTAGTTCAGTTACATAACAGACTGGAATCAGTTTAAAGAGATACAGTGGTCAAGGAGAACTTATTCAGCCATCAATTAAAAAAAAATGAGCAATGGAAAGAGCATTTTAATTGCAAACACATAAAGAGTACTCTCCTGCCCAACCTTTTATAATTGACTGTTAGGAGAGATGGTACTTTTCCTCATGTTAGTAAAAGCACTATGAACAATAGTACAGCTATTTTCTCATCAATTGAAATGAATACTAAATATCAAATTTCATCTAAGTAGTACAAATATGATTCCCCTAAAATATACTTTATAGTTTCTTTCAAATTATCCTAAATTAGTTGCTACAGTCTAAGAATAATGGAACAAAATGAACAATCCATTTATTAAGTACTTGCTGAAACCTATGATAGAACAAATGGTATTTTTCAGAATTCTTAAAATAATAGCATTTCAGTACTCATTAACAATTATTTAAAACACACTCCATCTTGACTTAGTACTTGTTCATTGGGTACATGCTAGACGTCAGCAATCAGAAGTTCTTACAGAAATGAGCTCTAAATAAGAAAATATTCAGCACATAAGCAACTATGAACATTAAACATTATGTTAGTACACAGGATGATCTTACAGTTGCGATGGGTCCATCAACATGATAATCCAGGCTGAAGACATCCCATCCTGTGTCACCTGGAGACACCTAATGCAAAAAAAAAAAAAAAGGCAGTAAAAAAAGGAAGGCATATTTTTTTTAAACCACTCAAGTATTTAGCTTCCTAAGAAGAGGAATCTGTGTGTTTTGGTCAGCTTTGTCTCCCCAGCAACTGGACAAGGCATGTCCTGGGTGCTCTACAAACAGGAAAGAAGAGTGCATCTTTTCAATGGACACTGCAGACAAGTCCACTGTCTTACAATGACTTCCAAATCTCTTCAAGTCTGTATTTTAAGAAATGGTTTCTACCAAAAACCTCTCAATAGCTGTGCGTCTGCCACAATGACACTGACGATACAATCTTTGGGTGGACAGACACTATATCACCATACATCATACTGGTGTCTCCCACCCAACTTATTATGGGTAGTAAGTGGTTCATGTTACCAATCATCTATGACACGCTCCCACACTCTGGGAGTGGAATGTGATCCACCTTGAGCCCAGCAGCCCTGAGACATTATTCTTCTATGACACGATGTGGCCCGGAGGAGAGGGACTCACCCACAGTCACTAGTAAAACACACATAGATCAGGGGCACATGCAAGCAGTCCACTTTCCAGAGCATCTGTGCCTTAAAAAATAAATGCCTGCCAGACACCCTCTCTGGGCTGGCCCTACGTACCTCTAGCAGCCTCACATCCAGCCTCCGGAGGATCTCAGGGCTGTCAAACTGTGCATTGGTCGCTCTAACAGCAGTTTCAAGAATGCCAGTCAAGTTATGCTGATATAAAGTTGTTGCTGGACGGACAAGTTCTGGTCTTGATAAAAAAAAAATTAATTACAGAAAACATTACTTGAATTTTTACTGAACTTTTGCAAAGTTATACATTAAAAAGAGTTCAAATTATAAACACTAAAAAGACAAAAGGGATCAGTACAATGTAGAACAAACAGCTCTGTGGCATCAGCTTCTTGGACTCTCAAAACTATTCTTTCTGATTCAGCTTAGCTGTGCTAACATGTTAGCAGTATTTAAACCCCTCTAATGACATTTACTGCTTTCACAAAAAATGCTGGGCCCTTTATCATCTTAAAGTATTATAGATCTTTAAAACTCGTCCAGCCCCCATTTCTTACTTCAGCAAATCCATTAAGTGCCTTATAAAGTCTCCCTGGCCAAGCAGCAGGTACCGCCTCATAGCCTGCATGTGGTCCAGCAGGCTGTACTTTTTATTGAGAACATCCAACAGATACTTGCTGGTCTCAAAATAAGCAGCATCAATTTTCCCTTGAAAGGCATTTTCTAAATCTGTGAATAAATCTGCAGCTGTAAAGAACAAAAGGGAAAGCACACATACATATGTAAGATGTATTTTAACAAAGGAATAATGAAGGCACACAAGGACAGAAGTCAAACCATCCCATCAGCAGCACCAACAGAAGACCCAGCCCGCCACCAAAGCTGCACACTCAACAAAGGGAAACCAAGTCCCAAGAAACGAAACTGAACACACCAACATCTCGCTGGACTAAGAGCAGTCACCAATGTTTGGACTTACAGGAGGGGCCAGCCACAGTACTGCTCACAAGTTCAAGAACCACCATGCTCCAGCCACTACTGGGAAGTCCCATAAGGAACTATGAGGATGGGGCCCGGAGCCCAGCACCACACCTCCCATGGGACACCTTTACAAATGAATTCTGAGACCAAAATGGCATGTGTGAATGAGCATGTGAGCTGCACAGCTCTGAGGGAGAGCAAGGCACTGCTGTCACACAGTTCATAGCATCCCTGAACTCCAGGGAAGTCACTGAAGACTTGTTAGGGGACAGAACCAAATGTACCAACACTGAAGCCTAACTCTAAGCAGTAACCTAAGTTAAAAAAAAAAAGTGTTCCCATTACTTTATACTGAAAAAAAAAATGGAATGTGGAGACTAGGGATATAACAGGTTCGCACAATGCTAATTTACATCTGTTTAGCTCGATCTGTTTATAACCATGTGATAAACATTTGATTTCTCCTGAAAACCAAGAGAGTAATTCCAAAGTTGAAAAGGAACCAATCTAAGATTGAGAAAAGGTAAGTGCCTCGTTCGAGGATAAGGGGGAATGAGGGACATAATGCTTTGTTCAAGGTTAAGGGGGAATGAGGGATGTGATGCCTTTGGTTGAAAGTTTGTCTTCCCAGTATCTGAATCAACCAACTTCAAAGTATCAAAAGGCCCATGGGTTCTGCTTGTCCTTCAGTATAGGACTGGGTTAAACCAGTGGGACTGCTTTACTGCAGGTACACACGTGCAGAAACAAGGGTCCTGTACAAAAGGCCTGGCCATCCGAGGAACACAACAGCAAGGTCTGTGAACACAACAGCATCAGGACCCAATTCATAAGGTCACCACCATCCTGGCCACCACAATGTTGCTTTCATGGCATCAGGGTGTATCTGTCCATCTATGTCATTTTAAATTATTTTCTCCAGGTATTTTTTATCCTGACCTTAAGTCACTAAAAATTTTTGTTCTGATGGAACGTTAGCCCATTTTAATCTAGAATAACCTAACAGAAGACATCAAATACAGATCCTACATATATTCTTGTTTTTTGGGGTTTTTTCACCAGTCTTGGGGCTTGAACTCAAGGCCTGGGCACCTGTCCTTGAGCTTCTTTTAATCAAGACTAGCACTCTACCACTTGAGCCACAGCACCACTTGTGGCTTTTTCTGTGTATGTGGTACTGAGGAATCGAGCCCAAGGCTTCTGGCATGCTAGGGAAGCGCTCTACCACTAAGCCACCTTCCCAGCCCCCTACATACACTCTTGTTCCCCATAGTTTAGGCATGTGTTGTGATCCAACCCTAAAATCCCCCTTATTGTTTATTGGCACTTTTAAAATCCTCAAATAGGCTTGTAGGTATGGCTCAGAGTATGCAAACCCTACTACAAAAAAGGATAAGTAGGAGAAAGAGGAAGAGGTTGGAGGAAGAAGAGGGAAGAAAGGAGGAAGGAGGAAGAAAAGAGGGATGGGAGGAGGAAGGAGGAAGGGAGAGAGGGACAGAAGGAAGGACCACAGTTTCTTCACAGGTAAATAGGAACGTAACATTTTCCATAGTTTATTACTAATTGTCTGCTGAGCTTTATACAGTGACTGTGAGGTCTCATGGGAGTTACCTTGCAGAGACCCCTGTAATGGGTAAAAATCATGAGTGGTAGCATTATATAGTTGTCCCTCGCTGTACTGTGGTCCACTTATAGCTACTTTGTGGACTTCCATCTCTGGAAGTTTCACTGTGATACAGTGAAAATGCAGTAAGTGAACCACAATATTGGGAGGGACAGCTGTACATTCATATACAAGTGCAAGTAGGCCTGGGAAGGTGGCTCAGTGGTAGAGTGCTTGCCTTGCATGCATGAGGCCCTGGGTTCCATTCCTCAGCACCACATAAGCAGAAAAAGCCGGAAGTGGCACTGTGGCTTAAGTGGTAGAGTCCTAGCCTTGAGCTGAAGAGCTGAAGGACAGCGCCCAGGCCCAGAGTTCAGGCCCCATGACCGACCAAAAAAAAAAGTACAATCATAACATAAACATAGTACAAAAGCACAGTTTTTTAGACACTAGCTTTAGCAAAGAACGGAGGAGAAGTAGTACCACTGAAAAGCCACCTTTTGTTGGGCAGTGAAGTAACTAAAAGCTGGGCACCCACCCCCCAGTTTGCATCTATGTCCTCTGATCTTGTCTAAGCCATTCTCTCCTCAGTCACTCTGCAGTAGCCTCCAGGAAAGACAAGACCCACTGACGGGCACCTCTGACAGAAGGCAGACTGTGCCCTCAGACAATCAATGCCATCTCCTTATCTTACAACAAAAGGCAAAAGTGCTCCACGGTAAGAGAAGAGCCAAAAGCTCAAAGACCCCCTGACAGGCAAGTGCCTCAAATGGACGGGACAAGAACTTCTCAGAAACGCCTTTAGAGTCAAAAACTGAGGAAGAAATTAAGCAGAATATTGTAAGCACTATATAGCATGCCCCTCATCACCACCAGTACCAGCATTACCCCCATCATCTCCTCTATTATCAATACCCTATCACCATGAGCCCACCACTACCCTTTATCATGTCACCACCATCACCAGCAGCAGCAGCAGCAGCAGCAGCAGCAACAGCCTAACCGTACCATCCCGAGATGACTCTGAAGACTTAGTCATGGCTATCATCTTTGTGGTGGGCGTCTGATCATGACAAACTTGGTGCAAAAAATTTATTGATTTTCCTATCAAAAGCACCTAAAAAGAAAAATGTCTTATGATTATCTTTATAGAAATTTAAATGAGCAAAATACTACAAATATTTACATTACAAATTGGCTAATGATTAAAAACTACCTAACAAGAGCATTCGGTCTACAATCAAATGATTTGTAGCAAAAGACACATTAACAAACATGAATGTATTGATGCATTCAAGTAACATATACTTTGCCTCAAGAGCATTATTAATCTTAAAATGTAAGAAAATCTATTTAAGTGAAAATTAGTTTTGTTACTGTATATATAGCAAACAAATAAAAATCACAAAAACTTCTAACCCTACCTTCCTAGATTGGTCCATCGTAATAAATGAAGGAATCATTGATTTCCTCAAAGTATACTTGTCATGCCACAGTCGATCTGTTTTAACTGTTGGATCTGATGCTACAAAAAACTGAAAGCAAAGGTAGACAGAATATTAAAAAAACAGTAATTATGCAAAATACCCTAGAACAGTAACAAGTAACTTATTCTAGAACTGCTGGATGAACAAGCAACTTTCAGTTCATAAGGGCAATGAAAGGTTTCTCTTGCCATTGACTTAGTGGATGGACACTCCCATCAGCAGCTGCCCTGTGCTCTGTACCTACACCTCAGGTAAGTAGAATCAGTTATCTTGAATGGTTATTTTATTGACAAGTGAAGTTGAGCACATTCCCATATTACCTTTTTTTTAACTCAGGCACTGTCCCTGAGCTGTTTTGCTCAGGCTAGTGTTCTACCACTTTGAGCCACATGTTCCACATCACATTTTCTGATGGATAAGAGTCTTATGGACTTTCTTACCTGGCTGGCTTCAAACTATCACAGACAAAAAAAAAAAATCACTTAACTATTATGTATGTGATTAGATTACTGGTGAATTTTTAATTTCTTCCTATATATTTCCACAACCAAAAATTTTTAAATGGTGCAAATATTTGATCAAGAAAAAACTGCTTAATAATTAATTCCAGCCAGATAATGAACACAGGTTATTAGAATTTTTAAAGTAACATCGTTTTCTTCTTAAGGAAATTAACTAAAAAAGCCTTGTTTTTTCACTTTCGTGACTATCAAGGATAAATATTGAAAAGAACAAAATTTTAATGATGTCAAAGTCTTGTATTTGATGTTATCAATGATGTACAGAAACTTGTCCTTCATAAGCAAGCATATGAATAAATGCTAACATCTTAAGACCTGAGAGAAGGGACTGCTACAGTTATTTTAAACTAAAATTTCTTATATTTAGTACCAATTCAAATGAATGAAGTATTCATTGATCTGTTTTAGACTTTTATGATTTATATTACCTTCCACATCTAACACATGAATAATGGCTGCTTTGAGAGATAAACAGTTCTAGTCTAATGAGGTTATCATCACTTTAACATATATTGACATTATCCAGGACAGAAATAAAAAACTATTATGACCCCACCATGAATAATCTGCATGGTTATCCAATCACTGTGTTAGAATTGCTCTATGGCTTGCCTTTCAACAGACTAGATAAATTGCATATAAATCGTATTTCTCTGTTATTCACTTAAACAGAAGAGCTATTTCTTATAGACAACACAACAATTTATCCTGATAGTTGAAGTGCAGCTGGATTTTTATCAGTACAAACAATAAGAAAATTTAATTTAAACCATAAAACCTCAAGACAATTCAGTCATCTTTAGAAGTCATGAATCCACCGCTTCATCTAGGGGCAAAGGGGCATGCAATCACTCTACTAGCAAACATACAGTAGTGAACACAAAAAGCATTGGTACTCTTTAGAACAGAATTAATTCTGTGAAAAAATTATGGCAGTAGAAGGAAAAAACCAAGGTCAGAATAAAACCACTATAAGCCTTTATTTTACTGAGGCATTTTCCACTCAAGGTCTTTTCATTTCCACCATTATGTCAAACATAGAAAGAATCAAGAAAAAAAATATAAAACCTAATTGTACCACGATTTCTCATTAACTGCTGGACAAGCACCAAGGCCTCCAACTAAAAACAGAAATGAAGAGGATGATTTTCTTAGCAAGCACCTTAGTTCCTATAGGAACGGATGGATGAATCAGGCCTGTTAACAGAGACCACAGGTGACCTCCTCTAACTCACCCAACCCTGTAGGCCATTGTATGAGTCCAGCTAAGGACAGGCTCACCCAGAGAAAACACCATGGAATCTGCATGGGAGTAGGGGAGGAGGTAGCAAGGCTGCAGGGGAAGACTTGGTAAAGTTCTGGGTACAAAAAAGATCATAGAAAGACAACCTTGCAATTTACAGCATTTCAAAAGGTGTGAGCACTGTGCTTCTCTGGTGAAATTTATTCCTGAGTATTTTCTTGCTTGGCACCTTTGTTTCTTCCTGTGCTGCACTGTTTTCTTGCACAGAACTCACAGTGTGTTGAGCAGCTGGTAGTGGACACCTCACCTTGTTCTTCACCAGGGAGAGAGCAGGCAACCTTTCTCCAGCCACATGGCTCAGAGATGAGCTTTGTTTGTGTTGAATAATGCCAGATCCTTTTCCAGCAGCATCAGCTGTACGACTTGTGTCTCCATCCTTCACCGTCTTAGCGTGGTGATCACACTGGCTGACTCAGGAATGGTCCCCGAGTTCCTGGATAAATCCCACTTGGTTATTGCATACAACCCTTTCATACACTTTGAATTCCTCTGGAGGTTTCTTATAAGTCTTGAGATATGCAAATGAGGTCTGTGTTGTCAAAAATGGACTTAAGCATCTTCCTTATATTATTTGAAGAGTTTGAGAAGGGCTGGTGTTAATTTGTTGAACACTTGGTTAGACTTCACCAGCTACACAATCTGGTAGACTTGGGCTTTTCTTTGTTGAAATGTCTCAGTTACAGAATCTCTTTGCCTCTTACAGTCTGTGCATATTTTCCATTTCTTTCCAAACAGTGTTGGTAGTTTACTAAGAATTCTCTCAGCTTTTAGTTGTTGTGAACTTCTTTGACATTTTTTGAAGAATTTTGCAGACACAGAATTATCAAATGATATTGTCTTATGCAGCTATCTCATAAACTACTGTGATGATTATATAGCTCATGAATAGCTATTCAGACTCAACACTAGAAGTTTAGTTTTTTTTTTTTTGTCTTTATTTGCATTTCCTTCACAACCAGGGATGGTGAACATTTCCTCATGTGTTTCTTTGCCATTTTTATTTCTTCATCTGAGAAGTCTCTCTTTAGTTCCCTTGACCATTTGGTAATAGGTTTGTTAGGTTTGGGAGGGATTAGTTTCTTGAGTTCCCTGTATATACTGGATATTAACCCCTTGTCTGATATATTGCTGGTAAATATTTTTTCCCAATTAGTTGGTTGTCTTTCTTTTTTTTTTTTGGTTGGTCGTGGGGCTTGAACTCTGGGCCTGGGCGCTGTCCCTCAGCTCTTCAGCTCAAGGCGAGCGCTCTACCACTTGAGCTACAGCGACACTTCTTAGAAGTTCAGTTTTATAACCAATTTATAATAACCAGACTGAGGAAAATTTAACTTACATAGGAGATGAATGGACAATATCCTTTAACTTTAATTATATGATGATCAAACGCGTGATTCTCAAAACTATCAAATGTGTATGGTAAATATGTAATTCATGGTAAACTAAAAGAATTTTCATGGCTGGAAATTATGGACAGGATGACTGATCAAAAAGCAAGGATAGTTAAATGGACATGTTAAATTATAACCTCCTTATACACCTTTTTTTTGGTCATGGGGCTTGAACTCAGCCTGGGCATTGTCCCTCAGCTCTTCAGCTTAAAGCTAGTGCTCTATCACTTGAGCCACAGGCCACTTCCAGTTTTCTGGTGATTAATTGGAGATAAGAGTCTCACAGACTTTCCTGCTTTGAACCACGATACTCAGATCTTAGCCTTCTGAATAGCTAGCATTACAGGCATGAGCCACCAGCACCTGGCTCCCATATAACCTTTTGAAGTTCAGAAAAAAATAGTAAAGATGGGACAGAGACAGACAGAGAGAAAAAGAAGGGGAGGGGAAAGAAAGGGAGAAAGAAAGGGAGGGAGGGAGGAATAGAGAGGGAGAAAGGGAGAGAGAGACAATCTCCCAAAAATAACAATAACAAGGGAGAAAATAACTTTGTTGAAGCAGCATTCATGTAAGATTACAGATGCCTCAGGGGCAAAGGTCACTCTAGTGTCATCATATTCTCCTCAGACTGAGGCTGGTCTGACTTAACCCTCACACAGTCCCCAGGTCAAGCACAGCCATTACACACTTCTGGAAGATGGAAGGAAGGCTGAGGAAGGAATAGCCAGCAGGAACAGAAGCCAAGAATCACCCCAAACCTGAGTGCACTGTGAGAACCAGTATGCAAGTTGTGACTTCAACAACTGTCTCAGTATCACAGTGCTGTGTGTGGCATGGGGTACACAGCACAAACCACAGGCAAGTTCAAGAGTTCTCTGAGTAGGGGCTGGGAAGGTGGCTCAGTGGTAGAGTGCTTGCCTTGCATGCATGAGGCCCTGGGTTCAATTCCTTAGCACATAAGCAGAAAAAGCCGGAAGTGGGGCTGACTCTCAAGTGGTAGAACACTCGCCTTGAGCTAAAGAGCTGAGGGACAGCGCCCAGACCCAGAGTTCAGACCCCACCACTGACCAAAAAAAAAAAAAGAATCCTCTGAGTAAAACTAATGATACTAACAAGATCACCCAGAGTATAACGTGGTACCTCAGTAAAGAAACTGCCAGGAAAAACAAATATGACTAAGAGCCTTGATCTTCCCACACCCCCTTCAGCCACTATAGAACAACTGTAATGGGTGAGGAGTACAAGTTGGTCCTAGTGACTCACACCTGTAATCCTAGCTTCTGAAGGCTGAGATCCAGACCCCAGTTCTTAGCTAGGTCTTTCTTCCAATCCTAGAAACCCATCTCCAAAATAATTGACAAGATGGACTGGAGGCATGTAGGATACACTGAAGGGGTTGAGTATGGCTCACCTGTATTGCCGAAACTACAATGGTTAGGATTTTTACTGGGTTTGGGTTTTGGAATATTGCATAGACACAAGCTTTCTTGGAATTGGATCAAGTATAAACTTGAAATTAATTTGTTTCATATGAATTTTATATACATAGCTAGAAGGTAACTTCGTGACAAGCGTCTAGTGCCACATCAGGTCAGGTGTGACCTCTTCTTTTTGTGGCACCAAGTCAGTGCTCAAGATGTTACAGATTTCAGAGCATCTGAGATTCTGGATGTTCCAATTATGGATATTGAATACTAATGTGGTAGAGTAAAATGGTATGCCTAAATCAAAATTTAATATCTACCCCCCAAACCAGCTCTTCCACCTCCAAAATTTAATGTCTACTTCACAAACCAGCACTTCTACCTCCAGTATCTTCTTTGGAAAGTTAGTAAGCACACATTGGCAGGCAGGCACATAAAAGGATATCCATTTTAGTAATATTACTAAGATTAAGCACTGTATTGGCAGCTAGCTATTCAGAAGGCTGAGATCAGAAGGATCATCATTCAAAGTCCACATAAAACATCCTCAAGATAACATCAACAAAATAACCAGCAAAAAGCAGGGCTGGAGGTATGGTTCCAAGTGGTAGAGCACCATTTAGGCAACAAGTCAAGCAATCATGAAGCCCTGAGTTCAACAAAACAAATTATCATCATCATCAAATTAAAAACAAAAAGAACATAATCTTTACAAACAGGAGGTTGCTAAAAACCTACTTGTTAGTATAGTAAAATAGCATGCAGTAATAAAGAAAACTACAGTCATCAGGAGAGCTAGACAACATAGTGAAAGACTTGCACAATATATATGCATGTACACATTCCAGCCAGGTTCCAAAGCACACTAAAAGCAGTATCATCTGTTCTGCTTTGTTTGACTAGCACAAAAGATAAATTAGCAAAAGATTTGGGCACGACACAAAATTCTGTTTGCTTATGTGCATTTTCCACAGTGAGAAACAGTTAACTGAAAAAAAAAAAAAAAAGGCGGGAACAGAAGAATCCAGAGACACCCAAACTCAAAATACCATACACACACAAGGTCCTGCCTGCCCCTCAACCTTGTGCCTTTATAGGTGCTGTTCTGTGTCAGATGCCTCCTCTCACCAACACCTCACAAAACACAAACGCTGCAGTCCCACACCCATTTCCAAGCCAATTTTAGGGCTTTCTTCAAGTAAATGCCATATTTATTGCAGTATTTTTGTATTCCTGAACCACTCTATGTGCTCAATTATAAATGGTGCAACTTTTTATTAAATTACTGACAACATTTGTAAGTGTAAAGCTTCTGCCCTATTTTCTGCACAAAAGCCACCCTATGGCTTTACTATTTGATTTCCACACCAGTGATTTTTAACAGCAAGACACTGCTTTACATAACTGTGTGCATTTCAAAAGGTATTATACACATATGCAGCACACTTGCTTTATTCAAACTGAAGACCACATGATCACTCAGACAAGCACAAAGGCAAGTAACACTTGAAGGAGCTACACAACTCAGCCTCGGGGGCTAGGACCTTACTCTGACATCTGCTGGCTAGTAAACCTGGACAAGTGGTTTGATCTTGCTGAGCTTACTACTAGTGGGAGAATAATTCCCCACTAATCAAATAGAGCTCTACTAATAGATAACTAGCTACAATAGATAACTACCTTTCAGATTACTGTACAAAATGTGCTTGCCATTCAACAGGGACAAATTCCTATTAAGAGAAAATAGTAAGGGAACAGGGGAGACCCATGCCTCTTAACTCTGTTAGCACCTACTTCATGGTAAGTGTCCTCAAGTTCCCCGTCGTAGATCCAGCGGTAGAGGAAGCTCAGAACCGGATGAGACACTAAGCTCAGAATGTGCTGAACCAGGGACCGCATATATGGGTCTCCCGTCTTTGTGTAGGCATGGACAGATGAAGCCAGCTCACCTCCTTTCCTTCCTGGAGAATGGGGGGGTGGGGAGGGGAAGCAAGAGAAGGGAGGGGCACATAAAAGGAAAAACACCTAAATTAACATTTTGGCACAAAGCAACTAACCAAAGATGGCCAAGTAAATGAGGGCAAACATTTCTCTTCCTTCAAATAAAACATGTTTGGATCTAGAAGCAGCAGCATGTGATAAGCATGCGTATCCAAATTCTATTTATAACTTACACAAATTTAAATCAGAGTGAGTTATTTCTCTCATGGATGGAAGGTATTTTTTCATCTGCAAAAAGGTTTTCAGCAGCAAAAAGCGGCTACACAATCTACAACTCACATAACTCTTCACATCTTTTTTGACTGAGAAACATTAAGAGCCAAACAATTCAGCACATACCATATATGCATAAGAACAAAACATCTAAGAATCAACACTGACATTGTTTGGGGTATAAATGCTAGTCTCAATTCACTGGCTTTAGAGCTCACTAATTAGTGACTCATTAACTAGCAGCTTTGCAGGGTGAGGTGCTGTTCTGTAAATACAGAAGAGATTTGTCTAGAAGAAGGAAGTAGCAGAAACCAATTTAAGAAACATGCACAGGAATCCCTTGCACTATACCACAAACTTGGGAGTTCTATCCGCACTAATTTAAGCAGGCTATGTTGACAGGTGTGCACAGAGGGGACAGTGAGCAGAGACCCAGGGATCTGGGAGAAGTTCTTAGAGTAGCACACCCAGTAAACATCAAACAGGACTGAAGACTTCCAGAGAACTGCAGCAGGATATCTGCAGTCAAGTAGCTCCTGACAAGTGAAGGAATAGGGGAACAGAAGCCAGATACAGAGGAGAAATGCAGGGCTCTCCTCTTGTGCTCTTCTGTTCTTTAAGTGCAAGGAAGGGAGGCAGAGTGTTGACAGCATGATGTTGAAGTTGGACTCAGATGTGATCAAATTCAAGTCCTGGGAATCACAGTGGAGAATGGCAGTGAGCCAAGCTCTCTCTGTGGGAAAGATGGCTGGCTCTGTATAGTGAGCAGACTCCGCCCTCCTCACCCCCAAGTCTTCACCCAGTACCTGTGTTACCTAGGCAACTAGCACACCTAGAAGAGGTCACATCTGCACCAGCTGAGGTCACATCTGGATGTGAGCATACCTTTCCCCGCCCTTACCCTTAATAAGACCTAGCCCAGGGCCACATGCTGTCTTTCCCAGATCTTTCCCAGCCACATGGAGTGCCAACATGAGCTGGTGCCAGCCAGAACGATGAATAAACCTACTCCTTACCTGAATACCATGTGCATGTGCTGTTCTTACTTGGCCACCTCTTCTTTAAAAACCTAACACCATACATCCTATGTAGTGCTAATAGTCCTAAGAAGTAACAACTATTAAAACCCCACCGTTGGGCTAGGAAGGTGGCTCAGTGGTAGAGTGCTTGCCTAGCATGCATGAAGCCCTGGGTTCGATTCCTCCGCACCTCATACACAGTAAAAGCCGGAAGTTGCGCTGTGGCTCAAGTGGGTAGAACGCTAGCCTTGAGCAAAAGCAGCTTAGGGACAGTGCCCTGGACCTGAGTTCAAGCCCCAGGACTGGCAAAACAAAAAACAAAAAACAACAAACACTGTCACAAATGAGAAAAAAAGAAGGTGAGGGCCTTGGAAAACAATCATTGAAATACAGATGCTGGAGCTCAAAGAGAGGCCCAAGAGGCCATATAAATATGGGAAATTTTTAATAGACAGATGGTGAGCAGAAGTGGCACTGTGGCTCAAGCGGTAGAGCGCTCAGCTCAAGCTAAAGAACGCAGGGACGGCACCCAAGCCCAGAGTTCAAGCCCCACGACCAACAAAAAAAAAAAAAAAGAAAAGAAATAAACAGATGGAGAGCATGAACATGACCCCCAACTGAGAAGTAATAAAAACAGGGTGAGGTGCCAGGGGAGCCCGGGAGGCAAGTGAACCAGGAGCACAGACAGGGGACTGGCATCCCAACCAGGAAGCGCTGTCTTCCTGCTTTCATCTCAGCAACACCAGACCTTCTACAAGGACAAACAGACCAATGCCAGGCCATACTGGCAATGGGATGCTTTCCCTGTATTACTCTGTCTTCTATCAATGAACACACTTATGGCTACTTAAGATACCAGAGCAGGTAAAAAGCAGAACTGGATGGTCTGCTCTACAGATGAGCTTTCAACCAGAGTACACTGAGAAGCACACACAAGGGAGACACAAAAAGACCTTGGCAATAATCCACCAGGGCTGCAAGAGTCTTCAGTCTTATTTTCGGATCATACGTCCAAACCAAGAGGCGTCGCAGCGTGAGGCTACTCTCAAGTCCCAAATTCACACCCTGATCATCCTCAAGCTGTAGCTGGAAAACAACATGGAAGGTTCAAGTACAAATACCCAAGCACATGAGCTCACATCTTAATCCATACAGAGTAAACAGTAGGAAAAACAGTGCTTTCAAGCTTCAAATGGCTAAGATAATATAAACCTGTTATTATTGGGACCTCACAAACAGTATTATGAAAATGATTCCTAGTTTTTCTAAGTAGTACATGAAGCTACTTACAAGATTCTATATAGTAACAATTATCTAACTCGTCAATTAAAAACAAAGCATTTACCTGGGAATGCAGAACAGACAGTAGTCGATAGTATTCTGTGAGCTCTTGATGGAGGGCAGCACAAAAGCTCTACATGGAAAAAATATAGAACAGTAAATCACAACCCATTCATGAAAATTGGCCAATTCTATGAAAACAGGGTTTCAAATGAAGTCCGAGTAGAGTTCAGCATAATTCTGCTTCTGTTTTAACACTGTAAATTTACATTTTGTAAACATTAGGTAAGTCTTATTGCTTAGTACAAAAAGAATGAACTTTGCAGAAGGAAAACGAAGAAATTATAGTATAGGTCTCATGAAGCTAAATGTGCACCACGTTGGTGAATAATCCTTAAGGTTATGGCCTTTTAAATTCTTATAGTTAAAACTTTTTGTAATGTCCTTAATTGACAAAATTTAAAAATTGGCAACTAAATACCAGTTTGTACTATGTTTTCCCAGCCACAGAATTTTAAATTTCTGTCTGAAATAATGTCAAGGGACCCAAATATAAGGCCAAGAACTCCACATAGACTTCTGTAATAAGGGAGATCTTTGTGGCATGAGCTCAAGGCTATAAATGGAGCACACACAGTGGAAGGTCTGTTTTGCAGACACAGCTTGCAAAGAATAAAGACCACACACTTGAATGTACAACCATATAAAATACAAGTTTATTTTACTGTATTTATGTTTTGTAGATTAGGACTATATGAACATTTCCATTCTTTTCACTAGAAAAGTATCAACTTTCTCAACATAAAGCAATATTTCAAAAGTAAGATTTTCAGGATGAAATGTTCCAGTTGAGAATCTGACAGACCTTAGGGTGGGATACTGGGGTCTCGGTGAGGGCCAACCCCTGCCATCATTTTTGTTTGTTTTGTTTGTTTGTTTTGGTCAGCCCGTGGGGCTTGAACTCTGGGCCTGGGCGCTGCCCTCAGCTCTTCAGCTCAAGGCAAGTGCTCTACCACTTGAGCCACAGTGCCACTTCCAGTTTTCTGTGTGGTTTATTAGAGATGAGTCTCCAGACTTCCCTGCCCGGGCTGGCTTTGAACTACAATCCTCAGATCTCAGCCTCCTGCGTGGCCAGGATTACAGGCATGAGCTGCCAGCATCTGGCTACCGTTGCCATCTTGAACCTTGTGGTTTTGTTCCTTTGAGAGAACAGACTGGATTTTATGTAAGGGATATACTTGGCCCAGGGTGGCACCAAGGTGCTTATTAAACAGTAGGTCAGTTTCTTGAAGTAATGTTCTCATAGAGGCAATGTCAAATTTGATCAGATGTGTCATCCCTTTTTAAAAAAGCCTTGATGGCTGGCAAACACCCACGAACACATACAAATCTAAAACAAAAAAATTACAGAAAAATTATGAACGTGGAGGTGTGGTCTTGAGTAGAAAATCCAAGCCAGAGCTCAAGGCTCAGAACTCAAACCTGTGTCAGCACAGGAAAAAAAAGCTCATTATGTCAAGTTATCAGCTGCTGATTCTCAAAGATGAACAGAAATACATACACTAACTTATATAAGCTATTCACACACAAACAGCAGTTTCTGTAAGAGCATTTCAGGATTATCTGCACTATTACAGCAGAGCAGTTCCAACTCAGATTACAGAAGCACTACTAAGATCCACCCTTAAGAGACAGAATCTTTCTTTGGCATGTCTACAACCACTACACTGCTAAAGCTGTAAAGGGGTTTCAGGTAGTAACTATTCCAGAACAAGAGGCATAAACCAACCTCCTTACCTCCTGCAGCTGGGACATATGACCATCCAACAAGAACATGCAACAATTCAAATCAGCTGAGTCACTGGGCACCAGTGGCTTACGCATGAAATTCTACCTACTCTGAAGGCTGGGTTCTGAGGATTTGGGTTCAAAGCCAGTCCAGACAGGGAAGTCTGTGAAACTCTTATCTCCAATTAACCACCAGAAAGCCAGACATGGAGCTGTGATAGTAGTAGTGCACTAGCCTGGAGCAAAAAAGCTCAGGCACATTTCCCAGGCTTGCTGGTGGACAGCAATGACCTGACTAGCAGGAAACGAGAATGAAAGGGAGAGAGCTACACAACAGGAGTCACAGGCCTCCAGTCCCTTACCTGCTGCCCAATAGTCTGGGCAAATGGATCCAAAACTTTGATGTTCAATTTTTTTCATTTGCAAAGTGGTGGTAATTGATATATATCCTGTTAATTTTTTGAGGACTATTATAACAATTCTCAAGATGAGGAAAGATGCTTTAAAATCCAGTACTATAAAATTCTGTACAATAATACTACAGTGATTATTAATTAGCAGGAACATATCTATATAATTAGACAGCTGGCAAACATCCAGAGCATATAAGGAGCACCCACACAAATAATTTGATTTAAAGAGGACAACAGATTTAATTATAGATTTCATAAAAGAAGTACCAATTGCCAACAGGTTTGTGGAAAATACTCAACATCATCAGGGAAATACAAATAAAAGGCAAAATGAGATATTGCCTCACTCCAGTCAGAACAGCTATTATCAAAGAGACTAAAGCAAATGCTGTTGAAGATGTAGAAAAAGGGGAATCCTTGCACACTGTTGGTGGGAATGTAAATAAGATTGGCCATTATGAAAAGTAGTATGGAGGGTCCTCAAGCAATTGAAAGTAGATCTATCACATGATCTAGCAACCCCACTTTTATGTATATGTCCAAAAGAAATCAGTATGTAAACAGGCATCTGTGCTCCTGTGTTTAGCCAAGAAATGGAAACAATGAATAAAGATGTGGTACAGCTGCTCACGCCTGTAATCCTAGCTATTCAGGAGGCTGAGATCTGAGGACTGCGGTTCAAAGCCGGCTCTGGCAGGTAAGTCCATGAGATTCTCATCTTCAATAAACCACTAGAGAACCAGAAGTGGCACTGTGGCTCAACTGGTAGAGTGCTCGCCTTGAGCTGAAGAGCTGAGGGACAGCACCCAGGCCCAGAGTTCAAGTCCCATGACTGGCAAAAAATTAAAAAAAAATTAAAAAGATGTGGTGCATACACACCATGGAATACTCAACTACAGAAGAAATGAAATACGGTCAAGTCATGTGGGACAAGGTGGATGCAAATGGAGGTGGCAGATAAAAATACACCATAAGCCACACAATACTGTATTATCTCACTCATATATGGAATATAAAAAGCAGCTCTCATAGAAGTTGAGAATAAAACAGTAATTACTAAAGGCTAAAGAACTGGGAGGGAGCAGGGCTCTACAATAGTAAAATGGAAAAAAGCTGCACATTATCTGCAAATACACATTTTAAAAAGTAGTATCCACCAGGCGCCAGTGGCTCACACCCGTAATCCTAACTACTCAGGAAGCTGAGATCTGAGGATCACGGTTCCCAAGTCAGCCTAGGCAGGAAAGGCCATGAGACTCTATCTCCAATTAACCACCTAAAAACCAGAAGTGGATCTGTGGCTCAAAGTGGTAGAGATCTATCCTTGAGCAAAAGAGCTCAGGGACAGTGCCCAGACCGGAGTTCATCTCCCATGATGGACCAAAAAAAAAAAAAGGTATCCTAGGCACTGCTGCAAAGACTGAAAAAGGTGAGTCCCCATGTCTGTCTCAGGTGGTGTGGTGACAGGGGCAGGGAAGATCTCCATGGACCAGTTCCAACCTCTCCAGAATCCTGTTCCTTTAGCTCCAAGAGCCTCCAATAGCTCTTATCCACCTGTAGTGTCTATCTTCCCAAGCAGACCCTCCCCCACACCTATAGCAATTCATAGCACAGCTTTCTTTAAAAACAGATGCCCTAGTGGTACTAGACACTATGTTGAAAATAAACTATACAATTGTGGGTGGGGTAGATGGGAAAAACAGAGAAAGGAAAGGAGTGACACTGTCCAAAAAGAAATGCCCTCATTACCTCTGTACTCTGACTCCTCTGTACATTATCTTTATAATACCAAAAAAAAGTTTCTTTAAAAGCTTCCCTGAGGGCTGGGAAGGTGGCTCAGTGGTAGATTGCTTGCCTTGCATGCATGAGGCTCCGGGTTGGATTCCTCAGCACCACATAAGCAGAAACAGCCAGAAGTGGTGTTGTGGCTCAAGGGGTAGAACCCTAGCCTTGAGCTGATGAGCTGAGAGGCATGGCTAGGCCCAGAGTTCAGACCCGCACAACCGATCAAAACAAAAAAAGCTTCCCTGAAAGGAATTTTCACAGTAAGATCTTAAAATAAGATAAGCATTTCCTAAGCCAAGAGTAACGAACATACCTGACCTACAAGTCCAAATGAACGATCCAGACTCCTCTGGTCAGTGTATTTTCTGATTTTATTATGCAACCAACCCAGCTCAGAAAGTCTGATTGCTGTGTCCCTTACAGACTTATTTAGGTTTGCCTAGAAAGTAAGTCATCAAAAGTCAAAAGTTAAAACATGAATACTAAAACATTTATTTTTCTCATACACTTGTTCTTTTAATATTGTAATTCTTAGAATCTGACAGAGAAAATTAAAAGCACCATCATGAAAGCGAAGGGACGTACACAGGCAGCAGGAGAGGGCACATGGTGAGGGCACACTGAGCTAAGCCACATCTCCCGTGGAGTCCCTGCCTCTTACCTGGAACAATCCTCAGTGGCACAGTCTGACATCAGTCCACTGAGAAAGGGCCAAGGAACATTGTAAACTACCCACAAAGCAGGACTGTGCAAAGACAGGTTCTAGAGGAAAACTAAAGCAGGAAACTTCTAATTCCACATCTATGCGGCACTTAACACCAGTCATGGAAGACAGGGAAAAAAAGCCAGATTTGACTGTGCAACATCCCTGGTATACCCAAATTTGTGAAGTCCCAGGAATACCTAGTAAGCTAATAGCCCACTGTATGAACTTCTTCAGTTTTAGTCTTCTTGAACATTTTAAATGAGATTTTCAATCACTGTACCTTTCCTTCCACTTTGTAGCAATCTTCAGAGCTGCTCATTTTAATATGTTTGCCATCTATCCCCTGGAAGACGTATAGAAGATCCCTCACAAGGGCTGCTTCAGTAATTTCTGTAATACCTATAAAATTATTTTTAAGTCAGCAATCGCTAAATAACACACTTAAAGATAAAGTAAGTTTATGACATAATTAGCTGAGGTTTATACATTTCTCACCAAGACATCTGCAAGCTTAAGAGGAAAAAGAGGTGTGAGGCTAGAGAGAAATAGGGACTTTCTGAAAGGTGGTGGGGCTTTATTATACAATGTCTCCACTAGAGATCTCTTTATAGGTGGCCCCACCTATGCACCTCAGAACACCACCACACATCACTTCAGGAATGATTACATAACAGTCATGTCCACAGACTAGGGTACTGCACAGCCAGTACACTGAAAGGCCCACCAAGAAGGGACCTCACAGCACAGAACACATGGCCAACATGTCCACAATGCCTCTGAACAACAGCTAAGTCAGAATTTGAGTGCTGGCCCAAAACAAGGCCAACAAAACGAGAGGCAACGCCTGGAAATCTGAGACATCCGTGGAAGAAAGAGGACCTGAAGGCGACAGAGGGAGTCTGTAATTCCAGAGCGCTGCACAGAGCCAAACACAGGTGTGCATTTCACAGTCATGGGCAGACACAATACAAACACTACCATTCCAATCTCACCATGACCCTTGCCTGTTTCTACCTGTGATTCTGACAACTACAGAGAGAAGCTGAACTACACAGCTATAAGCTGAGTGTACTTCTGTCTGCTTGCTCTGTACACGTGACACCTCTGCCAGCAGGTGGAGAAAACTGGACCGGCTTAATGTCCCATCCAGGGACATCCTGAAGTCTACTTCAACAGTGACAGTACACCCAGATGTCTCATGATAGTGTTACCACCATTATGTTTACCTAACTGCTTACTTTTAACCTACTTGTGTCCTTATAGTTAAAATGTTTCCTGTGAAATCATGATACGTGAAATAAGACAGGCTCAGAGAGACAAACAGCTCATGTTTTCTCTCATCTGAGGAAGCTAGATTGAAAGTACAACTCAGCATGATAACATATACAGGCCTCTATGCATTTACATACAAACTGGCTAAAGGAGGGTATACTTACAGGAGGAATACAAAGGCATAACTCCTCTCAACAACTAAAGTACTGGTTGTCAAAAGGAATATCGGGAAATGGAAACATGTTTATCTCAAAGGGGGAACAACAGGGGAATGCACAGGAGTGGAGGGAGGGAGGGAGAATAAATGTAGTTATTTTATTAATGAACTACATAACTTGTGAGAAGGAAGGGGAGAGGAGAAATGGAGAAAATAAAGGGGTGATATTGTCCAAGTAGCAGTGTACTCACAACCTAACTTAGAATTGTAACCTCTGTATAACTTAATAGTTTAAAAAAAATTTATTGCTTCTTGTAAGCAACATATAACATCAGAATAGAAACTTGAAATTAAATGTTTATACATCTAGTGGAATTACTAATCCATCTCAGTTAAAGCAGCTTATTGCTGTGCTTCCCATCTATCCCACTGCTCTTTCATCCTTATCTTTTTCTGCTTCTTTTGGATTAATTAAGGTATAACTTGCTCTGAGACAGTGGCTGGGGCTCAGAAGGAAAGGACAGCTCTTTGATTTGTTGAAGACACAGGTGTGCTATGTCCAGAGTGCCTGGCCTCCCTAAGACAGTGTGGATTCACAGGAGTGTTGCATGTATGCAGCTCAGGGAACAGCAGAGCTGGGTGCACACAGGACCTGCTGCACTGTTGAGGGCTCCAGGGTGTCCTCACAGTTCCAAAATGCAGGACTCCTGCATTCTACCAAGGCTAGACAAGACCTGCCTCAGACCTGCCTCAGGGTTAGCACGAAGTGAACCTGGCCATCAGTAAAGGCTGCTCTGAGTCTACAACACACATTTAAACACTCATGTTTCTAGATGTTCAAGAAAGACACTCAACTTCCTCTGGGAAGTAAGACCAGAGAGAACTGTGGCAGAAGGGAGAGAACTATGAAGAGCAGACCACAAGCACAGCCAGCCAAAAGTGGAGAGCACCAGAATGAACAAGCCAGATGGACAAAGTGATTCTCCACCCCTCCAAGACATTTGGCCATAAGGAGACATAAGGAGACCCTGGAATGAGGAATCTTCAAAAGTGGATGTGCTAGACCAGAACTTTTTAGTAAGGGCAAAATGAATCCTGACTGCTCAAAAACAACTTACTTACCACTCGCGTCCCCATCTCTCCTTGACCTTGGTGTGTTTCGAGAAAGAGAGTTTGGGATACCCTTTGAGGTAGGGGTTTGTGAAGAAGGCTGATTTGTATTTATAGTCCATGCAAGACGTGACCCCAACTGCTGCCGAAGGCAATCCCCAACTCCTGGAGCTTGATGAGACTGTCTAGAGAAAGAAACATTTATGTCTTCAAATAACTAGACTGTTTCTCAAAGACACAAAACTATCCCTGGAAATTTTATTCATGGTCTTACACTAAATTTCTGTAATTTATATATCTGAGAGGTGATACCAGAATTTTACCCAGGTGGATAGCCAGAACAATCAGCCCCAGGTTCATTACACTGTCTAGACTAGTAAGAATCGTGGCCCAGGAAGTGGCGCTGAGGCTCAAGTGGTACAGCCCTCGCCTGGAGCTGAAGAGCTGAGGGATAACGCCCAAGCCCAGAGTTCAAGCCCCATGACTGACAAAAAAAAAAAAAAGAATAGTGGCCCAGAATGCAAACCCACACCATGGTGCACCCCCATTCTACAGTCCTACCCACCCGCCTTCCCTATTTGACTTTACAAATAATAGCATACATTACCCACATATAACACCTTGAGAATCTCTACTAATTTTAACTTAAAAGTCACTACCTCTCTAAAAAAAAAAAAAAAAAGTCACTACCTCTCATTCAGCCAATACTTGCTGAGCAGAGGAGTTTAAATGTCTAGCACTGATCCATCTGCCTACCCCCATTCCCCTCCTGTCCTCAGGCTGACTCACTGTGATTTCAAGATCTGGAATTTCAATTACTCTGAAAAATGCATAAACACATAACATGGAAGGCAAATATACATCACATGTTCAGACAGTTTTTAGAAATTTTGAGAATCTGTTACAACTACATTTGAAATCTGATTCTGAAGCTGAAATGGAAACAGGTTTTTTTTCTACATTGTCTTTGTTTTCTTTTTGTTTATTTATGTCTTTGGAAGAATAACGAAGGGCATGAAAATGGAGGGACAAAGGGTGAACAAATGCAGCAGGTGTACTCACTAGATACTATGTTGAAAATGAATTATATAACTTGTGGGTGGAGATGGGAGGGAAAAACTGGGAGAAACCTAGGGAAGGGATGACAGTGTCAAAAAGAAATGTACACATTGCCTAGTTTGTATAACTGTAACCCCTCTGTACATCAGCTAAATAAAAATGAAAATATTCTGAAGCTGATTTTCAATAATGTTATGTTTGGACAAGTGTAACAAAAATATCACTACTGGGACAGCAAAACAAAAAATGAAACTGTGGACTACACCTGCCTCAGGCACCAAAGTTCCTATTCAGAACCAGTATATAGGTGGTAGACCATAAACAACCCACTCTTGTAGCAGGACAGGAGGAAGCTGACATAGTTGTGTTCTATTTGAACCTCATTGAGACAAAGCCAGTAACATCAGTCACTAAAACTGTTCACTTGGAAATAGTTGTAAATTTAAAAGGCTGGCTGGGCACCAGTGGCTTATGTCTATAATCCTAGCATCACAGTTCAAAACCAACTTGGGTAGGAAAGTCCATGAGACTCTTCTATCTCCAACTAACCACCAGAAACTTGAAGTGGAGCTGTGGCTCAAAATGAAAGAGCACTAGCTTTGAGCAAAAGAGCGTGGGGGCAGCACCAAGGCCTTGAGGTTCAAGACCCATGACCAACCAAAAAAAAGAAGCTGATTCATTTCAAAGTTCTACACAAATTTGTCATACCATGATAACAACCACTCCCAATTCCAAGATACAGAAAACAATGTCAGCTTGCTCATTCAGCTGTTAAGAGTTTTAAATTATGTCAAATGCTATTTTGTAATGCATTAAATGCTCTTTACAGAACACAAACCCACCCAATCTATACATAATGCATAGTCCTATTCTAATACCCTGAACATAACTTTAAAACTCACAAACTGATTTATCATTCTACTCTGCTCAGATGGAAAATACCACATACTGATCCTGATTCCCCAATTGCTTTGTGATCATCTGCTGTACTGTGATTTCCAGGATTGAACAATGGCAAAAAGCAATCACTTGAGGTTCTAAGGTCCAATGACAATGGCATCCGATCTATTCTCAACCATAAAGTCTGTACTTCCTCCAAACATAATTAGACTAGACAGCATGTTAAGCCACAAGGACTGTCAAGTCTCTGCTGTGTCTTCCTGGGTCCTGTAATCTTCATTCATGTGTATGAATAAAGCAAAATTATCAACCCCATTACGTATTCAAGATGAACAGCTTAGACCAGGTAAGACATAGCCTAGATACAGGTAAGACATAGCCTAGACACACGTGGTCCATGTCGTCCTCCACAGCCTAGCTAGTTTAACATGACACAGCTGGTTGTCTCTAGTTCTACCATGGCAAGAGTGATTGTGTGAGTTGGCATTACCCTGGGAGAAAAGGCTGGGGTGCGGGTGTAGGACCACTGGGGCCACACATGCTGATGCTGCTGATGCCACTGCTGCCCAAGCTGCCAGCACTCTGCGCTGCCTGGGTGCTTCGGTCCTGGTAATTCAGGGGGAGGGTCTGAGGCCTAGCATAGTAGTAGGGAGTTGAATGGGCATCTCTTGGTAATGGTTGAGCAAACAACGAAGCATAGCTAGACACCTGAAATGAAAGGGCATTAAGACGCAGAGATAAGAGATTACAAGAGAAGTTTACAAGAACTTATATTACTCTTCTCCTGCTACTACTGGAATTAAATTCAGATTTCAAACTGACTACACAATAACTTAGTGGAGAGACTTTTGAAATGTCAGAATTAACAAAGTTTTCTGAACCGCAATAACTACTAGTTCTGACAGCTGAACATTTTATTTATTTTGTATCCCAAAAAACTCATATGGTATTTTTAATACTTATTTTTATTAAGTAGTTGTACAAAAGGTTTCACCCCCAGAAGTTAGGTTACATGAAACTTATAAAAGGAGCACTATTAAATAAATCAGAGAAGCTCAATGTTCAGATCGAGGCTTCCGAGAGAAATACAATTAACTCTTCCACCTATTGGCTTTTTTGCAATCAAATGTCTGCAACAGAATACTTTATGCACCAGATCCAAGGCAGGGGGCAGAGGGCAGGCTGTGATCCCCAATACTTCACTGAACAAAACAGACCTCTGCAACCCCAAGAATGGCACACCCCAAAGTCTCTAATAAGAATAAATCTTTTAGAGGGAAAAAGAAAGATGGAGCGTAAATCATTTCAAAATACAGTGTAACTATGTATGAAGAGAGCTTAGGAAATGTCAATGAAAGCAGTGAACTAACAGGGAGCTGGAGAAGCATAAAAGAGAAAGTAACAGAGTTATTCTGAGCAAAGCATAGTATGTACATCTGAAATACCACAATAATACTCTCGCAATTAATATATTCTTAAAATAAAGGATGAGTTGGAAGCTGGTGGCTCACACCTGTAATCCCAGCTACACAGGAGGCTGAGGTCTAAGGGTTGTGGTTTTCAAAGGCTGCAATCTGAGGCTGTGGTCCAGCCAGAGCAAGAAAGTTGGTGAGACTCTTATCACCAAGTAACCACTCAAAAACCAGAGCAGAGCTGTGGCTCAGAGGATGAAGCATCAGCCTTAAGCAAAAAAAAGCTAAGGGACAGCACTCAGGCCCTGGGTTCAAGCTCCAGTATCCATACATACATTTCTTAAAAAGGATACAGAGTAAGACAGGTTGAGATGTAGAGGTGGGCACCAAGGGAAGGGAATGAATGAGGATGAACTGGTCAGTGTAGTTTATTTGAACATATGAAAACAGAACAGTGAAACTACAAGAATTACTCTACAAAATGAGAGTGGGGTAGGGAAGAATGATGGAGGGGCTACTCAGTATGGGTATGAATGTCACAATGAAACCTTCTTATTCAACTGCTGTACACTAATAAAAATTTTAAAAATATCAAATCTTTTACATCATTCTATTTTTTTCAATAACAGTACTATCTCCCCTGAAAACATTCTTAGAACTTCCCAAACACTATGATTAGAGAAATATCATGGATCACTATCTTTATTAATGTCTCCTGTAAGCCACACATCACCACCATGGCAATCACCACTCATTAATGAGTTTTCCTCATCTGAAAGCACAAAAAAATCCCACAGACTCCCAGTTACTCCTTTTAAAGCACAAGTTCTTAAACAGACAATTTAAGCTCAATATTTTATCAGAATTTAACATAAGAAACACTCCTTCAAGAAAGTGTACACTAAAAATGTCCCCCAAAAAAGCTGTAGTTTACAACTGTAATCCTAGCACAGGAGGCTGAGATCTTAGGATTGTAGCTCGAAACCAACTCAGGCAGAAAAGTCCATGAGACTCTTGTGAGACTCTTATCTCCAATTAACTAACTGTAAGAAAAATAGAAGTGGTGCTCTGGCTCAAACAGGTAGAGCACAAACAAACCTTGAGCGGAGAGCTTAGGGACAGCACCCAGGCCCTAAGTTTAAAGCCCCACAAACAAAAAATAAATAGACTTTCCATGACAAGGTTTTTGCTTTTCTTCCATTACATTCTTACCTACAGGGTGACTGCTACTGAAATTCAATATGAACATCCCAACAGAACCACGATGTGCCGTAGAGTAACTTACCTTGCTCGCTTGCTTGCGAGGATCCTCACTAAGGTTCAACAAGAGGTAGAGTACTGACCAAGTATTTTTCAAAACTCCCTGTTTAGAAAAAAAAAAACATTGTAAGTACTACTTCATACAAAATTTCATTTTCTTCTCTCCTAAATTATACTCATTCCCAAAGTAGAAATGAATTTTTTTTTTACATGTGTGTGTACCGTCCTGGGATTTGAACTCAGTGCTGTCTCTAAACTGTTTTGCTCAAGGCCAGCACTCTACCACTTGAGCTATGGCTCCATTTCTGGCTTTTTTGGTGATTCCTGCCTGGGTGGAGCTTGAACTTCGACCTTCAGATCTCACACTCAATTACAGACCTAAACCACCAGTGCCCCCGCTGAAATGAATTTTTAAATTCACCTGGTATCATTAAATCTGTGTTCATTAAACACATAATTAGCACTACCCAACTAAAGGCTTACGGAGATGATGCTCTGTAATCACCACTGCACCGGCCTAGAAAGATGCTCCAAAGTCTACAATAACAAATATTTCACATTTTTAAAAAAAAATTTTATCGATATTGATATCATTCTATTTTTTTCAATAATAGTATTATCTCCCCTGAAAACATTCTTGCCACATAAAGAGGTTACATTTATCTAAGTCAGGTAATGAATACCTTTTTTGGACAATGTCCCCCCCTTCCCTCAACATTATCCAATTTTTTTTTTTTAATTTTTTGGTCAATTATGGGGCTTGAACTCTGGGCTTGGGCGCTATCCCTCAGCTCTTCAGCTCAAGACGAGCGCTCTACCACTTGAGCCACAGTGCCACTTTCAGTTTTCTAGTGGTTTATTGGAGATAAGAGTCTCACAGACTTTCCTTGCCTGGGCGGGCTTTAAACCGTGATTCTCAGATCTCAGCCTCCTGAGTAGCTAGGATTACAGGCGTGAGCCACCAGTACCCAGATTACCCAATTTTTAATAACACTGTTACATTTAAAAATATTTTTAGAATTTCCCAAACACAGGAAGGAGAGAAACATCATCATAAAATATGTACCTCTTCCTCCTTTATTAATATCCCATTGGAACACAAAACAGAAGAATATAAAAAGGAATTTGAAGCACTGAGCTTCAGGGTAGGGGCCCTCCTTCCTTCCCGCCCTCTCCCTCCCAGGCCTCCACATACAGTCACCACAGATGTCACAGACTCCAGCCATCTATCCCACCATCAATCAGCATGTGCTACCTCACTTCACCAGGCAGCAGATTCTGTGTGTACAGCCTTACCTTTGGGCTATAAAGGCTAAAATATATAAATACCTTTTCCAAAAACAAAATTACTGGATGTGTAAGAAACACCTTAAAAAGATGCTTGTGGTGAGCCCATAAGTTAACTAAAAACTGTTCAGCCCCTCACTTTGTATTTCTGTTCTTTCATATGAGGTGTTCTCTGCTGCAATCACTTTACAACTACCTCCGACTCCAGGAAAAACAAGATTCACCAATCAGGATCTTGTCACAGAAGGCAACCTTCCCTTCAAACAAGTAATGTCATTTCATCATCTGACAGAGAACAGCCAAAATGCAGGAGACCACTCCCCAGCTTACTTAGCCCCATTCTGTTCCAGTGGTAAAGTGGTAACAACATCTCTGAATTCCTCCAGAGAGACTCAAGTGATGATGAACCAAGCCATAGTGTGAACTATGCATACATATCTTCTCATCCTCTGCCCCTAATTCTTCCCCTGCTAAAACTTAATTCTGTTTGAAAGGAAATACTACCTACAAAAGCCATTAGTGATAAGAAAATAATGTAATGTGATAGTACCAATATAAGTTCAAGTGTTTGCAAACCATCATGAATATCCTTTCCACTCACGTACTATGAACACCCTCTTCACTCATGCACTGACTTCAGAATACCTGCCCATACCTGTGAATGAAGCTTTCTGTGCAGCTCTGAAAATAATGCAGCATCTGCCTCTCTCCTTTGTCGGATAACTGAAAAAATTAGAAAATAAAAATCAACTGTGTTAATCACATATACTGAACATTTTTTTATAAACGTATTTTTTATTGTGAAAATACCGTACAGAGGGGTTACGATTACATGGGCAAGATAATGAGTACATTTCTTATCAAGCATTCTAGCCTCCTTTGTTTCCCCTTCCCATCCCTTCGCATCCTCCCCTCCGTGCCCCCCACCAAAGTTGTAAAGTTCATTTTTCGACATAACGACTTGTACGTCTTATTGTTGCAATGGGTCCTCCTGTATCCCTGTTTTAACAATTTGTTTTTTCCCTTCCCCTCCACATACACCAACATCAAATACAGTGAAAGCAGGGGTTATACTATGGGGAAAGGACATACAAAGCAACAAAGACATAATCTTATAAACTGAACATTTTTTTTTTAATTGTGGGGCTTAAACTCTGGGCCTGAACACTGTCCCTGAGCTCTTCAGCTCAAAGCTAGCATTCTACCACTTGAGCCACAGCACCACTTCTGGTTTTCTGGTGCTTTTTGGAGATAAGAGTCTCACAAACTTTCCTTCCCAGGCTGATTTGAACCATGATCCTCAGCCTCCTTAGTAGGTAAGATTACAGGCATGAGCCACTAGCATCCGGCCTGAAAGTCATTTTTATGATACTGTTTTACATACAATATCATATGGCTCAGAATCCCAAACTTCAGAGTCCCAAGAACCTGACCAGATGTGTCAAGGAGCTCTGAGGTTGGATGGCCCCTCTATGCTCTTTGATATTTGTAACATATGGAAAGTACCAGGCTGGAATCAAAGCATTTTGTAAAAACTGATTATATAATAGAAATGGCAACTACTAATCAAGTTTAAGGCTATCACCAATTTAACTGTCTAATAATAGCTAAACCTAGGAGAGAAATGGGAAATAAGAAAACCTTTGGATTCCAAGGTTCCAAAAGTAGTGTTAACATTTATGATAGTTAATGTTTTCATGAAAATCTACAGTAATGCTTCAGCTTATTAGCTGATTTTCATTTTACTAACAGGAGTCTTCGGAAGATCTAGTTACACTCAGAATTACATGAAAGCAGTGGGAGCAAAAGAGTTCATGCTATGTTCTGCTCCATGACAAAGGAGAAGCTACACCAGACGTGGGTTCAAGAGTGACCAGCACTATGGAGAAAACGGCTGTAGCTGCTAGGAAAGGTGCTGTGTTTAGTTAACCCAGAACAAGCCTGGTGGTGTATGCCTGTAATCTCAGAGCTTGGGAGGGAAGCTAAAGGAAGAGGATCCCAAGTTCTAGTTCCAGGCCAGCCTGGATTACACAGGGTTTCCAGGAATGGGATCCTGCCAGCTAACACTGCTGAAATGAATTACACACAGATTTGCAATTCTACTCTGAACTGTTCTTTCATAGGAAGGAAAAGCTGTCTTCAAAAATGTGTTATACAAAGTGCATCCAATGAAGTGCATTCAGTTAAAATGAAATGCCATATATACATTTAAAATAGAAAGGTGTATTACATAAATAAACCATTGGATAGTCAGTGGTGTTCTTTCTTCAGAATAAATATTTTCCCCAATATATTACAGTCGTTAAGTTTTAAAAAAAAAGCAACACTGATTATTTGTAAGTGATGATTGCAGACTTGAACTGCTAAGCAGAAAGGAAAACCTTGAGTTATAGTGCATCCCAGACACCAGTGAGAAAAAAATAAGGAACAAGTAGATGTGAAATACTGCCAATCCATGTTTGCTTTTGCTGTTTGTTTTGGTATAAAAGGATATTGTCATTTTATATTTGAAGGCAGCCATATAAAATGGAAAATTAGCTTTTTTGTATTATTCCAGAGTGAACTGTTGGAACACAACTAGTGCAAGATGCCAACAACTGTAATCAAACTTCAAATGCCTAAAATCTCATGACATGTGACAGGTCAACATGGCCACCACAGAAGGGGACCTCAGGAATGAGTGAGGGGTGATTGCTAGAGGCAACTAAAAGAGCTACAGAAGACTCGCCCTACAGCAACAATATAAACACAGGAGCCACAGGTGGTATTAAAATGACTTCCTTCTCTATGTCAACAATGAAGCTTCCTATTCTTTAACTCCAAGCTCACACAAACTTTATTATTGACTATTACATGTATTTGCAGAATCATCACAGGCTATGAAAAGCAAAAAGCAAATGTTCTCAAAGAGAATGTTTTGCTTGTACAATACATTAACAGTTGGGTTTCTAGGTATTAACCTAAAATGTAAATCACTTTAGAGTTCAAGAGTAAAAGAACCACGCTCTTAAATCAATCAGACAGACATAGAACAAAAGTAAGCTTTATAGGTTAAAAGAAAGTTATTAAATACTCCATCTTTATATTCCTCTGTATTCTATAATATATTATCTGTCCCATTTATCCACGGGGGACAGGTTCAAGATCTCTATGCAGGAGAGATGATTAAAAGCACAGGATGGTATCAAATCCTGTATCTTTTCATTTAAAGGACACACTTTACAGCTTCTCTCTATCATAGCTGAACTGCCAGAATCAGTACTCTTATGCTTTCAGGTTATTATTAGAAAAAATAAAGTGGCTGGGCATGGTAGTGCACACCTGTAATCTCAGCTACCTGGGAGCTGGAAGGAAGAGTATCATGAAATTTGAGGGTAGCCTGGATAGGTGATCATAAGGAAAACGAGGCTATGTGAACACAAGCGCTGCCCTACTAAACAGCTGATCTGACAAGCAGGAAGGGCAGGCAGGCACTGGACATGCAGATGGGGGATGGTTCTCTGACAAGCAGGAAGGGCAGGCAGGCACTGGACACACAGATGAGGGATGGTTCAGGTTCTTGGTGCAACAGAGTAGGGCAGTACTCAGGCACATAATTTAAAATTTATGATTTGTTTCCTTTGGGATTTTTTTCTTCGGTATTTTCAGAACATGGCTAAACATGAGTAATAGAAACCAAGAAAAGGACACAGCTGACAGGAAGAGCCATGGTCCATGCCTGCTGAGTGACACAAAGACTCTGAGGCAGCAGATGGGTCCCTGCTCAAGCCCTAGATGGGCAAAGACTCTACAGCCTGACCCCACTGTGTTTAGGGCACAACCTCCACAATCAACAGCCATGCCATCTGTTCATGACACAGCTCCAAAACATATCATCAATAAAGACCACGGGCCCTAAGTAGTTTATAATAAACAACTGGTAGGAGATTGTGTCAAGCAAACAACTTCCTACATGTAAGTATGATTGTCAATTTGCTAAAGCACTGGAATCATGGCCAAATCTACTTCCTTGGGCAGTTTAACAGCTAGGCCTCTGAAGGAAAAAGGCTGATTTTCAGGCCAGGCCTCTTTCTAGTCAAGCTGCTCCCATAGCCCAGGAAATGGTCAAGAGTGGAGAACCAGCCTCTAGTATAAACCACCATCCAACCAGAAGCACAGCCTCTTCTGCAGGCTGCCTGCCACTCAGAACTGAGCTTTCACACTGCAGCCAGCGGATGAGCAGCAAGGACAGATCCCATCCATTGAACAACTGACAAAATGAGCGCTAATAAGTAGACAGATCCCATCCAGCCAACCACTGACGAAATGAGCACTACAAAGTAGACAGCCTTCCTCTCCACCACTTAGAGTCACCTAAGAATCAGAATCCTTGCAGTTCTACAGTACCACAAGTCTGAGGGTGACAATGAACAGAAGCAAAGATGGATTCATTCAGAGTTGTCCATTGCTCAGATAGTATTCCAGGTAATCTGGTCAAAAGGCACAAAATAATAAACCCTTCAAATCACAGGGAAGCAGAAAGTTACATCAAGCCATGTTGCCTCCTCCCATACACTAAAACCAAACTGTATTGTTGTAACAGTATTTAAAATCAAATCCTCCAGTGTGCCCAAAAAGTTTTAATTCCAAAACAGAAGTGAGTTGTCCTTATTTTTTAATAATACTTACCTTAAAGTATGTACATTTTAATAATACATACATTAAAATGTTTAGAACTACAGACACTGATACATGCACAAGCATATTCATACGTGTTGTGTCAAGTTTCAGAAGAAAAATACATACGTTCTTTCTTGATTTTTTCAGCTACTAGAAACTCGTCTCTTTCAACAGTTGGGGCAAAGTTGCTGCCAATAACACGCACAGCAAACTGGAACTGCTGCGCTACATCAGCTGAAAGACAAAGGGCAAATTGCAGCCAATCAGATCACATTTCAGGACTCACAGCTTAAGCAACTGGACGCATCAGTTTACCTTCCACTTCCCCCCATTCTGTCTTAACTAACAGCATGGAAAAGCTCTTACGAGATCAAACTAATGGCTAAGTGAATAAACACGAGACAGACAGCAACAGGCCAGTCAGCTGGAAAAATTCTAGAAGACAGAAAACAAACTGGATTGATAATCACTGAAGAAGGAGCAGGAAAAGTCAGACTAGGCATAGGGTATGAGAAGCAAGCCTAGTCAAGACAGCCTTTGAGGAGCTCCCAGGTTAAAACAAAACACCAGAGACATTGGGCAACTGAGAGTCTACATCTTCATCACTAGGTAAAGATGATGACTTATGCACATGTTTGCTCAAAAACACCATTAAACTTGGTTGAGAATGTGGCTTAGTGGTGGAGTGCTTGCCTAGCATGCATGAAGCCCTGAGTTCAATTCCTCAGTACGACATACACAGAAAAGGCCAGAAGTGGCGCTGTGGCTCAAATGGTAGAGCGCCAGCCTTGAGCACAGAGAGGTTCAAAGACAGTGCCCAGGCCCTGAGTTCAAGCTCCAAGAGCGGGGGGGGGGGGGGGGGGGAGGGGGGGGCATTAAATTGCAGAATAAAGCAATTTTTTCAAATAAGACAAACATCTTCAAAGGCAGAAGTAAACCCAGCAAGACTTCCACAAAAGAGTTAGAGGTTGGAAAGCAGACAGATGTGTGGCAACTGACTCCAATGGATAGTGAAACCTGAAAGCTCCAAGTCTACAGGGACAGGAAGGAAAAGGGGTAGTTGGGGATCAAAGGCCAGGAATAAACAGTGCTCTCTGCAGACACCCAGAGAAGGAGGAAAGAGGTACTCTCTTCCTAGGGTATACTGCCATGACAGAAGAGTCCTGGATGCAAGTCTGAAAAACTAACCACAGGCCCCTACCCGAGTGCAGCTTGATGACCATTACTGACCCCTTCATCAGACAGTAAGTAAAATACTGACCTCAGGGAGCACCAGCTCTCTATAGGAGATCAGCCAAGTCCAGCCAAGCCAAGCCAATGGCCAGTGTAAGTTCCTCTATAAGGAAAGCACAGTATCTGTGAAAGCCTGCGCTGGCACAGAGCTTTCAAAGCACAAATATCACCAGACATTTGAGCCCAGCAAGAGAAATAAAAACAGGAAGAAAAAAGAAATTAAAAATGAGAGAAGAACTCTTAAAACAAAAATTAGTAGAGGTGAAATGTAATGTATAAACAGAATAAAAGCTGGATGCTATAAACAGACACATCCAGAGAAGATAAGTTCCTGAATTGTGAAAATATGATAGCAGAATGTGTTCAAGAGCAGAAAACTTGTATTTAAAGTTGAAGAATTAGAAAGGATGAAGGGCAGGTGCGAAGGTGTAAGAGTGGATGCAAAGGTATAAATATGATAAATGCATGTTGCATGCTTGTATGGAAATATCACTGCAAATCCCATTAACATGTACAATATGTGCTAATAATTTTTAAAGAGTCCCTTTAAGTACTACAACAAAAGGTAAAAAGATGGAAATGGAGCCAGTCCAGGTAAGTTGCAAGGTAGGGCCAGGCAGAAGGTGAAAGGAGAAAACTGAAGTGGTATAATTTCCAAGAGGAATCTAGGAAAACAGCATTAAAAAGGGGGGGGGGGGGAGGCGCAATGGCTCACACCTGTAATACTAGCTACTTAGGAGGCTAAATCTGAGGATTGCGGTTCAAAGCCAACCCTGGCAGGAAAGCCCGTGAGACTCTAATCTCCAAGAAACCACCAGAAAACCGAAGTGGCACTGTGGCTTGAGTGGCAGAGCAGTAGCCTTGAGCTGAAGAGCTCAGGGACAGTGCCCAAGCCCAGAGTTCAAGCCTCACGACAACAAAAGAGTGGGGAGGGGACAAAGGTCTCTAGAGTAAAAGAAACCTTAGCAAAAGGAAAGGAAGAGAGGACAGGCAAATTCTCTTACTAGTTATCTGAGGGTATAGCTCAGTGGTAGAACACCTGCCTAGGAAGTAGGAGGCCCTGAGTTCAAACCTCAGTATTGCTCCTTAAAAAAAAAAAATCTGGCCAACTAGTTACCTGGTTTATAGCAGCGGCTTTACTTAGATGGAAGGTCCCACCTCAGAAGGGAGTCTGAATGAAAGCATATCCAGATCTCTCCCCTGCAGGAAATCAGCTGGGGACAGCCATGGGTGGTCAGCAGGCCTGCCTGGCCCTTCTGTGAACTTGAACTGAAGCCTCCAGGGGCAGCCTGGGCCCACCCACTGTGAACAGGCCCTATTCCACCTGCCATCCAAAGGAGCGGATGGGCCATGAGAAGACATCCCGCAGCAGCTACCAACAAGTCTTCATTCGTAAATGGAAATGTGAACTAGGAGGGCAGGCTGAATTCAGTACACTGTCTTCCCACATACACAACTCAAAACTCCTAGAAAGGCCAGAAAATAATTAAGGAAGATACAACCAAAGCCAGAAGACTGGACAGAAAAGGAGAACTCTTGGTGAAACAGAAATTTAAAAAACCTTGAAAGATGGAAAGATGGAATTGACTTTAAAGAAGAATCAACAGAAACTGTCACAGGTGAATAGGGAAAACATGACAGCTAAAATTGCTCAAAAGAGACTGACCATCAGACAGAAAACCACACACAGTGTGCAACTCAGGAATCCAGAAACTGGGAGGTTTTCCTGGTTTGGGTTTTTATTTTTGTTTTTATATAGTATGCTTGCTTTTTGCCTCCCATATACTCCAACCAGGGTGGCACAACCCTCCAAATCCAAACCACACATAGGCAAAGAGAAAACCCAAGGAAAGGCCCTTCCTCTAGACATGCAATAGCAAACAGGGAGAGAGATTCCAGAGTAAGGTGACCTAGTCCCAAAGCCAGCCATTCTGCTACCTACACTCTCCACCCCTAGCACTTTCTGAGGAGCCCTGTCCCTTCTGCTCCTACACACGTCCCCAGTAGAACACCCTATTATAAAAACCACACACCCATCAGCATCCCAGCTTCAACAGAGGGGGAGGAGGCAGAAAAGGGAGAGAAAAGCAGACCCTTTAAAGCACCTAAAAAATGGTAAATAAGATGCAAACACTATTCAAATGAATGTGAACTGTTTCTATTCATACCAAAGGAAAGTGTAGACTCAGAAAAGTTATCAAGGATAAAGAAAGATATCACTCAATGATTTTAAAAAATAAGCGGCCAAGAAGACAACAATTTCAATGTGGACATTCTTTAGTACATTTGCAAGACATAAGCAGCACTGGTAGAATAGGGAAACAAACACATCCTCAAGTAGACTCACAGACATCCATGGGACTGCCTCAGTAAGAGGGGCCACTGAAGGGAAATGACTAACTCCACTAGCCAACCAGAGAAGCCTGCCAGCACAGCTGAGTTAGCAGCCAAAGCCAACATCAACAGTGACAGTAGTACTGTACAGTGTGACAGATATGACAGTTCACCTCCATGCAGCAGTGCTGTACAGTGTGACAGGAATGACAGTTCACCTCCATGCAGCAGTACTGCAAGTTGTGACAGGAAGGACAGTTCACTTCTGTGCAGCAGTACTGCATGTTACAGAAATGACAGTTCACCTCCATGCAGTAGTACTGTACCGTGTGACAGGCATAACAGTTCACCTCCATGGTTTTCCACCCAAAACACGTCTAACCATGAGAAAAAATATCCCACAAATATGCAAAGTTCTATATAATAAACTTTCAAAGTCATAAAAAAGAAGTCCAGAAGAGATTTAAGGAATAAAAGTAATGTATCAATCAAGACAGAACCCTGGAACAGTAAATAGGCAGTAAGTGACAAAGGAGTCTAGACAAAGCATGGCATGTAATTAGTAACAACCTATCATTAATGAGTCGTTACTCTGATACTGTACCACAATAATGTACAATGCTAATAACAGAGAAATGGTATTATGGGAACTGTGCACTTGCAGTTTTTCTGCAAACTTAAAATCATACTAAAACCTAAACACACACACACACACACACACACACACACACACACACACACACACACACACACACACACACACACACACACACACACACACACACACACACACACACACACGTGCGCGCGCCAGGCCTATCATGCCTGTAATCCTAGTTACTCAGGAGGCTGAGATCTGAGCACTACAGTTCAAAGCCAGCCAAGGCAGAAACGTCAGAAAATATGGACAAGAAACCTCTAAAGATGAGGCTCACAGTAGTTTTTCTGAGTAAATACCACATTTATAGAGTTCCAAATGAGAAAGTATTAACATTTACTTCAGCAAAATTTCCTCTACCCACCCTCCTCACTGCGGGCCACCAGGCTCCTTTCCCCGCTACAAGGGCTACAAGGTTCTTGTTTGTGGACCCACAGGAGATCCCAATACACTGAACAAGCTGAAACGCAATGCTCTAGCACAAAGTTGAAACCATTTACTCCAGAATTGTAGGTCCCAAACTATTTGGTCCCAGGTCCGCAAATCTGTTCATGTATTCTGTAACTACTCATAGCTACCATCTTAGATATCTAAATGACCATTTAAAAATACTGTTTTACTTTAAAATGCAATGAATAGGGTAAACTTACATAATTTAAATCATCTCTGATATACTGTAAATGTCCTATAAAGAGTTGTTATAATGTATTGTTTAGGGAATAATGACAAGAAAAAAGTCTTAGTCAAAAAAACAATCACTGAGGGCTGGGAAGGTGGCTCAGTGGTAGAGCGCTTGCCTTGCATACATGAGGCCCTAGGTTCAATTCCTCAGCACCACATAAGCAAAAAGAAAAAAAGCCGGAAGTGGCGCTGTGGCTCAAGTGGTAGAGTGCTAGCCTTGAGTTGAAGAGCTGAGGGACAACACCCAGGCCCAGACAGAGTTCAGGTCAGGTCCCACGACCGGACCCAAAAAAAAAAAAATCACTGAATATTTTCATATTACGGAATCCTTGGCTGGGTGAATCTGCAAACCTATAATCCATGGATCTCAGAGGGCTGCCTATATGTGTAATGTATATTTTAATGTACATGTAAATGTTCTGTATACTCTATGTTCCCAATAGGGAAGATCACTTATGATCTAGAACTTCATCAAGTCACCACCAAAACAACAGCAGCATAATCTGTAATACCAAAAGAACCACGAAGGTGGTACCAGTGGCTTGCTTGTGTCTGGAATCACCCCCACCTAACTCAGTACACTGTATATGTTAGTCATACCTGAAAATACATGTTGAACGCATATGTGGAAATGCCAATTTTTATTCCTTTTACTTCTTTTTACAAATTTTATTCCTTTTACTTCTTAACTGTTAGAAAAATGTTGCCTCTCACAGAGTAGAAAAGCCAAAAACAAGCATGTTGTGCCCAACGACAGCAATAATGACTGTGTCCAAAGATATAAGCAAAATGTGTTCATGGATGAGCAAAAACATGGAGATATAATTTCTTATCACTTGCAGGCAGGATGTGTTTCACGCAAACTCAAAGGTGTTACACAGAGAAAAATGTGGTAGGAAAGTTTGAGTCTTGAATTACTCAGTAGGATATGTATTACAGGATTGGCCCCAGGGCAGGGGTAGTTGGAGGGAGGTGGAACTTTTAGGAGACAGCACTTGGGGGAAGTCTTTAGGGGACTCAAGGAAGACCCTTAAAGGAGACAGTGTAATCTAGATCTTTCTCTTGCTTACTGGCCACAGGATGAACAGTTCTGTTCTGCCATGCACCCCACCATGTAGTGTTCTCTCAGTCCTGAAGCAACAGACCTAACCAATCATGGCCTGGGACCTCCAGAGCTAGGATCCAAAATAAAGCTTCTCTTTATAAACTGGGTGTCTCAACTATTTGTTACATACAATAAGTGAAGCTGAAGTCAGCTAGTGGAGTAGCTCTCTTTCCCTTACCTCTGTCCTCTAGCCCTTTGCACCTCTGTTACAGGTGGAAAGTAAAATTACACTACCTTTATAAAATTGTTAAGTACCTCTATGTATGTAAGTACTTTGGTTTTCAAGGTCATCTGAAGCCAGGTACATTTTTTTTTAATACAATTTTATTGTACTATTAAGGTGCTCCCAGAGGGGCCACCATTTCATAGGTCAGGTGATGAGTACATTTCTTTGGACAATGTCACCCCTTCCTTAGCTTTCCCTCAGGTTCCCCCTCCTGTCCCTGCCCACACATTGCAGAGTTCGTTTTCCACAGTGTATACTGGATACCAGGACTGCATCTGTTCACCCTTCTTCCCTCCCTTTCTTTCTTTCCCCTCCCCCCCCGCAAAATGAAAAAAATCCAAAAGCAAAACCAAACTATATTAACAAAACAAACATTTTTTTCCATTTCCAGAAATTGTTTGACAAGTAGTTATTGTCCAGAGGAGTCCGATAATTTGTGTGTGATTGCCTTGAGTCCTGTACAGGTTTTCATGTCCCATTGTAGATCTAGCTTCCTCATATGAGAAATATGTGCTGTTTCTCTCTCTGAGCTTGGCTTACCTCACTTAACATGATTTGTTTTAGGTCCATCCATCTCCCTGCAAATGACCTATTATTAATCTTTCTAATGGATGAGTAAAATTCCATTGTGTATATGTATACATTTTTTAAATCTACTCTATTGTAGGGCATCTGGGCTGTTTCCATAATTTGGCGCTTGCAAACAGTGCAGCAATGAACATGAATGTGCAAGTGTCTTTACCGTATCCTGGCCTATTACAATCTGGGTTGATGCCCAGTTGTGGTATGTCTAGATCACAGCACTTAAAATATGTGTTTGTGTGTGTGTGTGTATGAACATTGGATTCTGTGATGAAATTCATTTGAAAGTAACAAGAAACTATTACGTCTTGATTTCATATTATTAAAAGATAATAAGGCTGTCAAGTACTCATGACTCAAGGTTCTAATCCTAGCTACTCTGGAGAATAAGACCTAGAAAATCAGTTCAGGGCTGGGACGGTGGCTCAGTGGTAGAGTGCTTGCCTTGCATGCATGAGGCCTGGGTTCGATTCCTCAGCACCACATAAGCAGAAAAAGCCAGAAGTAGTGCTGTGGCTCAAGTGGTAGAGTTCTAGCCTTGAGCTGAGGAGCTGAGGGACAGCGCCCAGGCCCAGAGTTCAAGCCCCACAACTGACCCATTAAAAAAAAAAAAATCACAGTTCAAATCCAGGCAGAAAAGTCCATGTAACTCAATTTCTAAAATAAGCAGCAAAAAGTTGGGCTGGTCTCATGGCTCAAGTGTGAGAGCACCAGCAAAGCAAATGCAAATACAAGGCCAAGTTCAAACCTCAATACTAGCAATAAATAAAACCAATTATTGACAATGTCATTAGGATGTGAGGTCATTGATCAAAGGGTCTACGGCGTTATCAGATAATACCCAGTGAAATTTGGATATTTTATGAAATTTTATAAATGTCAAAATATTGTAAAGATAGCTGGGCGCTAGTGGCTCACACTTGTAATCCTAGCTACTCAAGAGGCTGAGATCTGAGGATTGCAGTTTAAAGCCAACCCAGGCAGGAAAGTCAGTGAGACTTTTATCTCCAATAAACTACTCAAAAAAAGCCAGAAGTGATACTGTAGCTCAAATGGTAGAGTGCTAGCCTTGAGAGAGGCTCAGGGACAGTGACCAGGCCCTCAGTTCAAGTCCAGGACTGGCTAAATACAAATTCTTCAGTAAATATCATATTTTGAAATTATAAATTTTATTTGGCAATCGTAGTTATCAGATATAGCAAAGAGAACGTCATCTTTCATGAACATTCTGAGGTATTTTTCTCACAGAGGACCCCCCCTGCTGACAGCTCTACAGACTTAACACAGACACAATTCTAGATAGGGAGAAAGGAAGAGACAGAATTTTAGTCTTGCTTGAAGTGGTGATGAAATTTTTTTTTAATTTAGAAATATTCTGGCTCATGATGAATAACTACTTTCTAAATATGACCATGGGAATGAACGAATGGTTTATCTCTGCAGGAAGAAAATTGGAACCGAAAATTGGTATAAAGGGAAAGCTAATGTTAAAAACATCATAAACAACATAAAAATATCCTAACAACCTTAGTTTTCTGAATTCTCCCATACTTGAGATCAGGAGACCAGAAAGGTAATTCAGTGTGCGAGCCTCAAGGGAAGAAAGCAGATCTGGCTGACACCCACCTCGGGGCCACTGCACCGTCTCCTGCGGGGTGGACAGCCCTCGCTTCAGGTCAGATGCTTAAACACTTCAGGCGCTTTCTGTCCCCCAGCCTCTTCCTTCCATCTCTTTTTGCCTTGCTTTGATCCTGCTGATCCCACCCCTGCCCTAGAATGTAAGGTCGGAATAATGTCTGTACCGCCAGCACCTGGCCAAAGATTTCTTGACAGAGAAACAGCGAAGGCTGTAGCCAGAGCTGTGTGTAGATCCAAGCAGGAGCAGGAGCAGCACCAAACACTGGTCCTCTGGCCCTACGGTCATCACACAGACCCAGAGGTTACAAGCATTAACTGCCACACACGGTGAAGATCAGAGACGTATCGTAAATGCGTTCTTCACACTTTAAATGAAATTTGGCTGCTTTTCCATGTTTTGGCGCTTAGGCAGCAAGTGGCCCGGTCGATGCGATTACACCAGAGGTCTCCCGCACGGCGCGTCCCCGCTGTCAGAACCAGCGTCCGGGGTCACCGGGCTAGGTACCGAGTACTGCGGCTGGAGAACCGGGACGCCGCGCACACCACCGCCTGCCGGTGCTGCTTAACAGCGGCCTTGGCTGGAGAACCCCGTGTAAGACCTCTGGAGAGCCGGGGCCCGCGCCCTGCAGCCACGCGCCGCCGCTCCAGGCCAGGCGCCGGGCCGCGGCTTCCCGCCCTCCGCGCCGCCCGGCCCCCGCGCGGGGCCGGCGGTGGCCAGCAGGGCGGGGGGATTCCGACCCCGCGGCCCCGAGCGCCCGATCCCCGCCCGGCCCCCGCCAGACCCCGAGCGCCCGACCCCCGCCCGGCCCCCGCCCGGCCCCCGCCCGGCCCCCGGCCAGGCACGGGCCCCGGACGCCTCAGAGCCGCGCGCCGCGGGAGCGGGCGCCGGACGTGCGTACCTTCGCTCCGGCCCAGGATGCGGCAGCACAGATTCTGCAGAAGAACGTTGGGCGACTTCTGGTCGGGGGTCGCCATCGTCGCCCCGGGCTGCGTGCGACGGCTTCCTCCGCGCCCCCCGGCTCCCCGGCCCCGGCTACGGAGCCGCCATGTTCGCGGAAGCGGCAGAAGCGCGCGCTTCCCACAATGCCCCACGCCCCGCCGCGGCCCGGCGCAGTGCGCAAGCTCGGCCTTCGGTCCCTTCGCATCCGGTCTCCCCGGTCCCGCCGCAGGTCCCCGGCTTCCGCAGGCGCGCCAAGAAAGTGAGAGGCTGCGAGCCTGGCTCTGCAGCGGCCCCGGAGGGCGGGCCCCCTGTCTGTCAGCCTCACGGGTTCGAGTCCCACGCAGTGGCGAGTCCACGTGGCGCAGGCGTTTTAAGGCTCGTGACAGTGATGCGGGTTTACCCGCGGCGGCGCAGGTGGCGAGCGAAACGTGGCGGCCCGGCCCCGCCGCGCCCTGCCCCTCAGGACCGGCGGCCTGCGGGGTAGGGGCCCGCGGTCCCTCGGCGCGGGTACGGCCCGAGGGGCGGCTGGGCGAGCCTGCGGCTAGTGTGAGGCGCCTGGGCCGCGGGGTTGGGGTCCCGCCCCGGAGGGCGTGCCCTCGTGAGCCGGTTGCTGTCGGATCGGCCACCTGCCCCTGACCGGATCGCCCGCCCCTGGCCGCCCCTGACCGGATCGCCCGCCCCTGGCCGCCCCTGACCGGATCGCCCGCCCCTGGCCGCCCCTGACCGGATCGCCCGCCCCTGACCGGATCGCCCGCCCCTGGCCGCCCCTGACCGGATCGCCCGCCCCTGGCCTCCCCTGGCCTGGTCAGCGGAGCCAGTGGTCGAAGTGGAGCGGAGACGTCCTGTGTTCGGCCCGGACTTCAGGGCAAGCCCAGCCTCCTCCCAGGGCCCGAGATCGGCCTCGGTGGCCCAGCCCGCTCGGTACAGGCTCCGTGGGTGGCTCTCTGTCAGAAGGTCCCACCCAGCGGCCGCAGTGACTCCCGCCCACTCGGTCTGGTTCTCTGCCGTCCCTGGATGATAGCCACCTGTGCGCTGCTCGGCCTCGGGACCGCCTGTCCCACTGCCATCACTCAGGTCACCAGTTCTGTGTTCGGTCCTGGCTGCTTCTGCTGTACTGTCTGGTCTCTTGCACGCGATCTGAAGGCGGATGACACTTCACATCACGTCAGGCGAGGGTAACCATCAGCACGTGAGAGCCCCAGAGTGGCGTGGCGTGTTACACACGACTGCTGGGACCCGAGTGCCAGTCGGAAACCTCAGTGGAAGGCCCAGCAGCTGCGCCAGCTGAGTGTGTGGGTGGCTGACAAGTTGTATACAGAGGCGCATTCAGAAGCCATGGGCCTTGACATGTCCGGCTCCAGGTTCAGTCATCCTATCAGGGAACTCACTACAACCCTGAAAGATCTCTTAGCCTTGCTCTTCAGAACTAAGGACAAGACTTGAACTTGGCACACTGGCCAAGCAGGGAGATGTGAGGCAGGCTGAGTGTGCTGTCCTGATACGTCTGTTTAAAGCATCAGCTGAGAAGCAGGACCCTGAGGCTTGTCAGAGGCATTTGGGTTAATATTAAACCTTAAACATAGCACACAGCTGCCCTTCCTGTATCTCCAGAGATGCCCTGATTTCCAGGAGCAACCAGCTTGGATATTCTTGCCGCAAACAAGTAACAGAATTCCAAAGGATTCAATTAAAAAAAAAGAAAAGAAGGGGTAGGATGAACCAAAATTATCATTTCCCTTTTAGGTTATTTTGGGTGTTTTGTCATAGTGAGGGAAAGCTGATATCTTCATAGCTCATTCCATGAGAGTTGAACTACTGTAATCAAAATATGAGGAAGACATAGAAAAAGAAAACTACATCAACTCCCTCTTTACCTAGATGTCAACATTCTAAACAATGTTTTAATCTACCAAATCCAACAATGGGCAAAAAAAAAAGCAATACATGATCAAGAAAGTATCATAAATGAACCAGACTGCTGGCTTGGATTTCTAGCATCCACGACTGGAAGGAAAGTCATTTCTGTCATTTACACCCCTGTTTATGGTATTTATTATAGATGTTCCAACTGACAAACACACCAGCAATGTAAGGCTGCTCAAAATTCAAAAGCCAATGTTATTAAAGTAAAAAAAAATAACTGTCAGATCATCTCAGTTGATGCAGACCCTTTGACAGAAATCCAGACTCCATTCTTCATTTATTAAAGAAAAAAGAACCCTCCAGCTAGGCACTGACTCATGCCCACAACCCACCTCAATCCTTCAGATATGGAGGACGAGACATTGAGGCCAACCAGAAGAACAGTTTGAAAGACTCAACCTGCAGCTGCTTGAGAAGCTAAGATTGAAGGGCCCTGGATTAATGTGAACCTAGACATGAGATTCCCTCAGCAAAGGGAAGATGGACTCAGTGACAGGTAATCTAAAGTAGGTAGATCATAGCTCATGTGCAACCCCTGGTGGGAAAGTGAGACCCTACCCCCAAAAATTACCAGTGAATAGGCTAGAGGCATGCATCCATGGTATCAAGCCAGCCAAGCAAACATGAGAGGCTCTGAGTTTTCGACCACAGATCCACCAAAAAGCAAACAAAACACTCCAAGTTAGAAATAGAGCGAACTTTTCATAAATATGAAGATTCCTACCAAAATACAAAAATATTCACTAAATACTTTGTACCATAGAGAGAGTCAATGCTTTCTCTCCAAGAATATTCATTATTGAAGAAATATACAGGAAGTCGAGACAAGGAAAACACATATGGAAAGGAAGATAGGAAACAAAACCTATTTTGTTTGGCCAGGTCTATACAGAAAATCCCATGGAATCTATCAAAAAGCTTCCTGAAGTAATAAGAAAAGAGTTAACAGGGCTGAACTGAAGATCAACAAAAATCAATTATATTTCTATAAACTAACAGTGGGAGGTACAGGCAAAAGGACTGTGAGTTCCAAGGCCAGCCTGAAAAAGGTATCAAGACTTTATCACGAAAATAGAAGGGCTAGAAGTATAGCTCAAGTGGTACAGTGCTTGCCCAACATACACAAAGCCCTGTGTTCAATTCCCAATATCACAAAGAATTGATGAATAATAGAAAATTTAAGATTTACTTTCATTTCAAAAAAACATGAAGTAGGGGTTCATCTGACTTAAAATATGCAAGATTTGCACACTAAACACTACAACTGTATGAGAGAAATTAGAAGAAACATACATGAGTGGAGAGACACTGTCAGGCATGGTAGTATACACCGTAAATCCAGCACTTAGGATCACAAGTTTGAGGCCAGTCTGGACTACATACTGCAAATTTAACATAGGAGAAACAAGAAGAATACTATGGTTACATAGTAAACCAAAATATCTCAAAAATTGCATCAAATATAAATGGACACTAATTCCACAGAATTACCTCCACCTTCAAGGTTGTTCAGGTTGACTTTGATCTCCTGGTTGAGCAACTGCTGCAGGTTTTCTCCATTGTAAAGCTATTTTTTCCTATTCCTTTCCCTACTGTGCTCTTCAGGAAAAAAAAAAAAAAAAAAAAGAAACAACACTGCCCAGCCCATGCTTGATGGCCTAGGAAGTTATACTCCATTCCTCTAAATATCTACAGAAATTATATGAGACATTTCTCTATTTCTTCCCTGTTTTTTCCTTGCCTGTTTTTGCAATAACTTATTTATATCAGCATGTACTCAGGTCCTTATACTCCAGGTAATAGTCCAACACTTCCGACTTTATTGTTCACAGTACTCCTGACCTGACCATTTGCACACTTCTGGTTTGTTCCTGTGTTCTTCTCACCTTTCCCTACCATTGTGAGCTTAAGAAATAAATAATTGTAGCTGGGTGTTGGTGGCTCATGCCTGTAATCCTAATTACTCAAGAGGCTGAGATCTGAGGTTTGTGGTTCAAGCTAGAAGTGGAGCTCTGACTCAAATGTCAGTACAGGCCTTGACAAAAGAAGCTCAGTGACAACATCCAGTCCCAGCACCAAAATAAATGAATAAATAAATAGGAAAGAAAAAGAAATAGGTGTTCATCTGTTTACACAGGCCTTGGAACCAATCCCCCAGAACCACAAAAGCTAATAATTAGTGCTATTTTTCATACCAGTTTAGACTTACAGACAAATGGGGCAGACAGCACAGAATCCAGATACCTGTGCCATACTCCTGGCATGCAACCACTAGTGTGAGTGTAGGGTATTGGTTACAAGTAACAAGTGCTGGGGATACAGCAGTACTAAAGTAGAAGCTTACATTGCCCAGGGCCTCAGAAAGAGGCTCTGCATTTGTGTACACATCCTGGCGCCTACAAAAGGACCGCTTCATCAGAAATACTAAGAGGTTGTATCCAAATGCAGCTACAAGAAAGGGGAAAATAGTCACACTGCCTAAACTTGAAGCTTTCTGATTAATGAGGTTTTAAGACACACCCCACCAATGGTTGGCTAAAACTAGTGAATTCTATTTCAAATTACAATTAATCTACACATTTATATTAACTTTTCTTTCAGAACATTATAATAATTGTTGTGAAATCAGACCAACAGGTTATAAAAAAATCAATTAGATGTTAGATAACTCATATCTTTTAGGATGCAGCTATTAAGCAGTTGAAAGAGATGGATACTAATTTCAGAGTTGAAAAGTCTTTCAACCCATGTTCTATTATCTTAATTTGTAAGTTTATAGGGGATTTTCTTGGCATTGATTTTCAAAGGCTGCTGTTTGACAAGACTATTCCACATGCTGCTAGGACTGAGGTTTGCTGCCTGCTGAAGTCACCTCTCCTCTTGTTTATGAGAAGCTTGTATTTTCCTGAGTTGGAATTCCTGCAGGTGTCTGTTGTGAGGCAGACAAGTTTTATGGGATGCTGTTCAATTAGACCATTTCTTCTTTGATTCTAAGAGGACTTTCATCTTAAACACTACTTAAAAACGGACACACATGGTTTTTCACAATGGTGATGAAAAATCTTTGTTAGGACACAAAACTCAAAGTAACACCCTCATGTTCTCTCACTCTTCTTGGTATGTCCTTATTTAACCATGTGTTTGTGTGCATCTGACTCTGTAGTTAATTTACAAACTGTTGGTGTTCCCCAGTGTTGGGTGCATGGTAAGATATTCCTGTGGCCACTTAAGTCTGCGAAGCCCCTGGGAGCCAGGCCTGGGCCATCCAACACCGTGACAGCCCCGGTCCCAGGCCACATCCCAGGCCCCTTCCCTCCTCCTCCCCGCCCCCCCATGAGCTTGGAGCCTGAGTGCCTTTCCCTTATATGCCTGGGATATCCTTCTGATCACAGCACACCTGTGACAGTGGCCATGCCCAGCCCCCCAGTCCCACACTTCCCAGTGATACCTCAGATCTTCAAGCGGCTCTCAGAGGCTGGAGTTACAAATGACAATTCCAGCTTCACCGTGAGGGAAATACCAGAAGACCCAGGGCTCACACCCAGAGCCTGAGTGTGGCCTACAGTGCCTCTCATTTGTGGGCTTTTCTGATCACATAATACATTTTTATAACACTCTCCAGTGTCTTCAGGAATGGGGAGAGGCATCCCAGGAGAAATCTGAAAGGATTTGAAAGGAAGTTTATTAGCTTTCTGAACGATTTCCACTTTTATTCGAACGAATGCTTCAGTTGCATTCATAATGAAAGGCAGGGCCCTTTTTCTGCACAGAGCCCTCAGCTCAGGCCACCACGGTCAGTGTGGTCAGGCTGGTGGTCCCCAGCGCTCCCCCCACATTGCCTCCACATGATTGATTTGATGAGACAGGCATGTACTTCTACAAATATGTAGTATACATTACCTGCCAGTGGCAGGCTTCAGCTCACCTCTGCACAGTAGACAAAGAGTACATTCTCCCTGTTAATGCTCTTATGTTTGATGCGCCCCACAAGACAGCGGGAGAGCCAGTGCATAGCCACTGCGGTTTGCTCCCCATAGTCGTGTGGACTGGATGGAAGTTTCCAGATGCAGCAGGAACAGACGGGCATGTTGGTAATAAGGGCACAGAACCAAGATGATGCCCCTGCCTGGCATCTGGCAGAGCAGCACTTAATCTGCACAAGTGGTTCTCTATGAGATTCCAGGCTAATGTTAACACCTCCTCTATAATACAAATCCATATGCCAGTAATCCTCAGGTGAGACCTGCATTCTTACATCTCCGGTGCAAATTTGACAGTTTAAAAGCATCCAGTTCAACTCAGAGGATCCAAGAGCAGGCTCTGCTGCTCACATGAGCATGCACTGATATCCTTTGGCTGCTCGCTTACCTGAGAAACAGGGACCTTAGGGCTTTCATTAAATTGTTTGACATTATTATGCCAGGCCTGTAATCTAAGCCTCTCAGGAGGCTCAGATGTTAGATCATGGTTAGAAGCCAGCCCAGGCAGAAAAGTCCATGAGACTCTTATCTCCAGTTAACCAGCAAAAAAGCCAGAAGTGGAGCTGTGGCTCAAATGGTAGAGTGATAGCCTTGAGTGAAAAAGTTTAGGAACAGCACAAGGCCCTGAGTTCAAGCCTCAAGACTAGCACACACCAAAAACTGTTTTGCTCCCAAGATGATAAACTCAGGGACAGGTGACCCCAGGGAGCCATATACCACCACAGTCTGTCACACACCAGCCCTTCCTTGCACACATGTACACATGGAACAGTACTACATTGATGTTTTAACCCTCCCTCCCTACCCATCATTTAGCTCTTTTTTCTTGTCATAAAATAGATTAAGGCCCTAATACTATTGGCTGCATCATGTTCTGTTATATGGCTATACAACTAATTCTGTGATTAATTTCCTTCTTCATATTCGTCAGTGTCCAGTTTGTTTTCAAGCTTTTCAGTATTTCAGATAAAAAATATGAAAGCTGTTTTAGAAACAGTCTTGCGTCCAAACCCTGGGCTGAGGCCTGTTTGTGAAGTCATGGGGCTGGAGTAAATGCTTGCTCACCCCTGCTCTTTCTGGACGGTCCCTCTGAGGATGCAGCTCTACTCTATCAGCTAATGGAACACAGATTCCCTAAAGAAAGGCCACAGGCTAGCCAGCCCATCCTCAAACCCTGTGGTGCAGACCGTGGACACCTGTGCTGGGCCAGAAACACCAAGAGCTTGGCTGAGCTCACACCACCGTCAGTGGCCTTGCCCTGCCAGGCTCCTGCTGGCCGGGCTAAAGCTGCCACAACAACTCCCTGCCCAGCTGTGACCCGCTAATGCTGCCACTGCAGCTCCCTGCCCAGCTGTGACTAACACTGTCACAGCAGCTCCCTGCCCAGCTGTGACCGGCTAACACTGCCACTGCAGCTCCCTGCCCAGCTGTGAGTCTGTTTGTTTGGTTTGTTTGGTTTTCCTGAAGACCACAATAAGGAAAGGAATAGGAAAAAAATAGCTTTACAATGGAGAAGTTAAATTTGCCAACAGGATTTGGATTCTAAACCTGCCTTTAAATCAGGATGTGCTATGAGCTCATTCATGCTACCTGTTTAACACTATATTAAATTAGAAGATAAAAGTTGACAGAGGTGAATTTTTTTTAAACCCTTGCCAAGTGCCGTGTGTCCTGTCATGAAGCTGCTATTTCAGTTTTCTTCCGTGTTCTATAAGAAGCAGCCCCGTCCTCTTCCTTGAGTGCCCACTGGCCTGCAAGGAAATTCAAGCTCCCTGAAACTTCTCTATCTACCAGGAAATCGTCAGAGATCTTGCCCTAGTCACTGGTGCAGAGACCAGCCCGCTCCCAGCTACTGATAAAAACTTGAGAAACCCTGAATTTCATTTAGAGATTTCCCAGCTTTTCTCTTTTCTCCAGCAGAAGCTGGAGTAGAGCAAGGGCTGCCCTCTTCTTCCTGAACACAAGCCCTTGCCTTTGGACACCTGACCCACAGCCTTAGCCAACAGGACCCAGGTATACTTCCCCGAGGCTGTGCTCCAGCCTGTGCTGCCCTCTGCTGGCCACTGTGGCTGAACTGCTACCCTCAGATGTGGACTCTGAAGTCCACCCACTAGCTTTAGAATACAAGCCCAGGGAGTTAGGTCATTCTGCAGGTGAGTCTCCGGCTGCCCACGGGGTTTGGCACTAAGAAGTTAGGGTGGGACAATATGTACAGTTTCAGAAAGCTGGTGGGACCTGGCACCCCTGAATCCTTGAGAAGGAAGCTGTGGTGAACAGGCGGGGCCAGGAACACAGCCTCAGAGAACGAATTAATTCATCAACACTTGAGGCAGTGCAAATTAAAGCTGACATGTGATACAGTTTTGCAGTGGACCAGCCAGCACTTTAAAGACAAGACACCATGAATGACTCCATGTGGGGAAGAGTGGGAATGCTGTCTTGTGTGAGGATGGTCAAAGGGTGCATCACTGGGAAATGTGTCACAAGTGCACACAGAGCTCACCCTGCACCTGCCCTCATGCCTCACAGACAGGCACAGGAAGACTTCAAGGGTAGAGCAGTTTTACTTGCAGTAGCTAAACACAATGAAAATACCCATCAATACAACAGATAAACACTGATACATTCAAATAATGGAGTTTATTCAACAATTTTTATTTATTTATTTATTTATTGGTCATGGGGCCTGAACTCTGGGCCTGCTGTCCCTCAGCAATTCAACTCAAGGCTAGTGCTCTACCACTTGAGCCACAGCTCCACTTCCGGCTTTTTTTCTTTTTGCTTAGGTGGTACTGAGGAATGGAACCCAGGGCCTCATGCATGCAAGGCAGGTGCTCTACCACAAAGCCATCTTCCCAGCACATTATTCAACAATTTAAAACTATCAAGACACACACACACAATGGATAAGTCTCAAAACCCCTTTATTGAGCCAAAGAAGCCACACGCAGTGGTGGGAGTGGCCTCTGCTCCAACTTAAAATGACCCAAATTTAATCAATGGAGGGGGGAGGGTCAGAACTGTGGATACCAGGAGAGAGAGGAGGGAGGGGGGGTACCCAGGCTGGGGGAGGGAAGGTTGACTAAAAGCACATGTGAGCTGGGCACTAGTGGCTCACGCTTGTAAGCCTAACCACTCTGGAGGCTGAGGTCTGAGGATTGTGGTTCACAGCCAGCCTGGGTAGGAAAGTCTGTAAGATTCTTACTTCCAGTAAACTACTAAGAAAAAGCTGGAAGTGGCACTGTGGCTTAAGTGGTAGAGCACTAGCTTTGAGCAAAGAGAAGCTCAGGGACAGAACCCAGGCCCTGAGTTCAAGCCCCAAGACCAACAAAAAACAAAACAAACAAAAACACAGACATGAGGGTCCTTGCTGGGAGATAGGATGTCTGTCTGGATTGGAGCTGGCTTCCTGGAAATAAGCATCCATTAAACTACTAAATAAGACACTGCATTCTGTGCATTCCGCTTGCTAATTTCATTTAAAGAAAGTAGGTGCACTTAACTCTGAAGCAAATGTCTAAATATATTATTTAATGTGTGTGTATATTTGTGTGTGTATTTGTGTGTGTGTGTGTGTGTGTGTGTGTGTGTGTGTGTGTGTGTGTGTGTGGTGTGCTTGTGCCAGGGCTTGAACACAGGGCACTGAGTTCTATCACTTAAATCACAGCTTCAGTTCTGGCTTTTTTACTGGTTACTTACAGATACAGTTTCACAGGCTTTTCTGTCCAGGCTGGCTTCAAACCTTGATCCTCAGATCTCAGCCTCCTGAATATCTAAGATTATAGACGTGAGCCACTGGCACCCAGCATAAATATATTCCTGAGGGAAATGTATACATAGAATACTTACACAGGGCTGGGAAGGTGGCTCAGTGGTAGAGCACTTGCCTTGCATGCCTGAGGCCCTGGGTTCAATTTCCCAGCACCACATAAGCAAAAAGAAAAAAAGCCAGAAGTGGCGCTGTGGCTCAAGTGGTAGAGCACTAGTTTTGAGCTGAAGAGCTGAGGGACAGTGCCCAGAGTTCAGGCCCCACAACTGGACCTAAAAAAAAAAAAAAAAAGAATGCTTACACAAATATTTCCTTTTTAATTAGGAACAGGATAAACATAGGACTCACAGCCCTGGGAAACTCTAGGAAGAAGATGGGACCTGGAATCCCAGCTGCCAAAGAGGCTGAGATCTGAGGATCAGGATTCAAAGCCAGCCGTGATAGACAAATCTGTGAGACTCTTATCTTCCATTAACCAGCAAAAAGCCAGAAGTGGAGCTGTGGTTCAAGTGGTAGAGTACCAGTCAAGCAAAAAAAAAAAAAAAAAAGCTGAGCTAGAGCAGGAAGTCCTGAGTTAAAGCCTAAGTATTAGCAAAAAAAACAAACAAAATGAAAGCAACAGAACTCCAGGTAGAGAGGAAGCACTAGAATGCAAGACCTTACTAACACATGCTAGCTGGAATTATTTTTACAGAGCATCTTGTGCTGACCTGACCGGTGCTGGCAGGCTTCTATGAACTGTCAGATTTGAGGCTCTGAGCTGTGGACTCCTGGCCCAGACAATCATATTGCAGGAACTATAACCAACAGGCCAGGATGACCTTCAGATTCACTTTAGCTCATAAAACCAAGGAAGGAAAAGTTGGCACTTCCAGGTTAGGTGAGGGACAGCCCAGGGCCGTCCTTGGTGTCCACCCCAAGTTCCTTTTAGCATCTGGTTGGGACAAGGAGAAAAGAATCTTCTGCCACTAAATCAATATTCAAGGGGTGGACAGCGGTCTCTTGTCAGATCTCAACGCCAGTGTTGATGGTGCGATAATGGGGACGATGCTGCAGCATCCCTGCCAGGAAAGACTCAAAAGTGCAATTTTGGCAAAATAAATAAAACGATGGTTAAGAAAAATGATTTTCTTTTGCGATGATCTCATAGGACACCAGCGTGAGCATCAAGGACAAGGTTCTGCCAGGCTCGAGCCAGGGCGTGGCAAGCAGGCAGCCCTCGTCCTGTTTAGACCACTAGAAGGGCGCAAAGGAGGTGGGGAGGGACCACCGTGTGTACCTACTAAGTGCCCGACATGCCATACACTGCCCAGGGCAGTCCCACGAGAGTGGCGGCCCCCTCCGGCACAGAGACTCCCACCCCGCCGTGGCTGCCTGCATCTTGATAGTATCACTGCTACATCTGGGCCTGCACCTGGGATCATTTTTTAAAACTTCCCTCAAGGAGTTTACTGTGTGCTCAAGGGCTGTCTTCTTCATTCATTCATTCATTTACTTATTTACTTCATGCTGGTACTGGGGTGCATCCTTTTGTATTTTTCTTCACTCAAAGCTGGTGCTGGTGCTCTACTACTTGAACCCTCTTCTACTTCTGGATTTTTTGGTTGGTTTTTGCTGTTTAATTGGAGATAAAAGTCTCTTTCCTATCCAGGCTGACTTCAAACCACAGGCCATAGAGCTCAACCTCCTGAAAAGTTAGGATCACAGTCATGAGCCAACCACTGGTGCCCAGCTTCAAGTTTGCCATCTGAGACAACACAAAATCTCCCCCATCTCCTGCCACTGGCCCCAACCTGAGCTAGAGCTTCCACCTCTGCCTCTTTCTTTGCCACACTTGCTCACCTGAGCCTGCATTTCCCAGCTCTCCCAGAGAGTTCCAGTTCCTGCCAAGGAGAATCTAGTGCTGCACTTCACATGTGTGCTGGGCAGCATCCCTGGCAGTCAGCCTGGGCCTGTACCCCTGCTCTTCCCTGCCCCTACCAGGACCCCACCCTCCTGCACCACTTTGCAGTGATTCACAAGTTCATCACCTCGACTCTGAAATATGCTAGCCGGTCTTTGACATCCACCCAAGAAAACGAGGGCAAGCCACAATTAACATACATATGCAGATATGTGTATCTGGCTACTCTTCTTCAGAGTGAAAATGCAATTAAAATTACAGCTAGTCATCTTTGGGGGGGCTAGTAAGTAGAGTGTGAACTCAGGCCTTGTACTTGCTCAATTGGTGCTTTACCACTTGAGCCACACCTCTAGCCTACTTTGTGGTTGTTATTTTAGAGATGGAGTCTGAGGAACTTTCCTGCTTGGGCTGCCCTCAAACTTTTATCCTCCAGATCTCAGCCTCCTGGATAACTAGGATTACAGGTGTGGGCCATGGGTGCCTGGCCACAGCTGGCCCTCTAGCTATACAATGCCCTTCTGTGATGGAGCAGAGACTGGAGCCACAAGGCTTTCCTGTCTCCTGGCAGGGTTGCCACTCACACACATGTGCATGCGCGCACGCGTGCTTGCACGCACACACACACACACATACAGTAGAGGCAAAATGGGGTTGTGAACGCCAGGCCGCTGCATGGTTGGTCCCAAGACAGTGCACCTCTCACAGGATGTCCGCATGCCGGTCTCTCCTGACTTGCTCTCTTGGCCTCTCAGCTGCTCCACGCCTGGCCCCAGGTCCCTAGCCAGGCCTGGAGCAATGTGGCCATCCCTCTTCTTGGCCTGGGCTTTCCTGGTTACAAATCCAGCTGATCAATGGCGCCTTCAGTCCATCATCCCTGGGAACCAGGCTCCCAGGTTCTGTCCTGGGCTATCAGTCAGCTTTCATGTGCATCTGTTCCTTCTGGCTGAATGGAGTGTGAAAACTGGGGTGATGAACCATCCTAGCTGGGTGGCCCGGGCAGCCAGAGACCCCCAAGAAGGCACAGGGGGCGGGGGGCGGGCGATGGGACGACGAGGCAGCACCCACACCCCAGAGGACCATTGGCAGCAGTGTCATCTATGCCGTGACTGTGACCATCTTGAGGGCAGAGGCCACGCTTGATTAATTCCTATATCTTGATATCAATATATTGCCATTCAATAAGTGTTTCCTATGAATAAATAAATGAAGGCTTAGCAAACGTGATTCAAAAGGCACTTAGGGGAAAGACTTTGGGGGAATTATAAATATTTAGAGGAAGAGCCAAACAGGAGCATACTTAAGCACTTTGCAAGGCTAAGAAAAGATGCTTTTACTCCCTAATTTTGGCCTTGTAACTATAACGTAAGTGACTGTAATATATCCATTTATTGGCACAAAACCAGTAACTTGCAGGCTGGTGTTTCTCGAAATTGAAAAGGACTCCAGTATGCTTAAACGCTGCTTCGGTGGGGATGGAGATGGCCCCTGGGTCTCAGGCTATCCCTGCAGTGACCCGGGTCTGCCAGCCTGAGGGAGGCTGTGTGCCCACATGAGGGAGGGAGACAAAGGCCACAGGCAGCATGGAGGCCCTCAGGCTGCCAGAGGGCCCTAGAAACCCCCGCTCTCTTCTCTGGTATTGTGTCCATTGATTACCAACTAATGTCATTGGTGTAACTAATTATAGCATGAGGAGTTCCATGAATTTGTTTACTGTAACAAACATACAACTTCATAGAAAGCAATGACCCTGTTCCCCGGGACGTCAGGGAAGGCCCCGGCGATTCTGAGATCCTCAGTGGAGCGACTAGCCTGTGTTCTCCCTACCTAGGCCCTGTCCTAATGCCTTGCAGCTCTGGCCCAAGAGATCTGATTTGTTCTCCCTGGCTCTAAGCAGCGACTCTTGGGGAGGAGTGTTGTCTCCTCACCTCCAGCCTCCTCCTGCCTAGAGTGCTGGTGTGGTGGCGCTTCAACTCCTATCCTAGTGACCTGAAGCATCCTGGTGTGCTATAAATGACTGGAAGCATTGTGGTGTGCTCATAAATGAACCTTTAAAAGTATTTTCTGTTTCCAGAATAACCTCCCACGATGTGTGCAAACAGAGGCGTCATGGCAAAGACCAGCCAAACGTTTGTATTTCCCAAATAACGTGCAGTCTATCTGGAAGAATCTTCTCCGCCAGACACCCTCCCTTGCTGGGTTTTGCTCTCATGCGCTCCTCTGGTGTGTGAGTTCCCATCAGGAACTGAGTCCAAAGCCGGACTCAGCGCCTTGTGTGGGATTCTCACCACTTGTCTGTCTTGGGGCAGGAAGGCCCAGGCTTTACAGCTGGGCCTAACAGGGCATGCCTGCCCCATGTCATGTATGGGTTCTTTGTCGGGCCTCCAGATGAAGTCAGAGAAGCGAGATCTGGGGTACCATGACCTTTCCACAGGCCCTGAAACAGAGGTAAGACAGGAGTAGTCCAGGTGGCCACCATGTCTGCAGAGGTGTAAACCCACAGCTAAGCATCACCCCATCATTAATTAATGAGCTCTCTCGGACAGAGTGATGAGTATGACTCAGAGCCCCGGGAGGACTTGTGTGGGCCTCAGCCCCTGTCCCAGGCTCCCTCCCATGACTGACATGCTCAGACACCCAGCCCTTCCTGGACTCAGGAAACAGTCTCTGCACAGTAGGAGCTGTGGCTTTCCCTAGGTCAAGCCCTTGTTCAGGCTTTGATCTCCCAGGTGGTACACTATCTGCAGAGCAAAGGCCTTGGGGCTCCCTGGCCATGTGGTGAGCACAGCAGGAGCCTGGAGGACACATGGTTGGTTGTTGAAATCCACAGCCCTACCCCGGCCAACCTCCTTAACCTTCCAGAGCTTCCGTGTTCTCAACATGAAGTTTGATGTCACAGGGCTTTGACAACTTATTTTTTCTCTCTTTATGGTATTAGAGCTTAAACTCAGGGCCTTGGCTTAGCTAGGTTGGCATGCTACTCCTTAAGCCATTCTTTCAACTCTGCTTTTTGCTAGTAATTTTGGAGATGGAATCTAGTAGACTTTTCTGCCCAGGCTAGCCTCAAATTACAATTCTCCAGAACTCAGCCTCCTAATTAGCTAGGATTACAGGGATAAGCCACTGGCACCCAGCTTAGTGGTTTCTCCTATAAGCAAAATAGTTCTTTCCATGCTGATTAGCACTGTGGACATGGAGAGTTTGGACTGAACACTGGGGTGTCTTTCTGTCTTTCTGTGTGTTGTCAGCCCTGGATTCCTTAAACCTTCAAGGTTTATGATTATTAGGCTCATTGCCTTATGAATAAGATTAGTTGGGTTAATAAATTAAATGACTATAATCTGCTAGCCTGACTGTATTTTGTTGTTGTTGGTCGTGGGGCTTGAACTCTGGCCTGGGCACCGTCCCTTACCTCTTCAGCTCAAGGCGAGCGCTCTACCATTTGAGCCACAGCACCACTTCTGGTTTTCTCGTGGTTTAATTGGAGATAAGAATTTCACAGGCTTTCCTACCTGGGCTGGCTTTGAACTATAATCCTCACATCTCAGCCCCTGAGTAGCTAGGATTGCAGGCATAAGCCACTGGTACCCGGAACCTGACTGTATTTTAATGAGTCTTCTATAATACACGAATGATTCCTTCCATATTCTTTATTGCTGAAAAGTAAACTGCAGAGATTCTCCTCACTCCGCTGTAGTCCTCCCATACCACGCCATGCCTCTTTGCCACACTCATCTGAGAAGCCTTATTCGGCTGTTCACATGCATAGCTAGCTGAGGAGCAAGGTGCTCCTCCCCAGCTAGGCATGCTCTGAGCTCAGGTGAGTGAAGATTACCGGTTTCCAGGGGGGCACCAAGTGCACAGTCCAAACATGGCTTTGCAGCTGGAAGACATTCTCACCGAAGCCGCGTGCTCTAGTCCTCGTTTATCTAAGAGCTTTGATGCAACACCTGGAAGGCGGGCCTGAGGTAGCATAATGTCCGCCAGAAGTGCGAAGGGATGGGAAGAAGGAGCAAGAAAGTTTAACGTGAGATGACACAGGCTCCAAAGCCCTCTGTGTACATGCTCACAACACAAGACCTTCTCCGCAGTCTCGGGCAGATCAACGTCCTCTGGTCAGAGGGACAGGAACGGCAAGCTTAGAAACACTGCACACTCACTTTGCAAGTAGATACTTCATGTCCATGGGGTTTTGCTTACACTACTATTCTCGGAAGCCATTATATATTTTTTTTAACATTGTCCTTTAGTGGTACATTACTACATTGATTAGCACATTTAAATAATGAATAAGTGGTAAAAAATAAATTTGTTGAAAACAAAAGAAATATGTTCATGATTGTGTTCACAGTCAAATAAAGCAGCTGAGTTGGTGAAGCACGGAGCAGAAAAATTGTCAGTGTTTTGGATAAACCAGAACAACCCTCTGATAGGGGCGCTTGGTCATTAGGATGTTATGATTCTATAGACTGTCCAATCAGATCTGTTACAAACATCAAGAGTTCACACTTCCTTCCTTCCTTTCTTCCTTCCTTCCTTCCCTCCTTCCTTCCTTTTTTCGTTCTCTCTCCCTTCTTCCTTCCTCCCTCCCTCTCTCTTTTTCTTTCTTTCATTCTTTTTTTTAATTTTAATTTTAATTTTTATTGTGAAAATACTGTACAGAGGGGTTACAATTACATGGGCAAGATAAGAGTACATTTCTTTTTCTTTCTTTCTTTCTCTCTCATGTGTATGTGTATGGTTTGAACTCAGGGCTGAGTGCTTTTGCTCAGCTTTTTCACTTAAGACTACTCTACCACTTGGGCCACACCCCCACTTCTGGCTTTCTGCTGATTAATTGGAGACAATAGCCCCACAGATGTTTCCATCCAGGCTTGCCTGGAACTTTGATCCTTGACTCTCAGCCTCTTGAGTGGTTGGGATTCCAGGCTTGAGCCACCAGCCCCGCCTTGGGGCTTGTTTCTTTATACAAGAACCCATTCATTTCATAGTGAGACAGTTTTAAATATTCAGCCATATGCTTGAAATATTGATTGTAATCTATCTTTGTGGATTAACAAATTTCAATTCCTTAAATTGCTGTGTATTAAATAATTGTTCTGTTTTAAAAGTTCTACCTACCACCAATTGAATTTTGCCTCTCTAGAGTTCAGGGAGGATAAACAGACCAGAACACACCACTCACAGAAGCAGTGAGCACTTTGTTTATGCTGTGTGGTGGTACACACAGGGTCATGGCTCACACAGGGTCACGGCTCACACAGGGTCACGGCTCACATGGGGTCACAGCTCACATGGGGTCAAGGCTTACACAGGGTCATGGCTCACACGGGGTCATGGCGCACACAGGGTCACATGCATGTGATTCCCCAGGTAGGCACTCGTGTGTTTTCTTTCCCTGCATTCGTTCATACTGAACCTCACTTCAGACTTCAGTCAAGCTTTCTGCTATGTCCATGAAGAAGTAAATGAACCAGAATGTGAATCTGCTAACACTAATATTTGACTAAGATGCTCCTTTTACTTATGGTTTTTTCCTTGTTGGTTGTAGGGCTTGAACTCTGGGCCTGGGTGCTGTCCCTGAGCTCTTCAGCTCAAGGCGTGCACTCTACCACTTGAGCCACAGAGCCACTTCTGGTTTTCTGTGTAATTTATTGGAGATAAGAGTCTCATGGACTTTCCTCTCTGGGCTGACTTTCAACCATGATCCTCAGATCCCAGCCTCCTGAGTAGCTAGGATTACAGGCGTGAGCCACAGGCGCCCGGCAAGATGCTGCTTTTCTTTTGCCTGTTTTCAGACTGGCGATGTTTCTCCTCCATTAGTCTTTCATGAAGATTTCTCTACGGGCTTGAAAGTACTAATAGCCTTTTGGACTTTCCCTAGCTTTATTATTTATTCCTCAAGCTTGGCAATCAAAGGAATGTATAGATTTCCGGGTGCCGAAATTGGTCAGATGCTGTTTTCTGTCTGTTTCCAGCATCCTTCCTGATGAGACTCAGCAATATTCTGTGGCAATTTTTGTTGACCACAGCGGTACACAGCGTTTCGATTTCTCTGCCTGAGCTGGAACGCTTCACCTGAATGCCCCTCTTAACCTCAAGCTGGCTCATCTGGATCAAGCCCCATGCCTTCCCGCCCCTGTGTCTTCGTCCTTTCTCTCCTCAGTCTAGAGAGCTGGCATTGGTCTTTGATCCCTCCCTACCCAGTACTTGTCACCCAATACATCCATCTTTCCTTCCATACCTACCCTTCTCTCCATCCTCTATCCTTTCCACTTCCATTGCCAGACACCTCCTCCTCCTCCTTCTTCTCCCCTGCCTCCTCCTTCTTCAAGGGTGTCATTTATCCATGTCTTCTGCAGCCCAGAGCTTGGGCTCCAGAGAGGAGCAAGCCCTGGCCTGCTCCTCAACCCTCACAATGTAGTCACAATAGCACATAGCTGTGGACGAAGAGGACCATTGCCTTACACTGTGGTACACAGGCGAAACACCCTGCAGCCGTGGGGGTTTGCACTGAGCAGGGAGGTTTTTCCGCAGCTCATCCACACTGGCCTCTGCCCTCCCCCACTGTCTCCAGGATGCCTGGCACAGCAGTCAGTGGCCTGGGGACCCTCGCCCCAGACTCAGTGGCCTCCCCACTGAAGGACACAGATGCCTTTCCCAGGAGGGAAATCCATGCATGCTGCAGTGGGCAGACACTAAGACAATGGTCCTGTCGCCAGCCAGGCCTTCAGGTGGATACAGAAGGAAGCAGCATGGTCCCCAGACACAGGGCGGTGAGTGGGGCAGCAGCCAGGCTCCCTCTGTGGGAGCTGAATGTGGTTGCTGAAGGACAGACATGGGAACCTCAGGGTGCGGCTGCTGGGCGGGCTCAGGGCTCTGGTCAGGACTGAGTTCAGACAGCCAGGGCTCACAGGAGCCCCTGCCACGCTTGGGTCCAGGACCCCAGGCAAAGCCTCCACCATGCCCATCCACCTTCACACTCCACCTCTCCAGGGGTGCTTGCTCAGCCCAGAGAGTTTGAAAGCCCCTGCCACCGGCCCAGCACCATTTTCTCCTAGTGCTGCTCCCAGGCCCAGGGGTGCTGGAATCAAGTCAGAGGTGGTTCATTTCCAAGGGAAGACATCTGACCCAGCACACCAAGTTACTAGGAATTTTCTTCCACAATGACAGTGACATTGCAAAATTCGTGTCTGGTCCGTCGACAGACAGAGCAGAACCATAGGACGCCAGAGGCGGCTACCCCGCAGAGGGAGGGGATAACCACAATAAAACAAGAAAGCAAGTAAACACTGAGCATACTTGCACGTGCCCACAAAAGCCTTCCTGCACAAGAGAATGTTAGGCTTTGGTCATCTCCACCCCTTGGTTTTCACACTTTTCCCTGGACCCATCAAAACCAAGCCTGGAGGACAACCCACCATATAGGACAGCCTCCAGGAAGTGTGGACCGGGCCCGACCCCAGTGATGGGTGCACTTGCATTCACATTTCCAAATACCCTGCATGACACATGACATGAAGGCACTAATTCCCTCCTCGTCCACTCAGGATGGTGTGGAAGGTCAGGGAAGGTCATCCCAGGGCCTCCTGCTCTGGGCACAGAGAGAGAAGTGACCAGAACCCAAAGCATTGCGTCCTGGGAGAGCATCTCTGATGCCAGCAGGTCAGGGCCAACTCAGCCACATGCTGGGATCCCGGACAGAATGCAGCCACACCCAGGAATCTTGAGTGCCCGGATCCCGGGATGAAGCTGAACATCATTCAGAGGAGTATGTAGCAGAGCAAACCTGCCCACCTCATGGTGACCAGGAAGCAGAGGGACAATGCTTGCACAGGAGTCCTCTTCCTGTTCCTCTTCTGGTCCGTCTAGGCCCCCACTGGACTGCATGTGGACACCACATTCAGGAGAGGCCTGGCCCTCACAGTGAATCCTCTCTGGAGATGTCAAGAAACACCCAGAATGGCAGAACACTCTAGCCAAGCACACCCTGATCTGGGCCATAGTCTCTCTGAACACACCCTGGTCTGGGTCCCAGTGACAGGATACTGAGCCCTGTGCTTGGCTCTGCAGCTCTCCCGGGGTACAGGGGTGAGATGGGAGGGTGCTGAGCCCTGTGCCGGGCTTGCAGCTCCCCCGGAATTCAGGGGAGGGGTGGGAGGGTGCATTAGCATCTGTGGCCACTGTGGTGTTGGATAGAGAGGAAATGGCATAAGAGGAGAGTGGTTAGTTGGCTTTTAGAAGCCCTAGAAAAGGAAACAACAGACTGAGGTTGGCCATCTCTGCTCACATCAAGGTCACGGCGAAAGTCAGGAGGGGCTGACAGTTCACAGAGGGCCTCACAGCCTGCTGCGGAGGCCACTGCACTGGACACCAGTACCAGGGGCAGCGGCATTGAGCAGAGCCACAGGAAGCAGCATGAGTTGTGATGGCCATACCCAGGGCCAGGCCTGAGAGCAAGGAAGGAGCCCCAAGGGCTCATGTCCTGAGTGTCAGATGCCCTGTGCCCCAGACTAAGCAAGCAGAGAGGCTCCCTCCCCTGCTGGCCTGTGGGAGGTGTGCAGCCACAGTCTGTGTTCACGCTCATAAACTCTGGTGCCTGCTGCAGAGAAGGAACCCCAGGACTGGCTGAATACTTGTGGTCCCCAAATCCTACGTTCAAAACTGTCCTCAGAGGGAAGCGGTTAGGAGGTAGAGCCCGGGGCTGGTGCGAGGTCCCAGGATCTGCGCTCTTGTGTAGGGAACGGGGACCCCAGCGAGAGGCACCACCCATACCCTGCTCGTGCCAGGAGGGCAAGCACCTCCCCTAAGTCCTAAGGTGCTGCCCAGAAAGATGGGGCAGCGACTAAAGGCTGTAGGCAGACCGGCTGGAAAGAGCAGGGAGCTCAAGTGGGGGTGAGCAAGGTCTCCCTGGGATGCAGATATGACTGTGCTTCTGGCCATGTTGCTGTGTGCAGGTGGATTCTGACATGTGCCTACCTGTTCCTCAGCCACATCACTCAGAAAAGCCTGAGGGAAACCCACCTGCTTGACCCTCTGAGCAGAGCTCCCGGCCTCTCCAGCTCAGAATACTTGAGAAACCATGTGGGTTGCAGCTCCATGCCCACCAGTCTCTGGGATTCAAACACGATGCTAACCACCAGGTGCCAATGCAGATCACGCTGCCTATACCAAGACACCCCCTTTCAGATACCAATCACAAGCCCCCAGGTGACCCCCATATCCATCCAACTTGGCTATAAACTGGGGTTCCCCGACCCCTCATCAAGCCTGGTAACTTGTTATGATGGTTCACAAAACCTGGAGAGATGCCATGGCTGGTCTGTCACTGGGGGCAAGGGGCAGGAGGGAGAGTAGCTATCAGGTCTCAAGCACAGGGGCTCCGACCCCACACAGCCTGGAGCTGCAAGTTCTGTTAGGAGCCAGCCAAAAATACTCATTTTCCCTCCACATCTCACCTCTCAAACTAGCTTTTCACAAATTAGAAAAATAGCCGTGGGGGGGGGGTAGATATGAAGGGCAAATGCCACGTGTGGTACATCTCCAAAGAAGATTGTTCAACCGACATGTCTCAACGTGGTCAGAGGCTAAACTATTTGGAAAATCTGGAGCCTTGTAGCAGATTTTTTGAGGCAAGCACTGAGAATTTCCAAGTCCCTTTTGCCCCAGGTTTGCCTGCGGTGAACATTGGCCTGTCTGCTAGTTTAGCATTTCTGTTCTTTTGGTCCACAACACAAGATGTCTCCTGTGCACCTCCCCCACGCTATCTGAGAACGAGCCATGCTCTGTGCCCTCTGCACTGCCTTCTCCCACTGAACATCCATCCTCCCTGTAAGCATTTCAACGCACCTTCACCCTGACCACAGCACCGCTATCCATTTCAGCAAATCTGACACCAGCACTATATTTCCATCCCGTCTGCGTCCACATTCCACTTTTATCCCCGGCCCCACGTGCGCTGTCTTGTATTTTCCCCTGGGAACAGGGTCTATTCTAGGCTCCAGCGTCACATCAGGTCCCTTGTTTCTCAGCCCTCAGCTCTTCTGTCTTTGGTGACATTGGCGGAGTGCTTGCACCGATGACCCCGACAGACACATTTGTGACTCTGTAGCCGTGGTCCGATGAGACGTGGACCACAGTGACAAAGCTACAGGGGTGTTGGGGTGGACGCCGTCAGAGAGTGGCCCTGAGCCCCAGGCCCTCACCTGCGTCTCTTCCCTGAGGCTTTCTAGAACCTCTGTATGATGTTTCTGTCACGGAAACAGCCAGGCACAGCCCATGGGCCAAGGCCTCATCTCTGGTCTTCACCTGCACCTCCTTTGCCTCTTCCCTGCCCTTGATGGACAGGGCAGGGCAGGAGAGAAAGGAAAGCCCAGGAACCCCAACCCTCCCCACACAAGGCCCAGGTCACACCTGTCAACTTGGAGACCTGACCTGGGTCTCCAAGAGAGACATGGGCTGGCCTTGGCCAAGACTGCGCTCTGTGTTCTCTGTGCCCTGTGACAACCTGGGACCTCCATGGAGGGAGGCTGGGGTTCAGCTCTCCTGAAAGATCAGGGAAGAACTGTGCATTGTCTGCAGGTAAAGATACCCGGACATGTGCTTAGGTGATATTCACTCCTGGCTATCTGAACTTAATGGTAACCCCAACTATTTCAGGATTTTAAGCCTTCAAAGGAGCCCCTGTATGCATGGCGGGAGTGCGGGACTACAACTGGACACAGGAAGCCTGAACTGGATGATGGGAGGCCACAATGTCCCCAGACTGGGACCCGGGTGGCACCACTTAGTCACACGTGGAGATTCCAAACGTTTCTCTGAGAAGTAACAGCAGCGTCTTTCGTGGACAGAGCTCATCCTCCCTGAATTTAGCATGCACGACTGTCCTGGTTCTTTTCTGTTCTTTTCCACTCTTCCCCCAGCAGCTTTTCTCTTCTGCCGTACTCCTTACTGTTTCTGCCCAGCCCATGCTCAGGTATTTTCAATCCCTTTTGCCAATTAACCAAGTTGTCAGAGCAGAGGAGAAGAACTGCGTTTTCCTTCATATTTTAAGACGGTGAAGCCAGCTGCCGGTCAGCAAGTCCAGTGGCCAGCAGCAAGGCCAGTGTGAGGTAATCATGGTTGTGGACCACATGATCCTGTCCCAGCTGAGGGACAGAGCCCCCCACAGGTAGCACAACTGAGTTTCTATGCCAGCCCTGACTTGCGTAGGTGACTCTATCTTGTGTTGCCGATGAGGATTCTGGGGGCTCAGAGGGGCCAGGTTGCTGCCTGTCACACAGCAAATGCCATGTGCAGGCTGCCAGCAGCCCTGGTGTGTGTGTGTGAGCAGAGGTGGTCAAGTTCTAATGCTCACATAAAAGCTGCGTGCCGCCCAAGTAGCCCAGGTTAAGTTAACGGCTGCCATCCACCTGCCCCCTGAGCGTCCTCAGCTCCCTCTAGCGGGGCACCAGGAAGTCAAGGAGAACTCAGGAGCCCAGGCTGCTCTGGGTCTGCAGGGTACAGCTGACGTGGAGCAGGACCCGGGGGCTCTTGCTCCTGGCAAACCCATGGGGCTCAGCTAGAGCTCAGCTGGGTGAGCGTTGAGTGGCACAGAGGGGCAGGGATGGTGGAGAAGGGGAGATGGAGGGATCCATGGAGGAAGTGCAGAGACCCCTCTTCTCATGGGTCTGTTGTGGACTGGCTGAGATGCTGCAGGGAAAGGCGAGGTGCCCGGAGGAAGAGCAGGATCAAAGGAAGAGGCAAGGCAGCTTTCCTCCAGCACCTTGATATCAGCTGGAGGAGCCCCAGGCCTCCCAGAGGCAGTCCTGAGATGTGGCCACCTCCTTGATTCCTTGTGCAGGGTTCAGGAACACGGGCTGGGGGCTGTGGTTCAATCCATGGAGCATTGGCTCTGCAACCCAAGCATGCGAGGTGTGTGCACTCCGCACCCAGCCCTCTTCTGGTAAGAGGTGCCTGGATAGCCGGGGAAGTGCGAGGTGCCGGTCAGGGAGAGGGTGAGGGAGAGTTGGAAGCACAAAGCCGCCCTACCAGGGGGCTCCTCTCCCAGATCCGGTCAGTCCCTTTGGCTGCTCCTTGCTGTGCCTGAGTCAGCACCGCATAAAAATTGTACTGTTGTTTCCAATCAGCAAGAAACTAAAGGACACCACAATTAATAAGCCAAATGATAGGAGTCTTTGTTGTCCTGCACAGACCACGGCTGCTCAGAGGTCATGCTTCCCAAATTGGGCAGCTCCAAGACAGCTCCCAGTTAGTTTGTTAAAGACACAAATGGCAAAGCTTATACAGATGTGAAACTGAGCTTGATCAGTAAGTTTAGACTTGCTTCCTGGAATACTGGGCAGCTGAGATGCTTTGGGGAGATTTTTTTTCCAGAACCTGCTGAGTAAACAACAGTTCTGAGGCCAGGGACCTTTTTCTTTGGGGGACAATATGGCATCACTTCTTCAGGCATAACCCACTTCGCTATCAGATCAATTAGCTGCTGCCCAGTGCTCTGGCCACAGAGGCGGTAGCAGCCATCAGATGTATGGCATGGAGAAAGTTGTCCACTGACCCTGTGCATTTCCCATGACTCAGAACCAAAGCCTCGCTCTTTCCTTCCCCGGGTCAGAGCTTAACTCTACTAACTCCAGAGGTGGAAAAATAGATCAATTAATTTGCATTAAGCTCCAAGCAGACTGATAAAGCTTCCCATGTCTGCTTTCTATTCCATTAGCCACAGAACCTCGAATGATCTGTGGAGTGTGTTTGGAGACAATTCTCCCCAGGCTTCTCACATTTCCACATCTCATGAGCCTCTTGTCTTTCCTGGAAGTCTGCATAGCCAACAGCTTTGAAAGGCAGAAGCAGTGTCTGCTCCAGAGCCAAGGCCGGACAAACCCACAGCCGAGAGACCCGAGTCCCCTAAGCTCAGGGCCCAGGGTTGCCGTGCACACTCAGCCCAGCTTGTTCATGGGGCTGTGGGATTGAAGGCGTTAACACTGGGACCACAGTGGCTGCTCTGTCACGCTGATAAAGTCCTTCGTCTTGACTGGAGACTGGTGGCGGGCTGATGGCAGCTTGTAAATAGATTTAAGCCTTAGTCACATCACAGCTCTTACACTTTATTTGGCTAGCTGGGATATAGTTGTCAGAATAATGCCATACCCCAAATCATGAACAGCATTGTGTGTATGTGGAGAACGGGGTCTACTGGGGATTGAACTCAGGGCCTCCTATGCTGCCACTTGGACCAGGCCTTCAGTCCTCCTGATATTTTTCCCCCTCTTTGCTCCATCTGCTTTATAGCAGTGTGTGTGTGTGTGTGTGTGTGTGTGTGTGTGTGTGTGTGTGTGTGTGTGTGTGTGTGTGTGTGTGTGTGTGTGTGTGTGTGTGTGTGTGTGTGTGTGTGTGTGTGTGTGTGTGTGTGTGTGTGCTGCTTCTGGGGCTTAAATTCAGGGTATGGGTCCTGTCCCTGACCATAAACTCCACTTCCAGCTTTTTGGTGGTTAATTGGAGATAAAAGTCTCATCGAGTTTCCTGCCTGGGCTGGCTCCAAACTGCAATCCTCAGATCTCAGCCACTTGAATAGCTAGTTATAGGCGTGAGCCACTGGCACCTGACTATAGAAATACAGTAAAAAAAAAAAAAATCAATGCATAGCCTTCAAAACTAAAAAGGTGAGGGAGGGGGTGGGCTAGGAGGGTTAGATGAGAATGTTGAAAGGGGTGATGTTGATCAAGACACACTGTATTCTTAAACTGAGTTGAGGAACCACTACTCCTTTGGGCAACTATTTTAAGATAATAAAAATATTAAAAATGTATATTAGCATAAATTAATCATACTAAGGAATGTCATTGCTACCATTACATATATGCATGTATTGTCCTCAAATTCACCCTGTCTAGGTTACTTTTTCTTAACTCTCCTTCCTTCTCCACTCTCAGTTTTTAGTAAGTTTCAGAATGTTATTTTCATAATTATATCACTCGCTCACCTTCTCCCCCTCCCCTTCCTCCTTGTTCCTTCAGACAGTTCCCTTTTTTTTGGAGGGGGGGGTCAGTCATGGAGCTTGAACTCTGGGCCTAGGCGCTGAGCCTCAGCTCTTTAGCTCAAGGCTAGCACTCTACAACTGAAGCCACAGTACCACTTCCAGTTTTCTGGTGGTTTATTGGAGATAAGAATCTCAAGGACTTTCCTGCTTGGGCTGGCTCTGAATCCTGATCCTCAGATCTCAGCCTCCCGAGTAGCTGGGATTACAGGCATGAGCCACCAGCGCCCGACTAGGCAGTTCCCTTTTGCAATTATCATCATCATCATCATCAGGTCTAAACTCCCCACTGGAGCCAAAACATGCCACATTTATTTTTCTGAGCCTGACTTTTTGCTTTCAATTGTTTTTTGTTTTTGTTTTGTTTTTTGGGTCCAGTTATGGGGCCTGAACTCTGGGCCTGGGTGCTGTCCCTCAGCTCTTCAGCCCAAGGCTAGTGCACTACCACTTGAGCCACAGCACCACTTCCAGCTTTTTTCTTTTTGCTTATGTGGTGCTGAGGAATTGAACCCAGGGCCTCAAGCATGCAAGGCAAGCGCTCTACCACTGAGCCACCTTCCCAACCCTCAATTGTTTTTAGATAGAGTCTGGCTCTAATTTTGCCCCTGTTGGCCTTGAACCATGTCTTCCTTCCTCTATCCCTCAAGTAGCTGGGATTCCAAGTGTGTGACACCATACCCAGACTTTGAATCTTAGCAAGTCACTGAGTGAGAAAGTCTAAAAGTACTACAGCAAGTTCAGTACTGTTTACTGAGTCAAACACAGCTGGACCCACATTCATCAGGAATGTGTTAGAGTGCAAACCCATGTCAAATTGAAAGCATGGAAGGGTAGAGCAAACATGAAGCCAAGAGTTCAAACCACAGTACTACCAATAAAGAAATGAATAGGTAAATAAGGCCTGGGCTCTGAGAGGCCAGGCTGGGCCTGCAGGGCAGCAGCTGCTGCATCCCCAGGGCAAGGTCCATCTGCACCCGATACCCTGAAGAGGAAAAACAAATTCAGGCTTTCCCTGGGCCTGAGGGTAGGCTGATCTTCTGAGTTAATTTCCTTGAAAGGCAGATTTGCCCTGAGCTGAGGACGCTGTGGATGGAATTATGTGTGTGGTTTAAAATTAGCTAATAGGAAATAAAATATTAAACATGGAAAAGTGGAATTTTCAAGAGCCACTCAACCCAGGACCCTGTGGGGGACTCTCATGGCGTCACCTCAGCTCTCTGTAACCATGGTGAGTCACCTGACATAACAGACACATGAAGACAAAAGCCTCATTGTGGCTCAGCGTTGGGGTTGCAGCCAGCATGGAGTAGTCTATAGCTTTGGGGCTGTGGCAAAGCAGCACCTTGAGAGGAAGAGTGTGGGGTGTGCAAACTGCTCTTCTCATAGCCAGGAGGAAGAGGAAGAGAGGCTGAGGAAGGACCAGAACTCAAACCCCTTGAAGGGTTTGGAGGCTTGGTTCAGTTGGCAGAGCGCCAGTCCATGAGCAAAGGGTCAGGAACCAAGTTCAGGTTTCAGTCTCACAACCAAAAAAAGAAAAGGAACTCTCTTCCACTTCTTCTCACCCCTCAAGGACTCCCCTAGGTGGCATCCCTCAAAGTCCACAGGACCCCCCAGCAGCCCCACCCTAGGGGCCACCTTTGCCATATGGGCCTGCAGGTGTGGCTCGGGAATCTCAGCAGCCACCAGTCAGCCTCGAACCCCTGTGCCCGACTTCCCTCACTGCTCCTATCTGCTTGTGGGAAAGCATCCTCGGAAGAGCGAGCTGCCATCCCTGGGTGAAAGGCTGACGCCACTTGCTGGGCTTCACCGGGTTCACCATGCAGAGGCCTGGCCACAGGAGTGTGGCCTTTGCCGGGCAGCAGTGGCACAGAGGCCCCTTGAGCCCCTGCTGGTGGCTGACCTCACCTACCACCTCTGGCCCACATAGCCGTCGCCAGCCTGTGAGACGGGTCACGATGTCAGCAGGGCACGTGACCTCACCGAGGGACAGCGCTATATGAATACACTGTATTAAAAATAGACAGGAAACCAGGAGATGCTCAATTCAAGGGTAAACATTTCCTGTGTGGCTCGATAGGCCATGAACTTACCGAGGAAGCTGTGGATAGCTGAGGGTGAAGGGCAGGCCAGCTGGAAGGCCTGGCCTGAAGTCAGCTGTGAAGCACCAGGGACAACTGTGTGGCAGCAAGACACCAACTGTTGGCACGGAAGCCTCCGGGTCCCACTTCACAGAGGAGATGCCAGATGCCCAACATGGGCTCCGCTGCTTTGATAGATGGCTGGGTGACGGTGTCCTGCCACAGGCAAGATGAACACAGCCACCAGCAGGCCACGCCACAGCTCTGCCCCATGCACAGCGTGGTCCTGGGCGAGCTCCTGCTCTTCGCCTGGCCCTCGGCCTCTGCTGGCAGAGCATGCTGTGCTGCCAGCCCGCCTTGAGCTGGGGTGGCTTGGGCCAGCGTTGGTACAGTGAGCACTGAGGCTCTGGAGGCGGGGGGAGCAGAGGTCAGTGCTGCTGTGGTCCGTGTGCTGTCATGCTGGGGTATGCAGGTCTTGTTTTGTTTTGCTTTGTTTTTTTGGGTCCAGTCGTGGGACCTCTGGGCCTGGGCGCTGTCCCTCAGCTCTTCAGCTCAAGGCTAGTGCTCTACCACTTGAGCCACAGCACCACTTCCGGCTTTTTTCTTTTTGCTTATGTGGTGCTGAGGAATCGAACCCAGGGCCTTGAGCATGCAAGGCAAGCGCTCTACCACTGAGCCACCTTCCCAGCTCCGGTATGCAGGTCTTGTAAGCCACCATCTCCCACCCACTTCTCCCTGGAAACACAGAATTTAACAGACTTCATTTTCCACCCCGAATGCCAGGGGAACGTGACTAGTGGATGGGACAGCTGGACGCTATCCCACAGGCCTGCATGCTGTCGCTCAGTGGCTTGGGCTGTGTTTCCAGTGGCAGGCCACAGATCTGAGGGCCCCTGGGGCTGTTCGCAGGCCCCCCACAGATGTGGCACAGGACAAGGCTCAGAGGCAGCTAGTTTTGTCAGGATATTGGTTTTCAGTATTTCATTGTAAATAGTCTCACTAAAAAAACAAAAAAAAACAAAAAAAACAATTGCCTAACCTTAACTATTTGCTTTGTGTGTGTGGTGTGTGTGTATGCGAATATGTATTATGTATGCGTATATGTGTATGCAATATATATGAATGTGTGTATGTATGTATGCCTATATATGTGAATGTGTATATGTGTGCATATGTGCACACACGTGTGTATGTATATGTGTGTGCATATGTGTGCATGTGTGTGTGCTAGATCTTTCCATGGAGTCATCATGGTAAGCCACTCAGCTTGTCTCGGCACGCCTCTGGAAGATAAGATTCTCGCACAATGGAAGCATGCCTTACACCTTTGTGCCTCCTCTGTCCTATCCAAACTCAGGTGACACCTCCGTGGCCAGTGCCTAAATCTAGCCATAATCATGTGTGATTATTTTGCTTGTATATTTCTCTGGCTTTATATTCCAGTCTAGTGCCTTCTCTCAAACTTGCCCCTGTCTCTAATTTCACAGAGTTTTTTCTTGGAGAGACAGAGCCTGCGTTCAGGGGTCACACAATTGCCTCCTGTCATGTCTCTCTCTCCCCTATATTTCTGGTAAGCCATTGCTTGTAATCATCTATTGCTTGTCATTTCCAGGGCTGGGTATGGAAGCAGGCTTCTGTTTTTATTTTTAATTTGAAAGTAGTTTTGTTTCCTAATGAGAAAATTCCAGTTCCTTCCTGGCTGTCTGTGTCCTTTCTGCTCTTCCCAACCACTTCTCTTGCTGTTCTGGGGCTGCCTCGCATTTCTATTCCTGACCCTACTTCCTGCCCTCGGGACCCAGTCAGGACCTCTGGCTTCAGACTGGAAAGATTGGTCGGTGCACAGGTCAGCCAGCACCCCCAGGCCAGGCCCCACAGGACAGGGTCAGCTGGCACCCCCTAGGCAGGCCCTGCAGGACAGGTACCTGACCTTCTTCAGCAATTAGACATCAGCAGGGTAGGATGGGATCACGCAGGAGTGTCTGGGGACGGTGCCACTGCATTCACATGGGGAAATTGGCCACGCCAGGAGAGGCAGAGGCTGCAGGAATGTTCCACACCTCAAACACCAAGGCCAGTCTTCAGTCCCCAGAGGCTGGGGGACCAGAAAGGACCCTCTCCTGATACCTCAAGTTTTGGGGCTTCAGAGATTAAATAGAAGTCTGCAGGCGTTGGTGTGGGTGGCTCCCTGGGGCCACTCTAAGGAGGAAGTCACAAGTGATGTCCTGAGGGGCAGGGCCCTGTTTCCACAAGGTGAGCCTTGGGGAGGAAGGAGGGCACTGGGAGAAGTCACACCTGGGAACGGAAGAGGAAAGCTGACCTGGCCGGCTGAGTCTGCACACTTTGAAGCAGCCCAGGTTGAAGGACGGAGCCAGAGAGACTATGCAGAAATGTGACATCATGGGCTTCTTGTTTGAGTGCAATTCACACAAGACATCCTGGCCTGACTACTGACCCCACCCCATGAGGATGGTCACATGGCAAGTATTCCAATAACTATACTTCTGTGTGTCAGTACTGGGGCTTCAGGGCCAGGGCGCTGTCCCTGAGTTTTTTGTTGGTGGTGGTGGTGGTTGTGGGTCTTGAACTCTGGGCCTGGGTGCTGTCCCTCAGCTCTTCAGCTCAAGGCAAGCACTCTACCACTTGAGCCACAGCTCCACTTCTGGTTTTCTGATGGTTAATTGAAAATAGGAGTCTCATAGACTTTTCTGCCCGGGATGGCTTTGAACCTGGATCCTCAGCCTTCTGAGTAGCTAGGATTACAGGCATGAGCCACCGGTGCCCAGCTCCCTGAACTTTTTTGCTCAAGGCTGCTGCCTTACCACTTGATCCACAGCTCCACTTCTGGCTTTTGGTAGTTCATTGGAGATAAGAGGCTCATAGATTTTCCTGCCCAGACTGACTTCAAACTAGGAGCCTCAGATTTCAGCCTCCTGAGGAGCTAGGATTACAGGCATAAGTCACTGATGCCCAGCTTTGTAACTTTTAAAAGGATATATTTTTCTCCCTCCTTTTGGTCTCCTGGCTTACAGAGCACATGGCACTCCATTTCTTACCAGGGTTAACAGAGTCCCCCTAAAGATCACACTCCAGTCAATAGTTACTTTAAAAATAATTTTCAGCCGGGCGCTGGGGGCTCACGCCTGTAATCCTAGCTACTCAGAAGGCTGAGATCTGAGGATTGTAGTTCAAAGCCAGCCCAGGCTTTGAACAATTAACCACCAGAAAACCAGAAGTGGCACTGTGGCTCAAGTGGTAGAGCACTAGCCTTGAGCTAAAGAGCTGAGGCTTAGCACCCAGGCCCAGAGTTCAAGCCCCATGACTGACAAAAAAAAATAATAATAATTTTCAAATGAAGTAACTATGTTATTTTTTCCTTAAAGGGAAGGAAAGAAAGAAAAGGACAGTTGAAATGTCTTTTCCTTTGTAACCTTTCCTATCAGAGTAGGCCTTTTAAAATTATAGTCTGCCAAACCCCAGTTCTGCATGGCGGTGTGATTCTAGGAGGTGTGACTACAAAACAAGCCACAGCTAGGCTCCCCTGGAATGCACCTTTCCTAATGACCTCTCGGTTAGAGTTTGATTAAATATTGAAAGCAAACTCCAGAAATATCTAAAAGGAAGCATGCCAGCAATATTGTATCGATTGTGCTAGACTGATTAATAATTAATTGATTGGCCCGCCTTATGTTTGAATGTTCCTGCTCATTCCTCAGCACCAGAAAGAGTGAAGAGGGGCAGCTGGCAGCCCACATGTCCTCCGATGTGGCAGGCTGGGTCTTAGCCAAGCTTTGTCTGGGAAGAAGCAGAGTGCCCTGGCCTTCCGGGCTCTTCACACAAGCAAGGACACGGCTCTTAAGCAAGGGGCTGGCCCAGAGAAGGGCTCAGAGCCCCCTGTCAGACAAGTCAAAGCAGTGCATGACAGAGGGGGTCAGTAAGTGTCTGATCAACTGCCCAGGGCCTTGGCAAAACCAGAAGAGAGCCCAGTACCGAGCCTGGACACACAGATGCTGATCTTCCGGCTTGCATGTGGGATGGTGACTCACACAGACATCCGGTGAAACTCAGAACACTGGTCCTGGTCCATGCTGCATCTCCGCAGAAGTGACCTATGTCACCATCCAGCTACAGCATCACCCTCAGCAGTGACCTGTGTCACTGTCCAACCACAGCGTCACCCTCAGCAGTGTCCTATGTCACCTATCCATCCACAGTGTCACCCTCAGCAGTGTCCTGTGTCACTGTCCATCCATGGTGTCACCTTCAACAGTGTCCTGTGTCATTGTTCATCCACAGTGTCACCCTCAGCAGTGATCTGTGTCACTGTCCATCCATGGTGTCACCCTCAGCAGTGACCTGTGTCATTGTTCAACCACAGTGTCACCCTCAGCAGTGACCTGTGTCACTGTCCATCCATGGTATCACCCTCAGCAGTGTCCTGTGTCACTGTCCATCTACGGTGTCACCCTCAGCAATGTCCTGTGTCACTGTCCATCCATGATGTCACTCTCAGCAGTGACCTGTGTCACTGTCCATCCACAGTGTCACCCTCAGCCGTGACCTGTGTTATCCATCCATCCACAATGTCACCCTCAGCAATGTCCTGTGTCACTGTCCATCCATGTTGTCACCCTCAGCAGTGACCTGTGTCACTGTCCATTCACAGTGTCACCTTCAGCAGTGACCTGTGCCACTGTCCAACCACAGTTTCACCCTCAGCAGTGTCCTGTGTCACTGTCCAACCACAGTTTCACCCTCAGCAGTGTCCTGTGTCACTGTCCAACCACAGTTTCACCCTCAGCAGTGTCCTGTGTCACTGTCCAACCACAGTTTCACCCTCAGCAGTGTCCTGTGTCACTGTCCAACCACAGTGTCACCTTCAGCAGTTACCTGTGTCATTGTCTATTCACAGTGTCACCCTCAGCAGTGACTTGTTTCACCCATCCATCTACAGTGTCACCCTCAGCAGTGACCTGTGTCACTGTCCAACCAAAATGTCACTCTGAGCAGTGACCTGTCACCTGTCCAACTGAGCACTCCTGGACTGGAGGAAGAGGGATGTGCGCACAGCTATCTCCATTCATAATCAACCCTGAGCTCACAGAAAAGCTGGATGTCAGAGCAGGCTCTGTTTGCTGGGGTCTTACTTAATCTTAGCCTAATTGAATTACAAATTGAATAGCTACAGCTACACTAGTGGGAATAATTCTCTAGAGAACTCTGCCAACAGGAAGGGCTCAGGATGGCTCATTTCAGGTTTTTGTGTTGTTTCCTCAACCCACACAAAGCAACAAAGTCTTCCTTATTCCTGGCAGGAATCCCCTGGGGCCCAGCACACCAACAAAGGCCTTGGCCATACACCTGAAAGCATGTCCAAACCACTCAGACCAATGGAGGAGCGTGGGAACTGAAAGCAGAGCTATGGAGTTACAGAGGGATGGCAGTGACTGCAGGACCTCCAAGGAGCAAGGAGAGTGCTAACTGGGACCAGGTTAGGGAGAGTCTTGCTCTGTTGCTCTAACCTTTCTTAGTATCCAGTTTTAAGCACCATTTTATTAAGGTTAAGTCCTTGCATTACCCAGGACTTTGGAGTTTATTCAACTACCAACTACAGTTTGCCTCGGCCAGAGACCAAAGAAAACAGTATCATATCCACCCACCCATCCATCCATCCATCCATCCACTCATCCATTCATCCACCCATCCATCTACCCACCCACCAATCCATCTGTCCATCCAACCATCCATCCATCCACCCATCCATCCATCCATCCACCCACCCACCCACCCACCGATCTGGTGCACACTTGTTAGGGTGGAGCGAGAAGCAAGTATATGAAGCATTTACAGGGGCGTGTAGATACCTAGTGGCTCTGGGTCCATGGTGGCTCTGGGACTTTTCACCGCCGGACACCACCCTAATGCTGTCCCACCTAGCGCACCCACCTCTGAGAACAGTCTTGGGTGGGAGGTCCACAACTCAGAGCTCCACCCTAGTCCAGGGAATGCTGGCCTTGGCGCCACTGTCCTGAGAATGTCTAGTCTAAAGTCAGAAGTGAGTCCTCTCTGCCATGACAGCCCCATCCCCTAGAATTGTCAACACACCAGGTAAGGGAGCTCTCTGAATAACCCGCTGACAAATCTCGTCCCCTGCCTAGATGGGAAGTCTCGAAAGGCTGCAGGCCAGGTCCCCACCTCCATGGATGATCTGTCTCCTCTGACAGACTGCATGATCAACCCCTTCCCCCCGCACCTCACCTGCAGACAGGAAGTGTGGTAGTCCTCCTGCCCACCTTGAGCCCATGGCCAGCCCTTCCATGAGGTGGGACCACCCCTGTATAGACCACAGGAACCATCTCCAATGGACCCACTTCTGTATAGACCACAGGAACCCTCAGCAATGGACCCAAGACTGGAATAAAACATCTAGGATGAAATGCTGTCCCTGAAGAAACAACTTCACAAAAGGCTGGGAAAACTGGGGGACTGGGGGGCTTGCCTGATACCTTGCTTTAACCTCCCCTCCCTCAGCACAGCCATCCCACCTGGGAGAGGAAGGGCATGACCACTCTCATTCTATCCAGCTCTCAGCAGCAGGGGAGACTCTCTCTCTCTCTCTCTTTCTCTCTTTCTCTCTCTCTCTCTCTCTCTCTCTCTCTCTCTCTCTCTCTCTCTCTCTCTGTCTCTCTCTCATACACACACACACACACACACACACACATGCACACACACTCAGAGAGCAGGAAGTGTACACACACAGAGCAGAAAGTGCACACACAAACCAGAGGAAGAAGTACACAAACACACAGAGCAGGAAGTTTACACATAGAGCAGGAAATGCACACAGCAGAAAATGCATACACAGAGCAGGAAGTGCACACATACAGAGGAAGAGGTACACAAACACATAGAGCAGGAAGTACACACAGAGCAGGAAACACACACAACAGGAAGTGTACACAGCAGGAAGTGCACACACAAATGCAGAGGAAGAAGTACACAAAGAGAGAGAGGGAAGTACACACAGAGCAAGAAACACATAGCAGGAAGTGCATACACAGAACAGGAAGTGCATACACAGAACAGGAAGTATACTGCAGGAAGTATACATAAAAACACTGAGGAAGAAGTATACAACACGGCAGGAAATGCATACACAGAGCAGGAAGTACACATACAAACACTGAGGAAAAAGTACATAAACACATGACAGGAAATACACACACAGAGCAGGAAGTACACATAGCAGAAAGTATTCACACAGAAGAAGTACACACACACAGCAGGAAGTATACACACACACAGCAGGAAGTATACACACACACATACACACACATAGGCCCTAAGGCCATTCTTCCAGTGATCACAGGACCACCTAAGGACTTGTACCAGCAAGTCTCTCGATCTCTCCATCATCTGGCTAAAGGCGTCTAGCAAGAGGCTGAATTCTACTCTATTCCAGAACAGTGAAGAGACTGACGATTGTGGGCTGAGCACGCCCCCCCTGTTCAGAGCCTCCTTTTTCATACTAAAATGAAGCTCTTTGCTCACTTTTCTTGAAGTTCATGACCAGTTATGTGTAATAACATTGAGGGACTAATGGAGTTTTTTTTCCTTTTCTTTTTTTGGTGCTGGTACTATAGAACTCAGGGCCTGGGTGCTGTCCCTGAGCTATTTTGCTACTCTACCACTTGAGCCACATCTCTGCTTCCAGCTTTTTGGTAGTTTATTGGCCATAAGAGTCTCATGGACTGGGCTGGCTTTGAACATCAATCCTCAGATCTCAGCCTCCTGAGTAGCTAGGGTTACAGGCGTGAGCCACCAGTGCCCAGCCTGGACTTCCTTTTTTGGTTCTGCCATCCTCTCTACCATCTCTTTCAAGCCGGCCATCTTTGCTCTCCACAGTTTGCATGTTCTTGTTTGTCTCAGGCTTGGAGTTTAAAGCCAGCCATGTCTCTCTGCTATGCTGAAGCTGAGCACAGACCCAGAGAGAGCAAGGCCAGGGCGCACGCCTGCCCAGCCAGTCAGAAAGCGGTCCTCTGCGCCTTTGTAATTCAAAGACCAAGTGAAGGTGGAACTCAGCATAACCATCACAACTACCAACTTCCCTGGTGACCAGCGAAGCACTTCTGAATGACCGCTGATGTCACAGGGGAAGGAAGGAGACTTGGGGGCCAGCCTCCTGTGATTTCCCTATCTCCTTGCAAGTGCTCTGCCTGACAATCAGACTGGGAGGCAGAGCCAGAGGTGGGGAGGGGAGAAGAAAGTTCAAAGACAAGTCTTGGCTTATTAGGAAGCTTGCGCCCCAACCGCTGTGCAGACCTGAGACTCAAATACTCGGGAACTCTAGGGGACTCAGGTTTTTGGCAATCAATTTTTAACACTTGTCAAGCAGAGAAGGCCTTGAAAAACTTTCGAGCATGATTGGCATTTTGCCATTTGAAGCTCTAAATGAGCCGGAATCCTAAGACATCAGCCTTTGAAGTTTATTATTACCAGGCAGCCTCTTCCATAGAAAGCCTCACTGTCCTACTGAAATCCAGCTTCACGAGCCGCACAGAAAAAAAAAATCAGCTTTTATGGCACAAGAATCAAAAGACTCAAAATGAATATGAAATCGGTTACAAAATGCCTCTCCTCCCTTCATGTCTTATTCATGCCGTACCTCATCAGCATTTAGACCTCAGAGAAATTTGTACTCTAAGTAGAAATTCTAGAGAAAATGGCTAACTTAAAATCTCTGCCTTTAACTAGGTCTATGAATAATACATTGTGTACCGTCCAAGATGCTTATCAAGTTTGACTTAAAAAATGAAAGAGTAAATTAATGAGGTAAGAAGAAAATGGAAATCTCCAAACCTTTAAGTACACAAGATGCACAATAAAATATCATAAACACTGCAATGCAATGACCAAGAGAAGTTCTTCTCCTTGGTCATCCAGTGTGGGTCAGGGAGGAGTCACTTATATAGAAAGTCATTTAATCAAAGTGGCTTTCTGTATATCAGGTATATCTTGGTCTGTGGACAAAAATACAATTTCTTTCTGACACCAAATGCCTTAGGGGATCCTTAGCTTCTCTTCCAGTTGTCTGATAACACTATACAGAGAAATTCTCCTTTAAGAAACAGAGAGGTAGCTGGGTGTGTTGGCACATGCCTGTAATTCCAGCCTCTCAAGAAGTGGAGACTGGAGGCTTGAAGCTTAGCTGAACAAGAGTTAGCCAGACACTATCTGAAGCAAACCAATTGTGGTGTGCACACTCAATCCCAACTACTAGGGTGTAGTGGTGCACACTCGTATTCCCAGCTACTCAGGTGTGGTGGTGCACACTTGTAATCCCAGCTACTCAGGTGTGGTAGTACACACTTGTAATCCCAGTTACTAAAGAGAATGTTCCTGCCCAGCACTGGCCTCAGAGTGAAGCTAAGTAAAAAGGACTAGAGACCTGTCTGAGTCTGGGCCTAGCAACACAAACTGTATTCTATCCACAGTTCCATAAGAAAAGAGAATAGAGAACTTTTAAGAGTCTGATAGCCGGGCACTGGTGGCTCACGCCTGTAGTCCTAGCCACTCAGGAGGCTGAGAACTGAGAATCATGGTTCAAAGCCAGCCTGGGCAGGAAAGTCCATGAGACTCTGATCTCTAATACACCACTAGAGTGGCAGAGTACTCGCCTTGAGCTGAAGAGCTGAGGGACAGTGCCTAGGCCCAGAGTTCAGGCCCTATGACCCACCAAAAAAAAAAAATTAAAAGAGTCTGGTGGACTCTAGCTGGGCATCAGTGGCTCACGTTTGTAATTCTAGCTACCCGGGAGGTTGAGATCTGAGGACTGTGCTTCAAATCCAGTCTGGGCAGGAAAGTCTGTAAGACTCTCATCTCCAATTAACCACCAAGAAAACAGAAACTGGTGCTGTGGCTCAAAGTGGTAGAGCGCTTGTCTTGAGCTGAAGAGCTCAGGGTCAGCGCCCAGGCACTGAATTCAAGCCCCAGGACTGACAGAAGAAAAAAGGACTCTGGTAGGCCAAAACCATTCAGTTTCAGAAAAGACAGATTTAGAGCCCTATTAGGATGGTGGGGTGGGGAGCTCCCATAGGAAGACCCCAAGTCCAGTCCACAAGGCCCTCGCTCTTGGGCCAGCCCTCAGGTCCCTTTTGCCACCCTGAGGTAGGCACATCCTAGAGGCCTCTGGCAGTCCCGGGTACCTCCCCTGGGTGCCTCAGTTTCTCCAATTTCCCCTGCAGCTATCCAGGCTACTGGCAATCCTGAGCAACTCCCATGGGTGTCTCAGTATCTCCTCAAATAGTTAAGACCGCAAGGATCAGGGGCTGAAACTAGAAAACAGAGATAAAGATCAAAAGTAGAGTTAGCATGGTAGTACATGACTGTAATCCCAGTTCTAAGGAGGCTGGCATGGGAGGACTGCTTGAGTCCAAGAGCTCAACTCACCAGTCTCACATAGAGTCTGAGAGAGAGAAAAGAGAGAGGGAGAAGGAGAGGGAGATGAGAGGGAGAGGGAGGGGTGAGGAGAGAGAGAGATTGAAATGATGACATGGAGAGGAGAGAGAAGGCACTTCCTGGGCAAAGGTACTTCCTGCATGTACTCCACCTAGGCACATAGGAGAAAGCTGCACACAGTGAGACCAGCATCTCCCAGTGTAGGCAGAGGGCAGGGAAGAACAAGAAGAGAAAGGAAGGGAGGGGTATGGCTTTCAGGTAAAAAGTTTAGTTCAGGAACTTTGCGTTCCTTTCCAGTTCAAAACCTAATTCAGTGTTTCAGCGGCGGGCGTGTGGGCTGTGCTTCCTCATGTCAGGTAAATGGTCACATGGTGGCAATTCTATGTAGGTGACACTGTGTCACTGAGAGGGGCCACATTCGGGCCACATTCAGGCCCTCCACACTAACAAGAAAAGACTAAGCAAATCAGCGTCAAGTCCATACCTGGAGATGCTGGTCCTCACCGACAGGGCGCGAGCAAGGTGCTCCCGGCTCTCCCTGGACGTGAGTGTGCCATGTCCTGCTCTCCTTGTACGTAAGTGTGCCATGTCATGGGCTTACTGTGGATGTGAGTGTGCTGTGTCCCAGCTCTCTGTGGACGTGAGTGTGCCGTGTCCCAGGCAGGCGCAGCAGGTGTCTGCTCCCAGGACGTGTATGCAGGTGCAGATGGCCTGCCCTAGGCGGGGGTCCAGAACAGGCAGGGCTCAAAGGCAGCACTTCCCACACCCCATGGAGACGGCGCTCTCCACAGGTGACTTTGGTCATTGCCACAGAAACCCAGCAGCCTGGCTGGTTGTGTTTCTCCCTTATACAAGGGAGGAGGCAGGTGACTCCCTAGGGATGTCTGCCATGGAAGGGGGAGTCTGGGGTCCCCACCGGGAACTCCCAACTTCAAACTACATCAACACATGTTCACTCCATTCTCCCTGCTCCAGAGTTTTCTCCTGACCCTGACCTAGGTGCCTTCACAAGGTGGTAGGCAGTAAAGACTCAGGACTCAATGAAGATCGGGGGACTCTTTCCTGGTGGGAACTTGGGGGGTTCCGAGAGGCAGAGGAAGGCCTCAGCCTGGTAGGTGCTCAGGCAACCTGTCAGGGGGCCAATCTGTCCCCTTGTCTCAAACCAAGAGTTCCCAGAGGCAGGAATGGCAGTGTGAAAGCCTGGGATTGGGGGGTGGCGGGAGGCAGCATGCTGGTCGCCCAGGCCAGGCCTTATGTCTCTGTTCTCGCCACAGGGACCACCAGACTAACATGGCTGTCCCAACTGCCACTTCAAGTGGGACCCCATGAGTCCCACTTGGTGCAAGGCCTGGTTCCCCACTCATACTGGATTCCTACCATTCGCCTAAAAGGGTGAGGCTCTGGCATATTTATAGCAGTAAGTGCTTCTCAGAACGTGCATTAGCGGGACCCAAACACTGACAAAACTTCTCTATCGACTTACCAGTGCTCCTGCGGTGGGCGGCCAGGCTTCTGTGTGAACCCTAATTTCACATGTTAAATAATTCAAGACACTGTCAAGACATTTGCAAATGCCCTGCCTCTTGCTTAGGGTTCTCCTTCCAAACTTTGGTTTGAAAGAATGAAGCTTAAAAAGATTTCCTCTTTCCCCAGTGTGTGGTAGCCTGAAGAAAATGTCTTGAAGGTGATTGTAGGAAACAAAGTGAAAATTTGACACTTGTAGCTATATTGGCCCAAGAGAAGGAGGGAGGAAGGAAGGAGGGAGAGAGAGATAGAAAGAAAAAGAAGGGAGGGGGATAGAGAGGGAAGGAAGGAGAGAGGGAAGGATGAAGGGAGAAGAGGAAGGGAGAGATAGCAAAAGGAGGGGGGGTGAAGGAAGGGAAGAAACATAGGTACACAGATTTATATTATATGAATTACACACATACTCCCTTGGGATATACCAAGAATATGGAGTTGATATTAATAAAATTCACTACTACTCACATTTAAAGCTTGGAAATAAGACACATATATTTATGTGGTGCTTGGCCTTGAAGTGACCACATACACAAGCAGCAAGAATAAAGGGAAAAGTTTGTCCCCTGCAGGCAGAGGACAATGTCCACTGGGCCTCTGAGTCTACTCTGTGTCATTTCCCAACCTCTGCCTCCTTATGGGCATCAGCTCACCAGGCCTTAGTGTGTCCATCAGAGACCTAGCCCCCAACCCTCCCCGACCTCCATCAGAGACCTGGCCATGTTCCTTGCCAGGGGCTGTCAGTCCCCGCACACCCCCCGAGCAAGGCTCTCCTCGCTTTCCCTTGAACTCTGCCCCCATCTAACTGTCCCTTCATGGCTTGCTGCAAATCGTCCGGTTTGGCTGTAACACCTGCTTCTGCCTGTGACCTGGTTCTGACCAGTGAGAAATAAAGCCAGTAACTGAGACCATGCATTTTCTCACTGTTGAGTAAACTCCGAATGCCCTCATCACAAAAATATATTGAATAGTTGAGCCGATAAATATGTCAATTCTGTTGATTTAAGTATTCCACTGTTGTCAGCCCAGTGAGTTCCCTTCCCATAGCTTAGTCCACTTCTTCCCCTCTCTACAGCTTAGCATGCTACCTTCCTAGGCAACACTAGGCCCATGTAGTAAAGGCAGTAAATAATCAGCCTCTAACCCCCCTTTACCTTAGGATGGCACTTCTCTGGGACAGCTGCCACCATATAAGGCAGCAAGAGCCCCTTAGAGTGGCCTTCAGATCTGGGCAGTTGCAGGACCCTTATCTACTATTTGGACAGCAGCCACAATCCTAGTCCGCCATGATGAAGCCCCTGGCCCTCACATCTACAGCAGGGTCTCTGCCTCCTAGTCCCTTCTAGCCCTTCCTCCTAGGTTATGTAGGTCACCTCAGACAATAGCCTGTGCTTCTTCTCATTCCTCCCTTATGAGAAGGAGTCTTGCCAGTCCCCTTTCCAGGCAATAAACCTTCCTTTGTTCTCTGTACCTGGATATCTGCATGGTTTTCTGGCAAAAGTCTAAGATAATCTAATAACTGTATTAAAAATATAACATGAATTTGTATCTCATAAACACATAGACCTATAATTTATTGCTATGTAGGAACCAAGAAAGCAAAAAATGAGCAAAGAGCCAAGTGTCAGTGGCCCATTCCTGTGATCCTAACTACTCAGGAAGTTGAGATCTGAGGATTGTGGTTCAAAGTCAGCCTAGACAGGAAAGTCTGTGAGACTTTTATCCCCTCTCCCCTGCAAAAAAAAGCCAAGGTGGACCTGTGACTCAAGTAGAACACCAGTATGGAGTGAACTGGGACAGCGCCCAGGCCCTGAGTTCAAGCTTCAGTATACATACACACAGGTGTGCATATGTATGAAAACACACACACACACACACACACACACAGAGGCAGCTGCCTGAGGGGGAACACTAGGAGGGTGGGATGGAGCGACAGAATTGGGGGCGGGGCCAGGAACCAAGTCAGATTAGAGAGAAAGGAACATTGTCAAGAACTAAGAATAAACTCTGTGTTGTGAATAATTTGATGAAGAGCACACTTTTTTCTAAGCTCTGCACTCTAAGGCCTGCAATGTACCCTGGAGCAGCAGAGTTCTCCCCTTTCCAGTCTGGCTGATAAATGACCTGGAATCTAAGTGAGCTGATCTTTGAGAAGAACGTACTTGTTGCAAAAGCCTTCCCCCTCCCTCCTTGATCTAGTTACAGACAGCACATGCCTATGTTGTAAGGACCCCAACAGGACATAGCAGTTTCTGGCCCAATCAATAATAAAACTCTGTAACAGCAAGAATGGTTAAAATGTACCAGGTACCCAGAACAAAGAACAATCTAAAGAAATACTCAAACCAAAGTCCCTGCTCCACGCTGTCCAGTGGATACGCTAGGGCCTCTTGGCAGTGGTCTGATGTCTGCTCTCAGCCTAGGAGGCACCATCTTGGCTTTCTGCTTTGCTTGCTGATTACAACCTTGTTTCTAAACTTGAATTCTGTACTTCAACCCGTTGGGCCAAAGCTGGAGCAGCCTACCTCTAGATTCCTGCTCACCTCAGGTAGTGAAATACTTTTATGATTTAAGACAGAATTAGACAGGAGCCCATCTGTGTGCAGCTGGATGTGCCCTAAGGGACATGCGACATTAGTGTCCACCCATGACAATCCAGCGGGGCTGGGGTCAAGCATGTGGCATGTCTTCCAAGGACTTTTCCTCACATGTCCCTGTGTGGCCCTGTGTCCAGTGCCTGACTCACCAGGACACTCGCAGTGGAGCCATCCATCCTGGGTGCAGCGTTCACAGCTGCCACCTGCTGCTTCTCCATATTCCGGTCCATGACACCTCTGCTGCCCGCCTCCTGCAGCCTCCTCAAGTACCATACTGTGGCCTCGTGCACCGCGGCCTCGCCTGCCCGGCAGCTCACACTGGGCCACAGAGGGAAAAGTCTCCCCCTAGAAGGTTTCCTTTGGCGCTTCCGTCCTGGGCGCAGGTCCTACCTCTCCCCTTCTTCAAGCAAAGGGGTCCTGCAATCACCCTCCCTGGCGTGGCTCCCTCTAACAGCTTACTTTACTTCGAGAATCTTATCAGAATGGTTTTTTTTTCTGTAAAAAAAATTCTTCCAAAGGAGAAATGAAAATTTCATGCATTGTCATAGATGGTTCATCCTATGAAATGTGGTCATACAGGTTAATCAATTCATATATGACTCCAATTTTGTAAACATGCTCCAAATGAGCAAGCCAGTGGGGACAACAGAGGCCTGAGTACAGGGGCTCTGCTGCTTTCCCACCCCCTTCCCATGACTGCCACCTCCCTTGGCCCTGCATCACCATCTCCACTCGGGATGCTCTGTCCCTCCAAACAGCTTCTTCTGCAGCTTCTGCCTGGGAGCGGTGCAGGTGGGGCAGAATCCCGACCTATCAGCTAATTCCTGACCAAATCAAGGAAAGGCTAGGGGTTTAGGAGCCGATCATCAGCTCAGCACTCCTGTCTGCAGAGATTGTGGAAGGACATCTTCTCAAGGAGGCTGACTTCCTTCCTTGCTTGATGTTAAAGTCAGAATGCAGAGTGAGGAAGACTCCCTGCAGATCCGGCTGTCTGAGTCACCTGGACCCAGGTGGATCCCGCAGCGTCTTGGCCCAGCTGCTGTCCTGCGGGGAACAGTGCTCAGCCTGGTGCAGCGCTGCTAGGAAAATCTCCAGAGCCAGGTAGCTCTCCACATGTCTGCTTGGCCTGCTAGAAAGTTCTTCACTGCAGTTGTCACCCCAGCTTTTTCAGAGGGAGAAAGCAGGCTCCGAGTTTGAGCTGATTCTGGGCAAGATTTAGAGGAAGATTCTATTTCAAAAACATGCCAGGCACCCCAGCGTTCTCAGCTGCCGGGAAGGAGGAGGTAGGGGTCATGGTTTTTAGCCCAGGCAATGTTTGTGTGAGAGCGTACATGAGAAACAGACTATAAAAGAATAAGGACTGGGGAGTATGGCTCCAGTGGAGGAGTGTGGGGTGAGAGGGCCTGTGTTTCATCTCTAGGGGTGTGCAAATGTACACATGTGTATACACACATGTACACACACATTATGATGGCTCCAAGTGTGCTGGTGACCTTCGAGCAAAACTTGTGCCATCTGCTTTTGACCAGTGTGACTGTTAATAATAAGTTCTTTAAAAACTTTGCCAGGGGCTGGGAAGGTGGCTCAGTGGTAGACTGCTTGCCTTGCTTGCATGAGGCCCTGAGTTTGATTCCTCAGCACCACATAAGCAGAAAAAGCCGGAAGTGGCGCTGTAGCTCAAGTGGTAGAGTGCTAGCCTTGAGCTGAAGAGATGAGGGACGATGCCCAGGCCCAGACCAAAACAAAACAAAACAAAAAAACTTTGCCAGCTGGGAATATGGCTTAGTGGTAGAGTACCTACCTAGCATGCACAGAGCCCTGGGTTCGATTCCTTCGCACCATATAAACAGAAAAAGTGGGAAGTGGCACTGTGCCTTGTGCAAAAAGAAGCTCAGGGACAGTACTCAGGCCCTGAGTTCAAGCCCCAGGACTGGCAAAACAAAACAAAACAAAACTTCACCAGGCATTGGTGGCTCATGCCTATAATCCTAGCTACTCAGGAGGCTGAGATCTGAGTATCACAGTTCAAAGCCAGCCGAGGAGGAACATCAGTAAGACTCTTATATCCAATTAACCATCAGAAAACCAGAAGTGGAGCTGTGGCTCAGGTGGTAGAATAGCTGAGTTGAAGAGTTCAGGGACAGCACCCAGGTCCAGAGTTCAAGTCCCATAACCAACCAAAACAAAAACAAGAACAAAAACAAAAACTTTGACTTCTCTTGGTTTCTTCAAAATTGATTCAACATAATTCTTGATTGAACATGACAAGTTATCCCTAAAGGTCTGCAATGTCTTGAAACCTCGGTGGTGTTCCATATGAAATCTTGACCACAATTCTGTTGGACCCCACTTTCTGACATTGCTGTCTGACCTCTGCTCCCTGTCCTTTCCACAGGCATGATGGAGACTGCTGTCTGACCCCTGAAGCAGACATGCCAGGGAAGAGGAAACGTTTGCAATGTCCACTTGGGCCTGGGCATCACTAAGCCAAACCTCTCAGCCTCAGCCTCAGTGATGTCTGGGGTCATGGGCCCCTCCTGTATGCTGTGGGTGCTCGGCAGCCTCTGCCTGGTCTCTGCCCACGAGATGTCAGCAGCAAGCTTGCACTGTCTTGTAATTGAACAACAAAGGGTTAACGTCAGGTCGTAATTCATGCATAGCGCCTAACACACATGGCCAGCTGTGTTGCCAGCAGTCTTTCAGTGTGTTAATAATGCATTAGGAAATGTTTTCATCCCAAATAACTTGTTGGACAAGGGACTGGATGTACTCCATCTCCTCCAGGTCGTGCTGCTACCAGCTGTAAAAAACCAAGTGTGAGATGAGCTGTTCATTCTGAGGCCTACGCCCTGGGATGGGGGAGGGGCAGGCATGGGTCTGATCATGGTGGCTGGAGTAAGTGGAAGGTTGGGAGGGTTTAGAGCTCCCACCATCATGTCACGCAGTCTCCAGGTCAGCATCCTCAGCTGGGCGCCAATGCACCCTTGCACACCCACACATGTTCTGTCCAGAGTTCTGCACAGGGCCAAAGAGCAGAGCCCCCACACCGCCATCCACAGGGGCCAGCCCCACCACCATCGCTCCACGGAAGCCCCTCACAGAACCTTGGCACTGGTCCTCGGCACACCTGCGTGGAGAGGAGGCTGGGCCTCCTCAGCCACAGCAGGAGTGTGGCCAGGACATTGGGGCCAATGCGCTGTCCCTGCATGATGTATGCTGTGCAGGAGCGGGCCTGGGCGAAGGGAAGGCCGGCCAGTGGTGCTCGCCGACACGCAACACACACGGACATGAAGAATGGCCACAGTCCCAGCCACAATCACCAACCAATGATCTGTCACCAAGAGTGAAAACAGTGATCAAACCCAACTCCCCAAGGCCACCAGCCTGGGGACCTAGAAGATGAAATTGCTAGAGATGTGGCAGCTGCTGCTGCGGAGTGCATCCCATGCAACTCCGCACTCCATGCCTCACGCTTGCAGATGGAGGATGTTAGGGCTCTGAAGCCAGTCCACTGGCAGAGCCTCAGCATGGACTGCACCAAACAGGCCGCATCTTTGGACCAAGTGACTCCTCTCACGCTGTGGGCCCAGAAGACCAGCTCCACCTAGCACATGGCTGCTCCAGGACCAACCCTTTACACCACAGATGCCTGGAGGATAGTTAAGATCCAGACCATAACAGTGGACTCAAGAAATAAGGTCAGTGGCTTTAAGTTATTCAGTCAAACATCAGTCTGTAAAACAGTATGCATGAATGACCCCTTCATAGTCAAACATAGCAGATGAAATAATAACAAATATTCACATAATGGCACAAATTCAAGACATACTTGAGTCATGCAATCCCACATTTGAAGAGCAAAGGACTCGCTCTATCCCTGTTTTACATCAAGTCTTACAGAGCACACACATCGCAGCTCATGGTGCCCACTGGTAAGTGTCCTACCCAGGGTGTGAACCCAAGCAGCATGACCGCGAGTCTGCAATTGTGGTGATTACAATGACCATCTCCTTGTTGGGCTCCACCTGTCATCCTAGCTACTCAAGAAGCTGAGATCTAAGGATTGAGATTCAAAGCCAGCCTGAGCAGGAAAAGTCTGTGAGATTCTTATCTCCAATTAAGCACCCAAAAAATCTAGAAGTGGAGCTGTGGTTCAAGTGGTAAAGTGCTAGCCTTGAGTGAAAAAGCTCAGGGACAACACTCAGCCATCAAGTTTAAGCCCCAGTACAAACACACACACACACACACACACACACACACACACACACACACACACACACACACACACACACACACACACGACCAGCTCCAGATTACCACATGCATTACAGCTGCCATCAACACCACACAGGAGATGCAAAGACCTGGGAAAGGTCAATCTGACAGGGCTCACAGTCATAAGTAACAATAGCAAATCAATCCATCTTTCTACAGTTGTCAAAGCACATTAATTGTAGTTGTTAATGGGTGTCACAGAGCAGGCCCATAATGTGTGTGTGTATATCATGCTTTGTTCTCTCCCAATATTCCTTTTACCCCACAGCGCCCCCTCCGGCATCCTCCTACCTCCCCTCCTCCACCCTCGAACCTCCACCAGAGTCCCTCTACAACTTTGAAATCATCTCTCTCCATATATAAAAGTAGATATGTGATACTTGCCTTTTTTGGTCTGGCTTATCTTGCTTAACATATGACCTATGGTTCCATCCATTTCCCAGTGCCTGGTGGGAGGGCTGCCTGGGAGCGCCATTCTTCCTTAGGGCAGTTTCAGTCCTGATCATAAAGTTGCCCTTTCTAGATTCCCAGGTGGCTGCCAGGAGAGTGCCTTGGAGCAGAGGTGCACTAAATGCAGGCTGTAGTGCTTAGATTTCTCTTGCTTTTTGGTTAGTTCTTGAGCCCAAGTAAGTAGTCGGTGCTTTTCCTCAAAAAGAACTCTCAAGCACTGGTTATAGCGCTGCGTTTGGGTAACTTGTGCAAGAACAGAAGCTCTGCCCTCTGGTCAGACATCACCCGCTGGCTCAGAGTTACGCTGCTCCAGCTGAGAAGGAGGAACGGGGTAAAGATTAATCTGGAGTTGAGAATTCCTAAAGTAGTAAGAGGTGAGTGACAGCCAGGACCTACCCCCACCCTAGACTTTGCACAATGCAATGTCCTAATGAGGAGATCGGGGATTGCAGAAATCAAGCAGGGCGCAGGTAAAAAAAAAACAGTCTATAGGCCCTGCAACAGTCAATCCTGGATCCTGGCAGGGTGGCTGAGTGTGGCTGGCAGGTGAGGGCGCATGTTGCAGTCTCTAGGTATGGAGGAGGTGGGTGGCACAGCAGGGAGGGCATGGAAGGCCACCAAACAGGTCCATCTGCTCAGCTCACCAGCCCTGGTCATTTCTGTCAGATGCTATCCCAAGATCATGGTGGCACCCCTCACTGGGGAGGCACAGAAGCAGCCTTGCAAGGCCAACCAAGAGCCCCAGGAAGCCAATGTTTTCTTATTTCTACATAGCAAATAATCATGAACTTAAAATGACACCCATTTGCCACTCCCCATTTCTGAGGGTGAAGGGTGAGCTTGGCCAGGGAGGCCTGCTCAGATCTCCCAAGGGTCACCGTCACCCGGGTGCTCGGAGGCTTCCATCTTTTCTCAGCTCTGAGTTCAAATTTCCAAAAAGAGCCTGGGAACCTTGCTGGCTGTGGCAGAACTTGGCGCCTTGCAGCTGTGGCAGCGAGGTCTGTGTTCAGCACAGAGGGTGCATGGCGGTCCATCACCACCAGGAGTACTTCTCTACTGTTCTAATCCTCTGCCTGCTCCCAACTTTATCCAGGCCTCACAGAAGTTCCCTCCTGGATTGAACCCACAGGGACTGCTGGCACACTGAGCAGCTGGTTCCAAGCCTGGAGAGATGGCCCTCTGCAGGTACCATCTGAGGAAGGGACACCAGGGGACAGGCACGGCAGGACTGTGACTACCGGGAGCTACCCCAGGACCCACCTCCCTCCACACCACACAGCAGCATTCCTGTACAGGCTTGACCAGCGCACAGGAGAAAGGTCCCGGTGGGTGGCAAGAGAACGATGCTGACCACCACACGAAAGTCCACTATACAGATTGGGGGAGGCTCTGAAAACTACGAGGGCTATGTTTGCATTCCCTGCTATCAACGGGAATCTGAGCAAATTAATATTTCACCACTGATAGAGTAATTCTAAATTTAGTAATTGTATCTGGTTTTTATGGTCAAATCTAGGTAAGTAACATGACTTCATAATTATACTATAACAAACAGTGGAGTTTTAAAAATAGGCTCCCCCAAACGGGGCGCAAGTCTACGAGCTTACTGACTATGAGGCCAAAAAGCCACCCTCATCTAGGAAGCCAGGGCATCGTCTTTAAGGGTCACCCTGCCAGGGTGCTGTGACATCATTAGTTCCTGTAAAGCAAGGGGCAGGATGCATAAATGCCCCTCTTCTTCTGACACTGTTTTTCCTGAGCCTCTGGCACCAGGCCACAACCACGCTCTCAGGTCAGGCACAGGCATTCAACAGGTCATGGAAGGAGGAGAGGAGAGGAGGGGAGAAGAGACCAGAGAGCAGCGTAGAGAGACAGCAGCAGGAAAGTGAATCCTGTGGTTCAAGAAACCCAAGAGGTTCTGAGGCTCCTCACTGAGGCTTGCGGTCACCTGAGCCTCCCCAGGAACCCATGGGTCACCTGAGCCTCCCCTGGCTTTTACCAGTCTCTACTTTGTTTTCAAGTCCTCAAGAATAATCACAACCAAGAGTCAAACATTTTCCTCTTTTCACACGTTAATGTGCATGGAATTCTGAGTCCTGGGATCAGAGCCCTGGCAGGCGAGCAGCTCTGAGGCCAAGCAGAACTCTGCAGACCCGGGAGCATCTCTGGTCCCCTGCACCCAGCTTGTTACAGGCAGGACATGGGCAGAACTCCTGGCTGTTCACATCTCACCCGTCCTTGAAGGGACAGAGACAGCAATCTCCAGAGACAGCAGCTGCCTATACTTCCTGCAATTTTTCCTTCTTGCTTGTTAATTCTCCCCTGCAACAGATGGAAGAAATGGTGTCTATGTGGATGTGTAGATGTGAATGTGTGTATATGAGGGGCTTTGCCGATGGGAATTAGACACTGAGTCACTCTAGTGCACAATTACAGATGAAGGGAGAAAGAAAACGAGGCATAGCACAGGAGAGAGTATTATACAGCACTAAACAAGAGTAAAATCCTGTCACTGGCAGCAAAATGATAGGATGTGACAGAGAGACCGGTGCCACACATTCTCTCCTACAGGGGATCTAAAAGAAAGTTGACCTCAAAGTGGAATATGATGTCTAGGAACAGCAGAGTGTGTGGGCTGGTCTGAGCTCAGGGTGTGCATGTACACAACTTTCATGCTGCACCCTACTAATATTTACAGCTGTTGATAGAGAACAGTTTTCTTCTTACGAGCTTCGTCTTTGAGATAGAAGAAAACCTAAACAGAATGCTAAACAGCTAACCCTAAACACCATGCCTAAACAGAATGCTCTTAAAGTGATGATATTGACCTCCAAGTAACTAGCTCCAAGAGTAAGTATAAATTACTTTGAAGCTGAGGCTGGTGGCTCATGCCTATATATAATCCTAGCTACTCAGGAGGCTGAAATCTGAGAATCATGGTTCAAAGCCAACCAGGGAAAGAAAGTCCATGAAACTCTTATATCCCCAACTAACCATCAGAAAACCAAAGTGGAGCTGTGGCTTAAGGTGGTAGAGCACTAACTTTGAGCAGAAGAGCACAGGGACAGTGCTCAGGCCTTGAGTTCAAGCCCCACAATTAGTAACAACAACAACAAAAAGCTAGATAAGTATTTATTGTGCCTATTTCATGTGGCCTCTTAATTCATTGATCTTGTTTGAGAGCAGTAACAATCTCTACCCAAATTACTGTTTGAACAGTGAGCACAACGGGTTGGTGTCATTACCTTTATTGATAATTTTAAGCACCATAAAACTTGCTTAAAAACCATTTGTTTAAAGTCATGGCTCTTTCAGAGAAATACAAGAAAGAAGAAGGGTGTGTAAAACATCAATAAGGACAAAGGAAAGAATCTTGGTGTATTTTTTCCTTTTGTATAGTCTTCTGAAGAATGAGAGAAAACGGGGCCCTGAGAAAAGCAAGTTGAGTCTGATTAGCCCCACTCAGAGCTGGCCACTCTGGCTGGCTTCCCTTCGTCAGGTGTGAAATAGAGCCTCCAGCTTGGCTTCAGAAACTGCCCTGTCAGGGAACAGGACCCGAGGCTCAGTCCTGAGTGTCTGAACACCTGGAGGAAGACCATCAGGGAGAAGGCTCACAACATGGACGAGACGATCTCAAAGGCGGAATTAAGAAAGGTTGGTCTCTCACAATGGGGAGGTAGAGGGAACCAGGAAACTCCAGCCTCAAGCCTCACCATCTGGAAGACTGAATCTCCCTAATCCTTTAAGATTACTACTGTCTATTCACACATTTTGGAGCAAGAATTAGAATGAAATATAACTTGTTCCTTTTTCAATGCTTAGGTAATGAGCAGATCAAAGTACATTTTTAAAAGCAAGCCAAGTATGGCAGTGTACGCTCGAGGAGGCAGAAGCAGGAAGAGCTTGAGTCAGAGGCCAGCATGGTGATGTTTGTTTTCTCTGCCCATTAAGGAATCAACAGGCAGGAAAGTGTTTAAAGCAGACAGCAAATTCATTCAAAAGCAAAAGGGAAGCAGCAAAAGCCAAATAGGGGCCTCTGCGTTCACTGAGGACATCTGTGGAGGCCGATTGGGAGGGAAGATTTTATGTTCCTCGCGCCTCCCATATTTGCATGGATTAGTTGACAGCTGTGTAAGACTCTCCAAGTCTTTTCATTGGTTGAGCGGACACCTAGCGCCCTGTGGGAAGAAGGAGCATTTGATTGGAGCCCAAGCCACTTTGGGAACAAGAAGCAAGATATGCCAAAGTGAGACTTGTGCTATCTGCCACACATTAGGTCCACCACTCTAGGTGCCCCCCTCCCCACAGTTACTAGAGTTTGAACCCAGATCCTAGGCATTGTCTCTCAGCTTTTTTTCTTCCTCTCAAGGCTGGTGCTCTACCACTTGATCTACAGGCTCTACTTACACCTTCTTGATAGCTCATTGGAGGTAAGAGTCTCACAAACTTTCCTGCCCCAGCTGGCTTCAAACTGCAACCCTCAGATCTCAGCCTCCAAGTAGCTAGGATTATAGGCGTGCACCTCCACACCAGGCTTGTGTGCTGCTTCCATCTCCTCCTACCCAAGAGTTCCCTTTCTGTCCGCCCGTGGGCTGTATAGTGGTATTTTGCCTCAAAATAAGCAAATGAACAAACAATAACTCCCTGGCAGTGCTCTACAGCTGCCTCCAGGGCACATCCCATTCCAGGGCCATAGGGGGTCAGCAGGGAGGCAGAACATGGCATCTACCGGAATTCAAGACCATTCCGTGGGGGAACCTAGCTCTCACCGTGGCTCCCTGGCTACAAACTGCACTCTGGAGGGATTATCCTGGACTGCTAGCTTCTCTGCTTCAGGAGCCCACGCTATGCTTTCAGCATGGCCCGTCCACGCTGAGTGGCTGGAATGGTAGTTTAGGTCTAATAGAATCGTTCTCCAGTTGTTGAGCTTCTATGTGAACAAGACACCATGTGGGGCCTGAGTGGCCTTGTGGGCACCATCTACACATGCACCCTTCTCTGGGGAGATGTGCAGAGCAGGGGCGTCTAACATGGAATACCTGGGAGATTATGCAAAGTGCCAGTATGAGGGGCCTACTCCAAATCCTACTTGAACCAAAACATCCATGAGGAAAGAAGCCTCAGGGATATTAAGTGAGCATGATGTAGGAGAGACAGTATTTATAAGTGACAGTAAAGGATGAAGAACGGTGAGACAAAGGGGTGAAGATTGTTCCAGAAGAGAAGGGCCAGGGAGCTGGAGGGACTCTGGCATTCTAGGGCCACCCCAAGGGGAGAAAGCTGCCTCACTAATTCTGAAAGAGATGTGCACGGAAGATCTTACCAGCTTGGGGGGGGGGAGACTGTCCCCCACCCCCAGCCCAAGCTCTCTGCCCTGCAGTGGCCACTGCTCTTACACACCAGTGAATAATTTATGCTCCCTTTGTTTCCTGCAGTCAGCTTAGCTTCAGGCTTGCCACATGAAGTCTCAATGGCAATAGTTGTTCTGAATTGTTCTTACAGGAAAACTCCATCCTCCTCCCAGCCTGCCTTCCCTTCCTGAGTCTTTCCCCATTATGAGTCACAGTCTCATGTGGTTTATTTCCACCCAGGTTTCCAGCTCAGGGAAGTGTGGTGGGCAGGTATCGTGCGGCTGTGCACAGATGTGGATGTGGGGTTGGAGGCGGCCTGCAGCCTCCCCCTTGGGACCCACATCTCTTCAAGTGGCCACGTTTACCACCTCCTTACCCTGCCTGCATACTGAGCAATGTAACTCTTTGTGGGCCATGGCCTCCTCCGGATCATTTAATTCCCTTCAGGTATTATCAGGTCAGGGACTAACACCCACCAGGCTGAGACAGTGGACCCTAGATTCTGTCTCCCGGTGACTGGCTGGCCAGAAGTCAGTCAGGTGAAGGGAGTTGCTGGTGATGGTTTCACTTTGAACTCGCTCCACTATCGTTTAAGCCCTCACAAGTTCTCCCATCCAGGTCTGCACCATGTCTACTTTTGTTCTCAAAGGTGGTCTTAGAAGTCACTTTCACCGAGAGTGTGGTGAAGTAATGTTCTGGGACTGTGAACCTGAGCCTTAGAGATGGTACAAGGTCCATTTTGTCCCTCCTGGGATCCATTTGCCATGAAATTCAGGCTAGACCACTGAGCGTGCATGCTCACACACACCAATGTGTGTGCATTCACATACACACACACAGACACACATTACAGAGACCATTGAGCTCACATGATTACACATACAGATAACCCAGGTCTCTACTGACCTGAGGAAACACCAGATGCCCTAAGCCAGGGGCATCTTACAGCCCAGCTGGGTAGCACAGGTCTACCCCAGGTCCCAGGTGATGTAGATGGAGCCCAGATCCTGGGTAATTGCTGTTTCAGCTCCCAGTGGAGTTGCTTTGTTCTGCAACAATAACCAAATGGTTTGAAAGATAAGGTGGAGTTGATCCTCCTTTGAGAGAGTACTGACTTGTTTTCCTAAGTTTAAAGTTAAGATGTTGAGAACAATTACTAGTAGAAAATCCACTTTCCATGGTTTACAGGTATTTTATTTCCTCTCACAACTAGAAATTCCAGGTTAGGAGAGCAGCAGGATGAGTTAACGACCCCATGGTCTCACCAAGGACTTCCAATTTGTCCAGAAAGGCATCCCAATGTGAGTATGTTCCTCAGGCTGGACACTGTCACCTCCCCCACCCCCAAACCTACAGTCCATGGACAGGTTCAGCAGGATGAGAGGAGAGGAGGTTCTTCTCAAACAGCCACTAGCAGGTTTCCTACCAGGACACAGTGTGAATCTGTTTCACATTAATACTGGAAAGAAGCGAATTACCAAGGTGATATGAACTGGGTTTACCCCTAGCCACAGCGTGGACACCTGGATTTTTGTCAGTGGGGGTAACCAACAGTGTCTGTCACAACTAGAAAGGGGATCGATACCTCCAAATGAAGGTGACATTTCTGAAAGACAGGCAGCCTTTACCCAGTGGCCTAGGACAAGTCTCCCACCCCCAACTCCCAATATTAGTTTGCAGGATGAGACCTTAGTCAAAGTCCGGGGCCAGCTGTCAAGGCCTTGGTCATAAACCCTTTCCAGGAGGGTAGTGTTGAGACTGGGTCGTTAGGCCCCAAGGAATCCCCCAACTTAGGTCTGACCACTTATAAATAGGGAGGGTTGTGGGGCAGTGGTGAGAAAGGTATGCAGAGTTCAAACAGTTCCAGGTCACAGGTGTGGCCTGGTCTGCACTCAGTCTAGATCTGCAAAGGCCAGAGGGTGTTCTGTGGCCTTTGGCTGTGCTCTTCAAGGTAAGAAGGCAGAGCCTGTCTGCAGGGTAGTTTGCCATTTTGTGTGAAGATGCTAACAGGTGAATCCTGTTCTTGGGGCCCAAGGTGACTGAAAAGTGATGGTGGGAGAATGAATCATCGAAGGACACAGATGCTAGGGAACAGGGTGCTGGATGCCCGGCTTTTAGCTAGTTCACAGGCTGGCAAAAGCAGCTTTTCAGGGTCCTCTTAAGTAGGGGTTAGGAACCTGTGCTGAGGAACTGTGGATCCGGTGTCTGGGATCAGCGAACAGTGTGCCCAAGGGATGAGGATTGTGACCCGGAGGCTGCCCCAGCCAGGCCTCAGGCTGGGGTCCACCATCCCTGAGCAGGCACGCATTCCTGCGTCCCTTCGAAGGCAGAGCTGGGAAGGAGCAGGAAGAAAGACTCCAGCCCCACCGTCTGGTCTGTAGACCCTCTGCCTTGCAAGCACAAAGCAAGGACAGAAGGGGAGAAGGGAGATTTTGGTGAAAAATAGAAAAATAGTTGGCACAAAGAAGGATGAACTTTGTAAGGCAGAAGAGGGTTTATTGAGAGAGCAAACTGCACAAGATAGGAGGCATAGGTATCAAGAGAGCTTACTGGAGAGGGTAGGAGAGGGGCGTGGCCACGGGGACAGGCAGTGACCTTAGAGGGGTACCCCCACTGCCCTCAGGCATGCCAGCTGTGGGGGTTATAAGCACAAGCAAGACTTCTAGGGAAGTCCCTGTGGGGAGAGAACCAAGGGAGGGGGCTGTTTCTCCCCAGGGGACCTGACATGCTTTACTGTGGAATCACATCACTGTCCACCAACACTTTTTTGCTAGTGTCTAACCCAAAAGTGGGCGTTAACAATTCTCTGTGCAGTCAGAGCATGTGTGGGTCAGACCTAGAACACCTCTCCACTCTGGTCTGCCATGGACAGTGTTTTCTGTTTTAAAGAGATTACCTGAGGCAGCAGTGGGGCTTTGAAAGCAAAGCACACAGTGAGGTCTGGACTGATCACGGTGTGCAGGCAGCCTGACGGCCGGGAACAGGGGCACTGGGCAGTAGGCTGCTAACCTTGGTGGCATGGTCTTGTCCTGTCCTGTCCTGTCCTGTGGGAGGCAAGAGCATGAGGCACATGGCCCTGTCTGTCCTGTCCTGTCAGAGGCAGGGGACCCGAGGCATGTGCCCCTGTTCTGTCCCGTCCTGCCTGGGGCAGGGGACCAGAGGCAGACCTTGGTGACAGGGCCAGGGATTGGGCTTGGCCACAGGCACAGAGGTGCCTGGAGATGCCGGCCCCTGATGGAAATTACACTCAATGATGGTGATGGAGGCTCTGGGGCCCAGGCCGAAAGGCCAGCCAGCTGGGGGGCTGCCCCCCTCCTACCTCCATCCCCCCCACCTCCTTTCCCTCCTCCTACCTCCTTTCTCCCTTCCCCCCTTCCCCCCTCTTACCTCGGTCCCCCCTCCCACCTCCATCCCCCCATCTCCTCCCACCCCCTCCCACCCCTTCTCCCCCACGTCCTCCGCCCCCTCCTCTTCTCCCCTCCCGTCTTCTCCTCCCTCCTCTATTCTCCCCCTGGCCTGCGTCTTCTCCCTCCTCCTCTGCCCTCCCCCTGCCCTCCTCCTCCCCGCCGCGGGAAGATCGGTTCGGGCAGCCACCTGAGGAACGTGGGCCGACGGCCAGCAGGCGGGGCCGAGGTGCAGGCCAGCGGCCGGTCCGTCCCGCCCGCCACGCCCGGCGGAGGGTCCTGGGGGCGCCGTACCAAATTTCCCTGCGCGAGGGGAGGCTCCAGCCGGGTGCGCGTCCCCGCGGCTCTCCCGCGCGCTCCCGCGGCCCAGGCTCCGGGCGCGCGCCCCGCCCGAGGAGGCGGAAGCAACAGGGCGGCGCCCGCCCCCAGCTCCCGGCCGACCGCGCGGGCGCGCGAGGGGGGCGGGCCCGGCGCGTGCGCGCGGCGGGGGCGCGCGGCGGGCGGGGGCTGCGGCCGGGGCGCATGCTCACACGCGCCCGTGACGCGCCGGGCGGAGCGGGCCGAGCCGGCTTCAGAGGCGCGGCGGCCGCGGAGGAGGAGGCGGCGGGGCGGCGGCCGAGCAGCCGGGCGCAGGCCGCGCGGGTCCGACGGGAGCAGCGCCGGGCGCGGGAGCGCCGCCGCCTGCACGCGGGCGGGCCGCGTCAGGTCGCCGCCAGGCGGGCGGGCGGGCATGAGCGCGGAGGGGCCGCGGCCGCCCCCCGCACCGCCCAGGCCGTGACCGGGCGGGGGGCGGCCGCTCGCTCGGGGCCCATGGGCGCGCGGGGCCGGGGCCCGCGGCGCTGAGCGACCGGAGCAGCCATGGACTGCAGCCTCGTGCGGACGCTCGTGCGCAGATACGTGAGTGTGGCGCGAGCCGGGAACGCGGGGGCCGGCGGGGGGACCGGAGGGGAGACCGGCGGGGACCGGCGGGCGCCCCCGGGGGAGCATCGCGCGAAGGGCCGCTCCGAGCCGGCGTCCCGCGCTTCCGACGGCGCGGCTTCGTGCGCGTCCCAGTCTGCCCCGCGTCCGGGCTGGGAGCACGGAGAGCGGCGCATCGTCGTCCGCGCGGCCGGCGGGACGGGGCGGCTCTGGCGCGCCAGAAAAGTTTTCGGTTCCCACTGCCCGGAGCGGAGCGACGGCGGGGCGAGGGCGGCCCGGGCGCCCGGCGGGACCGCTGGGCCGACCGGGCGAAGTCGGTTCTGTGCGGCGCCCGCGCAGGGCTGCGGGGCGGGACGGGCTCCGGCGCCGGCGCTACCCGCTGTCGAAACCTGGGGTCCCCAGGGCCGCGGCGGAGCTCTCCGGGAGGAGCCCTCTGGCCGCGGCAGAGCCCCCGGGTAAGCCCCGGGCTCTGCGGGGCGGCAGGACTGGTGCGCGCCCTGAGGCGCGGCTGTGGGGGTGGCGGCGCGGGGCAGCTGGGGTCCCGCGTGCCCAGCCCGGGGCCCTGGGATCCCCGCGCTCGCCAACCCCTCGTGTAACGGGGTCGCGGTGTCCCCGTGTCTGTGGGGAACACGGAGGGGCGACCCCGCAGCCTTCCAGGCCAGGACCCTTCAGTGGTCTGCGCCCAGCCCCGTCCACGGAGTTCCTGCCCAGAGCAGGGACCCCGCTTTGATCCAGGTGTGGCTCCCCGGTTCCTGGTGAGCGCAGGTCCCATCACAGGCCAGCTGAACGGACCCGGTGTGGCAGTTGGAGGGGCGGGTGCCCCCTCCCTGTGCACTGCCCCCTCCCCATCGTCCAGTCTGTGCCCGGCCCCAGCCACCGGCCGGTCCATTCCCTTCCTGGCCAGGTCCCAGTGGAGGCAGGCAGGCTGTCACCCCTGTCCTCTGGGTATCTCCAGATAAACTGTTCTGTGTTGTCCTAGCTAGCTAGCTACGTTACACCGGGGACATCATTGTCTCTCAGACCTGGGCAGCCGGAACCTACATGTTACTTAATGATGTTCCTGGAACGCAAGTTGGTTCTACTTTTCTCACTTAGCATCCTTATTTGCTGCATAGTCATTTGCTTCCTTTCCTGTACTCGGGCATTCATGTCTGTGACTTTAAACTCCTGTCTAGGCTATTCAGGCTAATTTGACTTTTCCCAGAAACAGTCATGATCTGTTCTTGTCATTTGGTTGTCTTCTACTATGCAAGAGTAAGTGATATTTCCTTTTGCTAGAAGATTTAAAAAAAAAGAATGCTGGGTTTAATATTTGTATTCTCAGAATTTCTAGATGTAACTTGGCTTACAAAAGTGAGTATATAGTTTCTTATTCTTCACTGTTCACATTGTTAGAATTCTTCCAGCTCCCAGAGAGCCATAGGAATAGCCAAAGATGAAGAAAACATTGAAAACCTTGCCTGTTGGTGTTTTGTTCTGGGTTAGAGTGCCAGAACAGGTAGGTAAATGAGTGCATTGTCTTCCGGGTCAGGCCTATGTGTTTCCCTGTGTTTGGGTGACGCAATCCTTGTGTAGGACCACTGTGTACTTGGCAAGGGCACAGTGCCTACTTACCATGAAGTAGCTCAAGTGCATGGAGTAGTTTGATCTGCTGTTGTAACTTTTTAAAAGCTTGCAGAGGGCATGGGTGGTAAGTTAGCCTGGCTTCCTGTTTGAGGTGGAACATAAAGTCCAGTGGTAGGTGTTCCGAGGGGAAGTGGTAGAGCTCTGTGGGTTCCTGGCAGATGCTGCCTGAGGCTGCTTAGTGCCTGCCTGTCTCCCACTGCCGCCATGTAGCCTGGGCAGATGGCTAGCCTTGTCCTGCCCCAGTGCTCTTGTCTGAGGGTCACAGGGACCCATGGTGCTGTCCTGATTGACGTAGCACACCAGAGGAATTAGGAGTGGACCCTGGCCCTGAGGATGGGCTCCGCCAACTTGTCAGCACCCGCTGTCTGTAATAGGGTGCTGGCCCTGGGCAGTGTTGGCCAGGGAGAAAGCAAACAGGCCTGTTTTGTGGGGAGGCTCCGATCTGTGGGTGAGGGTCAACAAGTTCTCTTCAGAACAGTGTGGAGGGCTGTGTGTGTGTGTGTGTGTGTGTGTACGTGGAGGGCATCTGATTTTTCTTCACATGTCTGTATCTCAAGAGCTTGAGGTCACTGTGTGATTTGTTTTGTGATTCAGCCTGGAATGGAATTATTTGTTTGTTGTTTGTCAGTGTTTCTGACTAGATGGTGCTTTTACCCTTGGAAACTTGTAAGACAGCAGACTTTAGAAAGTCTGAAGGCTTTACTTGCCGACAGATTATTTATTTTTGGAACAATTGTGTGTTCCATTTGAGTTTTGTTATAATAGCAAAATAAATGGTTTTGGTCCCTGAGGATACCTTCCCAGAATCTTAGCCTGTGCCAGCATGCAGTTTTACCTGCTTCTCTTTATTACTACCAAATGGTTTGTAACATGGATACCAGTGGTGTTGGACCGTGAGCTTGTCCTCATAGACTTACTCATTTGGTGCAATTATGCCAGTTCTGCACAGTGTTGGTGTTGCTTTTCATAATCTAGCATTGATGGCAAATCAGAGTCTTCCTGTTGTTTATCCTGGGAGTCTGCATCCAACTTTAACCAGCACATCTTCAAGTGTTTGAAATAAGTGAATCCTCAGGCACACAGTCCCAGACTAACCCTTGGTCTGTCTGTCTCTAGCAGGGTGGTAGTGGTCTGTAGGATGGACTTGTAAAGTTTATAATTAACAAGGCAGCAGTCTGACTAGTTTGCTTAGTGCCTACCTGTCTTCAGGGACTCCTGTGTTCCAATTGGATGTTTCAGTGTAATTTGCCCAGCTATGTAATTTAACCTGTAGGTTAAATCCTCCCATTGTTCTGTGGAGCCCGTTGAATGCCTGCTCATTAGGGACAAGTGATCCTCAGATGCTTTCATTTCATGCCAGAGGCTGAATTTAATAACCTGAGGGAAAAGGGTTATGTTATTACAGTCAGTTAAATTTCTAGAGTTGAGGGCACAAGCTTCGATCACTGACAGTGGCATTGAATTTGCCCATGAATAGACATGCCCAATACTCAGGATGTCCTCTGTTTGGGGATGTGCTATACCCTGAAACCAAAATGTACAAATTGTCCTTTGGTGTTTGGGCCATGTGATCTAACAGAAACAGGGTTAATGAGAGATTCCCCAGTCTCACACTTACAAATGCACTTTTTTTTTGGCCGGGGGGGGGGGGGGTCGGTCCTGGGTCTTAAAATCCTGGCCTGGGTACTGTCCCTGAGCTCTTCAGCTCAAGGTTAGTGCTCTACCACTTGAGCCAGAGTGCCACTTCTGGTTTATTGAGTGGTTTACTGGAGATAGAGTTTCTGGGTTGTTCCTGCCCAGGCTGGCTTTGAACCACGATCCTCAGATCTCAGCCTCCTGAGTAGCTAGGATTACAGGCATGAGCCACTGGTACCCGGCTTACAAATGCACTTTTAACCATGTTTAGCTGCAATTTATCTTCCATACTCATCAACAGAAAGCTGTCTTTAAAGCACTGAATCAGCAAGATTGAACAGGCACTTGGATGTTGCTATCTGAGAAGTATCACCATATCATAGTGAAGAGATTCGGCACTAGTAACAGAACTGTACTCATCTCTCCTGGCCACTGTCTGAGATTGTGCTGCCCAGTGTAAAGGGGGCACCAAGGAGGGGACATTCGGTGGCTTTGAGACCAGCTGAATTTCTTTCCTTTCTTTCTTTTCTTTTCTTTTCTTTTCTTTGTCATGGGGCTTGAACTCTGGATCTAGGCACTGTCCCTCAGCTCTTCAGCTCAAGGCTACCACTCTACCACTTGAGCCACAGTGCCACTTCCAGTTTTCTGAGTGGTTTGTTGGAGATAAGAGTCTCATGGACTAGCCGGGCGCTGGTGGCTCACGCCTGTAATCCTAGCTACTCAGGAGGCTGAGATCTGAGGATCGCGGTTCAAAGCCAGCCCGGGCAGGAGAGACCGTGAGACTCCTATCTCCAATAAACCACCAGAAAACCGGAAGTGGCGCTGTAGCTCAAGTGGTAGAGCGCTCGCCTTGAGCTGAAGAGCTGAAGGACAGCGCCCAGGCCCAGAGTTCAAGCCCCACGACCGACAAAAAAAAAAAAAAAAAAGAGTCTCATGGACTTTCCTGCCCAGGCTGGCTTTGAACTGCAATTTTCAAATCTCAGCCTCCTGAGTAGCTAGGATTAAAGGCATGAGCCACCAGCACCTGGCCAGCTGAGTTTCTTATCAGTCCTAACGGTAGGCAAATGCTCACAAACGTCCACATTTCCCAACTCTTCTCAAGGTCAAGGCTAGGGTTAGGCAGTACTAGCCAGCTCTTGCCCTTGATGGTGTTGAGCCTGGAGGTCTAGTGCTGTATGCATGCCTCTCCTAGCTGTGTGGCCTGCCCCTGCATGCCCTATTCTGGTTGGCCTGATCCTGAGGAGTGTAAGAAAACCATTCTTCACTTTGATTTTCAAGTTCTTAATTGTGCCTTTCCTGCTTCTTGCCCTGTGACTGCTTGCTTGTATCTCACAGGATGTGAGGAGCAGGAGAAGGTTCCACTCACACACATCCTGAGAAGGAAGGGTCTACAGGGTGGACTCGGGGCCTTTTCTGTCTCCCTGTGGTGTCCTAGGCTCATGCTGGACCCTGTACATGAACACAGCAGCCGGCTAGTCATGCCTGTCTCTAGCCCAGTCCTTATATGTCTCCCCCGTGAGTGGAGTGGGGAGCTGAGTTTGCGCATGATGGCTGTTCACTGTTCTCCCCTGCACACACTGGATTTATCAGTGACACAGTTTTAATTATTTGTAGTTGCCTTTGTTCCCCATTTCCATCATTTACAGCACAGTGGAGGTGGTAATTTTCAAGGACAAAGGTGACTTAAATGTATATTTTCAAGTCTGGCTCAGATGTGCTTATTGACCACTTCTATCCACCTCTCCTGATTTGTTCTCGCACTTTTTTATTTTTCACTTTTGTGGCTGTCAGGACCAGGCCACATGGAAAGCTTTGCAGCAGGACCAGGGGGCCTGGGAGGCAGGTATGGCTGCATTGCTGGGGGTCACAGGTCTGTGGCTTGACTGCAGAGGAGTTGGGAGCGTCAGTGGCCACACGGGGGGCTGGTGGGCCACTGAGAGATGGGCAGAAAACGTTCTCAGAGGTAGAGTGTCACAGGCAAGAAGGCTCTGGTCCTTCACATGATTTACTTTGCCAAGTTGTGACTTCCCACATCTGGCAGCTGTTTTTTTCACAGAGCCCATGCTAACCTCAGTGAGATTGGCACATGTCATGGTTTTTGGGTGGCCTGGCAGCCTGATAAGTCCACTTATTGTGGACTTGAGTGTCCAGACAGGTTGTTGGTGGTACCTGCTGGACAGCTTACCAGGTCCACCTGTCTTGGCCTTTGGGTATCCAGACCGCTTGCTGGGTTGAGCCCACGGTGGTCTTCTGGTGGTCAGGCAGCGTGCAGGATTGTGCCACATTAAGTGCTTTGTTTTCACAGAGGCAGCTGAAAAATGAGAGTGATGGCCTTTGCCATCTCTGCTTCGCTAAGAGGAGAGGATCAGATGAACTAATGTACATGGATACAATCTGTACATTGTAAAGTGCTATAAAAATAACTCAGCAAAAGGCTTGTCAGTTTCTCCTGTCTCATGTGACAGGTAAAGGGAATGACAATAATATTTTTTAGGTTGGAGAGGGTAAGAAAAGATTTAAAGAGGTTTGCTACACCTGAAAGCAATTATTTGATCAGAGCTGGGAAGAGGGTACAGCCTTGGGTGTTTCCTCATCCTTGGTCTTTGCCCTCTACACAAAAGAGGAACCGGTCTGCATGGCATCTGGCTTATTGAGCAGACAGATGTTTTGGCTTATGTCACACAAGTGGATTGGGCAGGGCTGCTGCCTCACAAACAAGGAGGCTGCCGGCTGGTGAAGGGAAATGGAATTGTTTTCCAGGGCTTACTCGGGATATCTTACCAGGCAGGGTTGGGCAGCCATGGTTGGAAGTTGGTGCTCAGGTGCACAGGGAATAACTGGATGTTCCACTTTGTTTGCGGTTGTCCCGAGTGATGGAATCACGAAGGGGGTTCGATTAGTGACCGTACACATGTGCCAGTAGAGTACCCTTCTGGCTCCTCTAGACCAGCAGTAACTCCTCACACCAGCTGCAGACTTCACTTTTAGTGTGTGCTTGTTCTTTTAAATTACAAAAGTCTTACTTGTTATTTGCTGAAGTTACATCAGAAATGATACATGGTCTGTAGTGGTAGTTTGAAGAATTTTGGAGATTTTTTTTCTCTCGTTTGAGAAGATGTCAGCTGAGAGGGCCTGTGCTATCCAAAACCCTTGCTGCCATGTTTTGTGTGAAAGCTCCAGGCCCCAAGTCGCCTTCTCCTGCTTCCCCTCTATCCAATGCATGGTTGCAGAACCAGGCCCAGATGCTGCTTGGTGTAGACCTTGGGTTCCACAAGGATATGGGGGGTCTGGCTGGGGTTACCCACGTGCCCGCCCTCTGTCCCTGCTGCGTCAGGTATGGCCCAGCTCACCTGGGTGCTTTCTCTTCTCTGGACCTTCCTCCTGCCTGGGGAGGAGGCCTAGTTAAACATTTCAGTAATCTCCTTCCCTTAGAGAAAAGAGGATTTCCTCCGACCTATTTTCAGCAGAGGATTAGGGACAATGAAGTTCCACCACAGGGTGTCATCTAGATTTTGTGTTATTTTTCAAGGTCTGACATTCACTACTGCCCCCGTCAGTATCCTCAGAGGTGCTGATGAGGTCATGAGATGGTGTTTGGGGGTAAAGTGGAACCCCCTAGGTTTACAGTTGCTTTGAGTCAGAGGAATGTAAGACTTGACATTATTAGGTAGCCATGAATTTTTCACACATTTTTTTCTCAGTCATGAACAACTTTGATTCGAAACTGAAATCACATGTAGGTGAGAGCTGAAGTGATTGTCACAGAGGCTAGAGTTTCTGTCTCTCTGATGTAATTCAACTCATTTTAATCACTTTTTGGATGCAAAATGAAAGTCCAGTGGCATTGGAAAATGTATTTACAACCATCCCCACTGAGATTCTTATGAAGAAATGGCTTAGTACATGCCAGGTGCTTGACACTCATTGCTTTTCTGATGCTTATTGAGTACTGGCAATAGTGCAAACTGTTGGCAGTAGGAAGAAACGGTGAACACACGTGAACGAAGAAGGGGTGAGGCTGGGGACAAGAGGATGGCTGGGGTGAGAGGGGCCTCCAAGTGGACAGCAGCATGGCTCGCCAGCCCTCTGGGTCAGGAGGAGGATAGACACAGGATGGCCCTGATTGTGCTTTACTTCACAGGGTTCATGTTGGCTGCCCCTTAAGTTTTATGGCTTAACCTGTGGAATATGCATTACATTTTGATGAAGTTTTAAATTTAAGAATATGGCCAAGAAATTGTTACAGAATATCACAATAGAAACTTAGGAGGAATTTTTAAATTGAGTAATTTTTTTTGTTAATATATTTCCACCTTGAGACTTGCACATGCTTTTGGGCACTGTGTTGTACTTCCGTGCACGCGTACATGTGTAGTGCTGAGATGAGGATAGCTGACGTGTCTCTCACCTCACACATTTAGTATTTGGTGTTGGGAACATTCAAAGTCTTTTCTATGGACTATTTTGAAATATCCTAGTAATTGCCAGCCTTTGCCAGCTGCCTGTGCTTAAACTTCGGGAAGTAGTCCTCATAGCTAACCACAGTACTATACCCGACACCCATTCTTCCCTGCCTCCCTCACCCCTCCTCCCCACCCACCTCCTTTCCTCCTCTCCCCTCCCTCCCTACACACTTTGTAGCCTCTCTGAAGTGAGAGCTGTTGCACTAACTCTCTGAGATCAATATTTCCATGGTACCAGTAGTGCTGGGCCTTCTGCGGCTGACTTACTTTACTTAAAACAATGATTGTTAACATTGTAAAGATGTGTTGACTTATTGAATGAATAAACAAGTGATTGACCCTAGACAGCTTCTTATTGTATTAAAATTATGTTTTGAGCTGGGTGCTGGTGGCTCATCCCTGTAATCCTAGCTACTTAGGAGCTAAGATTGAAGCCAGCCTTGGCAGGAAAATCCATGAAACTCTTTATCTCCAATAAAAACTACCAGAAAGCTGAAGTGGTGCTATGGTAAAATGCTAGCTAGCCTTGAGCAAAAGAAGCCCAGAGACAGCACCCAGGACTGAATTCAAGCCTTAGGACTGGCACAAAAAAACCCCAACAAAATAAAAAGTCATATCCATGCTGTAAAGACTGTTTTGTATTTATCCTTTTGTGTTTGTGATGTGAAATTGACTATAAGTTCTACAGCCTGTCCTGCAGCTACACTGCCTTCGATATCTAGAACTTCCGCATCGTCCCAAACCAGAACCGACCTGTGGGCAATTTTACGTATGGAATTTATTGTTTGATATTGTATAGCTTGATTTTTTAGGAACACTTTTTAATCAGGAGAAACACTAGCAGGGTGATGAGAAGACTTCTTGAAACTTAAGCATCAATTAAATTTTAATGAAAAAATGTACCCAGATGGGAGGATTTTTTTCTCTTAAGTAATAGGTGATGGTAAGGGTTTAGGTGAGTCCTTGAGTGTGAGCGTTTGTGCAAGCCTGCTCTGAGCTGAGGTCTGAGACTCAGACTTTCAGACAGAAATAATTATTCCAGAGAGGAATGTCTTGATTAAACTTAGGCTGGATAATACTTTAGCAATAGGAGACAGACAGCAGCAGAACACATAGCTGCATGTTTGAGGTCAAGCCTCAGCCATTTTGTGGCCTCAGGAAGCTGTGGGCCCTCTCCCCAAGAGCAGCTGCATAACGGCAGTGCTGTGTGTGAGCATCCTTCCAGAAGTCCTCTTCTGCTAACAAGTTTTCTCTTTAACTTATAAAATTGATGATTTTATTATCTAGAAAATCCTTATTTCATGGATTCATCAGATTTATTTGTATTTGAATGCTGTCCTAAAAACTTGTAGGTTCTGTGAGTTTATTATTGTTGCTTCTCCAAAGGTGGTATAAATTTTTTGTTCTAAATTGATGTGATTTATTTCATCAGTTGCTGTTGCTTTTGAAAGGAAAGCATGGCTTCAGAAGTTACAGCCTTCTTCTTAGCACTTGCTTTGTTAATAAGACACTTTGTTGTACAATTGAAAGTTGGGGGACACTCACACATTTGCGCTGGAGAGCTATATGACCTAAAACTGATAGGTGAGTACAGGTCAGGAGCAAAAATGTACGTAGCTTCTTAGTCCCACATGAGCTCACTAAGCATCGTTGCTTCTCAGCTTGTTACCTTGCACCTTTGGAAGTGATGTAGGTCTGGTGGAGAGACCTACCAGCTGTGGCTTTCCCACTGACATGTGAGGTCTGGCATGGCCCTGAGGACTTGTCTGAACTCTGCCACAGTCAGGTCTTGCAAGTGTCTTATCTTCCTGGAGAGTGACCATCTGTTACCTGTATGCTAGACATGTTGAAGTTGAGTTTGCATAGAGAACTTAGGGTTGTATGTGTCTTGTTTTATTTGATTTGTTAGTGGTCTTGGGTAAAGGAGACAGGGAAAAAAAATTAGTTTGTGTCTTGGAGCAAAGGCTGGTAGTGGAGGACTTTCTCTTGAGCAGCTCTGATGTCAGGGTGCCGAGTGTTTATCAGGACTGTTTGTGCAAGGAGGAAGCAAGAGGATGGAGAAAGTCCTGTGCCACCACCAGCTGCCCAGCGGGACCCTTATATACTCTTGGGTCCTCTCTCTCACAAGGAGGAGCTATTCCCAGGGAATGACTGCAGGAGGCCTGAGGCTTAGTGCTGATGGCCCTTGAGCAGTGCTGACCATGGAGGCTGGCCATGTCTGCAGCTAGGCATCAGGGTTCAGTAGTGAGCATCTCCTGGATCCCACAGTTATTACATGGACCTGATACTCTCTACCAGTCCTCTCCATGGTCAGCACATGGACCTGGTGCTCTCCACCAGTCCCCGTGGTCAGCACATCATTGACCAGGTGCTCTCCACCAGTCCTCCCCATGGTCAGCACATGGACCTGGTGCTCTCCACCAGTCCTCTTTATGGTCAGCCCATGGACCTGGTGCTCTCCACCAGTCCCCGTGGTCAGCACATCATTGACCAGGTGCTCTCCACCAGTCCTCCCCATGGTCAGCACATGGACCTGGTGCTGTCCACCAGTCCTCCCCATGGTCAGCACATGGATCTGGTGCTGTCCACCAGTCCTCCCCATGGTCAGCACATGGATCTGGTGCTATCTATCAGTCCTCTTCATGGTCAACACATGGATCTGGTGCTATCTATCAGTCCTCTTCATGGTCAACACATGGATCTGGTGCTATCCACCAGTCCTCTTCATGGTCAACACATGGATCTGGTGCTATCCACCAGTCCTCTTCATGGTCAGCACATGGATCTGGTGCTATCCACCAGTCCTCTTCATGGTCAACACATGGATCTGGTGCTCTCTACCAATGCTCTTCATGGTCGGCCCATGGACCTGGTGCTCTCCACCAGTCCTCTTCATGGTCAACACATGGATCTGGTGCTCTCCACCAGTCCTCTTCATGGTCAGCACATGGATCTGGTGCTATCCACCAGTCCTCTTCATGGTCAGCCCATGGACCTGGTGCTCTCCACCAGTCCTCTTCATGGTCAGCCCATGGACCTGGTGCTCTCCACCAGTCCTCTTCATGGTCAACACATGGATCTGGTGCTATCCATCAGTCCTCTTCATGGTCAACACATGGATCTGGTGCTCTCCACCAGTCCTCTTCATGGTCAACACATGGACCTGGTGCTATTCACCAGTCCTCTTCATGGTCAACACATGGATCTGGTGCTCTCCACCAGTCCTCTTCATGGTCAACACATGGATCTGGTGCTCTCCACCAGTCCTCTTCATGGTCAGCCCATGGACCTGGTGCTCTCCACCAGTCCTCTTCATGGTCAACACATGGACCTGGTGCTCTCCACCAGTCCTCTTCATGGTCAGCACATGGATCTGGTGCTATCCACCAGTCCTCTTCATGGTCGACACATGGATCTGGTGCTCTCCACCAGTCCTCTTCATGGTCAGCACATGGATCTGGTGCTCTCCACCAGTCCTCTTCATGGTCAACACATGGATCTGGTGCTATCCACCAGTCCTCTTCATGGTCAACACATAGATCTGGTGCTGTCCACCAGTCCTCTTCATGGTCAGCACATGGACCTGGTGCTCTCCACCAGCTCCCTGCAGTTCTCTGGAACTGAGGTTCAAGATGTGGGAGACATGAAAGAACCGGAGCTAGACCTCAGGCAGTCCATTCACGAGCCTGCCATGTGCTCCTCAGTGTGGCAGCGTAGCCTGCTGCACCAGTATGGTATCTGTGGTTCTCTTTGCAGCTGTGTAGCATGTGGAGGGGATACATGACTTCCAGGTTGGCCTCATGGGCCTCAGAGAGAGAGAAGGCCAGCACATGGCCTTGCACACTCAAGATCCAAATGGCTGTCCCACTGTCAGCGAGTTTCTGCACTTGGTGTTGCCCTGGCATCATTCAGTCTGCAGATATGGGTTTCAGTTTTGGCATTGCCTGTGGAGTCGTTTGGCCTGCAGATTTGGTGTGCCTAGTGAAGCCTGGACTGTTTGGCACTGCTGGTAGAGTTATTCAGCCTGCAGACTCGGTGTGCTAGTGAAGCCTGGACTGCTGGCACTGCCGGCAGAACTGTTCAGACTGAATACGCAATGTGCTAGTGAAGCCTGGACCGAGAGGAATATAACTGCTGATGCACTTGACACCCCGGTGGGCATCAGTGCAGAACTGGCTTTTTCCAACAGGCTGTGACAGACGTGGGTGAGGCAGGCATAGCCACTCCCCAGCAAACAACCAGTGGGGATTTTCCTCTCTTCCTGATGCATGCCAGAGCTTTCAATACCAGGCTAGAACTTCATATCCAGCAGCCATGCCAGAGCCTTCTGGAGGAGGGCTTCCAGAGGAGGGCAAGGCCCCATGTGGTCAGCATGGTAGAAGGCCATCATTGAATGTTTACCACCAGGAGCAACGCAAGAGGTTGTTCACAGATTGCCAGCATGGACAGTGCAGGAAGAAGTTAGTTCCAGACAGTAACGTCATAACCATCTGCCATCCCTGTACGGTGGGCTCTCAGTGACCATCTTCTGCTGCCCTCTGTGATGGGCTCTGGTCCTTACCATGTGATTGGTGGTCTTGGGCCCTGTTCACCTAGGGGAGGGAAGAGGTTAGAGGAGGCCAGAGGGTCAGTCTGAGCCTGTCGCAGCTGTGGAGGAGCTCGTGGTGCTGGCCAGGTCATCAGGACCCACTGAGTGCCATCCTGGTGCTCACAGAAGAGAATCCCTGCCCCTGCCCGCTGAGTGTCATCCTGGTGCTCATAGAAGAGAATCCCTGCCCCCACCCACTGAGTGCCATTGCATTGCAGGCTGTCCTGCTGAGGCCCACCTTGTAAATTATGATGACATGTTCAGGAGTATAATCTATTTCACTGAGGTGATGAAAAGGAAAGGAAATGTAGAAGACTACATTTAGTGTGGCCTTACTGCATGTTCCTGATTATTTGTTTGAAATATTAACAAGTAAGCGTTGGGCTCACCTTATACGCTTTCTTGAGGTAAAGTAAATATTCTTGTCCCTATGTAGGAATTAAATATTCTTGTCCCTATGTAGGAATTAGCCCAGAAATCATGGCTTGTGTGCACAAAGATGATCATATTAAACATGCTCCTGATTCTTGTGAGGGAATGTGATGTGGGCTTTTCTTAGTTTCTTTGAGGCTGAGTCTCACTCTATAGCTCAGGCTGGCCAGGAACTCACTGTGTAGCTGAGCCTGTCCTTCGTCTCATCATACCTCCTGCCTCAGAGTGCTGGGATTACAGGCATAGGCCACTACGTCTGGCTTACAACAGTGTACACAGGAGATGTGCAGGACCACATGAGGATGTAGGGGGTGCCAGTGGAGTAGTGAAACAGTGTTGAGGATCCAATCCTGGGCCACCCTGCAGGACATAAACCTCTTTGTAGAAGATGCTACCTGCCACACTGAGGATGGCTCGTGGGTATAGGGTATGGGATATGGGGTAGGTCATTTGTCTGAGCTCCTGCTACAAAGAAGGTATAAGTGGGTAAAGGGGTCAGGAGAGATGCGGGCCCGCTATGATAGAGGGGCACATCCACACAGGAGCGGCTGGCACTATCCTTTGTCTGCAGGAAGACCCCCGGGGGCTCTGCCGGATATCTGAAGGCAGGGAGGAAGCCCTGCTGTGGGGATCAACTCAGTGGAAATTGTGCTCCTAAGAGCTCTTCCCAGGAGAGTCCCTGGTCCAACCAGTGCATGAACTCAGGCTAGTCGTTAGTCTGGCCCCTGCCTGTGTTGCCTGCGTGTCCTTACCACGCAGCCAGCCAGCCAGCCATGTTGCTGCTAGTGCCATGTTGGCAGGCAATAGAGAAAACCAGCTGCCCTAGCTTACACACTTGGAGAAATGTACATATTATGGGGGGTAATTTGAAGAGCTAAGAGGAGCAGAGAATCTGTGTAAGGTTTTAAAATTACTGTTTGTTTTGAAGAAAAGACCTGACAATAAAAACTGTGCTGTGTGTCCCTGGATACCCAGCTCTAGTGGCAAATGTGGCTAGTAGGAGAGGAAAGCTCATAGAGAGCTTGCAAATCTTTTGTCTGGTGGGGAATGCCTGGCCTGCAAGGACACAGGAGATCCACGGAATCAAGGGCCTACGACGGGACAGAACAGAGATGTGTGCCTCTCATCAGCTGCTGAGGCTGCCTGCCTATACTGATAATTTTCTGGTGCCCACAATTGATGTTATAAATACCCAAATGACTTTTTGCTGAAAAAAATGTTCCCCACCCTGTGCATTTTGAAAACTTACAGATATCACGTGCATATTGTGCACAACTTGGCATTATGTGCGTGGATAAGTCTGAACTGCTCCTAGTGATAGCTTGTTTTTAGCAGGTTTAACTACTATATTCTGCCAGTAATTACTGACAGTCCTCTAGAAATCAGCTACTGTGCTCAGTACCAGAAATACAGTAAACTAAACAAAAAAGGTGAGACCTGATCTTTCAAACAAGTGCCATATAGAAGTTGTCATAAGTGACATATTGTGCACAATACATCTTGCCTTGTCTTTGCCCAAGAGGAAGTTGGGTACCCAGTGGACTGGCCTGGTTCACTGCTAGTGCATGCATCCTTGAGGTCGGCTAGAGGGCTACCTCCACCTCCATAGGCTGCCTCTGCCTCCGCCGCCACCACAACTACCACCTCCTCCTCCTCCTCCTCCTCCTCCTCCTCCTCCTCCTCCTCCTCCTCCTCTTCCTCCTCCTCCTCCTCCTCCTCCTCCTCCTCCTCCTCCTTCTTCACCCCCACAGCCTGCCTCCGCCTCCTCCACCTCTACTACAGGCTGCCTGTTTCCTAAGGGTCACTGGCTACAAGGAGACCAATCAGGATGCCCAACTGAAATACAGATGACTTTGATGTTCTAGAACTAAATACTACAGTTGCCAGTCAACTGAAATACAGATGACTTTGGTCTTCTGGAACTAAACTATGGCAGTCAATCACACCAAGAGCTTAAGCAGCTGGGCAGCCAGGCATTTGGGTACAGGTTGAGCTACAGTCACCCACGTGCTTGTAGTCATCTCACTGATGAGCATAGGAAGTAGTCCTGTCTCTAGACAGGAGGGAGGGATTCAAGCTTTTTCTGGAATGAAAAGGAGAGATAGTAAGCATTGTAGAGGCCACATGGTCTGTACAGGACATGGCCAGGCAGGGTATTACGGATACAATGTCTGGGAACCAAGAAACTTTATGTAACAGTGTACTGATGCAGACTTTCTAAAGCTTTGTTTTGGTATGTGCATGGGTCTTAAGTCAGTCCAGGGTAGGTCCTTGACATCCTCAGAAACTTTCATCCAAGGCTAGAAGACTCCTTGTTAATGTAGAAGTTGGGGTGTGACTGCGGATGTGACAGTGGGTGATCCTGGTCCAGGAGCACAGCTATGTGTGACATGCCACCCCGTTATTGACCAGATACCATTGCTAGAACTTTTCACTATGTTTGTTTTCCTTCTGCCTGGTTCCCATGGTCTCTAACTGCTCCCTGAAGAGGGACAAGCCAGGCCAGCTCTTCATTCTGCCCTTACCTCAGTCTAGCCAGCGTGTCCGAGAGTGAGAGGTGTCGGGAGGAGCTGCCATGGCGCTTGGCTATTTTTAGTGACCCTGCTATCTTTAGCTGATGTTTTCAGGCCTTGTCTGACAAGGCCAGCAGCCACCACGACTCATGGGAACTTTAAGAAGTGGTGACACTAACCTCTACCCTGCTTTGAAACCAGCCTGTTTGGAGATTTGCTATTTGGAGATTACTTTTAAATAGCTCATAATAATGACTAAGTGAATACCTATATATAATAGTAATCTATACTTACAGCAGAGTTTATGCTATGCATTACAAAGAAAAGCAGAGTTCTTGGTTATAGATTTTGGAAGTGGAGCAGGGGTGGAGGTCCTCACTTCTGTCCTGTGCCCTGGTGCTGTGGACAGGCATGGGTCATCATGAATAACTCAGTGGAAGTGCACACATAGCGGGTCCCACAGGCCTTGGTCAGCTGTCTGAGGGCACGTGTTGACATGCAGTAATTAGAAAGTGCCTCCTAGAGGGGGCTCGGCTGCACTGTCAGCAGCTCAGGCAGCCTAGACTCCCTGTACTGGAAGGCTGCTCCCTGGTGCCACCTGGGTCCATGGTGCTCACTGAAGCTTTTGGAGTGAAGATGTAGAGGAGAAGATGGCAACAGCAAGTTTTGATGTGGGGCAGGCTGCCCTCAGAGCAGTGACTTGGACACTCACAGTATGCCACTGTTCCCTAGTGTGACAGAACAGGGGCTGGTACCCCAACAGTTTCCTAGTAAGTTAGGAAAAGACACTTGGGTTTGGAATGAATGGAATTTGGGAGATGGGTGAATCATCCATCACTGGATGGAGGAAGTAGATCACTGTAGGTGGAGGAAGTGGATCACTGCATGGTAGGGTGGATCACCGGATGGAAGATCTGGATCACTGGATGGTGGGGTGGATCACTGGATAGAGGAGGTAGATCATTATAGGTGGAGGAGGTGGATCACCAGATGGAGGAGGTAGGTCACTGGATGGTGGGGTGAATCACTGGATGGAGGGGGTGGATCACTATAGGTGGAGGAGGTGGATCACCAGATGGAGGGGATAGATCACCGGATGGAGGAAGTAGATCACTGGGTGGTGGGGTGGATCACTATAGGTGGAGGGGGTAGATTACTGGATGGTGGGGGTAGATCACTATAGGTAGAAGAGGTGGATCACTGGATGGTGGGTGGATCACTGGATGGAGGGGGTAGATCACCGGATGGAAGGGGTGGATCACTGGGTGGAGGAGGTGGATCATCGGATGGAGGGGTGAATCACTGGGTGGAAGGGGTACTTACAGTGGGACTTAGTGTGGGCATATGGCTCAAGATTATATAGGTGTTCATGTTGGGCAAACAGATACTGTTCTGCCTCCCAGTTGGAGCCAGGGATGGTTCACACCACGTATTTGTAGAAGACCTATACAATTGTAGTTTTCAGATATTTGGAGATGGGTTTCTGTAAAATTGCCAAATGGAAATTAGTAAATATCCCTTGGTTTGTTTACACAGATATAAGTATACACCATTTGTACTGAATATCCTTCACTTTGGGTTTTACCCAGTACTAGAGACAGCTGCAATTACCCACATGGTTTCTTTAGAAAGGTGTCAGTGGTGTCAGGCTGGTGGATGGGGAACCCAGGGCAGTCTATGAGTCTGGGGCCCTTGGTCACATGAAGGCAGTGCACCTTTTCATCAGAGGATTATTGGCTGGTTCTTGGATAGAAATGTAAGGTTTTATCTTAGATTTTATTACTAACTAAGTGCTGTAGAGCCAGCTAAGCTGGATTTCAGACTTGTGATAGCTGTCCATAGCATGTGCCACATTGCCTTATACTTCCCACTGGGCATAGCCCCATGGCTTGTTCCAGTCTGCTGTGGGCCGCCTGGCTTGCAGCCAGGTAGTTGCACAGAATCTGCTGGCTCTGTCTTGTTTTTTGTTTTTTGTTTGTTTGGCATTTTTAAGTGGGAACTCCTGTCAATCCATGCACACTGGTAACTGCCTGTGAACGGCCAGGCAGAGACAGCTGGCAGAGGAAAGAAGAGGAAAGAGGCTTGGCTCACATTCCCAGCTGTCCTGTGTAAGATCTGGGCAGGCGTGTAGCGCAGGTGGGGAAGGGAGATGGCCTGTCAGAGTCTGTGGAGCTGCAAAGAAGACGTCTTGCATCAAGAGCAAAGTGATGCCTCATAGTTGGAAGAAGTGAAGGAGGCAGATGAGCACCAGCATGATGAGTTGTGGGGCACAAGCCCCAGGGTGGAGCAGTGGTCAGGTGACTCCAGGGAGTGCTGCCCCCATGGGGTTGTGTGGCAGTTAGAGGCTCAGCAGGCTAGATCCTGTTGGGAGGGTGGAGGTGTGTCTTCTCAGAAGTGCTAGGTGCATGGTAGTGATCACCCCATATCCTCTCGTGTGCATGTATGGGGGAGGGGTTGTAAAAAGAATGTGCATTTCCAGTGTCCCGGTTTATTCAGAGGGCAGCACATTCAGAAAACAAACTCTGATCTATTGCTGAGCAGAAAGAAAGCTTTGCACCAAAAAAAAAAAAAGTAAGAATTAATAGAAAATTAAAAAGGATGGGGGTCTTCCCACCTCCCTTTTTCGCCCTTTCTCGTCTGCTTCCTCAGGTAGCTGTCCTTGGTGGTGGAGCCTTGAAATGGAAATGCCTGGGAACTCTGTCATAGGCACATCCACCTTTAAAAAAGCTAATTAGTCTTCGCATAACTCGGGCAGCAGATGTGGTGTTGCAGGCATCCAGTGTCGGGTTGGAGCAAGGGATAAATTGTGTCTTAATTTACACAAAGATTTATGTGCCTATTTTTCTTATAAAAATACATTGCATTGTTAAGAGTGAACTTCAGGAGCCAGGCAGGGTGATTCACGTCTGTACTTCAGGAGGTGGAGACTGGGGAGATGGCCAGATATGGAGGAAGGGAAAGTAATGAGAGCCCATCTCAACCAGTAAAGAACGCATGTGGTGGTGCATGCCTGTCATACCAGCTACACAGAAGTATAGTTCAGAGAATCACTGTTTAGGCTGACCTAGATAAAAAGTAAGACCCTATCAAAAAAAAGCAAGTAAAAAAGACTAGGGGCCTAAGTGGTAGGGTCCCTGCTTGGCAAATACAAGGCCTTGTGTTCAAACCCAAGTATTTCAAAAGAATTGAATTTCTGAGAATGAACAGTATGAAGATCCTGACTCCTAAGATTCTTGCACAAGTTTTTCTTGCATCCACTAGACACGCAGATGTGAAGTTCTAATCTTGCCAGCATTGAATATTGATATTTTAAATGCATTTTATATGGCAAATATTGATCTGCCTTCCATTTCTTCAGCTGAGCCTTATCTTTTTGGCTGGCTCTGTGACCAGCTTGTTTGACCTTCAGAGCTTTACCTGCCCTCCTTGCTGAGGGGCCGTGGTACAAGACTCCTCTCACAGACCCATTTGCTTGTGCATATGAAGCCTGCTAGAAACCCAAGCTCACTGTTGAATGAAGTCACATGACTATGCTTCTTACCTTCCCAGTGTTCATAGTCATAGGAGTCACATGGCCATGCCTTCTTCTCATATGGCCATGTTCATAGCTGCTTCCATTTCTCTCTGTTTCCATGTGTGCTCTGTTCCCTGCTGACAGTGCCGGGACTGCAGAGAGCAGAGAATGTTTCTCTGACTTCTGATTCCTACTTTAGAATTTTCTGGGTTCCATTGCAGTATTTTCTCTCTTTCCAATTCCACATCAGCATTTTCAAATTTTACTGAGAGATTGCTTCTTAGCCCAAAACTCCACCATTAGACTAGAGTTTTGCCTTATTTAGTTATATGGGAAATGATTTTATACAGATGGATGAGTTAAAGTGGTACCTAGAAAATGGAGCCACTCTGCAATGCTTGGTAAGAAATGTACGCATTATCCTGCCCATGTAATTGTAACTCCTCTGTACAGTATGTTCACAAATAAAATTAAATTAAATTAAAAAAAAAAAAGAAAATGGAGCCACTGAGAAGATGGGTGTACCAGTTTGCTTGATAATAGCTCTGCCTCAGGTGAGATTCTGTAGGTGAGATTCTGTATGGGTAAGCTCTCTGGGCATGAGGCAGTTCGGGGTGGGTGGGAGGGCTGGGGGCTGGGAGCACTTCATGTCTGGTGTGTTTCCAGTCACCTCTGGCTATATCACATACACCAGCTGTAATGTGGACATTACACTGCTGTAATGTGGGCAGCGTCCAACAGACTGTCCAGCACAGGAGCCGTTCTCTGGTCTCAGGCAGCACTGTTCCCATTGACCAGCTGGCCCTGTGCCTTGGCCTTTGGTGGCCACCGTTTCTCTCCACTTCAGAGAAACTTGAGATTCCACAGGTGGGGAAGGCCTTGGGAATCTTGTCCTTACTTATTTTTATTTTATTTTATTTTATTTTTGGTGCCTGTCCAGGGGCTTGAACTCAGAGCCTGTGTGCTATCCCTGAGCTTTTTTTTGCTCAAGGCTAATGCTCTAGCAGTTGAGCGACATCTCCACCTCCAGCTTTTTTTGGTAGTTAATTGGAGATGAGACTTTTTAAAAAAGTTCAGGCTGGCTTTGAACTACAATCTTCCTGAATAGCTAGGATTATAGGTATGAGCTACCAGTGACCAGTTTGTCTTTATTTCTTAACTGCAAGCCAAAAATTAAGTCTGGTTGGAAGCCAAGCTGAATTCCAGGTTACTAACCTCAGGTTCTGTGAACAGCCAAAGCCCACTGTGTTGGAATAAAACTCAATTTGCTAGTATGGAAAGTATCAGAAGTTAGAAGTGGGACTTGCAAGAGGTGTCTCAATGCTTCTCTTTGGTAATTTCCTTCTCGTTGACTTTTAAAAATAGAGTTTTCAGTAGGTAGGGATATGAACTTGTCTCTTGTTTGGTGAGACTTTGTTTTCTGGGACGCTGGCTGCGCCGTGGATGTGGACTGCAGGGGGAGGGGCTCCTTCTGGAGGCAGAAACCCAGCAGGCAGGCATCCTCTGAGCCTCAGCCTCAGGAGCACAGCACTGAGTCCTGCCAGCACCAGTGCTCTGAGACCTGGAGGGCCGTGCTGATGACAGGGAAGAAAACTGCTCATTAGGAGTCTGTCTTGCCATTTTCCAGGAGGGATTTGAAGTCGCTTACATAATATGCACAACATAAAAAAGAACTTTTGTTTAGTTTTTTCTTAAGAAAAAAAATAGAGCTGGGCACCAGGGGCCCACGCTTGTAATCCTGGCTACTCAGAAGGCTATCCAAGTACCACACTTCAAAGCCAGCCCAAGCCGGAAAGTCTATGAGACACTTAGTTCCAATTAACTACCAAAAAAGCTAGACGTGAGGCTATAGCTCAGGTGGTAGAGTGCTAGCCTTCCTTGGGCAAAATGATCAGGAACAGTATTCAGGCCCTGAGTTTAAGCCCCAGAACTGACATAAAAAAAGAAGAACAAAGAAAAAGGAAAAGGTTAGTGGACCTCAGAATGAATTAAGCTTCTTTCTTTCTTTTTTTTGTCCAGTCCTGGGGCTTGAATTTAGGGCCTGGGGACTGTCCTTGAGTTTCTTTTGCTCAAGGCTAGCACTCTACTACTTGAGCCACAGCGCCACTTGTGGCTTTTTCTGTGTATGTGGTACTGAGGAATCAAACCCAGGGCTTCATGCATGCTAGGCAGGCACTCTACCACTAAAGCACATTCCCAACCACCCAACCACGATCATTGGTTTTTAACTTGTGCTGTGGACACCTATGGGCTGTGGCATTGCTGGGTTCCTGAGTGGACCAGTGTTCTATAGGTGACTGTAGATACTTCACGCAAAAGAGTTATTCTGAAATATATAGAGGTTTTTTTTCAAGTGTTTATAAGTGAACATTAATTTGATCAAACTACTGAATTCATTGCAAATTTTCTCAGTTTGAGTAATAACTTGCCTTGTGTGTTCAGAAGATTTTGACATCTAGCTAGGCAGGTTCTTACTCAAATCACATGAACCATGAGAATTTAGAATGTCCTATCTTACACTAATACTTCACAGCATAGCAAAACCTGTAGCTTTATTAAGTAGAATCCTTTGTAGGCATTGTTACCCTGTGTGTGTTAAATCATATTATTTTGATGATATGAAGTACTTGAGGGCACTAAGGGCTCCTGACAGTCCTCAGATCCATGGCTGAGGTTGGCTGTGGTCCCCGTGTGGACTGGCCTTGTCACCTGACCCCCTGCCCTTGTGACCTGGGTGAGCAGTGTGGTATTCCAGCAGGCAGGTTGGTCCAGAATGCAGCAAGACTGGAAGGGCAGCACTGTGGTGGTACACACCTGGGCCAGAGGTGAGTGGGGGCCTGGGGGTGGAGCTGTCACCACTGTCCTACTGATGGTCATGCAGAGTGAGGCTGGATGGGCCAGAGGACTCCGGGTCTGGGCCCCGCCAGAGAGAAGGAGGCATGACCTGGAGTGGCATTTGCTGGGAGTTGACCTGTGGCACAAGGCAGGCTTACCTTGCCTCTCTCTGTGCTTCAGTGTTCTGATCTGCAAAGTAGAAGTAATGAGGATAGTGGAAAATGTGTAAAATAACATAGAAAGTAGTGAGGATTAACTGAGTTACATGCAGAGTGCTTAGCACAGTGCTGAGTACTAAGTAAGGACTCGTCCACACTGAAGATGTTGCCCTGTTTCAGTTATTCTCACTTCCAACTTGAAACCTTCCAGAGTTTGACCTGGCTATAGGCCAAGGTAGAAAGTACTCCATATTGCCTTGCAGTTCTAGATCTCTTCATCTTTCAGGAAGAACCTAACAAGGCCCTTGGGTGACTGTGTAGGAGGGTGGGTTCTGCTGTCCCAGCACACAGGCTGCCCCCCAACTCCTCGGCCTGGGGTGGGTTCTGCTCCCTCAGTTGTCCCCTCTCCTCCGACACCCCCCCAGCTCATTAGCCTGTGGTGGGGTTCGTCTTCATCCCTGTGGCTCTCCAGGATTCATGCTGCATGCACAGTATGTGCTGTTCTGCTCTGAAGCTCAGCTATTGCTGGGCAAAGGCAGGCAGCTGTTTACCTGCCTGTCTCGGTAGGCGACCTGTGCAACCCCCTATCCATCAGTGACCGTCCCACCCTTTATCTCCTTATCCGACCTCTGCCTTCTTAGGAAGGTATGCCTCTGTTCCCGGCCAGCGCTCCTGGCCTGGTGTGTCCTTGCTCCTCACCCCTGCAGGCGCTTGCCTCCCGAGCTCTCGGGAAGATGTGCTTCTGTCTGTGGCACCCCGAAGTGGATACAGATGTTCTCTGACTGGGTAGTCAGACCTGGCAACACCAGGATGTTAGGAATATCCTGCCTGCCACAGTGGGGCTAGCCCTGCGTATACTTCTGCTCTCCACAGTGAGCTGAGCTCACCCCACTTGTACACTCTTCCTGTCCAGTACCACCCCCTTGCTCACCTACAGGCTCCAGCATTGCACTCACATGCACTCAGTCCCTGTGTTCAGGGACAGCCAGGTACTGTCTGTGGTCCCTGGACTCTGAAGGTGCTGGCTGGATGGTTTGCCCTGGATCCACCTGTCATGTAGCCTTCCACCAGGGACAGCTCTGGGTGCGGGGTGAAGGTGGAGCTGCTTCTTTCCTGCAGTGGGTTCCCTACTTATGCGGCCCTGCCAGCTCTGAAAGCAGCAGGGATCCTGACATCCAGGATTGGCGGTGTCAGGCAGACCAGAGGGGCTATGGTAAGCCAATGTTGGGACTCAGTTGTAGAATGCTTGCCCTGGTGTACACCAAGACCTGAGTTGAATCCCAGGACCAAAGAACAAGTACATGAAGGAATACATGTGCAGGCCCAGTTAGAGATTGTTGAAGAGCATGACTGCCATGGAGTCAGATCCAGGGGCTAGGGGCAGAATGGCACTGGGTGCACCTGCAGCACCTGCCTCTGCTCTGGGTGGAGCCTGGAGTGTGGAGCTGTTGGCAGGAGCCGGGTAGCAGGGAGGGTGCTGGGTGCTGGAGCTCCTCCAGCGCTGGCACTGAGGTCTTCGGGTTCTCTGGTGTGGATTCTGCAGGTGTCTCTGTGACAGTAAAACTGCCATTGGTACTAGTTTTAGGTGCTAAATAGAAAACCCCAAAGGAGAAAAGGAAAACTAAAAACTGCTTGGTAGAAAATGATGCTAATTACAGTAATTTAGGCAGTATGTTGTTAGTGTTCATGGTACACATAGTACCAACTTCTTTCTCATGAGACACCAGGATGGCTCGTTCATTTTCTGTAGGCAGTGCACCCACACTTAGTGACCCATCTTCACTTGGCACCCTGTGGCTCAGAGGAGGTTCAATGAGCTTAGCTTGGAAGACTCTGCCCCTAGAGGTGCTGAGCATGGGGTGGACAGGGCCATCCCTTCCCATGTGCCGAGGGGTCCAAGGAGAGACCATCACCTGCTGCCAGGCTGGCCTGGTGTGGACCAGTGTCAGGCTGACAGCATGCTGATAATTAGAGTATGCACAACATATACATGTGTGTTTCATGCGTGGATATGCACATGCATGACCATATGTGTCCACATGTAGAGTGTCATGAACCCCTCTGTGAGCTCTGAGATGATCTTTTCTGCAGAAGTCTTTTCCTCTCAAGCTCTCAGGTGTGCCTGGGCTTTCACTCCCTTCTCAGCAAGCAAAGGCTGCGTCAGCCTTCCCAGGCCTTGCTCTGTGGCCCTCATGCTAATGAAAGTGTGTTGCGCTCACCTTCTTTGAGGGGATTTTGTTTGTAGCATTAGTGACTGGTCTTGGGCCAGGTCCTCAGTGCCCTCCTGGTGGTGGCGGTGCTGGTGCCCTTCTCTGCTGAGTCAGGACCCAGGTGTGCAGGGCTCTATCAGCATCGTGGCCTGACCTGACCTCCCAACCCCCCGTGCCCAAGGTTGTAGGCGGTGTACTGTGTTCTAAGTTCATGATGTTAGACTGAAATCTGATGCTGTTAATGGTTAAGAACCATGTCAAATGGGAAGAGGGCCCTCATAACGAGGGTAGTGTCTATGGTCAGTTGCAGCAGCACTGGTCTTCCTTCTCTTGGGTTCATTCCTCAAGTGTGGGCTGCCCCTCACCGTGCTCTGTCCTCTGAGAGGACTAAGCCCTGCCCCATCCCATGGACTCAGCCGGTGGATAGGGAGGGCCCCAACAGCAGCAGGAAGAACAAAGTTGACAGGAAGCCGCTGAGCTGTGCAGGAGGGCTTCTGGGAGCTGCCTGGAGACACGCCCCTCTCCTTTCCTGAGGAGACTCCTCTGGGGTCTGTGCTGTCACAGTCCTAGGAAGGACACAGGCCTGGGAAGCCTCTGGAACTGGGCTCTGTGCCCTGAGTCCTTCTGCTCTCCTGTGCTTGGCATGGGGAGCTCTGTCTGATGTGTGGGAGGGTGTCGCTAGGGCGGTTCTGAACCACAGGTGTAGTTCCCTCCATAGAATAAGCACGGTTGGTAGCCTGCCCTCAGGGTGTGTGTCCAGTCACCCGTTAGCACTGGTCCTCCCAGCACTCCCAGCACTAGGGGCCACATCCGAGAGTGGCAGTAGGGCCTGCTGTCTGGACAGGTGCTCAGGACCTGTTTCCCGGGTGAGCTGGCGTGAGCTCTTAGAGCTGCCGGAACTTGTTTGGTGACAACAGGTCATACATTTTTCATACAAGTTACTTTTCACTTAAAAAAACCACCCACAGCAGAAAGACGGCTTTGCCCAGCCAGTGTGCCGTGCTGACCTCTGTCCTCCCCAGTGGCCATTCACACCCCTCAGCCATGGGTGCAGAGGTAGACAGAGCCATGGTGCTGAGGGGCAGAGCTGACCTGTGCCTGACCCCACAATCAAAACCACAGGTTGTTGTCTTTCTCAGTCTTTTTCACACCCACACATACACAACACACACAGAGAGTAGTTCTACAACTCCGAGGAATGTGGCCAGAGGAAAGTTACGTGAGTTCTGTGCTAGCTCAGTGCTAGTTGAGGTCTGGGGGGTGGGGGTGGGGGTGGGGAAGGGGATTACAGTTGACTGAGCACAGGGAGGAGTTGCTGGTGACTGAGGTCAAAAGGAATTCTCACTTGCCACAGCTAGCTTGGATACCATTACCATGGTCCTTTAAATGTTGTTATTATTATTGTTTGCAATGCTGGGGATTACTCTTTAAAAATATTCTATCTCAGATGTGTGCCAGTGACTCATGCCTATAATCCTAGATACTCAGGAGGCTGAGATCTGAGGATCGTGGTTCAAAGCCATCCTGGGCAGGAAAGTCTGAGAGACTTTTATCTCCAATTAACTCCCAGAAAACTGGAAGTGGCACTGTAGCTCAAGTGGTAGAGCACTCGCCCTGAGCTGAAGAGCTCAGGGACGGCACCCAGGCCCAGAATTCAAACCCCATGATTGACCAAAAAACCAAAAAAAAAAAAAAAAAAAAACCAAAAAACTATCTCAAAAAATCCAAATTAAAAATTAAAATATTGCCAGATACCAGTGGCTCATGCCTGTAATCCTAGTTACTCAGGAGGCTGAGATTTGAGGATCTCGGTCCAGAGCCAGCCTTGTTAGAAAAGTCCCATGAGAATCTTGTCTCCAGTTAACCACTCAAAAGCTGGAAGTATCACCGTGGCTCAAGTGGTAGAGCGCTAAGCCTTGATCACAAAGAGGCCTAGGGACAACACCCACAATCAACGAATGAAGTATGTGGCTATGCTGTGGACAGCTGGTGGGGGTGAGGTGAGTGGCTACACTGGGGACAGCTGGTACAGGTGAGGTGGATCATTGCACATGTGGACAGCTGGTGCGGGTGAGGTGGGTGGCTGCACATGTGGACAGCTGGTGCAGGTGAGGTGGATCATTGCACATGTGGACAGCTGGTGCGGGTGAGGTGGGTGGCTGCACATGTGGACAGCTGGTGCGGGTGAGGTGGGTGGCTGCACATGTGGACAGCTGGTACAGGTGAGGTGGGTGGCTGCACATGTGGACAGCTGGTACAGGTGAGGTGGGTGGCTGCACATGTGGACAGCTGGTACAGGTGAGGTGGGTGGCTGCACATGTGGACAGCTGATGCAGGTGAGGTGGGTGGCTGCACATGTGGACAGCTGGTACAGGTGAGGTGGATCATTGCACATGTGGACAGCTGATGCAGGTGAGGTGGGTGGCTGCACATGTGGACAGCTGGTGCAGGTGAGGTGGGTGGCTACACATGTGGACAGCTGGTGCAGGTGAGGTGGGTGGCTGCACATGTGGACAGCTGGTGCGGGTGAGGTGGGTGGCTGCACATGTGGACAGCTGGTGTGGGTGAGGTGGGTGGCTGCACATGTGGACAGCTGGTGCAGGTGAGGTGGGTGGCTGCACATGTGGACAGCTGGTGCAGGTGAGGTGGATCATTGCACATGTGGACAGCTGGTACAGGTGAGGTGGATCATCGCACATGTGGACAGCTGGTGCGGGTGAGGTGGGTGGCTGCACATGTGGACAGCTGGTACGGGTGAGGTGGGTGGCTGCACATGTGGACAGCTAGTGCGGGTGAGGTGGGTGGCTGCACATGTGGACAGCTGGTGCAGGTGAGGTGGGTCATCACACAGGTGGACAGCTGGTGCAGGTGAGGTGGGCCATCACACATGTGGACAGCTGGTGCAGGTGAGGTGGGTGGCTACACATGTGGACAGCTGGTGCAGGTGAGGTGGGTGGCTGCACATGTGGACAGCTGGTGCAGGTGAGGTGGGTTATTGCACATGTGGACAGCTGGTGGGGGTGAGGTGGGTGGCTGCACTGGGGACAGCTGGTGCAGGTGAGGTGGATCATTGCACATGTGGACAGCTGATGCAGGTGAGGTGGATGGCTGCACATGTGGACAGCTGGTGCAGGTGAGGTGGATCATCGCACATGTGGACAGCTGGTGCAGGTGAGGTGGGTGGCTGCACATGTGGACAGCTGGTGGGGGTGAGGTGGGTGGCTGCACATGTGGACAGCTGGTGGGGGTGAGGTGGGTGGCTGCACATGTGGACAGCTGGTGCAGGTGAGGTGGGTGGCTGCACATGTGGACAGCTGGTGCAGGTGAGGTGGGTCATCGCACATGTGGACAGCTGGTGGGGGTGAGGTGGGTGGCTGCACATGTGGACAGCTGGTGCAGGTGAGGTGGGTGGCTGCACATGTGGACAGCTGGTGCAGGTGAGGTGGGTCATCACACATGTGGACAGCTGGTGCAGGTGAGGTGGGTCATCGCACATGTGGACAGCTGGTGGGGGTGAGGTGGGTGGCTGCACATGTGGACAGCTGGTGCAGGTGAGGTGGGCCATCACACATGTGGACAGTTGGTGCAGGTGAGGTGGGTCATTGCACATGTAGACAGCTGGTGCAGGTGAGGTGAGCCATCATGTGGACAGCTGGTGCAGGTGAGGTGGGCCATCACACATGTGGACAGCTGGTGCAGGTGAGGTGGGCCATCACACATGTGGACAGCTGGTGCAGGTGAGGTGGATGGCTGCACATGTGGACAGCTGGTGCAGGTGAGGTGGGTGGCTGCACATGTGGACAGCTGGTGCAGGTGAGGTGGGTCATCCCACATGTGGACAGCTGGTGCGGGTGAGGGGTCATCGCACATGTGGACAGCTGCTGCGGGCGAGGTGCGTGGTCGCATATGTGGACAGCAGTGTGTGACCACATGCCATCACTTGAGCTTGCTATTCTTTTACCTTGTGTGCTACCAGCTTGGGCCTTGGGGTGGGAACCTGGGTGGATGGTCAGGTGGGAAAGTGGAACGTTTATTCAGGTGTCATTCACTGTAGAAATAGCAAGGAATAAGAAGTGTGCTCAGAAAGGTTGATAGTGCCACTACATCACAGCATGCACAGCTAGGAGGAACAGCAAAGCGATGAGCAAATGAAGAGAATGACTCAAACTTTGCAAAGTATACCACACCTATGTGCATTATCAGTGTCCATTGCCTGCAAAGGCATTCTAGACTCCAAGAAGAGGAAACCCATTAGAAAAAGTGGGCTGACAGCCTGTAGGCCACTGGTCTGAGATCTAATCAAACTAGTCAAAGAGCCAACAAGTGCAAGAAGCCAAGTAGATGGATACATGAGGACATGGGAGGTAGTATGGCACCTCTGGTGCTTATGACCTGCAGATTGACTGTACTTGGTAGCAGGAACAGGAAACAGGGCCACACAGGCAAAGTACAGGACTTCCACTTAATCTGCAGTGTTGTCATTCTTAGACATAAAAGCATATACCACACACGGGGTTAGTATTTGCTAGGTTTGGATGGTGGAAATCTAGTCATTTTTACCTGCTGCGAGGTATTTTTTTCTTCATTAAAGAAATACATTCCCTTACAGACTTAATGCATAAGAAACCCTGTGTCTTTCCTGTTTCTGTTGTGAATTCATTAAGTTTGACAGGGTGACAGTCCATCTGTGCCCTTCTTGGAGTGGAAATTTCTCCTAGTCCCCATTTTGCTTCTCTCTCTCATCCCTTCTCTTTTTAAGTGGGAAGCTTTACAGGACAGTAAGTACAGAGCCTCCGGAGGCCCTGGCCAGCTGTGGTGTCCACTGCTGGATGGGTCCCTGGCCTCCTTGCTGCACAGTGAGCTTTGGGAGCCATTTGTGCACATCAGATGCCATTATTCATGCTGGTGTTGGCGGCTGCTCCTGAGTGAGGCAGTGTGGCAGCTCCTGAGCCTCTGTCCTCCATCGACATTGCTTCGGGCCTGCAGCAGAGGTTCTGACCAGGCTGAGAAGGACTCTCAGGGTTCCTCTCCTTCATCTGGGAAGAGAGAAGTTGCCTGCGGTCCTGTGTGCATAACAGAACCAGGCATGCCGTGTGGTCCTTCTTAGCTCCTCTGTCCTCACTGGTCAAACCCATTGCTGGGAAATGGTGACCTCCAGACCTGGTTTTGCTCAGGACAGTCTGGGCATAGTTTATAACAACTTTAAGATGTCAAAATCAATAAAAAATAAATTAATAATAAAATAAATGCATTGCAGTGGTAGACTCTGAAGGGTGATTAGTCCTAGTCCCTGTGACCCCCAGGGCGTGTGAAGACAACTTGGTGCCCTCTCCCAGCTCTGGCTCTCCTGCTTTGTTGCCCCCAGAGAGCCACCCTGCTCCCAAAAGAGAGGCTGTGCTCCATCAGCGCAGATGTTGGACATCCTGTCTCATCTGCCCCCTGCTTGTAGCTCACCTGAGGTGGGCTGTGAGAGTCAGTCACTCAAATAGGAACAACTGCTAAGATCTGAGTTCCTGTCCCAAGCTTTGAAGTGACTTTGATGAACTTCCAGGTCAGTGGACTCTGGGCCCTTCTTCCTCTCCTGACATCTTGAGATTGGTCTGGGCTGGCCGGCCAGCAGGTGCATCCTAGCAGGCCACGCCTCAGGAGAAGCCTCTTCTCCCCACCCCCCATTCCCTCGCCTCCACACACACTCAGGACTCCTGTTTCTAGGCTTCACAGAGTATGTGTTGACACACTCTCTTGATTACTAGAAATAGCTACTTTTTTTTTCTGTTCCTCAGGACTGATATGGATCTTCAGATTTTCTTTGCTGTTTTAGCTAAGCATTGTCTCAGCAGTGTAAACAAACTTCAACTGTCATTGAGTGGCAGGACTTCAGCTTGGTTTCTACCAACTCTGTAGTCTTAGTAGTGGGTCCTCATGGCCTGTGGCTGGAAATGTGCAGGTGCGCAGGCAGCCAGGGAGGACAGTGGGTGGACATCATGTGGACAGTGGGAGGGCTTCATGGCCTTTTCCCACCAGCACTAGTTCCACCCATTGTGGAGTCCTGGAGATGGGGCAGGAATGCTGGTCAGCAGCTCACTAGTGCTTTGTGCCACCTGGCAGAGTGGCTCTCTGTGCTGCTCTGCCATACCTGATTCTAACTGGGGTCAGAGGGCCAGTGCTGACCATCCACTACAGATGCCCTCAGCGGGGGCAGGACAGCCTGCCTCAGCTCTTGGTGCTCTGGCATACTGGGTGGTAGAGCAAGTGGCACTTGGGTATCTGGACAGAGTGTTTGTCCTCCTGCCATGTAGGGAGACAGCATGTGTGCTGACAGCTGTCCCACAGTCGCTCACCTGGACCTGGAGTTGTGTCCAGCTGGTTTTCATGCACTGCATTTCCAGGTATATCTGATAGTCGGACCTGGTTGGGACTAGGGGGATGGGGGGTGGGGAGGGGCTGCTTTGCCACTCAGGACAGGAAATTCCTGGAGGGAGTGAACTCTTCTTCTAGTGAGACTTTCCTCCAGAAACTCCCCAATCCAGAGTCCACACCTTCCTCCACGTGCTCTCATCCACTTCCCACCTTTAGACACCACACCTCTTTCCTTTTTCTTTCTTTCTTCCCTTCTTCTTCTTCTTCTTTTTTTTTTTTTTTTTTCAGTTGTGGGGCCTGAACTCTGCGCTTGGGCTCTGTCCCTCAGCTCCTCAGTTCAAGGCTAGTACTCTACCACTTGAGCCACAGCCCCACTTTGACTTTTTTTTTTCTACTTAAGTGGTGCTGAGGAATCGAACCCAGGGCCTTATGCATGCGAGGCAAGCACTCTACCACTGAGCCACCTTCCCAGCCCTCCACACCTCTTTTCTGACCACTGCCCTCCTCTAACCCAGGGCAGCATGGACACTCAGGACAGAGCCTGAGCCAGTGTTGGATTAACCAGACAGGCTGGGCCTCAGCCTGCTTGCCTTCTGTTCTTTGCCCTGGAAATGTCAGAAGTCTCATCTGGTACTCTCAGCAGCCTGCGTGGCATGAGCTGGTAGCATGGAAACGTTCTTCCTTCCTGACAGTAGTTTCCATGTATATCCGCCCTATCAATTCTGGTGCTGCTGGGCACTATGTGGGATGTTGCACGTTTTGTCTGGAACTGTGCCAGGAGCTGGGAGATGAGGTATACAGCCTGCAGTGGCATGCTGAGGGACATGTGCCTTGTAGAGTAGGGGTGTCTGTATGGGGCCATACTCTAAACTGGGTTGAGAAGGTGCAGGGGTGTCTGTGCAGTGTTGCCCGTGTTCATGGTGACATCTCGTCGGGCACCATGGTCTCTGGCTGATCTGTCCTCACTCTGCCTGCTCTGTTCTCATCCCCTCTGCCGCCCTACTTGGCCCCTCTCCTTGTCTGATTAGTATTCCTCTGAGGACATTTGTGTGACACAGTTAGGATTAAGAAACGGCTGAGAGAATGAAGGTAGCAGTGGGATTTTTACGTGAACTTTAGGCTCCAGATGAAACATTTTGTCAGGTTTTCATGGTAAATCACAGGCTTCAAGAAAACGCACAGGCGCTTGTTGGGAACCGTGACCCCCAACTCAGTCCCAGGAGAACCGTTCACCTGGGTATCGTTGGATTAACCAGATAAGAACAACTTGGCAACATTTCTTGGTGCTGATCCTAATGAAGCAGGAGCACAGGTTACTTCATTAATGGATGGATGGGAAACAACCCCCCTCCCGCCTCCGTTGGATGGCCTGTTCTGAAGGGGTGGTTTGGGCATTGATCTCCAGGTGGAGGTGCCTCAGGACATGATTGGCTTATAAGTGTGGATTTCAGGGATGTCCCCTTAGGGTTTTCGGATGTCACTGTTGTCAGACATGTACCACTTGAGGGCAGGGGTAGGGATGGTGAGGTTATCTGTCAGAGTCCAGCCAGGGCCAGCTTAGCATGACTTCACTTGCTGAGCTGTGTGCTCACTTTTCAGCCCCCACTGGTGGGGAGGACCTTTGAACCTCTGGGCCCCTGCTCTGCCCTGGGTCCTGCCTGCCTCCTGTCTGCTCACTGATCACCGTGCTTCCCTTGTGTTGTGCATCCTGGGAGCATAGGGTCTGGGCTGGCTTGTCAGCTGTGCACAGTCCTGAGGAGCTGTGGGGTGGGGTTTGCGATTGTGGGTGGCAGTAGTTCTCTGAACTCTGAAGGACATTGTGAATAAGGAAGGACTGTTGGAGACCCCAGCCATAAGGCACGGGGCTCCCCCGTGCCCCAAAATTCTGTGATTCTGGACAGTCTCCAGGCTGTTCCTGAAATCTTATCATGGCCGTTGGCTCAACCTCAAGAGTTCTTAAGTGGTATTTAGGAGCTGGCTTTACAGAAATACAAATGAGTAAGTCTGATATTCTGAAGAGATAAGTTTTCCTTACATCTTACTCATATAAAATTCCAGGGTCTCTGTGGAGGCTGAGATTGGGAGGGCTGCCCTTTCAGACCAGCCCTGGCAAAAGTTGACACAGACTTGCCTCCATGGAAGTAGCTGGGTGTGGTGGCGTGTGCCTTTTATCCTAGCCTTGACAGAAGCCAAACATAGGTGGATTGAGCTTGAGGTACATGCCTGGGTGAGAAGCAAGCTCCTGTTTCAACCCCTACAGGAAATGGTTGTGGGTGAGGCATAGAGCAGAGTGCTTGTGTGAAGCCCAGAGTTCAAATCCTAATGTTGCAAAAAAAAAAAAAAAAACACCTCTCTGCTGCCTCAGAGTTCTCCCCATTCCAGTTCCTCAGCATCTTCTGGCTTGAGGCCAAGCAGAGGCTTAAGTGTTGGCCTCAGAAGTTCGCTCCCTTGGGGCTGGGAAGGTGGCTCAGTGGTAGAGCGCTTGCCTTGCATGCCTGAGGCCCTGGGTTCGATTCCTCAGCACCACATAGGCAAAAAAAAAAAAAGCCGGAAGTGGCGCTGTGGCTCAAGTGGTAGAACGCTAGCCTTGAGCTGAAGAGCTGAGGGACAGCACCCAGGCCCAGAGTTCAGGCCTCATGACCGGACACCCCCCCCCCAAAAAAAGAAAATTCGCTCCCTTGTCCACAAGAGCTGAGGGACAGCACCCAGGCCCAGAGTTCAGGCCTCATGACCAGACACCCCCCCCCAAAAAAAAAGAAAATTCGCTCCCTTGTCCACAGGACTTACTGTGGCCCCTGTGGAGGTACAGAGAAGTTTGCACTAGCTGAGAATCGCTCCTGCACTCTGGGTGTCCTTGGGCACAATCCTGGTGGAGGGGTTCATCTCTAAGCCCCACCCCTGTATGCACAGTGACCCTCTCATTCTCAGGGCTGGACTTGAAAGGAGTGTGTGTGTGTGCAGGTAAGGGAGATGGAGTCTCCAAGCCAGATGCTTCCTTCTGTAGACTTGCAGTTGTGTGGAGGAAAAGTGGAAACAGTTAAGTGCGCATCTGAAGTCCCTGCAGAGTGGGCACCCTCCTATTCCCGGGTAAAGGGTCAGTTTGGTCTTTGCTGCCTTTTTAAAGTCAGAGAGGAGTAAACCATCAGATGCAAAATGAGCCATATATAGGCCATGGCAGAACCTGCTGTCAGAGGTGCGGAGCATTGGAGTCCAGGGGACTGGGGGCCACCGTATAAATCTGTAATACACAGCCTGAGAACATCCCACGCCCTTTGCGTGGTCATCTCCAAGAGCTGGCCTGACTTTCTGGGCTTTTGTTCTCTGCCCCAGCTTGACACTGGCTTCTGGCCGTCCCAGCTCTCAGCTCTGGCCTGTAGTTTCTTCCCTTCCTCTGAACATTTTGCGTTTCTGTTTCCCACCCATCCTGCATCTTTGTAGCTTGTTCTTCCCCTCATACCACCTCCCAAGATTGTGTCTGTCCTGCTGCTGTTCTCACAGCTCCCTCCCTGGCTTGAGAGCTGTGTACTGGGAGACAGCTCTGGTCTTCGGGCCACAGTGCTGTGCGGAGCCTGCGGCCTCCCACAGCCAGCTCCATGGCTGGTGGTGGCGATGTGCAGCTGAGGCTCTAGTGAGTTAGCGTCCCCTGGGTGGAGGCTGAAGTTTTAGGAATTTGCATGGATCACAGGCAGCTTATTCCTCAGCCCATAGCCAGCTGAACTGTGATTTCTGATGGTTCTGCGTATGTTGTTACCCAATTTGTCAGTGTTTTCACTAAACAGTGTGCCATAATTACTGACTCAGAGCTTTTTGTTGGCCTTCATTAGATATATATTCAATATTTTCAAGTAAGCATACAGTGCAGTGGGAGGCAAACCCACATGTAGACTCACATGTATTTGTTTGTGAATTTGGATGCCTTTGCTTGGCTTTCTGGCTAACTGGTCTTCAGAAGGGGAAACTCCGTACTGGTGATAACGCAGAAGTGGCCGGGTTTCCTCGCCTGCCATGTGACAGTTTCAGGCAGTTGCTTGGAGGACACTGGTCTAGATGCATGTTGTGGGCATTTGTCCTGTACTTGGTGGAACTTGCCACCCTCAGGGCTGTCCCTGCGGTGCGTTGGCTTCTTATTCTACTGTTGAGAATGGTTGGAGACACCTGAGGCTTGGGTGTGCATCTGTTGTGGTGCGTGGGTGATCGGTGGCAGGGCTTGGGTGGTTGTGAGCTGGGACGGCAGAGGCTTGACAGCCCCTGTCCTCAACGCTCTTGATCTTTGTCTTGCTCATGGAGCAGCACTGCTGTCCACACCCAACCTGGGCAGCATGCTGGTCACCTTTGCTGGCCACAGTGTACTCAGGCTTCCCCAGCACCAACCTGGGCTCCAACCCTGTTCCCAACAGACATAGAGGCCACGGGGCTACCCTGTGAGATCCAGGACTGTGGGCTTTGCCAGGGGCTAAGTACTTCCAAGGCAAACTGCAGGAGCAGGCATGAGAGCAGCATTCTTGGCATCCATGGCTAGAGGTTGGGCCCTATGGCTTCATGCTGCACCTTTCTCTCTGGTCTCTCCAGAGGCTGGGAAGGGGAGCCTGGCCTCAAAGGTGACACTATAACTGTCTCCACCCCTCACCCCCAGAGGCCTGAGCTCAGCAGAGTGAGGTGTTCCCAACTCTGTGAGCATAGACACGTGTGTAGCAAATCTGTGGAGGCAGTGTGCAGCATATCTGCAGCTTGAGTCTGTGAGCATAGACACTGTGTGTAACAACTCTGTGGAGGCAGTGTGTAGCGTGTGCAGCTTGAGTCTGTTGAGCATAGATGTGTGTGTAACAGCTCTGTGGAGGCAGTGTGCAGCATATCTGCAGCTTGAGTCTGTGAGCATAGATGCGTGTATTACAGCTCTGTGGAGGCAGTGTGCAGCATATCTGCAGATTGAGTCTGTGAGCATAGATGCGTGTGTAGCAGATCTGAGGAGGCAGTGGATGCAGTGTGTAGTGTATTGTAGCATGCATTCATGCCATGGCTGCAGGATGTTGCTGCATGGGTGAAAGGATACTGATGGCTTCCAGGCTATCCCTGTGTCTGTACAGGCAGGCATTAAGCATGGGATGCTCAGGTCTGAGGCTGGATGTATGGCTCATTTCCTGTTAGCCCAGCTCCTCAGGGGATTGCCAGATCTGGTAAGCCCAGGCTAGTCCTGGAAAAAGTTAGAGTTCATTTAATGAAAGAAGCCATGCAGGATGGTACATGCCTTTACTCCCAGCTACCTAGGAGGCTCCAGGTAGAGGATCACCATCCAGGCTAACCCCAGGGGAAAGACAAAGTATACTATCTGAAAAAAGGATTAAGTGGTATAGCTCTTTTTAAGCAAGCACAAGGTTCTGAGTTCAAACCCAATACTGCCAAGATATAAAAATAAAAGCCAGTGTAGTGTGGGAGGCTGATGAAAACTAGTTCTGCTGGCCATTTCCTTACTGCCTTTGCCTGTTTCCCAGGAAAGCCAGTCTGGCCCTGTCATCCCCAGCTGCTTCTGCTGGGCACAAGTTGGGAGATTTCTGTTACCATGTGGTGAATCAGGTGAAACTGGCTATTTGGACTCCCGCTGCGTGGCCTGATAACCGGAGAGTATGTCAGGGGCCGGTTCTTGTGCGTCTGTCCTGCCTGCCCCGGTCCCCGAACCCTGGGATCCCAGTGTGTCTTTCGGGTCCCAGACTGAAGTGGGCCCTGAGAAAGCCCCAGTCACCTATTACAATTCATGTTTCTTTCCAGTTCTAGAGCTGGAAAATCATGACCTAGGTCAGCCAGTGTTTAATGATGTCCAGCAACTGGATGATCAATGTGCTTTTGTGTCTAAATGATGTGTGTTTAAAAATACCTTCCTGGAAACAATGGAGGGGGTAACAATGTTCAAGAGGAAGTGTACTCATTACCCCACTCATGTAACTGTAACCCTCTGTATAGAATCTTTACAATAAAAAAATTAAAAAAAAAAATTAAACATAAAAAAAAAAAAGAATGATGCTCTGAGGTCAAACCCTGGTTCTATAATAAAGGATACATTATATGAAGATCAAAAAAAAAAATACCTTCCTGGGCCATCAGGAGCCTCACATATACCCAAGATTACTAGGCAAAGGAGACAAACCCAGTCATGCTCACTGATCGTTGGCTAATCAGATGTCCGTGGTGTACATCCACAGTAAGAAGTGAAGGACAGGCTCAGGGTCCTGCCTCACCCACAGTGTCCCTTGTCTTTGACCACAAGTGGCCCCAGGCCCCCAACTGCAAAGATTGGCAGACGATGCCTGGGGAGGGGCAGCCTCATCCCCACCGCTTTCCTTGGGCATCCCATGTGGAAACACCCCAGCAAGCCTGGAGAGGGGCAGCCTCATCCCCGCAGTGCTTCTCGGGCATCCCATGTAGAAGCATGGAGCATTACACCCCAGCCAGCCTGGCTTGGGAATGAAGATGATCACCTTAGGTAGACATGGCTGGACTCAGGCAGAGGAAGGGAGGCCCAGGGGCTTCAGCATTGGCTGAGACTGAGCACATTAGGGGGCTGGGCATTAGTCTTTAATCACACAGGCCCCTGAGGCAGGAACTTCACAGCTCCAAGCAGACACCTCCGTGAGACTGGCTCTGCCATCTGATGCCTGGAAATTTGAACCTTGTCCCAGGAGTCACTGCCTCTAAAATTGATCTGTAATTGAGGCTCAATGACATGCTTGTTCTCTCCCCACAAGGTAATTTGGTTAGTGGGTTTTGCTTGTTTCAGCTGAAATTTAAAACTTCCATAAGGAGACCAGTGTGGGTGCTGGTTTCCAGCCTCTCATCTAAAGCTCACCTTGCCCGTGGTCCTTCTTTTTAGCCACTCTGCTTAGCCGAGGCTGTGGATGGACACACCTGCTGTGGTGGCTTGCAGTATTTCCTGGTTGAATCAGGAATTTGGAAGCATTTTGCCTCCTCCTAAGTGCAGAGAGGTGGCAGTGCATGCTGGGCAGAGGGGACTGTGGACGTGTGTGTCCTGTTGGCTTCAGTTGGGAGTGGGTGACCTTTCCAGTCTGTGGCCTGTTGGGGGTTGCTAAACAGCGTGGTCTTCCCTGTCCATGGCCTGTTGGGGGATGCTGGGCAGTGTGGTCTTCCCTGTCCGTGGCCTGTTGGGGGTGGCTGAACAGCATGGTCTTCCCTGTCCATAATCTCCTGTTAGCTTGAGTTGGTGGCTGGACAGCATGATTTTCCTTGTCCATGGCCTGTTGGGGTGGCTGGACAGAGTGGCCTTCCCTGTACATGGCCTCACCTTATTCTCTCTTCTTCCCAGTGTCTCCCCCCTAGAGCCCCACCAGACACTGGAATACCTTGTGGAAAACAAGCTTTGTTTGTTTGCCTAAAGCTTGCGGGGATCCCACCCACAGTATATTAAGAACTGTGCGTTGTTTTGCTAGGAGAGGTGGGGAGAAGGAAGCTTAGAAGATGGAGGGACTGGAGCTGCCCTGGCCAAGGAGAGTAATGGCTGTTTGGAGTCCCCACAGGAGGGCAGAAGGGCTTTGTTGAGGTGGGACCTGTGTTCCAAGATCCACATGTCTCAAGGGTACAACTCAGGAGCTGGGCGCTGGTGGCTCACGCCTGTAACCCTAGCTATTAAGAGGCTGAGATCTGAAGATCACAGTTAAAGTCCAGCCCGGACAAGAAAGTCTATGAGACTCTTATCTCCTGTTAACCACCAAAAAGCTGGAGGTGGAGCTGTAGCTAAAGTGGTAGAGTGTTAGCCTTAAGTGAAAAAAAGTTCAGGGACAGTGTCCAGGCACTAAGTCCAAACCCTAGGACTGGTGTGCACTTGTGCGTGCACACATACACATATAAAGATGCCCAGGGTCTGGATGTTTGCGTTCTCAGGATCTAGGTATCCAGGGATGATAGCCTCCCTACAGTAGTAGGCAGCTGCATCTTCTCTTCATTTGCTGTCCAGGGTTTTTCTTAGAGAAGTGTTAAACTGTGGCTTCACATTTGTTAGGCAGGTGCTGTTCCACTTGAGCCATACTTTTAGACCATTTTGCTCTGGTTAGCTTTGAGACTGGGTATTACTTTTTTCCCAGGCCAGCCTGGACCTCAGTCCTCTCATTTATGCTTAATGCCACAGTTGAAATGACAGGCCTACACTGCCACAACCAGCCTTTTTCTGGAGCTAGGAGCTCATGAACCTTGTGCCTGGATTGGCCTGAAACCATGATCCTCTCTATCTCAGCCCCTGACTGGCTGAGACCAGTGCTCTGAATTTTTAAGAAGAGGGAGAAGGCAAATACTTTGGAATTTCTTTTTTAAAAAGTATATTTTGAATTTAGTTCTATGAAAGTGTTTATCTGATATAAATATGGCAAAAGCATTAACATTTGTAGTCTTGGTGGCTCGTTCTAAACTCTAGTTTTCTGTGTGAGTTATTTCAAAATGCCCTCCTCTGATCTGAGTGGAAGAACTTAAAAGTGTGTCCCATCCTTAGTGGTCAGGGACCAAATCCAGACCTCAAGCTATGACAAAGTCCCATCCACATCATCTGCACTAGGCAGAAGATAGTCACGGCTGTTTTGGGTCCCGATTGCCAGTCAGGTCCAGTGAGGACAGATCAGGTGTCCTTCCCAAGCCCACTGGGGGCCTTCCTGCACTTAGGCTGCCCACCCCATGGCCCAGACTGCGGCCTCCTGCTGCTGCTTTCCGTATCTGCCTCCTCTATGCCACAGCATCAAAGCATGTCCCTCCACTGTCCGATCACCCCGAATCTGCTCAGATGCCATACAAGAAGTGAGGGTAAAGGGCAGAGCCTAGCTCAGATGCTGAACAGGAAGTGAGAGCACAGGGTGGAGTCTGGCTCCTTTGTGCTGTTGTGAAGCTCATGGGTCTTCTCCTTGTCCACCAGGCGCTCTCCTTTGTACTGTCTGCCAGAAGTACTGCTCTACTCCTCTTAGGACTTGAAGAATCAGTCATTGTGGGCAAAGTCACATGGCTGGCCCAGACTGGCACTATTACTGAGAGAAAAAATGTGTATGTGTGTGCGTGCACGCTGGCCGAGCCCAGCCACAGGAGCCTGCCGCTCACCTGTCCTGTTCAGTGTTTTGTGCAGAAGCCTGTGCTTTGTGGTGATCTGCAGTTCTGGTATTTCTCTGTGGGATGGAAATGACCCCAAGTTCTATTTAAAGAAAGAAAGTTGTTCACATGATTATAGGAGTAGTTGCATCCCCTTGTCCAGAGGTTAGGAGGTTAGGAGAGCAGGAATTAATCTTCACCTTGATGCTTCTGTTGCTCAGTATTGCCAGAGTTGCCTTGCCCGGAATGTCACCACAGGAGCTGTGTCTGTATGGCCACAGTGATGCTGTCTCCAACCCTTGGTCCTGGGTGGGTGTCTAGTCTCCTGAGCACCCTTACTTGGGGGGAGCTAGAATCTTCCAGGATGGGCTTCTACCACCCTGCCTCTTCCCTCCTGGCTGGCCCTGCTCTCTCCCCTCCCGCCCTGCCTGCTCCTGTGCCCACCCTTTGGCCCAGCCCAGCCCCCTCTTCCTTAGCTACAGTCAGTTCTGGTGCTTCTCTCCACTGAGCTCTTACGCTTGCAGGAAAAAGGTGGTGGTGAGATCCAGGGCCCATGGGGCATGGCTTTCTCTATTGGGCCCCTCCCACTGGGCACTCCTGTCTCCATTGGGCCCCTCCTTCTGCCCTTGTGCCTTTTGTAGTCTTGTTGTGTGAGCCTTGGGAATGGGCTGTGCTGGTGCACCTGACAGCCTCTCCCTCACAGCTTTTGTTTGGTTCTTAGGCCTGTGAGCCTCCTGCAGAGGATAGGACCCCACATCAGCATCATGGTGCCTCTCCCCAGTGTAGCAGGGTGTCCAGGGTATGCAATTGTGGCGGGGTGCAGGGCCCCCGAGCACAGGCACTCGGGAGGTGCAGTGGTCCAGCTGGTAGCTAGGAAGTTCCTGCAAGCACCAGCCTTGTGTTGAGTTACACTGTAGGATGTGGTAAAGGACCACACAAGACATACTGCAGTTTGGCCAATGACGTGGCCTCATTTTTTAACTGAAGTAATTTATCACATGCTCAGGAATTGATAGGTAAAGAACTATCTCTGAACTCTGTCTGAATTGCTTCCTGTCTGCACCCAAGTGGTTCCCCTCCTGGAAGAGTTTTCTCCCTAGGTTTCTAGAACTTACTTGGAAGCCTGAAAAGGGGATGTAGTTCAGATAGCTCCAAATGGCTGTTCCCTCTGAGGCCAGGGGGTGCACATGCAACAGAGGCAGGCAGAAGATAACAGCAAGGTAGGAGTACTGGTAGTTACCAGATTGCCCATGGAAACCTGTTATGTTCCCCAGAGGAAGAAGAAAGTATAGGAATAATCACTGTGTGTGCCAGCAGAATGTGCATAGGAATAATCACTGTGTGTGCCAGCAGACTGTGCACAGGAATAATCACCGTGTGTGCCAGCAGACTGTGCATAGGAATAATCACTGTGTGTGCTAGCAGACTGCATAGGAATTGTCACTGTGTGCGCAAGCAGACCATGCATAGGAATAATCGCCGCCTGTGCCAACAGACTGTGCATAGTAATAATCACTGTGTGTGCTAGCAGATTGCATAGGAATTGTCACTGTGTGCGCAAGCAGACTATGCATAGGAATAATCACTGTGTGAGCAAGCAGACCATGCATAGGAATAATCGCCGCCTGTGCCAACAGACTGTGCATAGTAATAATCACTGTGTGTGCTAGCAGACTGCATAGGAATTGTCACTGTGTGCGCAAGCAGACTATGCATAGGAATAATTGCTGCCTGTGCCAGCAGACTGTGCATAGGAATAATCACTGTGTGTGCAAGCGGATTGTACATAGGAATAATCACCATGTGTGCCAGCAGACTGTGCATAGGAATAATCACCATGTGTGCCAGCAGACTGTGCATAGGAATAATCACTGTATGTGCCAGCAGACTGCATAGGAATAATCACTGTATGTGCCAGCAGACTGTGCATAGGAATAATCACCATGTGTGCCAACAGACTGTGCATAGGAATAATCACTGTATGTGCCAGCAGACTGTGCATAGGAATAATCACCATGTGTGCCAGCAGACTGTGCATAGGAATAATCACCATGTGTGCCAACAGACTGTGCATAGGAATAATCACTGTATGTGCCAGCAGACTGTGCATAGGAATAATCACTGTATGTGCCAGCAGACTGTGCATAGGAATAATCACTGTATGTGCCAGCAGACTGTGCATAGGAATAATCACCACGTGTGCCAGCAGACTGTGCATAGGAATAATCACTATGTGTGCAAGCAGACTGTGCATCAGAATAATCACTGTGTGTGCCAGCAGATTGTGCATCAGAATAATCACTGTGTGTGCCAGCAGACTGTGTATGGGAATAATCGCCTCCTGTGCCAGCAGACTGTGCATAGGAATAATCACTGTGTGCCAGCAGACTGTGCTAGGAATAATCACTGTGTAAGCAGACTGTGTATAGGAATAATCACTGTGTGCAAGGGACTGACCCTCTTCAGCAGACAGGTGATGGATATGCCTTGTCTGTATCCTGTTCACATGCATGCTGGTGAGCACAGTTGATTGGGCACTGTAACTTCTCACATGTCCAGCACTGATGCTGTCCTCGGCTGTCACCCTGGGGACAGCGAGGAGCCACGGGCATCCTCCAGGTCCCAGGTCCTCTCTTCACCCTTTGGTGGGCCACTGAACACGGCTTTCTTGTGTAGGATTCACCTTGCATCTAACATGCATCTAGTTCATTCTCAAGTGAGTTTTTGTTTTAAGGTCGAGACAAATCCTGCTTCATGCTGCTGGGCAGTGTATTTCCTAATCTGTCTCACAGAAGTAAATCCCACATTTCTTACTTAAAGTGCATGAAGTTGTCATGCTTGAGTTGTTTAATAAGAGCATCTATTTGACAGTGTTAAGGACACAGTGTTAATAAACTGCCTCTGGCTAACAGTGCCTTGCGGGGCCTGCTCCCTCCAACCAGGCTCCTCTCAAAGCTGGTGCAGTAGCAGCCAGGCTCATGGCTATCCTGAAGTTCAGCCGTTGCCTGGCAAACTAAGACTTAAAGGTTGCTGGGAGGGTCAGTCTGTGTTAAGAAGGCAGGCCTGTACTTTTCTTCATAGACTGTCTCTTCACGGTGATGTCCTCCCATGATGAGGAGGAGTGTCTGGCTGCATTCTAGGGAGGGGTTCAGGCTTCTCCTGGCCTGCTGTACATTTGCTTGTGAGCCTCGCCAAGGAAGTTTGGGGTCATGTCACACTTCTTGGCCTCCCTGCAAATTGGCAGGGAAGCCTGTGCCCTGAGCTGAGGCACCAGTGGCCTTTGGCCTGAGTGGGCAGTGCTGTGGGCATCAGATGTGGTAGAAGAACTCCCTCTGAGGAGCCAAGCTGAGGTCTTGCAAAGGAAGAGTGCACCTGGTTTCTGTGGCATGGAGCTCAGGGCTAGCAGAGGCGCAGTCATGCGTGCGACTGTCCCCAGGACCTGAGACGCCTCAGCGGCGCTGGAGGTGACATCCCTTGTCTTTGCTGAGAACCTGGCTGCAGTTCTCAGGGGTGGGTTGATCTGGTTTTTCTGTTAGTACAGACAGTTCTGTAGAAGTCGGCCCTAACATAGGAGGTGCAAGTAGACAGGTATACATCCACTCACTGGGGAAGTCAGACGTTTATGTACCAGCAGTGTGTAGGTTTGGCCCAGCAGGAGGGGCTTCTATCTTCAGAAAGTAGTCAGATAAGTGGGTAGAGGGGCTAATGGTATAAATAAGACCAAGAAGGAGTCGGGGGAGGGTTGCACAGCCACGAGCAGACACATGGCAGTGTTGCTGTCCCCACCCCATTGCTCCTGTGGGCCGTGGGCTGTAGGCGGGGAGAATTCTCCCAGGCATCAGAGGGCCACCAGTGAGAAGCAAAACCTCAGTGGCTTCTGCTCTGCTGGGCCAGGTACTGCCATTGGCTTTGTTCCTGCTGCCTCAGATGCCTCCCTGAGCCGCCGATTGAGGCACCCACCTGTCCAGGGCAGTACAGCCACATGTGGCCCAGACAACACAGGAGGCTCTGAGAGGGGCTTGGTGTTTACCTGTGCGACTTCAGTGCACATGGCTGTGGCCCGTTGGTGGGTGTGGAAAGGCCCTCTGTGAGCCTAAGGGGCTCCTTGCCTCCCTAACGCTGAGCTCTGCCTCTCGTTCTCATTCCAGGAAAGTCTGCTTACTCAACGCTGATGTGCGAGCACAGGTCATTCTTTACCATTTCAAGTTTCTCTTTCGCATGTCATTTGACACCTCCTTCCAAATCATCTTGTCTCTTCCAGAAGCCCCCAGGCTTTGCTGTTGCATGTATTTCAAACATACCCACTCGACTATGTCGAACAGCCAGCTTTTGTAAGACCCGGGGCCTCTCCCTGGGCACAGATGGACACTCCTGTTATCTGCTGTCCACTTGGGGGATGGCCAAGAAACCATTTTGGCAAGTGAGCACTCAAGCTTTTGGAAGGGCTCAAGAGCAGCCGAGGCTCTCCACATACGCAGGCAGGGTCTTTGTTTTAATGCCAGGTACCGGGGTAGGGGCGAGGAGAGGACTTGCGCTGCGGGCTCCAAGGCTCATGCTGACTGCTCTTCCCTCCACAGTGTGCAGGAGAAGAGAACTGGGTGGACAGTCGGACCATCTATGTGGGACACAAGGAACCCCCTCCAGGAGCTGAGGCCTACATTCCACAGAGATACCCCGACAACAGAATTGTCTCCTCCAAGGTAGACTTGTCCTCCGTTTTGCATGGTCCTTCTTGCCACGGGATGAGGCATGTTCTGAGCAGAAACAGCGTTCCTGGTGCTATTAAAATGCTACTCCACTCCATGAGGACCCCAGAGAGCACGGCAGTAACCCCCTTTTCTGTGCACTCGGCAGGCTCCCTTCTCTGTCCATTCAGCAGTAGTTCCCCTTCTTTGTCCACTCGACAGTATGCTCCCTTCTCTGTCCACTCAGCAGGGTTTCTCCTTCTCTGTCCACTCGGCAGTACCCCCTTCTCTGTCCACTTGACAGTACCCCCCTTCTCTCTCCACTCAGCAGTACCCCCCTTCTCTCTCCACTCAGCAGTACCCCCCTTCTCTGTCCACTCAACAGTACCCCCCTTCTCTGTCCACTCAGCAGTACCCCCCTTCTCTGTCCACTCAGCAGGGTTTCCCCTTCTCTGTCCACTCAGCAGTACCCCCCTTCGCTGTCCACTCAACAGTACCCCCCTTCTCTGCCCACTCAACAGTTACCCCCCTTCTCTGCCCACTCAGTAGGCCTCCCTTCTCTGTGCACTCGGCAGGGCCTCCCTTCTCTGTGCACTCAGGGGGCCCCCCACTTCTCTGTCCACTCTGCAGTACCTCCCCTTTTCTGTCCAAATGTCAGGGCCTCACCTTCTGAGGCCCATTCACTTCACACCACCCTTGCATCTTTTCAGCACACCACAGAACTGTCTGGCCAGCCCTATGTACTGACTGCCCTGGGCCAAAATAAGGTAGAGGTAAGAGCGGCCACCACAAGAGAGCAAATGAAGAGAGAGATGCCAGCACTCCCAGCCCTCCCCCCAAACATAGAGAAGAGAGGAATTCTTCCTGGAGTGCCCCGAATGCTGAGGAGGTGTCTGATGGTGTCACACCTACACCTTTTCCTCAGTGGGCGTGGAAGTGCAGACGTGCTTCACATGTAGAAACCAGCTTGGGAAATGGATCTGACAGTGCTGGGTGCAAGTGAGAGGGTGAAGGGTGTTTTTAGATGACACCTCCTCCGAGGCACACAACCCAATCATCTGAGGATGTGTGCATGTGGTGTAGGGGTGTGTGTGTGTGTGTGTGTGTGTGTGTGTGTGTAGGTGTGTAGGTGTGTAGGTGTGTAGGTGTAGAGGGGTGTGTGTGTGTGTGTGTGTGTGTGTGAAGGTGAAGTCCCCAGGGGGAGGCTGCATAATTCCTATGTGTAGACCCACATGTTAGAACGATGTAGTACACACATACTTTCCTGTGTGTAGACCTACTTTGCACACCCTTGGTTTCCTGTGTGTAGACCTACTTTGTACACCCATGGTTTCCTGTGTGTAGACCTGGGAAGCAGGTGCAGTTTGGTCACATGTGGTTCCCAGGTGGGGTCTTCTTAATTCACACCTGGTGTAGTCCCACTTAGCTCACACAGTTTCCTGGATATAGACCTGTGGTGGACTTGCTAAATGCTTTCTGTGAACTTCCAGCGTCCGTTGTGTGTCAGAAAAGGTTATCGTCATTTCAAATCCCATTTTATGGCTGTTTAGATTGTAACAGATGTTTAAAAACTTACAGTAGCTTTCATCTTTTTTGTCCAAGACAAGGACTCAAACTAAGTATCTGATTCATTGGCTGGTGCTCTACCACCTGAGCCAGGCCTCCAACCAGATAATAGCTTTAGTGTAGAAACACAATGTGTAATCTAGAAAAGTATGCCCCAAACAAAATTCCAACCAAAGGAGTGTACTCTGTGATTACAGAAGCTTAGTAAGTGAAGAAGAAATAAATTGAAAAGGAAATTTACATTCAAACACATACCTTCTCCAACCTGTTTATAATCTGAGATACTTTGAAGTAACTCACACTTTTTCTGTGCTTGAATGTGTCTCAGTAACCCATAAGGAAGGGGTCAGAAAACATCCAGAAACCTGATGTATTTCTTAAAATCAGCTCATATCCAAGGCTGGGAACAGGGCTGTTCCATGTGTACAGGGTACACGGGGCTGTGCTGGGTATATGCCTGGCCCTCGCCCATGCCCCAGAGCCTTTTCCTTCCCAGCCATGTCAGCTCCAGTGACAGCCCTTCATTGGTATAGAAAGTTCTGTATAGACTTTTGGGGACGCTGCAGCATTTCCTGACTGACCAAGGTGGGAAACGGAAGAGGGATTTGCTTCTTATAAGCACCTTGCTAGCCAGTCCTTTGCACACCCCACCTTGGCCTCCTCTCCCCCAACGCCACCCACCCCCCACCTACTTTCTCAGTCATTTGAGGCCCATCTATCATTTTTCTGGGCTTATCAAATTCTCCTGCAGGGAGTGGTTTGTACTGACCCTGAGAGGCCTTGTCTTTCTGGCTCCCTGGGGATCCTGAACTGGAAGGCCCTATAAGCTTCTGGTAAAGGAGACCTGCTGGATGTTTGTCCAGGAAGTGCAGAAAACCATCTCTCCTAGAGAGCTCTTCACACCAGGAACCAGTAGAACTAAGTCAACATGAGTGGCCCCAAGGCCAGGCCTGGGCATCAGCAGAGCCCTTGAACAGCTCTGAGCTCAGCCTCTAGTGGGCTCTCAGCATGCCTGAGCACTGAGCACCCCTTACCCTTCAGAAAGGAGAGCTGGCATGAAGTGTTCCCAGAAGGCACAGGGGGCAAGTGTGCTGATCAGATCCGGGAAGGTCTGGCAGACCTCAGGGCGGGGGTGTGGGGTGGGAGTAGGGAGGTGTGGGGGGGAGGGTGGCGCTGGAGCTCAGCTAGTGCTGAGCTGGAGATCAGGGCAAGATGTGAATGTTTTTGCTTAAATAACAGCTCAAGTTATGTGAATATTCTTTAATATGTGAGGTACAACTTTACATCAGATGTGGAGTATATATGTCTTTTGTTGAAAGGAAGTTTTCTGTAACTAATCAGTTTTCAAGTGCCCTAACACCTGACTGGGAGTTTACTCCAGCTAGACCCATGGTGTGGAAGGCCCGTTATGTGAGGACCACTCTTCTCATTTGGAGCACTGCCGTGAGGCACAAATGCAAGCCTTGGTGCTCAGTGACTGGCTGGGGTGTGTTTCCTTTTGGGGGAATCCATGTCTTGCAGAATAAAGAAAGCAAGACCTTGTGATCTCCCCACCGCCCTCTCCTCAACCCTTGCATGTGTAGTACCTCCCCTCCTGAGCCCCTAAGAGGGATGGTTTGCTGCTGCCGTGAAAAATTATCCCAGGCACAAAATACACAGCATTTCTCTGCTTTGCCCTAAGAAAGTTGTAGAACTAAATACCAGCTTACTCTGCACTGTCATTCTGTGCCTTAAAGAAAGCTGAATTTAAATCATTAGGAAATAGAGCATTGCCTCCACTAATGCGCAAATATATTTTACTGACTGATATTTGTATAAATGACTTTCATATTCAGAATTTACTTTGAGTTCCAGAATAACACTATGAAGCCACAAGTACTTATTTCCAAGTAAAGAGACAGAGGCTTCTAGGCCTCTGGAGGGGATTTGCAGCCCTCAGCTGCACTGTCCTGAGCCCACAGTTCCAATGCGGTCTTATGCTCCACCTGTGCCTCCTCACAATGCACCAGCAGTCCAGCATTCGCCCTGCCTCCTGCCTATACATCCACTTCTCTGTAACAGTGAGAGAGATGCCTGATCCACACAGGGTGGGCACCCTGGGGACGTCTTCTCTGCACTGCTCATGCCCTGGCTTTTGAGTGGGCCAGAATCCAGTCTCCTGGATCTTCTAGACAGTCAGGTGCACACCTGTGGGATTGGATCCGCTTCAGACAGATGATACCCCAGGCTTCCTGGTGCTTATCTTGCTGGCAGAGTACAGCTTCCAGTTCCCCCCAGGCCTCATTCCATGTGACTGTGAGATCACGGGTAGAAAAGCTGGGGCCTCTACAGGCCACACTCCAGACCAGTAACATGAAACCAGAGATTGGCTTACCAAGGAGCAGGTGGCTGTAGGCACCCGCTCAGTGCTGGCATAGCACTTGTAGCTTAGGGAAGAAAATGGCCTTGTAGACCTAGAGGTGAGTCTTTTGACTTGTCTCGTGATTCAAGTGCCTTGAAAGGTCTGTGCAGAAAGAATATCTGTGGTCTCCCGACTTCTTACGCTTGCTTCCTTACCATCGAAATAGCCATGGCTTTGATACCAGAGTTTTTCCAGGATTAAATAGTTCTCTGATGATATCAGAGTAGCAGTAGGAAGGACTTGTTACCCAAATGCAGGTCAGTGTAGACATTGCATGGTGGCCCACCTGCCTAGACAGATACTTCAACTATGACCATTCAGCCATGGTCAGTTTTCCAGTAAAATGCTGGTGTTGTTTTATTTCGGCCTACCTTGACCATTTTCTGTGTACTTGCAGAAGGTTAGATGATTTCTTCTACAGCATTTCAGGTTAGCACTGGTAACTGTATGATTTACTCTTACCTTCAGGGCTCGCTCAGAACCGATGGACAGTTTAGTGGCTTTTAATTCCACAGTGGTCCTGGTTCCTTGATAGGTGTTAGAATTTGGGGTTCAGGGGTCCTAGAACAGTAACACACAGCTGGCGAGGGCATGGGAATCTGCTTTTCACATGGCTGTTCTGTGCGCCCCTGCTGTGGTGCTGTGGGCCGTGCAGGTGGGAGCTTGCTTGGCTCTGCCTCAGCGTGTCCTTTACCCCAAGTGCAGTTTTGCAGAGCCCATCAGCCAGATTGTGGCTCTGGCACAAAACAAGTTTACCTTGCAGTAAGCAGTTGAGCCACCACTAGGACCTCAAAACTAAGTGTCCTTACATCTGCCGCAGCTCCGCAGCGCTCCCACAGACTCAAAGCACCTTTGCAGGTCCTTCTACAGCTGCGTAGATCTATTTCTCTGCACTGATAAAAACCCCAGCCTGGAAGTGGCGCTGTGACTCAAGTGGTAGAGTGCTAGCGTTGAGCTGAAGAGCTCAGGGACAGCACCCCGGCCCAGAGTTCAAGCCCCACAACTGACAAAAAAAAAAAAAAAAACAGTCTTCCCTTGTTCTCTGGCCTCTACTTACAATCCATTTCATTCTCAGATACATGTTCCTTTGTGGGAGGTTCATTTCTGTATTTTGTTTGAGTTTGGCAGGTGAATAAATTTGATCTGCATCTAGAAGAACGTAGAAGGTGATATTTTATCTCACGCATATTGTTATAACGTCTTCATACGGAAACTTGTAAGCCGGCAGTTCCCACATCGCCACCCCTTCTCTTTTAGAGCCTAAGATCACATAGAAGGAATCCTAGACCCCAGATGACTGTCACCTGAAACATTCCAGTGGGTAAAAGATGGAATGTTAATGTTACTCTTTCTCTTGATGTGCCTTTGTTACTGAGTGAATGCATTCTAGACATCTGGGGAGGTGTTTCAGTTAATTAATGAGTGGAAGGTTGTGCCCTGGATGAGGAGACTTAGGATGGCTTCCTGGAGAGGGGTCTAAGCTATTCCATTTCGGAAATATATGAAGACTAAGAGATATCCATTACAGATCATATCTGTTAAGAGATTATTCTTCTTTTAAGAGAAGAGCTACTTTGTATTTATTTTATCTTGAGTCCTTGAAAATCAGGTAATTTGCATATGTAGTTTTGGAATACACCTTCTTAAATAAGTTTTGGGGAGTTAACACAGATAAAATGTCAGAAATCAATTTTGAATGAAGAATTGGTGCCTAAAACTGAAATTTCCTCTGAAATCCACCACTGCTCATTATACTCTAGAAGAACACTACCCGAAAGTAGAATCTGCTGCAAGTGACTTACTGTTGCTTTTCTTTTACACAGTACACATTTTGGAACTTCATTCCCAAGAACTTATTTGAACAATTCAGGAGAATAGCCAACTTTTATTTTCTCATCATCTTTCTCGTACAGGTAAGGCAGTCCTAGTTTTCCATCTCATCAAATGTAAATCTAATTAAGTGACTTTGATTCTCAACTGATTGCCATACAGATTGCTAATAAAAAGATCAGGGACTCAAGGCCTCTTGTCTACAGTTCACCCAGTCCATTCTTTGAGGCTTATCTCAGTGAAAGTACACATGAGATAAGAGCACTGTGTGCACACAGGCATCTGAGTGGTGCGTGTCATGAGTTAAATGTATCAGCACATCAGACTTGCGTCTTTGCCACATGTTAAACCTGGTTCTTCAGCACACCTCTTAAGGGGCTTCCCTGGCTGCAGCAAGACAATGGGGAGTCAGCAGAGTGATTGAATTAGGCACAAGCAGCAAGAGGTGGCTGTGGTACCTGGCAGTGGGCTATCAAGGTCGCTGGCAATATCACTGATGGGTGTTTTGCTCTCTCCTCACTGCAGTTGATCATCGACACCCCCACAAGTCCAGTGACCAGTGGGCTCCCTCTCTTCTTTGTCATCACCGTCACCGCCATCAAGCAGGTAAGAAGTTCATGGACTAGAGAAAGGCAGTGCCAGCCTTGGCACATGTCAAGGAAGCCTTCCATTCAGATCTACAGTCTGGTTTGTTTCAGCTAGCTCATAGAAAAGTTAAATTGTAGAGGTTTATTTTTCAATTGCTTTGGATTACTGTTTGAATTAAAATCAAAGAGCTAGTTACTAGCTCTGCCTCCTGAGCCAACCAGAGACTGCCACAAGTCAGACACTGCAGAGTTGTGAGGCCTGCACTGTCTCTCCCAAAGCCTGCTCCTGCTGATAACGTAGCACCACTTTCTGTAGGTTTATCAGGTCGTAGTTCATCTTAGGAACAAGCGATGTTTGTGTTAGAAAAGTGGGATATCCCATGTTAGGAAAGAGTGAAGTCCTGTGTTGGAATGAACAGTGTTCTGTGTTAGGAGCATCTTTAGATCCTTCATCCGTGTTAAGTTGTGCTTTGTCTTCCTCTGGACAAGTCACTTGTGGAATTGTCATGCATTCTTGGTAGGAGGCGCTTGCCTACTGCAAACCACTTATCCTGGAAATTGGAATTTCAGGTCATTTTTCACTTGAGTCATCTGGGCAATTTATAGAATGGCAGCTTCTAACTCAGTTCTAGGGCCTTGTGCTTGGTGGACTGGTATTTTATTGCTGAGCCACATTTCCACCCCTGACTTTCCCTGGTCACTTTTAGGCTAGGTTCTCACTTCTTATAAGCTTTCCTCCATAGAATGAAGTCACAGACTTTTCCGCCTGGGGTAACTGGAGCCATGACCCTCCTGGTCCAGCTCCCTGAGTGACTTAGGATAACAGGTGCACATCACTCTGCCTTACTTAGCAGAGCCCCTCCCTTTCCTCTCTGCAGTACTGGGGTTTTGAACTCAGGACCTCATGCTTGCTAAGCAGGCATTTTACTACTGCTGAACCATACCTCTAGCCTTAATTTCTGCTGGTTATTTTTGAGTGCTATTTTGAGGGTCTTATTTCCTGGGTTCAGTACACCTATATTAGGCTTCCAGTAGCCAAGATGACAGGCGAATGCCTATCCTGGTCTTTGTTGAGACAGTTCTCTCAAACTTTTTTCTTTTCTGTCAGGCTGGCCTTAAACTACAAACCCTAGTAATCTCAGCTTTCAAGTAGCCACATTACAGGTGTGCACTACAGCACTTGGCTTTGCCTGAAATACTGTTGCATAGACATGGAATGAGTATAGCCCTCAGTCAAGAGGTAGTGTGGAGACATTGCCACGATTTGCTCTGATTTGTAACAGGTGTGGATGGTCCATGTTCCCTGAGGGGGGAGTGGTGTGTGTGTGTGTGGAGGTGTGTTGTGTTCTCCCACTGGGAGTTCAGACCCTAACTTGTTTTTTTTTAGAACACAATTGTGCAGAGTATTCCAGTTACTGTGAACTCATTTTGTGTCTCATCTGACAGTAATCTGGAAATACAGGTTTGAAAACAATACCTGTCTTTCCCAGGCCTATTCTGATGGCTATCCCAGTCCTGTTCTGTTGGCTTGTGGAGGTGTGCGGCACAAATAGGGGTGAGCGTGGTGGGCAGACACCATCACCTGTGACCGAGGAACCAATCAGATCACTGTGTCACAGCCGAGGGCTAAGAGTCCTGCCCAACTTTTGACTCAGACACTTCCTTTTTAGGAATTTATCTTGAGGAGATGTCATGGGTCATGTCACAAACGTGTAGTTATAAACACTTGGATCATATTTCTAATCTCATGAACATAAAGCAAGTCAAAGTATGGTGGGGAAATGTCTTGGTGTGTCCAGCAGACCATGTGGAGTACATGTTTGTGCAGCTAACTTGGGGGTGTCTCTTTTCAGGGTTATGAAGACTGGCTTCGTCACAAGGCAGATAATGCTATGAACCAGTGTCCTGTGCACTTCATCCAGCATGGCAAGCTGGTTCGGAAGCAGAGCCGGAAGCTGAGGGTAATGCACCATGCATGCACCTGGCTTAACCGCAGCTTTCAAAGGAACTTGGAAGTGTCCTATGAATATAACATATCGCTGAAGGTTTTGTGTGTGTTTTGATTATTTAGTGGGTCACATTTGGGCCTATCTGACCATTCAGAAGTACCTGTGTGTACAGAAATGCCTGTATGTGCACAAGTGACTCTGTGTGTGTGTGTGTGTGTGTGTGTGTGTGTGTGTGTGTGTGTGTGTGTGTGTGTGTGTGTGTGTGTGTGTGTGTGTGTGTGTGTGTGTGTGTGTGTGTGTGTGTGTGTGTGTGTTGCATGCGCGCAGAGAATAAGAGTTCCAAAGCTTGTCCCAGTGTAAGTAAACCCATTACTTCAGTCCTGACCAGACTGTGAACTCAGATTCCATTCCCCAGCTTTATCTCCAGCCACCTCTTCCTCCATATACACCTTGCCCTGTGCAGGCCTCACCCCACACTCTTGTCCTACAGCTCTGTCCTGTGTCCTGGCTGCTTGCCTGATGGAGTGATTGGGATCAAATCAGAGAGCATGGCAGTCCCAGGGAAAGACGTCTCCTCTTAGCCTAGCATGACAGCTGGACAGCTGGTCATCCTCAGGGTGTGTCTTGGGCCAGCCACAGCTCCCTACCCCACCACCACACATTTGCTCTGTGTATGGTGGGATGACGCGATCACAAACACCCCCAGGGCAGCACAGGGCTGTGTGTTAGTGTGTGTTGGTGCATTACTCTTGTTTCTAAGTAGCATCATGTTTGTGCTGCTAAGGGCGCTTTCCCTTTGGTGGGCCAGCTTGGGGTGTTTTCCCAGTGTCATGGAGTTAGATGACCACTGGGCTGGAACCAGACAACACGTCTACATCAACAAACTCAGAGTCGAGGCTTGGTGCAGTCCGTGTAATGACGGCATTTCCTGGCAGACACCTGTGCTTCTAGATATACATCCTTCTTTATAAAGCAGGATGCAGAGAAGGGAATGTTTGGGGTCTGGGGTTTGTAGCTGAACAAGTAAGCCAGCTGCCTTTGCCTTTGAAGGTACGAGAGGGTACTCGGAAATTAGCCCTTCTTGACGTTTTGTTTTGGATGGTTATGGTATCATGGGTGGTCATGGTGGGCAGGACTAGGCCCCGGGGAGCCTGCTCCAGTCTGTTCTCTCTCTTGGATTTGGTCATTTCTGGTCACACTGTCAACATTGCAGGACTGCCATTCCAAGGGGGCCTTCCCCCTTCCTCCACCCCAGCCTCTCGTCTGGCCTGTGTGGCCTCCCCTTTCCCCTCTGCCCCAGTGAGTTCCGCCCTTGGTGTCCACACAGCCAAGCTGGGAGTCACTTGCTGCTCAAGGGGCGTGAGGTGTTTCTGCTTTTGCTGTAACCAGAGGGTGTTGTGTGAAGACAGACTTTGTGTCTTTGGATTGGAGGCTGGGGCTTGGCTGCCCCACTCTTTGGGAGGCTGTGCTTTGGCTCAGGAGGAATGTCCTGGCGCTCCTGCTGTGGCTGCCACTTAGGGTTCCCACAGCATGAAGAGCCACCGTGCGGCCCCAACCAACCTGGAGGCTCTGCTTTTGCCCTAGACACCCGCTCACTTCAAGGGTGTGAGGACCGTGGCTAGCCTTCCCGGTGCCCAACCACCCTGGACTCCTCATGCTGTGGCTGTCCCTTTGTTCTCCTGCCTGCTAGTAGGCAGTGGAGGTTCTGTCACCTTTTTGAGTGTGTGTTCCATCATGTGACATATAGTGCTTTGCAGAGCAGAAGCTTTAACTTGAAGAAGTCTGACTTCTCAGCTTCCCCATAAGGCTCTGTTTTCCAGGTGTGAAACACCCAGGTGTTTGACCTTGTCTTGTTCTTCTAAACACCTGTGGTTTCATATTTTACATGTTAATGTTTCTGGTCCCAGTTGAGTGAGGCTCTGATGTGGGAGTTTGGTCAAGGGTCCTGTTAGCTCCAGCATCATTTGTGAACGTGCAGTCTGCACCAGTCCTGAGGACCAGGCCCTTCCCTGAGGTGTCTCATGGTGCTCACAATGCTCACTGTGCTCACCATGCAGACAGTGTCTGTGCTGTCCCACCCCACTGCCCACCGCTCCTCCAGGATCATCTCAGCTGGTTATGGCCTGTGCCTTTCCATTTGCATTTCATAGTAGCTCATCTGCTCTGAATCCTGGGTGGGATTTGATGGAAGGTTCTCCAGAGGTCTATTTTGGAATGTGTGCATGTTGTGGTGAGCCTCATTTGCAGGTAGACAAGAGCTAGGAGCCCCAGGAGCAGCAGCAAGGCTGTCCAAGGAGGCCTCACAGCCATTGCTCCCCCTGATCACTGGGGTTCAGTGATTGCTTGCCTTCCAAATCACACCTGTTTCCCTGGCATTGGACGACTCTTGGAGGGGCCCTTGTCCCCACCCTCAGCTGTCAAGAAGATCCCCTCCCTGGGGATGTAAAGCCTAGGGAATGACTTCCTTTTGAAGTCTGTGTGATTCTCTGCTGTGGCTGCTCCTCCCCTTGGGAGGCAGGGGGGAGGGGGAGGGAGTGGTCTGCTCACAAGGTGCTGAGAACTCTCACACCTGCTGTCAACATCCTCCTGAGTGACACTTCCCTCTCCACCCTTCATCAGACATTGGAGTTCCTCATATTTGGTCCAGATTAGCAATGGCCATGCTAGAGTGAGTGGTCCATCTAACAGGATTTCGTTGTACCCAGTCTCCCTGGTGTGCCGTGGGGCTTCTGAGCCAATGGTGTGGTATCAAGTGAGAACTGAACACCACAGAGGAAAGAACTCCAGCACAGGGGGCCATCCTGCGAGGGGGCTCCAGCCCAGCCTGTGAAGGGGACTCGTGGCCCTTTCTCCCCATCCCATGATGGGGCTCCGCTCCCCTCTGTCTTTCAGGTCGGGGACATCGTCATGGTCAAGGAGGATGAGACCTTCCCCTGTGACTTGATCTTCCTTTCCAGCAACCGAGCCGACGGGACCTGCCACGTCACCACCGCCAGCCTCGACGGAGAGTCCAGTCATAAAGTAACGTGCCTGTGTTGGGTGCAGTCAGAGTTTCAGCAGCTAGCCAAGCTGCTGGTGGGGACCTGGCCGCTATGTGCAGATGCTGTTGGTGTCTGCGGGGGCCTGGACTTGCACCTGCCAGCTTTCCTCCCATTTTTCCACTCAGCATCTGTAACTACTGCTAGCTCTGGTGGTTTGGGGCTGGGAAGGTGGCTCAGTGGTAGAGTGCTTGCCTTGCATGCCAGAGGCCCTGGGTTCGATTCCTCAGCACCACATAAGCAAAAAAGAAAAAAAGCCGGGAGTGGCACTGTGACTCAAGTGGTAGAGTGCTAGCCTTGAGCTGAAGAGCTGAGGGACAGCGCCCAGGCCCAGAGTTCAGGCCCCACTACAAGACCCCCCCCAAAAAAAAAGAAATGGTTGCCATGTTAGCCCAGGTCATTTAGTAGCAAAATGGACAGATGGATCTTTAAAGGTTTCTACTTTACTAGTCAAAATTGGTATCTTTCCTAGCATAGGATTGGGTGGAAAGTCACACAGTTATAGATTTTTGCCTGAGTGTTCTACAGTAAGTATCTTTTTGCTAAAAATGTTCTTAAAAGGATTTTCTAAAGCTGTAATTAGTTTGTCACACTTGGTATAGAATTCTACATGGGCAGAATTCTATATACGCTACAGAAGTTTTAATTGACAATCATAGAAAAAAACGTAGCGCTGTTTATCTTCCAGGATGTCTTCTCTTTGCTTAAAAGGTCTGGATGTTCCCAAGCTGAGGAAAGTGAGAATAGCTCACGAATCTGCAGGTCCAAAACAGTGCTTATATAGTCCCTGTCAGTGAGGCAGCTTCTTCTACAGATGGGGACACTGTCTTCACAGAACACCAGCAGATGTGCCAGTCTCTCATGCAGTAGTTCATATCATTGTAGAAAGTCCTTGGGATTTTTAGTGTTTATTTTCACATTTTCTCTATAGCGTATCCCAAGGGAGTGAACCTTCTGCCATAAGCACTTGCACATTGCAGGACTTCCACTGGACGTGGAGGGGGGGGCCCTAGATGAAGGGAGGATTTATTCTGAGCCTGAGAAGAGGCCTGATCCAGCCTTCAAGACTATGGGAGCCACTGGCGCTCTGTTTTCCAAGGACTGCTGTTTGGACTGGTCCCAGGGAAACCATTGCTGGTCCAGTGGAAGGCTTAAAGGTGTCTAACGCTCTGTTAGCACACTGCTGGAGATGAAGCAGGGGGCTATTGTCCCATTTGGGAGCTGAATGTGTTAGAATGGTTGTTGTATGCTAGCTGCTAGTGTGTTTGTACTTAGCATCCTACCTGTGCCATTGGTGCATTCTGAGGACTACAGTTGAACCATAGCCTTGAAGACAGAGCAGGACAGAGGAGTCCCTGGATGTCTTAACTCTGGGGAGTCCTGCGCTACTCTTGAGACTTGAGTGGGCTTTTCACCCTGTCTGACTTCTCACATCTGTGTAAGGGGGACAGAGCTGATTGTCAAGGCCTGTTGTGAAGATAAGAGAACTTCCCAAAGTGCTGCGGAATCTCTAACTCTCCATCCTGATCTAACAAAGGGCTAGCCTAGGAATCCTTCAAAACCTGTCCTCTGGGGTGCAGTGGGAGGTGGCCGCGGCCTGGTGGTCCTCATGTGGCCCCTGGGGTCAGACGGTGCCCCAGCAGCCTGGGTGGAGCGATGCAGGCTGTGAGCTGGTGTTGTCATCTGCCTGCAGACCCACTATGCGGTGCCGGACACCAAGGGCTTCCACACGGAGGAGGATGTCGACAGGCTGCATGCCACCATTGAGTGCGAGCAGCCACAGCCCGACCTCTACAAGTAAGTTCACCCCACCTTGGAGAGCACGGCCTGCAGACGTGGGCCGCCAGTCTCTGTGGACAGGCAGCTCCACTACAAATTCCAGGCAGTGTCCACACATACCCCAGCGGCCTGCAGGTTAAACTTAGGGGAGGAAGGCTGCTCCCTGTCCAGGCAGTTTGTCAAGAAATGGTTGAGGAGCATCTAAGCCCTGGCAGGTTTGCTGAGGAGGGGAATGACCTTTCCACAGGCATCTGTTCTCAATGGGGCCTGCCTGACAAGAGTGCACCCCTGAGGGGCCCCTTCCCCGCGAGTCATTAACCGGGCTTCTCTGTTGCCAGGTTTGTGGGACGCATCAATGTTTACAATGAGCAGCACGACCCTGTGGTGAGGTGAGTCGTGGGAATCCTGGCAGCACTGTGGTATGAGGAGCTCCTTCTTGTCTTGGTCTGAGCGTCTCCTCTTGCTGATCTGTTCTGTTTGGAAAGTAGGATTCAGCCTCACAGAGAACAGGCTCTGTTCTCAGTCCTGAGTTTGTCTTTGCTTGTGTGTTGGAATAATGATGCTCCACAAGACTGCCCAGAGTGGCCACCTGGGCAGGGCACAGAGCCATGCATTGTGTGTGACAAGACTTATGCTGCGAAGTTGGTTTCCACTTGGGAGGCCATTTTATCAGATGTGTTAGTATACTTGGGCTGGTCACTAGAGCAGGTCTTACTCGAAGCTCTCGCCAGCCCACATAGGAAGGTAGGTAGCTGCTGCCTGTCAGGAGGCAGGTGGATGGCCATTGTTGGGTGTGCTGTCCCTCAGGCTGGTGGATGACCATTGCAGGGTGAGCTGTCCATCGCAGGGTCTGTGTCAACACTGCAGTCCCCCACTGTGCATCCACAGCTCCACATCACCTTCAGATGTCCAGCTGAGAGCTACCCGCTTCCCTTTTCCATCTGATGCTGTTTTGAGTCTAGCAGTTATTTATAAAATGATAACTTGCATTTTTAGTTTAGGAAATTAGCCTATAAGTAGGTTTTAAAAAAGAAATGTCAGGTAATGAGTACATGTCTTTTTGGACAATGTCATGCTTTCCATCACTTCCTATTTCCCCGTCCTGTCCCTGCCCTCAAAATGCATAGTGCATTTTCCACATCATGTTTACCGAGTGCCATGCCTGAGGTTGATCATCCGAGTGCCATGCCTGCAGTTGTTCATCTGTCCTCCCTCCCGTTACCAGCCTTCTTTAGACCCCTGCAAAAGTGTAGCAGGCTTCAAAGCTGCTTCTCCATAAACAGAGAATTTTTCCTTAGATTCAAGCGGTTTCTATATCCTCAATACTGTTATTATCGTATATTAAAATGTTTTCTCAGAAGTAGAAACACTGCAAAATAGTTACCAAAATATCCCTTGGTCCCTAGGGATTGCCTCCCATGGGGCTCAGAGCTGTTGTTTCAAGGAAGCAATTTGCCTTCCACGTGTTCCATTGTCACCCAGCACAGTGGGTGGCTGTTAGCACCATACCTCTCCAGATGTATTAGAGATGTTGCTGTGTTCTTCCTCAGTATATATTATTGCAGAATCGCTTGTGTTTCTCTGTTCTTTGTGGTGCTCTGTTTTCTTTTGTTTCCTGCTACCAAGTTTTTTGTTTTGTTTTGTTTTGTTTTTGCTGGTCGTGGGGCCTGAACTCTGGGCCTGGGCACTATCCCTTAGCTCTTCAGCTCAAGGCTAGCGCTCTACCACTTGAGCCACAACACCACTTCTGGCTTTTTCTGCTTATGTGGTGCTGAAGAATCGAACCCAGGGCCTCATGTATGCAAGGCAAGCACTCTTCCACTGAGCCACCTTCCCAGCCCTGCTACCAAGTTTTGAACTGAGGAACTCACATGTGCTAGTCAATCACTTTGTCCCTTAAGCCATGTTCCCTGCCCTTTGATGCATGTGTTATTTTTCAGACCAGGTCTCACTTTTCCCTGATTGGTTTGGGACTTGTTTCCTGCCTCTACCTCAAGGCACTTTAAGCATGCAGCGTTTACATGGCTAGTTTGAGTTGATAGGTTAATCCCTATGGGCCTTGGGATAGATCTAGAGTCAGCCCTGCCAACCAGGTTCTGTGTGGAGACATGCTCCCTGCCCGTGGGGAGGGGCCCACGGGTGCCATGTTACCCAACCTTTAGTTTACCCAACCTTTAGTGTTGATATTGATGCTACTCAGTAAACTTTGAATATTTGAATCTTTAAAGATGCTCATAATGCTGGAAGAAACTGACTATTTTGAGTTACTCACTTCTTAGTCCCCTCAAGTGTATTTCTTCTTCCATCTGTCCAAACTAGAAGCAAGTTCTTGGTTGAGTCTCTTATTTTTAGACTTCCCAGAGACCCATTTTAAATGGGCCATTTGTTTTCATTAACGCCTATGACATGAATTATTGTAAGTGTATTGCTAACAGAAGCTGACAGCCCTGTGCAGCTCAGGGAGCCACATCTTCAGAGGTGGTCAGGCAGAGGGAACGGGCTGCCAGCTGCCAGCCACAGCCATACCTCCCTGGGGTACCCCAGCAGGCAGCCCCTACCGTGCTTCCAGCTGGGTGCTGGCTGAGCTGCCTTGGCTGGATGCACTGGCTGCATGTTAAGGTTGTGATACTCAAGTTCTCAACCACATTAAAACGAAATTAAATACAAACCAAAAACAGCAAAGACAAACCTCTGCAAATACTTGTCAACTCTCTGCCTCTGCCCTCCAGAGAGACCAAGAAGGTGTTAGTAATAGGGAAATTTGTACATTTGAATGTACTTCTAAAGAGAACAGGAGGAACCGATGTTTCCAGCCCCCAGGTACTGGCTTCCCCTGGCACAGCTCGGAGCTGCCTCTGTGGCTCACTGCCCAGGGCCGGCCAGCACTGTCTCCTAGAGTGTGTTTAGGATCCTTGGCTGTGGCTCGTTCCCCAAGGCAGCCAGGTATGGATTATAGCCACACGCGTGACAGCAATGGCCTCCTAGCCTTATCCTGCCCTGCCCTTATCCTTAACATGATGGAGCCAAGCAGGACTCCTGAGTGTCATGAGGATAAGACAGAAATAACTGAGGGGTGAACGAAACTCTGCAGAAGATCCTGAGATCCCTTAGCATAGCCGTTCTCAAACTTCAGCTGGTTGGGGGAGGACTGGTCCCACCTCAGGGTCACTGTTGAAGGTTGGGGGTGACAATTCTGATGTGGCCCAGGTACTGCTAACTGGCCCACCAGAAGGAATCTGACGTGTGACCTCGAGCAGGAGTGCTGTCAAAACTTTTAGATGCCCGGTCAGAGACCTTGTCCTGCTTCCCTGCTCTCCTGGTGATGGGGCTACTGTTGCCACAAGTCACTATCCCCAGAAAGAGCCTGCATGCCTCACACAGCCCTGTGGCGAGGCCAGGCTGACTGGGGGGGTGGGGGGAGGGTGGGGGTGGAGTGTTCTCATGGAAGGCACGGCCTCTGAAGATGGTTTCCCTCACACTCTCTCATCCTTGTCTTCTCAGGCCACTGGGGTCAGAAAACTTGCTTCTCCGAGGAGCCACGCTCAAGAATACGGAGAAGATCTTCGGTAAATATTCCAGTTAGTTAGTGACTTACAATAGCTTGTAAAGTTAACATTCCACCAAGCAAGCCTGCAACCTTCAGCGTAGTCTAGGTGCACTGCTTCCAGGTACAGTGCTTCGGAGTGCAGAGCCCGGCACAGGACCCGCCTCTCCAGGAAGCCTTGGGGGGTGGCGGGGGGGGGGCGGGAAATGGGACTAAGCCACCAAACAGGACGCAGAGGGCAAGCGTGGAAACCGACAGTTATGTCCTTGAAGAGATTCACACAACTCCAGCCCAGAGGAACTTGCTTTAGGTCTGCATGCCTTCTCTGGTATCCCCACTTCTATGTGCTGTTGTCTGTTTTCATGAAAAGTACAAATGTGGCCACGGTCAGAAAACTCAGTACGTTAACATCTGAATTTAAACAATTAGAGCAGACTTCAGAACTCTGTCTGAAATGTCCTGTCCCATGACTAACCGACAGTTTGCCTACCTGGGAAATGAGAAGTGCAGCTGGTTCCCCCGTGGGCGACGTGGGGCTCGCGGCGGTCCAGGTGCCAAGTTCAGCCCTCTGCTTCCAGGTGTGGCAATCTACACAGGCATGGAGACCAAGATGGCCTTGAACTATCAGTCCAAGTCCCAGAAGCGCTCTGCTGTGGAAAAGTAAGGTCCCTCCCCTTCCCTGTCACTGCTATTGGCCATCGCTAAGTGCTGTACACAGTGTTTCCCCTGACCTGTTCCTTTCCTCCAAGGTCCTGACCCCTGCAGAGCTGATTCTGTAGGTGTAAGAGCTCAGCCTTGAACTCCTGCCCTAGATCCCAGGGCCCAGACCAGCACAGCTGTTACCACCACAAACTCACGCAGGCCTCAAAAATGGGGTTATTTAATCTGGGGACTTGGTGAGAGCCAGCATTTTCTGCTGGGAGAGTGAACAGGCTCTTCATGAGACACTACACCTGACAACAGTGCGCCAGGGTGATGGCTGGGTTTGCAGGGAAATGTGTCTTGGGGTTTGGTCCTCTTTGCTCCATGTTAAAATGTGCCCTGCTCGAGGTGGGGTGCTGAGTGCTTCCCGTACCCCGCTGTAGAGCTGCTAGAGCTGCATGGAGGACTGACAGCAGGGATCCTGGCCCCTGAGAGGGCCTGGACGTGCTGTCCCAGGCCTCTGCTATCCTGGCTCAAGTATAAAGGTGGAGCCTGATTGTAGAAAATAAGCCTCTGTCCCACAGCTGAAGTTGGGCTCTTCCCACCTGAACATTTCCCCTCCCTTCTGACTGTGCCCCTCCCTCCTGACTTTGCCCCTTCCTCTCCTTAAGGGAAGTAATCACTGAATTTTGACTCCCTTGTTGATGCTTCCTGGTGGAAGCTTCTGGGCTTTCTTTAAAGTGGTAGCATTCCAGCCACACAGAGTGTTTTTGCTGTTTCTCCCTTGCTCCTTGCAGCCCTTCCCACTGTCTGGTGGGGCGCTGCCATCTTTGGGGTGCCTTGGTGGGTGGCTTGGCTCTTCCTCACATAGTGAAGCCCTGCTTGGGGGGTGGGGGGGGGGGACAGTAAGAGTTCCTTCGGTGCTGTGAGGGAGGTAGGAAGAGCTCCGCCCCTGCTGTGTGAAGAGGTCTAACTACCTCCCTCTCCGTGTGCTCCAGGTCAATGAATGCCTTCCTCATTGTGTACCTCTGCATCCTAATCAGCAAGGCCCTGGTCAACACTGTCCTGAAGTACGTGTGGCAGAGCGAGCCATTCAGAGATGAACCCTGGTACAACCAGAAAACCGAGTCCGAGAGACAGCGGAGTCTGGTATGGAGGCTGCCCTGCCAAGGGACTGTCACAAAAGATAATGCTGGAAAACCACAACAGGCTTGGTACAGGGCTGATCATGCAGGCTTGAATGGATCCTTAGAGGTCAGCTGACGCTGCTGTTCTGCTGGCTTTGGGTCCTTGAGTAACGAGTCTGAAGATGTGTAAGAACAGTGTCTGAAATTCTTAGGGTGTTTCCTATAAGCCCTGGCCCAGAAAACCACTCAGACACAGACATGTAGAAGCTGACAGGCTCTCTCTCTCGGGATAGAGAGTAGCAAAGCTACTCTCAGGCAGGGGAGATAGTTATAGTATGAAGAGGAGCCCAAACCAGGGGAAGGGGCTGGAAGGAGGAAATCTTTGTAGTCGCAGCTGGACCCTGGAGACATCAGCTAGCCAGGGCAGGACATTCTGTAGCTGGCTTGTTGCCAGGGAAAGCACTCTGTGTCTGGCACGTAGCTGGGACAACGCATCTTGCGTCTGACACTAGAAATAGTGTGTGACCAGAAATGGGCATCCTAGCGGCAACATGTTGCTGATGCAGCTGGGGCTGGGGGCACCTGCAGTTGGTAGGAATGGGCAAGGTGACCCATGGGCTTTGGGATGACCCAAGGTAAAGGCGGTCAACCCAAAATAGGGGTGCATATGCTGACATCTACAAAATCCAGCATAGCACCCCATGTTGATGGCATGCTCAGCGATGCTTATTCATTATTGGGACATAAATGGTGCGTGTCATGGTGCATGTCAGAAAAAAGCTTGCTCTGCCTTCAGAGCAGGGCCGTGTACAGACCCAGATGCTGTTCCAAGGCTTTCCTCTTGTGTCACTTTGCCTCTCCCTCCCTAAAACTGGCATGCCTTCAGGCCTCGAAATAAGACTATGGAAAAGTCATTCTTACCAGGCACTTCTACTTTGTGTGGCTTCTGGGTTGTTTCTTAGTAGCTTTGGTAATTTGTCAGTTACAAAGAGAGGTCATGAATTCTCAGTCATGAAGTTGCATAGACTGGCCCGTGCCAAGGCAGTGCGCTTACTTGTGTAACCTCCTGATAGTGCAGCTGAACACTCCTACTCCTGGCCGGGGCAGTCTGAAAATGGTGTGGTCCCAAATTACACTACCATTTATGCCTCCGGGTAAGATCTTAGTACTCCCCCTGCAGTAAGGGCTCAATAAGCTTCCTCCCCCCTCCCCCCTCCAGTATGGTCTTGATATTCAGTACTCCCCAGTGCAACAAGGTGCTTGGTACTTGGTACTTACACTGTCTCTGATGCAGCCCCTGCTCTCAGTTCCTCAGGGCCTTCACCGACTTCCTGGCCTTCATGGTCCTTTTCAACTACATCATCCCCGTGTCCATGTACGTCACAGTCGAGATGCAGAAGTTCCTGGGCTCCTACTTCATCACCTGGGATGAAGACATGTTTGATGAGGAGATGGGCGAGGGACCCCTGGTCAACACTTCTGACCTCAATGAGGAGCTGGGGCAGGTCAGTATCTGCTGGCATCTCCCATACTTTGCTAGTTCCGTGCCAACCTCCTGTGCGTCTCCAGATCTGATTCTCTGTGGCTCCCGCTGTGCTAAGTCATCCTGAGGTCAGATGAGACCTTTTCCACTGTCATGCATGCATTTAGACCCGCTGAAGGGCTGGCTTTGAACTTCTATCTGCCTAACAACTGGCAGTTTATAACCTATGCCAAATTAATTGCATTAACCAAGTCTGGATTTTTTTCCTGTTTCTGGGCCTTACTGTTGTGTGGATGGGAACGGCAAGATCGCCTACCCTCTGCTTTTGTAGGTGATAATTAATCCTTACAGCCTCTTGTATCTTCTCTTTAAAGAAGACAGATGAGTGGCACATCATGTGGCACAGAGTTCGGAATGCCTGGGTTTAGACTAGGGTGGCAGCCACATGAGATCAGGACCCTCATCTATACCCCCGAGGTGTCTTGTTCTGTGGGTATGGGAAACCACGGGTGCTACCTGGCTAGACATGGTGCAGATGACACAAAATGGTGGAGAGTGACTCAGAACCACTGGGGGTGGGAGGCTGTGCTGCCCATCCCACATACATACTGTGTCCCTGCAGCATGAGGTCCCGTCTGGTTTTAGTGCTACCTGGGAACACAGAAGCGCAGAAAGTCGCACCCTGTCCTGACAGAAAGACCATTTGGTAGATGACACTCATTGTCCTCTGATCCAGCCTGAGGTACTGGTGGTTGCCATGGGCCCAGAGGGCCCAGCAGCGATGGTCCTGGGCTTGAGCTGCCTCCGGTGAGAAGTACCCTTCACCAGAAATGAGGATTGCCTGGTGGCTGGTTTGGCATTTGGTACTTTCTTCTAGCACATTCTACAACCTGGTTGGGCTGCTTCTTCCTGGCAGCAATGCCTGAGTCAGGGCTGAGGGAAGAGCCCCCTGCAGCCGCGCAGCACACACGGCCTGTTTTGTGTGTTCCTGAGACACCTACTGGGAAAGGTTTTGCTCTAAGAGGAACATTAAGCAGTGCTAAGACCCTCGAGCCCTGTCTAGAGTCCACTGCGACAAGACTTGACCTGTGCTCTCCTGAGCTAGGCTGCAGTGCTGGTTATAGGGAAGTCCCGAGGTCAGGACAGGCGGGCACTTCGAGGCCACCTGTTGCCATCAGCATCCAGTCAGATGATGCCTGCTCTCCGCAGGCATGTAAGGTGCTGTGCGAGGCACAAGTCTGCTTCTCAGGGGAAGATGCAGCCCAGAGGTCAGCGCCACCACCTCCATTTCCAGAGGGGAAACTGAGGCTCAGAAGATTGTCCAACTGTCCATCCCAGAGGCCATGCTGCCTCGGAGTGGCAGGCTCTGTGCATGGTTGTATTGGAGCCTGCAGAGCCAGCAGCTGTTCCTGGCAGAGGAGGACACGCCTGTGTTGAGCACAGAGTGAAGAAAGAAGAAAGCCACTGTCCCTACTGGGCAGAGATGCAAACCCCACGATGAACAATGACAAACAAGACCACCAGCCCCAAGAAGACCAGGCACCGAGACCAGGTGCCAGAGTGACTCCACAAGCCCTGCGACCAGGCAGACCCACCCAATTCCACATGGCTCCCCAGTGCACATCAAGAATCAATGTAGCACACTGGCAGAAGAACAAGACAACAGGACAATGCAGAAAAAGCAACTGATGAGAAGCACCTGCCCTTCCTTCCATTCCTAACAGCCAGGTGTGGAAGGAAGTTCCTCAGCATACCTGAAAATGGTGTGGCCAGCCCTCAGCCAGAGGTCAGGAGTGGTCCAGGCCCCTGCTCATGCAGGACAGTCGGGCAAAAGAAAGAAATAAAGGGCATCCCAGGGAGAAGAGGAAGTTGGACTGTCCCCGTTTGCAGATGATATGATCTTATCTGTTGAAAACTAAGGATTCTGCCACCAATCTGTTAGAAATAATGAATTCACATGAAGCCAAAAGCATTTCTGAACAACAAACTGTCTGAAAAACAAATCAAGGGCTCTCACAGACTTGGTCTAGTCGAAATGAAGGTGTCTCCTGGCTGTTCCTGGTTATCAGAACAATTTTCAGCCTGTCTCCATGATTGTAGAACTGGGGTAATGATGGTTAATAGGATTAAATGAGATAACCTCAGTGCTTGGTAGATGTGAAGAGGTTAACATGTGGCGGTTGTAGTTTTCTGTTGTTAGTTATCACAGGTACAATCCCTAGAAATGTGCTTCCTGTTTAGCTGTAGTTGAGCAAGTGGATAAATCCAACATCTTAACATTTATTCTTTTCTGTTTGACCCTTTTAAAAATGATGTTAGGGCGTAAAGCACACAGTAAGAAAGAATAACATTGTGCTATGGCTTTATAGAAATAGGTTTGTAGCCTATTTCAGGCGGAAGGGGCTGCAGCGGGCTGCTCCCTTCTGTCCCTGTGTACTTTAATCTGACTTCAACCCCAGCTCTCCTGCCAGCACCCACCTTGTCGGGCAGGGACAGTGCAGGCTAAGTGTCACCTTGTTCACCTTGCGGTGTGGCCCAGAACCTGCTTCTTAGAGCTCCTCATGAAGAATATTTAACCCAAATTTAGGGTTTAAATGAGTAGCTATGTCTTCACCATGGTCTGTGCTTTGTCCATAGTCTATTTTGTCCTTTCCGTTGTTGGGCTCCTGTCTTCTAAACCTTGCATGGTCTTGAGTCTCGACTGCAGATGTTATGATGACGTTACAGTGCTTTCTGTTGTTGCTCGGTGAGATCGCCCCCAGCCCACATTGTGCTGGCTCCTGAGGGAAGGACCTTCAACAAGGCCACGTTCTTTTCTGCTCAGCCTTGGTCACTCCTGTTAGGCGTGTGTGCTCCTGGGCCCTGTCTGGGCTGTGAGGGTAGCCTGGTGTCAAAGGATGAGAGAAGCCCCCGTCTCACCTGTGTGTGCACTGCCCCAGGTGGAGTACATCTTCACGGACAAGACAGGCACGCTCACGGAGAACAACATGGCCTTCAGGGAGTGCTGCATTGAAGGCCATGTCTACGTGCCCCACGTCGTCTGCAATGGGCAGGTCCTCCCCGACTCAGCCGGCATCGACATGATCGACTCCTCCCCGGGAGTCAGTGGGAAGGTACGCACCAGTGTGGGCACATGTGCGCAGCCAGTGCCTGTTCAGCATGTGAGTGTGCATGGCTCTTGACACATCTGCGCGGGCAGCACCTATTCAGCATGTGAGTGTGCATGGCTCTTGACACGTGTGTGCATGCAATGCCTATTCAGAATATGAGTGTGCGTGGCTCTTGACACATGTATGTGTGCAGCGCCTGTTCAGGATGTGAGTGTACATAGTTCTTGACACGTGTGCTTGGGCAGCACCTGTTCAGGATGTGAGTGTGCATGGCTCTTGACAGGTGTGTGCATGCAACGCCTATTCAGGATATGAGTGTGCGTGGCTCTTGACATGTGTATATGTGCAGCGCCTGTTCAGGATGTGAGTGTGTGTGGTTCTTGACACGTGTGCTTGGGCAGTGCCTGTTCAGGATGTGAGTGTGCTAGGCTCTTGACACGTGTACATGTGCAGTGCCTGTTCAGGTTGTGAGTGTGAGTGGCTCCTGACGCCTGTACATGTGCAGCACCTGTTCAGGATGTGAGTCTTGTGGCTCTTGCTCACAAAAGCCATCCCCTTTCATTCAGGGTGTCTGAAAAAGGCAGGGCTATCTGTGGTACCTCTGTGAGCCCATGGTGTGATGTCACTGCAATACTCTGTTCCCTGGGGGGGACAGTTATTCACACACTAGAATTGACTTCTTGGAAACACTGTGTGTACAGAAAAGGCTGTGACCCAGAGTAACGTGTGAGCATTACATGTGTGTGCGCACCCTTGTGTACAGGCACACATGTTTATGGATACATATGTGCACACCCACATACACGGGTGGTGACCACACTCACGGCCCTTAGCAGGATGGCTCCAGCTCCTGGCATCTGTGGGTAGGAGTTTAACACATAACACGACCAGGACACATTCTCTAACGTGAGCACCCCAGAGAGGAGGGAGGGGTCAGGTGTCCTGTGGCTGCTGTAGATCAGCCTCCTTCCAATCCCCCCCCCCCCCCCAGCTTCCCTACACACACACAGAGTCAGCCCTTCCTCTACTGCTCTGGCTGTACACAGGTTCCAGACCCTCCAGACCTCAGCTTCCATGTGCAGCAGGCAGCATGAAAGGAGTTATGCTTATGGGCAGAGGGCTGCAGTCAGCCTGCTGGGACCCAGCACACCAGTTCTGGCTCCTTTCTTGGGAGCTGAGGCTGCTGGCACACTGTACATAGGCGTCTCCGTCCTGCACGGTGCGGGGTGCTGTTTGTTACCAGGAATGACAGCCCATCCAGGGTGTGGCTCTCGCATGTGACTTTCCCAAACTTGAAGCCATCACTTGCCATTTTGAGTGTCTCACAGTTCCTGGCAGTGTCATGCTGGCCAGAGCCCCTGCCCTCAGTCTGTCTCCTGTAATTTCACAGCTGGAAGACAGAGGAGCCAAATGTAGACCAGTGGAGGGCCGGGCCAGTGGCTGTCTCTTGGAGGCCAGGCCTTCTGTCAGTGGTCTTGTAGATTTGTCTTGCCTGTGTTTGGACAGGAGCGGGAGGAGCTGTTTTTCCGGGCTCTCTGCCTCTGCCACACCGTCCAAGTGAAGGAAGATGACCATGTGGACCTTGGTGATGGCCCCGGGAAGTCGCCAGATTCAGCCAAGTCCTGTGTGTACATATCTTCCTCGCCTGACGAGGTGGCGCTGGTTGAAGGTGTGCAGAGGTGGGTCGGCCCCTCCAGCCTGGGTCTTAGAGCAGGTGGTGCTCGTAGCATGGGCTGTCTAACACAGACCATACCCCGATTTATTCTGGAAAGCACCACTCACCCTCTGTGCTCAGCCAGGCCCGTCGGGGGGTGACCCTTGATGAAAAGCAGTGTGGCTTTTGTGCTCTCCTGGCCATTTTCCAATCATCTACAGTAAGCTAGTTCAGGCCATCTCCAGTGTCCTGGCATTCTAGGTGGGAGCCTTCCCCTCTCCAGTCTTCCTCCTGATGCTGGAACACTGAGGCCCAGCTGTCCACAGTATTTCCAGTCATATCACTGGAAAGAAGTATTGGTGCAAGGTTCTGCCTGTTTTTTTTGTGACTAATCATCCAAACAAAGCTTTTGCGCCCAATGTGGAGTCTTGTTTTCAGAGGGTCTTTGTTGAGGCCTCTTGGAGAGACATGCCAGTGTCTGTAGATGCTCAGGAAGGTGCTTCAGGCATCCCAGACACAGGGCACAGTTCCAGTCAGTGACAGTCCCTGACTGTTGGGAGTACTCAGCACTCCGGGTCTTCTCTGCCACTAAGAGCCAGGTGCTACCCGCAGGGTGAAGCACAAGCTCTGTGCACTCATGCGTCCCAGCGCTGATGTACACTGCCGCACTCTCCTGTGCTACAGCTCAGGCTTGGTGTTCACGTGAGGCACATGCATGAGGTTCCTGGGCTAGGTCAAGCTGTTGACAGATTTGCACAGGATTAAATAAGCCACAGTCCCCTGCAGACAGGCCTTCCCTATGGGCTCATGATTTCTGTAGGGCCTTCTCCTCTGCTCTGGTTCCCACCTGGCACTATTAAGTGATGGGTTCCATCCCCATCTTTAGTGGGGTCCTCGGCCCTCTCCTTGCTCTCCCAGCAAGTGCCCTGCACCTGGAAAGGTGTGGCACTCCTCCACTGGGGTGCCAGTCAGCACTGTGCAGACCACACACCGACTGCTTCCCTGCACTGTGCATCCTGGCAGGCCGCTGATGGCTGGCTGTGCGTAGACAGAGTTCTCATAAGAGACACAGTGGGTCATTAGTGTAATTACAGTTCTGTAACTGTATTTTTCACAGTTCAGGCTGAAAAGTCCAGGGCCAAGGTGACAGCCTTCAGCTGTGTCCTTAAATGGCAGTGGCAGGGAGGGAGGGCTGGAGAGGAGGGGTGACACAGCATGGAGAGGGTGACACTGCATGGAGAGGGACGACACCACATGCCATATGCAGAGGCAGTACCCTCATGGCTGGGCTGCCATGGGTAGTCAGCTTCCCAGGCCAGGGCTGGGGGAGCCTGGAGCCACAGCAGGCGGCCTCTGAGGTCTTCCTCATCCTGACACCCACTAAACAGTATAAAGAGTAGCAGAAATAGGAACCTAGTCCAGAGCCCTGCTGTCCTCTTTCTGAAAACCATCACACAGAATGACCCCTGTGTCTGGTGTGGGGAGGACAGTGGTAAGCTGGAGACTTTGCTTGGAGCATTTTCTGAGTTGACAATACATTAGCTTTATGATCCCTTAACTGCATTTTGCAACCTCTGTTTCGCTGGAAGGGTTTCTTCAAAAAGCAGCCTTTCTCTCGCTCAGTGTGAGAAGCGTTGGGTGCTGGTTGGATTCTGCATTTCAGATTCAGCCAAGCCTTTGCCTTCTCTGTTGCAGGCTTGGCTTCACGTACTTAAGGCTGAAAGATAATTTCATGGAGATACTAAACAGAGACAACGACCTGGAGAGGTAAGGACACCATGATCTCCCATCGCAGAACCTTCTAGATACCTGCATGGTAGAAGGGGCAGGGGATTGATGATGTCATGGGGTGATCCTACCTAGTGTTTTCCTTGGAGGTAAACTGGTGTTCAGTGAAGAAAGTTTCATTATCATGTATTTTTGGTCAACTCAGGAGTTCTCAAGGCTTCTAGAATATTCCGAGCTCCCAGACTCCTGTGACAGTCCATGAAGGGGATGGTTCGCACCGGTCCCCCATGTGTGGGTGGTGGAGCAGGTGTTCCTGAAGGCACTTTATACAACTGTGCCTTTGATCTCCATTGGGGACCACTCCAGTGTCAGTCACATTACCTCTCCCTGAGACCACAGATTCGTCAGATGAGTGGGGTCATGTCTCCTCACAATTGATTGCAAAGGCAGGAGGTTTGTGTTGAAGGCATCAGAAAACAGGGTTGGTTGTCATATCGCATACAGGTTGATGCTGTCTTCCAGTCCATTTCACCACCTCCCTCAGCAGCTCAACCATTTTCATAGCTGGCCTCAGTGCAGATCTCTGGTCAGCTTTCCACATCCACAGAGAAGTTATGTGTTGCCCCAGCAGAGGCTGAGCTGGGCATTCTGGGAGATCCAGAGTCTTCAAGGAGCGACCCACACAGGGTGGGCAGGGCTGGCAGAGAGCGGAGGGTGCTGCCACCCTGCTGTGGGTTTGGCACTCCACAGACCTGGAGGACAGTAAACTTGTTACTTTTCTTTTTCAGATTTGAATTACTGGAAGTTCTGAGTTTTGACTCTGTGAGGAGGAGAATGAGTGTAATTGTAAAATCTGCGGCAGGTAGGAATTTCTCCTAATTTTTGAAATTGTACATAATTATGGCTTTATTCTGATGGCTAAATTCTGTAGGACCTTTAAAGTTTAAGATTTAAGAACTCCTTTTTTTTTTTGAGGCTAGAGTAAGCCCTGACATGGTGACAGGTTGGGAAGGAAATGGGTGCTGGCGTCCAGCATAGTTGCATCTCTGTGGTGTCTTCCCAGGATCATCTCACACAGTGTGCATTGTATTTCTCTTGTGAGAGTCCCTGGCACTGCCACATGTCTGTCTGAATAATATACAACTTTACTGCTTTTGGCAAGACTGGGATTTGAACTCAGGGCCTTGAACTTACTAAGTAGGTGCTCTACTACCTGAACCACCCCTCCTCTCCATCTTTGAATTCCCTGGGCTTTTCTAAGTAACAACACACTTAAGCGCTGTTTGAACCACGTGCTATCGTTGGGAATAGATTCTAAATCGGCCTGCTTGGTGTCAGTAGCCCCAGCACCTGCTGCCCGTGGCGAGTGCCTAGGACCTGCGGGTAAACTCTCATTCCATGATTCCGTGAGCACCGAGGGGTGGGACCTGTGGCTTCCTCACACTGCTGTTTCCTCCAGCTCTTCTCTAGCCTTTGCTTGGCCACAGGCTCTGCCCAGGCACTCAAAACAGGTTTCCTGGTGCTGTCCCTTTCTGGCCGTGGTTGGCCTTAGCTGTGGCTACAATCCCAGGCTTGTCATACCAGTGTTTCAGATGCTTTTGTGCATCTCAGCACTTAGTACCTCCTAAAATCTAGAAGGCAAGGTGGGCTCCTAACATACCACCAAGCCATGGTCTTTGGTCCTTGTCAGCAGTCTAGAAATGTTTTTCTTCCCCTCCCCCCCTACTGGAGGAGGTAACCCAGCTGGGTACTTGCCTGCCAGCCTCTGGTGCCCTCTAAACTTGTCTGCTGCATATGTCTAAGGGCTCACAGCATCAGGGGCCTGTCCGTGCCTGGGGAAAAGTGTCCGAGCTTCCTGGGAACTTCACGTGGATGATAGTGTGCCCCTTCTGCAGCCCCCTGACCACCGTGGTGCTGCATGGTGGCATTTCTATGACGACATGCAGCAGTGAGCTGCAGGCCCTGCAGGCCTGTGGCACGCACCTGAGGATGGGCTCCCTGCCCCATCAGAACTAGCACCCCACCAGAGCGCAGTTTCCGCTGGAGCAGAGAAATGCTTTGTCTTGAGGAGTAAAAATCATGTAGGCACAGCACAGAGTTGTTCCAAATTGGCAAATGTGACGGGAGGTATGTGGGGAAGATCTTGTTTCTCATGACTAAGAGAAAAGATGGACGGCCTTGTTCCATGCCAGGGCGCTCACAGGGATTTTGTGTCTGCCTAGAGCTTCAGCAAACTGCAACCCTCCTCTGCGGTCAGACACGTGCCCTAGCCTTGCTGCACCTCCACCACCGCCCTGGTCCCAGGGCATTTTGTTCCTTACTGATGTCTGTGCCAGAGAGGAGAAGGAGACCAAGCACCCAGAGCCAACTTTTGTTTGCGATTCCTTTCTCCGACATTTTTGAATTTTGCAAGTTAAATGAGGTTTTGGTATAGTCCATGGATTTATTTTTTTCCTGATATTACTCTTTTACAAATTAAATGAGGCTTTGTTACAGCCTATAGATTTAATATTTTTCCCGATACTACTATGTTAACTGATCCAATAAAATCTTTAAAACAGTATCATTATTTCTGTCATGTGTTAAATTCAAATGATTTTTTTTCACTTTACAGGAGAAATTTACCTGTTTTGTAAAGGAGCAGACTCTTCTATATTTCCCAGAGTCATAGAGGGCAAAGTGGACCAGATCCGCTCCAGAGTGGAGCGCAATGCGGTGGTGAGTGCTCACTGAGCTCTGGCTCCTGCCTCTGCTCATGGTAGCAAACTTCTTTCAGCTCTGATGCTTTCTGACACCAAAGGTAGCCTTGGTGCTATCTGTAATGACAGCACTCATTCCTCCTTGTTGATGCTTTGAGCCTGAGATCTGGGGACAGAGCTCCTGAGGAGGACTCACACCCTCAGGGACAGAGAGGCACACAGGCCCTCATGCCCTGGAGTAAGACAGTGTGAGGACACTACCCCCAGAGCCCCAAGCTAATGTAAATGTTCTTTCTATTCTGCGCCTTTTACCTGACCTCAAATGAACATTCTTAAACAGCTTTGAGCAGAGTAAGTTGGGCTTCGTGGAATTTTCCAAGGCACTGTTCTTGAAATCTTGCTGTTAAGTGAAGTCTCAGATGGAGGATCTGCTCCTTCAGGATCACTCCGACAGACACTGGGGCAGACTGATGCTGCTCATACTTCCGTGTGTTCTGGAGGATTCTCCCTTATCTAGGAGAGAACTATTTTTCCTTGAAAGGGTGGAAGCCTGCATTGTATTAATTATGAATTGAAGTCCATCTGCTTTTTCAGAAAGACATTTACAGAGGTCTGGTTGACACATACGAGAGTGATACATGCATGCATAAAGAGTGTGTAAAAGTGACAAGTTTTCAGTCAGAAAAGCGTTGGCCCTAAATTACCCACTCGTTGCATGCCCTGTCTGGATCCCTGCTTCAACTGTTGTCTTCTAGAGTTTCTATTGGTACAGTCAGGAAACACATACTAATTTATCTGGCTTTCACTGTACCTAAGTATTTTGAGATTCATTACAGGTGTGGGTACCAATTGTTCACTCCTATTTTTGCTGAGTAATGCAGTCCATTGCATATTGTGTGAATGGATCACAACATGTTTATTCATTTACTCATTGGTGGACATGGGATTTTTTTTCCACCCTGAGGTTGAGTGAAACTACTGTGAGTTGTTTGGTGTACATTTTTGGTTTGAAAGAGCGTGGATTTTTCTCTTGAGAAACCCACGTCATAATTGTTCTTGTTCCTCTGTATGCAGTATATCTTCTTTTTCTTTGTGCTTTGAGCTTTTCTTCATGATATGCCTTAGTATCATAAGGGTGTTGGCTTTTCAGCATCTTAGACATGTAAGTCTTCATCAAGATTGGAAATTTTAGCTGGGTGCCAGTGGCTTCACGCCTATAATCATAGATACTCAGGAGGCTGAGATACAGGGATCATGGTTTGAGGCCAGCCCAGGCAGGAGAGGCCACAGACTCTTATCTCCAGTTAACTAGTTAAGAGCTGAAAATGGAGCTTTGGCACTAGTGGTAGAGTGCTAGCGGGCTTTCTCCTCTGCTCCTTTTGATGACTCGTGCCTGGCCTCTGTGCATTTGCTCACCTGTTCGTGGTCTTCTGTTCTCTGCCGGACACTCGGGCATCTCTTGCTGCCTGGAGCTCTGTTCTGAGGCTTGTCCTGACTCTCAGGCCCCTCCCACACCACAGAGAACTCGTCTCTGCACTGGAGTCCCCTTCCATGAGCACCAGACCATTCCAGACACTGAGCCAAGGCACTCACAGGCCCTACCTGGATAATAACAGTGGATTTTTTTTTTTTTACATTATTACAGATGGTGGAAGTAAAGCTAGTTGCAAAGATAGTACAGAAAAGACGATTGTATCCTCCAAATCCAGTTACCTTAAGATTGCCCCTGTGTTTTTTTCCTATGAGTTTCATGGCGTTAGCTCTTAAATTTAGGACTTTGATCCATTTGAGACAGTTTCATATGACGTTAGGTAAGGGCTTAATTAATTCTTTCATGCGTGAATGTCTTCCCACCATTTATTAAGGAGACTGAGTGGTTGTACGCACATTGAAGGGTACATATGTCAGTGACTTATTTTTGGCTCTCAATTCTGCCCACTCTTCTTCACTGTCAATGTTTATTGTCTCTTTCTAGTAAGTTCTGAAGCCAGAATAGGAGTGTTGTCTGACTGTCTTCTTTTGCAGAACTATGTGGTCATTGTGAGTGCCTTATTATTCAGTGTTGATCTCTGCCTGGGTTTTTCCATTCTGCAGAAATACAAGTAGGGTTTTGTTAAGGGTTTTGATAGGGATGACATTGAATCTGTAGTTTTCTTGAGTAGTAGTGTGATCTGAAATCAATTTGAAGTCTTCTAATTCACAAACATGATTTCTTTCCTTTACTGGAGGCTTCTGTTTTGTGGTTTTTAGTCTAGGATTATTTTCCATGATTACACCTACTCTCAAGTATTTTTCTCCTTTTGGTGCTTTTGTGCATGGAACAATCCTGTTAATTTCCTCTTCTAGTTGTGTCTTGGGGGTGTATGAAAACGCAGTCGGCCTTGGTGCACTGCTGTGGTTGGGTGTGCTCTTGCTGGACTCACTGCTGAGTTCTAACCATTTGTGTGGCAAGATGGTCGTCCTTCATGTTTTCATCTGCAAATGGTCTTTAGCAAGGCTTTATTTCTAATCTGGGTATATTTACCAAGCAGGCAAGTCTTTGTCTTGTTCTTTTCTTGAAGAAAATCTCTGCCTTTCACCATTGAGGGTAAGGTTAGCTGTTGATTGTTCAGATGCGGTTTTTCTCACATTGAATGAGTACCTTCTAATCTGCACTTATTGAGTGGATGCTCGTGAAATGGCTCTTAATTTTTTTTCAAGTGTTTTTTCTCCAGTTCACATAATATCATTTTTTTTCTTTCATCCTGTTAATGTCTCATATTGTCTTGGGTGACTTCATGTGTGAATTCCACTTGGCCTCAGTGTATAGTCCTGTTGTGTTGGGTTTTCTGGCACTGTGGAAGATTTCTGCATCCATATTCTGAGTGGACCGTGGACAGGTACAGATACTGTTCTGAAGATTCCTGTTGCCTGCTTATCTGGCTTGTGTTGCTCACATCGGGGTGCTTGGTGTGCAATAGGCAGGACTCCAGCAGTGCTGAGCAGGAGGAATGGGGAAAGCACTTTTGCCCCTGAACCTATAAGAGAAGTTCCTAGTCTGCTTTTAAAAACAAACACCTATTTATTTCTGAAAGCCTCTGCTTACCTTGCACTCCACCTTCTGGGGGCAACTCTGGATTATTGTCCTTGTCATGTAGTTTTTCTGGCTGAGAAAAAGCCATCTGCCTTGCTTCCGAGAATTCTGTTTTTTTCTGGCTCTCAAGGGCCATTAACCCAGCAGTGGACAAGCTTGGATGTCTGAGCGGCGCAAGCAGTGGGAAGTGGTCCTCAGTTGTGAGATGTTTCGGCATGTAGTGGGAAGTCTTTTTAAAAACCTTAAACATTTTCTCAGAATTCAGAAGGCTTCTGTTGGAGGATTATGGTTCTCTCACTGTCATGAGGGGAGGCATGGGGAGAAGGTAGGGTCCGGGAGAGCAATGGCCACTCCTTTACAGCGGCCTGGAGTGCCAGGGCCTGCACGAGGGCCTTCCGTCTCAGCACCTGGCTCAGCCTTCCTTGTTGTCTGGTACTGTGTGTTCTCCACAGATAGAGACATCAAGGATTAGGATCATATCATAGGACCTCTTATCCCTAAATTCTGGTTTTCGTTTTCTGTATACCCAGTAATGTGAACAAATGGTTTTATCATCTTCCTTCAGTGAGCACTAAATAAGATAAAACCACTCCACATGCTCCCCCCCCCACACACAGTGTACTTAATTTACAAATACCAAATAATATTGACCACAGCATTGCAGATTTAAATATCCCACTAAAATTGCCAGACACAGTATAGTATGCCTGTAATCCAGCACTCAGGAGGCTGAGACGGGAGGCTTTTGAGCTCAAGTCCAATATAGGCTTCATAGTCAATTAGTTTAAGGTAAATCAGAGCTTTTGTAATAATCAGTACACACACACACACACACACACACACACACACACACACACACACACACACACACACACACACACACACACACACACACACACACACACACACACACACACACACACACACACACACACACACACACACACACACACACACACACACACACACACACGTATAATCCTAAATAAGGTTTAAACTGAATGTTGCATTTGGCAAAATAAAGATGCAAAATATCTTTTTGTATCATGGCCTGACTTAAGTTATTACCTCTACCTTTTTAGTTTGGAAGACTCATAATCCATATTGATGATTCATTTTTAATATAAATATAAATAATTTATTTGTAGCTGACTCTGCTCAGGGCTGGCTGGGCTGTGATTCCCCAGCTTGTCATTATTTGTAGCTGACTCTTCTCAGGGCTGGCTGGGTTGTGATTCCCTGTCTTGTCATCTGGTTAGAGGGGCTTTGCAGAAGTCTGGAAATGGCGTTCGGCAGGCAACGTTGGATTCTCCTTGAAACACTGCTTTGTGTCCTATAGGAGGGGCTCCGAACCCTGTGTGTGGCCTACAAACAGCTCGCTCCAGAGGAGTATGAAGGTGCCTGTGCACTGCTACAGGCTGCCAAGGTGGCCCTTCAAGACCGAGAGAAAAAGCTGGCAGAAGCCTACGAGCAGATCGAGAAAGACCTTGTTCTGCTTGGTGCTACAGCTGTTGAGGACCGGTAAATGCAGCACGCTGTAGGGGTGGGGAGGGAGGGCACTCAGCACACACTAGGCCGGCTCAGGTTTTAAGAGAGTGAGGCTGTCTTGTCCCTAGCCTGACACTAGGGACGAGGCTCCCACTCAGGGTTTGGGAGGTTATTTTTCTTGTTTGGTTGGGTTTTTTTGGCAGTCTGAAATTCCAGCTCAGGGCCTTGTACCTGCTAGGCAGACTGCGTGAGTCCTGCCCCAGACACCCTCCTTCACTGCTTGTTGGGAAGACAGGGCTCCTTAGTAGGACAGTTACCCAGGACACAGTGGTTCAGGAAGCAGGGGCTACTCTGGCAAGACAGCGTCTGTGCAGTGTGCAGGGGCTCTGGAAGCAGCTGAGGTAGGTCATGTCTGAATCCATAATTGGAACTCAGTGCATGAGAGTTAACAGCCAGGGGCAGGAGGTTGTGGCATGATAGTATCTGATCATCAGACTTTGCAAGCTGTTGCAGGCCTAGATGCCTTTTCAAAAATTATAAAGACTGCCAGATGCTGGTGGCTCACACCTGTAATCCTAGCTACTCAGGAGGCTGAGATCTGAGGATCACAGTTCGAAGCCAGCTTAGGCAGGAAAGTCCATGAAACTCATCTCCAATTAACCACCAGAAAACTGGAAGTGGCACTGTTGCTCAAAGTGGTAGAGCACTCGCCTTGAGCAAAGAAGTTCAGGGATAGTGCCTAGGCCTGAGTTGAAGCTTTACGACCACCATTGCCACCACCAACAAAAACCATAAAAGACCAAGCTGTTTTTCCTTATCTCCAGAATCTGTGGTTGTATGGTCTTTGCCCTTTGATTTAAGAAATCCTTTCCAGAATCTCTGAGAATCCTTCCTTTCCTCTGCATCTTTCATTGAGCACTCATAGGAACAAGGATGTGTCCCATGTTTCTGAAAAGTGAGACTGAATCTAGAGAATTTCGGCGCCCATGGTGGCTAGCCGGTGCCTGTCCTCCACACATCTGTGAGCCTCTGCAGCCTTGCCCATGGCGGCCAGCCAGTGCCTCTTCTCCACACATCTGTGAGCCTCAGTGGCCTTGGCTCTCCCTGTGTAACTGATGGTGGTGAAGTCTGATGCTGCAGAGTTATGCTGGGGAAAGGTCCTGCACACTGGGCTTCACATGGTCTCTGCATATGCTAAACTTGTGACACACACATCTACCTGTGCTAAACCTGTGACACACATAAGCTAACTGTACGACCACTGGTCTCACTATCAGGAGCTGGTGTTATCTAGAGGCCCCTGGGCTCCAGTTTAATAAGCAACATTTATTTTACAGCAAAAGAGCGTATCATGGATACTGCTGGCCACCTCTTACACTGATGCTGTTCCCCTCTTATGACTTTTGTGTTGGGCCTGGGAAGGTGGCTCAAGTGGGAGAGTGCTTGTCTCGCATGCATGAAGCCCTGGGTTCGATTCCTCAGCATCACATAAACAGAAAAAGCCAGAAGTGGCACTGTGGCTCAAGTGGTAGAGAGTTAGCCTTGAACTGAAGAGCTGAGGTACAGCACCCAGGCCCAGAGTTCAAGCCCCATGACCAACAACAACAACAAAAAAAGACTTGTGTTGACTTAGGCTCTGGAAGGAACTCCTAGCTCAGTGCAAATGGGCATAAATGGTGAGATTCAGCCAGACAGAAAACCGCGGTGGACAGCCTGGAAAACAGCCTCCTTGTTCTAGATGCCTTGTGTTTGTGGGGCTGGTGACATGTGTATTTGTGAGAGTGGGCTCGGGGTCTCGCCTGTCCTTTGCACAGGGACCGTGAGCAGTGCCTTACCGGCTCATGCCATGTGCCAAGTTACTGTTGTCCTGAGAGCCACACTGCTTGGTTGGCTCCATGTTTCTGAAACTCTGGTGGTCTTTTTCAGTCCTCATTCCCATGTCCACCCACTCTGACAGGCTCCAGGAGAAGGCTGCAGACACCATCGAGGCTCTGCAGAAGGCTGGCATCAAGGTCTGGGTGCTCACTGGGGACAAGATGGAGACCGCCGCGGCCACCTGCTATGCCTGCAAGCTGTTCCGGAGAGGCACACAGCTACTGGAGCTGACCACCAAGAGGATGGAGGAGCAAAGCCTGCACGATGTGCTGTTTGAGCTGAGCAAGACAGTGCTGCGCTGCAGTGGGAGCCTGACCAGGGACACCTTCTCGGGGTAGGCGGCAGGGGCCTCATCTTTCCAGCCAGATCCTCATTACACACAGGAAGCCCACTTTTCCTGTACTGATGATAGTTCATGTAAATGCTCATCTCTGTACGGTTGCTAGACCCATCTTCTTGCACATGTGTGCATGTGTACAGTTCAGACTGCTAGGGAAGAGTGCAGAAAGATAGGAATGGTGAAATATATTGATTGGGATCATTCCCATCAACTCCTAAGACGCAGGGCTGTGTTACAGATCCCTTCACTCTCCCAGAGGGCCAGGCAGTATTAATAATTCAGGGTGCCTGTCTGAAACACAGCAGGATGCCCCCAAGTTGTTTCTTTCCAAGAACATCCAGCACTTAGGCAGACATGCCTTGTAACCGCTGCCCTGGACTATGTCTGATGCATCCTCTGAGATTAGGTCTTATCTCATTAATGTCAGTAAAGGCAAATCATCTTTCTAATCATACACATCTTAAATTATCCTTAAATAGCAAAAAGATATTGCCATGTAACCCATCAGCAGAATTCCTTTTAGGGATTAGAGTTTGTTTTGGGTTTTTTTTTTTTTTTTAAGCCTAGCACAGAGGAAATTTTGATCACGTTCTAATAGCTGAGGTCATCTGGACAAAAACCTGAGGAGATAATTAGCTATGTAGACAGACTAAGGCTAGCATGGGAGCCCAGGAAGACCACAATACAGACTGACTTCTCTAAAGGCCAGATGAATACTCCCATGTGAGTCCAAGATTCCTGGAGTTCCAGGACGAATACATGGGGAGCTGCGTGGCTTCCACAGAGTTCAGTAAGAATGCCATGAAGCGGGTTCCAGGCGGGCTGGAGTGTCCACCATGCTAGGTTGTCTAAATAAAATGAAGAGCTTCTTGGTTCCAGAGATCTGTGAGCATCTGTAGATTCCCCAGAGTGTAGTGTTCTCAAATGTGTAGGCTTAGTGACTGATCTTTCTGTTTCTATGATCTCATAGACTTTCAACAGACATGCATGACTACGGTTTAATCATCGATGGAGCCGCACTGTCCTTAATAATGAAGCCACGAGAAGATGGGAGTTCCAGCAACTACCGCGAGCTCTTCCTGGAGATCTGCCGGAACTGCAGCGCTGTGCTGTGCTGCCGCATGGCGCCTCTGCAGAAGGCCCAGGTCACAGCCCTTTCTGTTCCTCTGCGGTGGAGGGTGGGAGACCCTAGAACAACTTCGAGAAAGTGAGGCAAAAATGCTATGTAAAAACTAAATTTTAATCACTAGAGTTTTTTTTTTTTTTGGTCAGTTGTGGGGACTGAACTCTGGGTGTGGGTGCTATCCCTCAGTTCTTCAGCTCAAGGCTAGCTTTCTACCACTTGAGCCACAGCGCCACTTCCTACTTTTTCTGTTTATGTGGTGCTGAGGAATGGAACCCAGGACCTCATACATGAGAGGCAGTTACTATACCACTGTTACTATACCACTGAGCCATCTTTCCAGCCCCCAAAACTGAATTTTAGATCTCTTGAGAAGCAGTGAGTCCAGTGGACCCTGGAGAGAGACACCATGTGGGGCTCACAAATATCGACCCACAAGGGTCTCCCGGTGGGGAGACAATGCTGACTGACCTGTGCCACCCATAGGCAGCAGTGCGTCTGCCTTCAGAATGTTAGAAGATGAGGTTAGCCTCGTTTTACAAGCTGGGCTATCTCGTCCAAAAGTATGCAGGACTTGTCTGTTGTACTCCAAATTATGCCTCTGCACTCCCCATTCTTGTGGAAAACGTACCTGAAACATTTCTTAAATGCTTTCTAATGCATCATGGAACACACATGATAGGGCTGGGTTGCTCCGGTGCCTTGAAGTGGACGGTCTGGTTTCAGGACGCCACATTTTAGGTGCAGTGCACTGGTTCACCTTGCATTGTTCATGAAAGGAACTCATACCTGCTTAGCCTGGAGAATGAGACTACACAGACTGAGAAATGGGTCTCAGGAGGCCCCTCAGTCACCCGCTCCACTAACCTATCAGCATCCCCATGGGACTCTCAAAGAAGATAAGCTGAAATAGCTGGGAGTTGAGGGGCTCTATTCCCACTCCAAGCTCTCCTCTACAGAACCTATAACCATTTCCAGAAGTTAGCTTGTTTGTTCAAGTGGTGCTGAAAAGTTTAATGGGAGCAAACGTGTGCTTCAGCCTCTCACGTTGAACCCAGAAGCTGACCGCACTCCTATCTCTCAGGCCTTGGGCTCCACACAGTTGCACATGGATACATGGGCAAGGCACGCGGATGGGGAAACAGAAATTGACCAAACACTTAGAAATTATTCATTGCGTTAAGTCGCTAGATTTGATTTTTTTACACCTGACAGGTTGAAAATTAAAATCGTATCAGGATCACTTAAACTGTTTTTTTTACTTGGTACTACATCCCTTGGGACTGCATCACAGTACCATGTCACAGAACGCAAAGTCGGTTTGTGCGGGCTACTTGGATTCGGAAGTGTGAGGACAGCTCTGCACAGCCCTCCAGTCAGGGCACTGCAGTCCACTCTTAGTAACCCTACTGGGCTTCATCTTGCTTTCACTATGAACAGGATTTTGTCCTCTATGGAAGAATTGAGTGTCCTAAATTAGCTCTTTTCAAACAACTTTTTCCTCTTTGTAGACTAACTTTGCATATTAGCTTTGCCTACTAGTAATTAACTGGTTCTTTTTTTTAAAAAATGAAATTGACAACATTTCTACATTTATTTACTTTCCAGATTGTTAAGTTAATCAAATTTTCAAAAGAGCACCCTATCACATTAGCCATTGGTGATGGAGCAAACGACGTCAGCATGATCCTGGAGGCCCACGTGGGTATAGGTACGCTGTCGCTGTCAGATAGGGGTCCATTGCAGTGGTGCACAGAGAACCTCTGGGCAGCCACCTGTGGTTAGCGCATGGGTGGTGGGGACACCGTGGGTGCGGCCCTTGCCTCCATGGGCTCTGCTCACCAGCCTGCCCTTCCTCCCTCCCAGGCGTCATTGGCAAGGAGGGCCGACAGGCGGCAAGGAACAGCGACTATGCAATACCGAAGTTCAAACACTTGAAGAAGATGCTTCTTGTTCACGGGCATTTCTATTACATTAGGATATCTGAGCTTGTGCAGTACTTCTTTTATAAGGTAGGACGATGCCTTTTCTGCTCATCCAGTGGCATGTAGCACTGGACGCAGTGGTCTCTGTCAAGGCAGGCCATCTCTACCATGGTCCTTCACCTAAAAATAAAAGTGACTGTCGGGGCACCTCGGCCCCTCTGCTGCATGACACATCAGGCTCCATGCATGGAGCTTCTAGCTCCTTAAGAAACAGGAAGAATCAGTTGTGGGATGTTGGGTGATAGTCCTCTGTTTCCCCCACTAGGCAGGCAGTGTCTTTGCTGCCACTGTCTTGGCTCCATTAACTAACTCTTTATGTTGTTTCTGCTCAGGATAGCACAACAGTCAGAGTAGTTGCGCACACATTTTAGTCATCATTGTAATTAGAAATACAGAAGCCCATTGTGTTGTTTTGTAAGGTCCACCCCTGGAGCCCCTGTGTGGGCAGCAGGCTGCGCCTACCATGCTGGGAGCCCCGGGCAGGCCTGGCCCCTCGCCTGTACCCACTAACACTGGTGGCTTGCCTTTCAGAATGTCTGCTTCATTTTCCCTCAGTTTTTATACCAGTTCTTCTGTGGATTCTCACAGCAGGTGAGTCCTATGTCCTAAGTGGGAAGTTTGCCTGATCCTGATCCTGGGGAGGTTTCCTGGGGAGCGAGGACTTGGGATATGCGAATGAAGGAGGGGGGCAGAAATGTGGATATGAGACCTCAGGCAGGTGAGGCCCCCTCTGTCCCCCCCACCCCCACAGCATCTGGGCCAGCAGACCCAAGCTGGAGGTGGTGATCACAGTTACAGGCTTTGAGACTCTGAGCAGGTTTGCAAGAGTAGAGCTGTTGTTTAGCCCTGCCTGGTGGATAGGGTGGGTGGAGCTTTCACAATTGCCCTGGGCCTTGTTTCTGTGGAAAGAACGGCTCTTGACAAGTATTTTGCACTGCTTGTGCTGCTTTGTAAATTAGAAAATACCATCATAGTGAGCCAACACAACTGTGAAAGTGCCTGGGGTGCTGTTCAGCTGACTTTTCCTCCCTGCAGACTTTGTACGATACTGCGTATCTGACTCTCTACAATATCAGCTTCACTTCCCTGCCCATTCTTCTGTACAGCCTGATGGAGCAACATGTCAGCATGGATGTGCTGAAGAGAGACCCAACCCTTTACAGGTGTGCACCCAGACCCTCTGCACACATAGCACAGACCTTGTGAGTAGGCAGGACTGATTTCTCCCAGGAGTTGCCTGGCAGATGTTAAAAAACAGAAACACCCAAAACCAGCTCATAAGGCTCATTTCTACAGGCGGTCTTCACACAGAAGGGAGGTCTTCACACAGGAGGCACACACAGGAGACACACACACAGGAGACACACACAGGAGGCACATAGGAGGCCTTCACACAGGAGGTCTTCACACAGGAGGTTTTCACACAGGAGGCACACAAAAGAGGCCTTCACACAGGAGTCCTTCACACAGGAGGCACACACAGGAAGTCTTTACACAGGAGGTCTTCACCCAGAAGGCCTTCACACTGGAGGCAAACATAAGAGGCCTTCACACAGGAGGCCTTCACACAGGAGGCACACACAGGAAGTCTTCACACAGGAGTCCTTCACACAGGAGGCCTTCATACAGGAGGCACAAGACCTTGCAGCACAGGTGAATGTGGATTGTTCTGTTCTTCACTCGCTTTGCTGCTAGGGAGTTGGGGAGCAGCCACGGGACTGTGCTGACCCTCCTAAAGCCCGGAGGCTCGTGGCCCACACTGCCCTGTGGTTGGTCCAGTTCAGAAGGGCTCACTGGTCCCATGTGTGTGCTCTTTACTCCTGAGTTTTATTGTTTTTGTTCTAAGTAATAAGGAAAAGATTCACAACTGCTCCAGGATCTTTGGCAGCTTCAGTATCCTCGTGCATTGTGTGTGTGTGTGTGTGTGTGTGTGTGTGTGTGTGTGTGCTGCAGCTTGAACTCAGGGCCTTGTACACTTTCTTGGCTTGCTCACAGAGGACAGTACTCTTGCCACTGGAGCCTCTCCTCCTGCCAGCACTTTGGTTGTTTGACTAGAAATGGATTTCCTTGAACCTCTGATCCCAGACTTCAGAGTAGCTAGGACTTTGTGTGTGTGTCTCCAGCACCTGGCTTGTAGCAGCCTTTTAAATTAAGCTCTAGTTTTTAGACCATTTAGACACACATGTAGCTGTAAGAAATAAGTACTACTGGGAAGTGCCTATGCTTTTTTCTAGTTTCCCCCTGTGGTTCAGGTCAGAGGCTGCCACAGCCAGCCAACATCAGGTTCATCTTTCACCACCTCCTGACTTCCCAGGGTCACCTGTACAGCTATATGTACAAGTGAGCATGTGCACAGTTAGTTCTCAATCTCCACCTATATTGGTCCCAGAGCCACTCCACCCTTAGCCTCTCTGCCTCTGTTAGAGCACTTGGCCACATAAGCAGCCTTGACATTTAAAGATCTAGAAGCTGCCCATTGCTTGAGACATGAATCCAAGGTGACACTGTAGCTGAGACCTGGTGGGGTGCACAGTAGGCCCAGGTTCTCTGACATCACATGTGTGTTAGTTACTTTCAGAAGACAGGATGTGCACATCTTGTAATGACATTACAGTTTAGTGTTGATGGGAAAATTTGGCATCAGACTTGTGTGCTGCCATGCAGGGGTGGTTACTGCAGAGGTGGAAGTGGCACGCATGGGCAGGTCTGTGCAATGTCACAGTGTCATTAATATTTTCTATCTCTTTCCTTATACAGAGACATCGCCAAGAACGCACTGCTCCGCTGGCGGGTGTTCATTTACTGGACATTCCTAGGAGTATTTGATGCGTTGGTATTTTTCTTTGGTGCTTATTTCATGTTTGAAAACACTCCAGTGACCAGCAACGGACAGGTCAGTCCTGAGCTTGATCTTGTTGGCTTGCCTGCTTAGTCATAAACCCCACCTGTGTGGTCATTTTGTGAGAACAGCAGTACAGCTCAGCCTGGGGTTAGGTGGTGGGCCCCTGTGTGTGGCAGGACATGTTACATCAGTGTGGCGGCTGTGCCATTCCGCAGGCAGCCGCTGACAGCTGTGGATTCATTCCTTGGGTTTGCCCGGCTGATTTGTAACTTTACCTTCCACCCTTAGCTAGTGACAATTCCATTCAGGCCTGGCTCTTCCCTGTGGGAGTTGGTGTGGTCTCTCCTGGGACTGCTTCTGTGTGCCTCCTTTGCAATGAGTAAATCTGTAGTTTTCTAGTGGACGTTCAGCGCTAGTTGTTTGCGTACTTTCTGGGGTTTGTTTTATGCGTATCTCGCTTTTTTCTCTTTGCCACTTGCCTCACTTCCACCCTCAGATAATGACCACCAACACACACATGGTAAGACAATCTGGGTTTGTCCTCTCTGTGTTTTTTGGAGTGCCTTACAAATAAAATATTTCTCGAAAATATTTTCAAACGTGACTCCTTCTGTGTGTTTTGTCGGTAGAGATGCTGTTAGCCGCTCCTACCTCCCCTGGCGTCAGAGCTGCGCACACGCGTTCTGACCGCCTCCCAGGTGGGTCCTCTCCTGGATCTGTGTTGGGGCTGCAGTGGAGACTGGCTGTGTTCAATGGCCTCCATATGCCACTGTAAATGAGGATATAGGTGGCTTGTTGGGGACCCTGCTCTGGTGGCTGCCTTCACTGGCCAGGGTGGCCGAGAGGCGTCAGGCAGTCCTTACATTGTCCCCAAGGTACCAGACTGGATGTTCAGACAGACACTGCTTGAGCATCAGAAAAAATCCCTCTCAGCCACCACTTCAGGGCAGCAAATGAAACAGAAATGCTTTACATTTCTCGTTTAACCCCATTACCACTCCCCTCCCCACTGTTGTCTGCCCTGTGTCCATCCCCTAGACTATTGCAGTGAAACCTGAAACTGGGTGCATGTCCTGGCTGTGTGTTTACCCCTTGTTTCTCTTTGCTCATTACAAAATGGTGCTGATATCTTTCATTATTAGTTAATTCACTTTGGCTAAATCAGTTCTGATAATTTGAAACTTCACTTCTCTAAAAATGTGATGTTTTTCTCTCATTGATCCTTTGTCTCAGCTTACTTTAATCAGCCAGCTTCTGAGTGCTGCCAGACTTTATGTGTAGATAGAGCTACTGTGGGTTCTCACAGATTTGTCCATGCTCAGGCTTTAGATTTGTGTCTTGTCTGTATTTTAAACATCTGTCCTGAGGACTTGACTCCACACCATGATGGTGTTTTGTCTCAGTTCAGTCCCTGTCAGCGTGCGGTTGCTGGCCTGAGGAGGTTAGAAGCAAGTTTTTGCAAGGTCAGATGATAGTGAGAGGCGGGCTCAGAACTCAGGCCATGATTTGTGCCAGCATCTGCCTGGTCCTTGCTGCCTTGAGTACCTGTGGTCCCAGCATCTCAAGGACAGTGGCAGCCACTCCCTGTTCCAGAAGGGTGAGCAGAGTGCTGTGTCCAGCCTTCCCAGAGCTGCCCACCATGCCCCTCCCATCCTCTCCCACTTGCTGTGGCTGCAGCTGGCTGGTGAGTACGCCCCGCGGGGAATTATAGGGTGCCCTGCCCACAAGACTCATCCTCCACCCCCTGCACCTGCAGGTCTCCTCCTGGGAGGATGCACCTTGGTGGCCCTGCTGTGTCCCCACCTGTCACATGACTGTCATCAGCCTTATTAGTCAGATCTTGAAATGAGAAGAGAACAGAGTTCAAGGCAGGAGTGCACGGGGCCAGTGTAGCAGCCCTCAGAGCCTGCCACTGATGGAGGACTTCAATGGCCCTCTTCCATACATGCTGGCCTGATGGTAGAGGCTTAGAGGGCAAGACAGGCCTCTCATTACATAAGTGCTCCTGAGAATCTTGGGTCAGGAACATGGGCAGTGCCCAGGGCACCAGAATCAGGCATGGAGACAGGATGCTGCGAGGTACCAGGCTCTGAGCAGACCTGGGGCTGGACTGAACCTGGCCCCAGGCATCAATAGGCCTTCAGAAGTGATTCAGGGGAAGGCGTTGGAGGAATTCGGATTACCAAGCCCCCTCTGTGGGCAGCGAGTGGCCAGTGGATACCTCTGCCTCCATCTCTGGATATGTGCTGCCCACTCTGCCCCAGGCTTCTGGGGCCCCTCTTCCTGGACAGATTAGTGTGTGTGTCTAGGGCAATGAGGTTGTTCACTTACACTACTAAACTAAAAGCAGTGTCTCAGGCAGGTTTTTCAAGTCAGTAGCATTGACCAGGTCAGGTTGACCTGGTCCTGGGGTCACAGCTTGGTGATTGTGATCTCAGTGTTTACTGTGGTGACCTGGTCCTGAGGTCGCAGCTTGGCAATTGTGATCTCAGTTCACTATGGTGACCTGGTCCTGGGGTCACAGCTTGGCGATTGTGATCTCTATTCACTGTGGTGATCTGGTCCTGAGGTCACAGCTTGGCAATTGTGATCTTGTTCACTGTCATGACCTGGTCCTGAGCTCACAGGTTGGCAGTTGTGATCTCAGTGTTCACTGTGGTGACCTGGTCCTGAGGTCACAGCTTGGTGATTGTGATCTCAGTGTTCACTGTGGTGACCTGGTCCTGAGGTCGCAGCTTAGTGATTGTGATCTCTGTTCACTGTGGTGACCTGGTCTTGGGGTCACAGCTTGGCGATTGTGATCTCAGTGTTTGCTGCCAATCTAGGTTATATTGTATAGATGAGGCGGTTTATAAGCCTCATTCTTCTTGTGAGTGCGAGGGGAAAACGACTTATTTTTAAGGACTAGTGAATATTTATAGAGCACATGTGATATTGAGGGAGCAGAGAATTATCAACATGATTGTAAAAGACATCTTATTTAGGAGCATTTTCTTCCCAGACATCAAATGCCGTGATGATTTCTCATTCTGGCTCCCCAGAGGCAGTAACTGCTCCTGCTGAGCAGAGCTGTTCCTGCACAGGCACCCAGGCCAGAAGGTAGCTGAGATGGGGTTGTCAGTGTTGGGTGATCACAGGCAGTTGATGGGTCATGCAATGCAAAGGTGGTGTGACTGTGACCTCTAGAAGATCCAGCCATGTCTGTTGTGAGATACTTCTGCACAAAGAGATTAAGTTGATTTTAGTTGCAGGGTTTTTTTGAGCAGAAATATCCCATGAAAATGCTTCTCCTCAAAGGGAATGGTTGGTCAAAGTAATGGCGCTAGACTGGTGCCAAGTGTAGAGGACTCTGACCCAAGGACAGAACTTCATGACTGGCTCAGCTATCAGCCACACCATCAGTGGGGGTGTGCTATGGATGTGTGAGTCAGTGACCTGCGGTGGAGGTGTGAGTCATTGACTGTCAGTGGAGGTATGCTGTGGAGGTGTGAATTAGTGGAGGTATGCTGTGGAGGTGTGAGTCAGTGACCCATGGTGGAGGTGTGAGTGACCCACGGTAGAGGTGTGCTGTGGAGGTGTGAGTCAGTGACCCATGGTGGAGGTGTAGAGGTGTGAGTCAGTGAGCCACGGTAGAGGTGTGCTGTGGTGGTGTGAGTCAGTGACCCACGGTGGAGGTGTGCTATGGAGGTGTGAGTCAGTGACCCATGGTGGAGGTGTGCTGTGGAGGTGTGAGTCAGTGACCCATGGTGGAGGTATGTTGTGGAAGTGTTAGTTGTCAGAAAGTGTTTTCTCAGTAGGACAATGCTGAAGAGGTCACAAACCTTATAATTTGGAGGTGGGAAAAGATGTCTTTGGCAGCCCTGAGAAGGGGTACCAGTATCCTGGGACTTACTCCCACTTCTCACCCAGATCCTGATGGAATCATGGGCCTGGGCAGCTGAAGGAGTTGGGGCTCCCAAGAGATAGCTCCAGACCATCTGTCTCAGGAAGCTGGTACCACCAGCTGAGGACCATGGACTCAGGGAGAGTAGGCCATTGTGCTTTCTGGCTTTCACACTGAGGAGGCTGTGCCTCATTTCTGTCTGCCCAGAGGACTGTGGTGGTGCATGTTTCCTGGACTTGGGGCTGAACAGCACCCTAAGTTGGACGTTCACTACACCTCAGGAGACTTAGCAGGAAGGAGGCTGAGGGACTATTTCCTGCCTTATAAGCAAGCACGGGGAAGGGGCGGGGGGGCCGGCGGACTGCTGAAGGTTAAAGGGCAGCCCAGATGTGTGACATCATTCCCTTGACTCCTACACACCTTGGCCACAGAGTGCTCTTGCCTGGTTTCCTTAGAGCCCACTGTGTTTCCTCCCTCACTGTGATTCCTGCGGGGTACGGTGTGGACAGCTCTCTTCCAGTTGCTCAAGCCCATAGCCGCTCACTCTCACCCTTATTCCTGGCTGCAGAGGTGAACTCCAGAGGGGAGATCACTAGGATTTGAACTCAGGCTTGCTAAGCAGGTGCTCCACCACTGAGCCATGTCTCCAGCCCTTTTATTGTGCTCACTGGCTTTGAGAGGTCTTGCTCTCTGTCCTGAGCAGTGCATAAACTTCAGTCTTCTGGTTTTGAGGTCCTGCCATAGCTAGGACGCAGGCACACCACTCCACCCCCCCCCACCCCCCACCCCCGCCACTGCCTTTTCTGTATTGCAATGGAGTCCTCTGAACTCTGCTCTGAGATGGGCTAGAATGGTGTTCCAGTCTCAGCTTCCCAAGTAGCCTGGACAGATTGAGCTACTGTGCCTGGCCAGAGAGCACTGTGACAAGTGTCCATCGAGTTTTTGAATAGACACTGGCCCTTTGGGGCCGGGTCTTCCTCCCAGGAGGCGTCCTGTGCACTTTGGAGCCAAGTCTTCCTCCCAGGATGTGTCCTGTGCACTTTGGGACTGTGTCTGCCTCTCTGGATGCGTCCTGTGTGCTTGGCCTTGTGTTGGCCTCAGCCCATTGGCTGCAGCAGCATGCTATCCCAGCACCCACAGGGGCCAAAGGGATAATCAGAAATGTCTACTGAAGTGGCTGGGCGTCCCAGGGCTGTCATCTGGCTGAGGAGCACTGTGGGCTGGAAGTTTCCAAGTCACCATAGGACAAAGGGAGCAGAAGTCGTTGGATTCCTTGAGTAAAGTCCTAACACTTTCACATGGCAGGCATCCCTCCCCCAGTGTTCCCTCCCCCCTCACACGGGCACTGAGTTGTGAGGCACGCAGTAAGCATAATTCTTTGATTTAAAGTAACTAAGGAAAGCCATTAGTGTCTAGCACTTTGAATCTGTGTAAACTAGGACTCATTTTCTTTTACGAAGAAGTACTAGGAATTCTTTCAGAACCACAGTTTGTGGACCAAGCTGTAAGTGCCTGCTTACGGGAAACAGCCATTCCAGGAAGCCTTCTGGGTTGCAGCCTCGAACTGCAGTGTCTGCATCTAGGAGGAAACGTGTCACCAGGACTCCCGCCCGTACTCCTGAGAGGGCAGCCCCACAGCCTGCAGTCTTCCCTTCCTCGTGGGTCTGGCTGGCTATTGGTGGCTCTGGCTGTAGGGCTGGTCTCTGGAAGGGTGGTTTCTGTCTGACTCTGTCCCACCTGTCTGCTGCTTCTCTGTCTTGCTGTTTTCCCTGGAGGGCCCACCTTGATGCTGTCTCCCGTGTGTCTGGGTATCCCTGGCTGTTACCCCAGCAGTGGGCAGCTCATGCTTCCCTGAGCTTGTTCTTGAGCCAGACAGAGCAGGGAATGGGGTGAATGTCTCTTTGACAGAAAATGGAGTAGGAGGTGCCCAAGTTTGTCCCATGTACTTACCTAACTCCGTTGGGAGGGGCTCTCTGTGCGTGGCAGAGGCCATTTGCCCTGTGCAGATACTGAGGTCAGCAGCAGGGCTGGTAGGAGGTCTGATGGGCAGCCTGGAGTCGGTCTGCATCACTCAGCTGACTAGGGCTTCACCAGCCACATCTCCATAATCTTTGGGCCAGTGTGCATAAGCCAAGAGGTATAGAACGAGTATGCAGGAGGACAGAGTGGGGTCACAAGCTCACCAACTCTCTTCCCCACAGATGTTTGGGAACTGGACCTTCGGGACCCTGGTGTTCACCGTGATGGTGTTCACCGTTACTCTGAAGGTGAGTAGCAGCACCTAGAGGTGTCCACATGGTAGGGTAGGGGTGGTGCCCACTACCTGAGCCCTTGCACCCCTGTCCAGGGCCCCTGGGTCCCCAGGGAACCTGGGTGATGCTACACACAAACCTGAAGAATGGCTCAGGAGTGAAGGAAGTGATGAGGCTCTCCTTTGGAAAGGGAAAGGAGTCTTTGTGACAGGATTCACTTATTTAAATGAGATGTAGCCCCATCAATATGATCGAAGTGTAACTTTGTGTGGACAGATGAGCACATTTTGAAAATACCAGCCCTATTTGAAGTCCAGTCGAACTTTGTAAGGAGACTGAGTTGACAGAGATGCAGGCAGGTCTCCTGTGTTCGTGTGACCATTGTCATGGCCATTGACAGCAGCTTGGCCTGCCACACTTGCCCCCCAAGGTCCCAGGGGCTGCCTGCAGCGGAAGCCAGGGTTTGGTCTGAATTTTCCCAGAAAGCTCTGTGTAGACACTGGTTGTTGGTGAGTTTGGGTTCTGGCTTTGCAATCTCTTCTGTGGATGTCCAGAGAGGGCACCGTTAACAGCCTCTTCTTCTCCCTGCAGCTGGCATTGGACACACACTACTGGACCTGGATCAACCACTTTGTCATCTGGGGGTCACTGCTGTTCTACATCGTCTTCTCCTTGCTCTGGGGAGGGATAATCTGGTAAGAAGCGGGAAGCTATCAGGGGATGAGTACTGTTTAGCACCTTGCCTTCAGGGCCGGGTCAGTGCTTGGGGGTGTGCCTGCTGGCCAGCCCTCGCCGTCTGCGCCTGCTGCTCAGCAGGATGCCTGCGGCTGAGTGGTTGCTAATAAATGTGAGCTTCTTTATCCCAGAGCTCTGAAGGCTGGAAGTCAGAGAGCAAGGCTCCAGCATCTCCTGGGCACCTGGGGAGGACCCTTTGCTCTACCCGACACGCCAAGGCTGTCACATGAGGGGCAGTGTTCCAGCTCCACTAACACCACTGGGGCCCCACCTCAGGGCCTCACCTAGTCCTATCACCTTCCAAAGGCCACTTGGGTCACAGGTCCAAATGGGCTTTGTAGGACACATTTAATCCAGAGCCCTGGGATGCTCCCTGCTAAGACATGCTCTCCCAGAAGGAGAGGCACCATTACAGGCTGTGGTGGGCTACAGGACACAGGCAGCAAGCTGCAGCTCTGGAAAGTCAGGGATAGACAGCAGGGGCACAACCAGCAAGCTGCAGCCCTGGAAGGCCAAAGACAACCTCAGAGAAAGTTGTCGTTTGCAATGAAGTGAGGGACGTCCCCACCGTTGAGCGTGCCTCCTCTAGTGAGGCCCTGTCGGCCTGGGTCTCCACACCGCATGCTCTGCACACCACAGTAACAGCTGCCACACTGTAGGCGGATCAGCAAGCTGGCGTCTGGGTCACAGCAGCCTCCGGTTCTAAGAGCAGGAAAGCGCTTTCCCAAAGTGGCTGCACGTAAAAAGGCCCTGGAGCAGACGGAAGTCTGAGCAGATCAGGGCCCTGCGGGAATGGGTCCGCACCGTGTTAGTTGGGGTCTTGGTGGGCCCCAGCCTCTTCCTGGTCATCTTCCAACCGTAAATCTGTGTTCCCCTAGAGAGGAGCTGCCTCCAAGAATCAGTGAAATGTTTTTTGTGGCCCATGCTCTCCTCCTCCCCACAGTGTGGCCAGCTGGAGCCCTCTTGTGTTCAAAAGACATATCACAGGCTCCCAGAGCCTGGGGAAGGCTGAGAGGAAGGTCTAGATGGTTCCCCAGCCCTGACCAGAGCCGCAGAACCCGAGTCCTGATGGCTGGGAAGCCGGGAATCTGAGGGGCTTTCTTCCTCAGCCTCTGCCCTGGGCAAGGCCCCAGGGACCCCTGTTTCTTGGGATGTTTCTTGGGATGTGCATATCCTCCCTCCCTTTCCCGCTCATCAGACCCCCATGTTCTTAACAAGGAGGAGCCTGACAGATTGATAGTGAGTGGGTGCGGTGGCTCGTCCAGTGCAGCCTCCAAAGGAAGGGACAGAGACGCGTATCAGTGTCCCTTCTGCACGGTCTGACCTCACCGTCTCCCTCTCACAGGCCTTTCCTTAGCTACCAAAGGATGTACTATGTGTTCATACACATGCTGTCCAGCGGGCCCTCCTGGCTAGCCATTGTCCTGCTCATCATCGTCAGCCTCCTCCCGGACGTGCTGAAGAAGGTCCTGTGCAGGCAGCTGTGGCCCACAGCAACTGAGAAAACCCAGGTACGTAGCCTGCCGCTCCAGCCCACTCACCTGAGTACCTAGGCTACAGCAGGGAAGTAATAGCTGAGATAGAGCATGGAAGGTTTAGGTTTCATAACACCAATCATTCTCATCCTACTAATGTAATCCTAATGATGCATGATTTGAAACATTAAGTCTAATGAATGTCAAGAAAAACGACATTTAATTTGATGTTTATACCTAATCAGGGGATACAAGAAAAGAATCAGAGAACAAGGGTTAAATACAAAAATTAATTTTTTTAAATCCACAAAAACCTGAATTAATCATCACTTTTAAAGATTAAATCCTGTTGTCTTTAAGGGTGTGAATATGACCCAGTTTGCATTAACACCAGGGAACCCTGGCCCTGGGGCAGCTGCTTGTTTTACACCCTCCCAAAGTGGCCAAGAGCTCAGGAAGAGCCGTCACACAGCCATGCTGTGAAGTAGGTATGGTGAGGACTTGGCCCTGGCCCATGTGAGCTAAGCGTGCTCGGGCCTTTGCCATGTGGACCAAGCCACGTCTCACCAGGATGTTGGCAACATCCACTGTGACCAACCTTTAAGGAATGTCTGATCAGACTATCTAATCTCCCATGAGATGGAGGCCGGTGCAGGGGACCTCCATGGAACCCCATGGAAGGGGGAAGGCAGTGGCCACAGCAACTCCTGTGAGTGGGAGCCAGCCCGACCCATGCCACCAGATGCAGACACCAGGACTCCAGTCCCTGGGTAGTGCTAGCAGGCCACATTGAGGGTGAAAAACAGGCAGACCTGCCCTACTGCTGATCCCAAAGTGGGACTGGCTTGTAGGCATTCCTAGAACCTTGCTGACTCAGATGCTGAGAGCCATGCCACCTGCTCCACTCTCCACCCTTTATGTCATGGCTGTCGAGCAGGCCTGCCAGAGCAGGCATTTGTCTAGAGTTTTGCCTGGGCCTGCCACAGACCCCGCTCTGTGAGAGGCTGCTGGGTGGGCATCCTGAGGAGGGGGATGGGGATGTTGTCCCTGCAGTGTGTGCAGGCCTGCTGCTGAGCCGAGAGAGGCAGCCTACTAGGCATAAAGCCAGGAGGGAGCGGGCGGCATCATGGAGAGTCCTGTGCTTCACACTGTGTGCGCAGGACAGTGGCTTGAATGCGCTAGGAAATGTTTGCCTATAACCAACTCACCTGTCTTCTCTCTTTCCTCCTCTTTGTCCTCCATGCTTTGCCTAAATAACCACCACTTGTGTAATCGCTCCCCGGCCCACAGGCCCGGAACCGGTGCCGTTCGGTTGAGCAGCCCACCGTCTTTATGCTTTCCCAGACCACCAGTGGTCTCAGTTTCTGACCAACAGGTGACCTTCTCCGCCTTTTCCTAAGCTGGGGGCCATGGCCACGGCCACGGGGGGACTTAGTGCTGAGACCAGTGCACACAGTGACACGTAGACAGTAAGCAGCTCACCCACTGACTAGGCTACACCCTCTTCGGCAGCAGCCCGGTGTCCATCAGCAAGTTTAGTGCTCCTGCTCAGTGCTCCCCGCGCCACTGGGGCTCAGGAGTTCAGGCCCAGGCCCACCCTGAGCAGTCCATACAGCCTGCAAGCAGCCTTGCCAGCCAGAACACAGCAGCCACAGTGTAGCCCTTCTCTGCCTGTCCCTGGGACCGTAGCAAGGCTGCTCACCTACACTTCTGAGGGGGCAGGGGAACTGAGGAAGATCCAGAGGGAGCAGTTTGCTCACAGACCCACAGAGCATCGCAGGCTGAGGCCCCCTGACTGTGAGCACATACGTGCCAGAGTCCCTTTCCACCATTTTTAAAAGATTTTCAGAAAAAGCCTTCTCCTGGGCTTTCAGTGACCTCCACAGCCCTCTGGACATCTGAGCCAGGACAGGCTGACCATGTCTGGAAGAGGCGCTGTGACTGTTCAACTTTCGTTCCCCAGCGCGGACATGGCTCCCAGAGCTGCCCAGGCCAGCGGTGCCAACACATGTGTCTGCATTCTTGCCCTCCTATCCCACTCCTGAAGCAGGACATTCTAGAGCAAAGGACAGGTGTTTCTCCCCCTTTCAGTGGCAGTTCATCTTTTATAGCTTTTAAACTAACAAGACAGTATATTTTTAAGGCCAAGTAAACCATTGAAATTTTAGAATAAATATATACATAATTTCGGCCTACTGTTGGATGAGATGGTTAAGAGCACTGATAAATGCTTAGGAAACGGATAAGCACATGGAAGCAGCTAAGTGTGGGCCTTCCGTGCATTCACGGAAGCTAGACTCCACCTGCTGAGCAAGCCTCGGCCTCAGATGGGAGCACAGAGGCCTTGCTGCACAAGTTCCAGGCACACATCACAGACAAGTGCTCTGTTCACATAAAGCCATTCTGCAAAACTTTGGAGGAACCAACGGTGTCAAGCCCTGGTGGAGTGGATTTTTCCAGACAGCAGGGTGCATGCTGTCTGTACACTGTCCACACACAGTGCAGTGCACACCCTCCCTCCCTGTCTGTTCCCATTGGGTCGTGCAATATCTTCTGCAGCACCCGCTGTGAGGTTGCCGCTCCTCCCCCACTCCCTCTCCTCACTGGTCACTCACCAGTTCCAACCTGCCTCTGCAATTCCAACCTGTACCTCTTCGAGTCTGCGATTCCAACCTGTACCTCTTCAGCTCCTCCAGTGCCCTCGCTCCTTGTTCTTGAGGGCTAGAAGCCTTGTGTTCAGGTGCCACCCAGGCCCAGGCCTGAGCTGACTGTCTTTAGGACATGGGTCCGAGTCAGGACACTCCACCTGTAGGGCAGGATGGACAGACACTGCCCCTGGCTCAGCCCAGAAAGTGGACCACATGCTCAGAGGGGGCAGGGCTGAAAGTGCTCCCTGCATCCACAGTTGTGTTAGGGCCAGCAGCCTCCAGCTACTGCCCTTGGGTGGTTCCTTAGCTCTGCCACCAGCTCTGCTCCTGGCACAGGTATCTCAGGGGAGCACCTTTTGGAGAGCAGTCTGTTGTCCTTACCAAGAAACAGCTTGGAAGCCATGTCTGGTGGCAGCACTTTGCAGGCACTGTAAACAATGCAGGAGTGTGGAAACAGTACCGGCCGGTGCCCACAGGGCCACGGTGTGCAGCAGCCCAGGCACCGGACGCCGGCCCCCGCCCACCGCAGGCCTAGGTCTCAGTGTCTTTCCTCGCCTTGCAGAGGAGTGCACAGCTCAAAGCTCCAGTCGATGCCACGCCGAGCCGCGACGGGCCACTTCTGAAGAACCTCTTAGCGCGGCCGAGGCACGCGTAGCTCAGCACTAGGTAACTGAGGCCGCTGCCTGTGTGCACGGCCAGTGTGCGGTGACTCTCAGACTGTCCGTTTTTCCTCCAAAGTTTTGCTGTGTTGTGCCTTTTCTATAACAGAGCTTCATGATGGAAACACAACACACACATACACATCCATGCACACAATTTGTGTCCCAGGTAAGTGACACAGCTGAGAGCTGCTTGCGTAAGGAGCCTGGGCACCTCTCCTGGGATTGTGTGGGGAACACAGGCACACAGTCTCCTGCCGCTGTGCAAGCTTGCTGTGACCACAGCGGGCTGCTGCAGGAAGCCACACAGGCCACTGTGTCAGGAAACACTAGGCTGAGGGCATGCTGGTCAGCACGTGTGTTCCATGTCTGAGTGTTCAGAGCCTTTCCGCCTTCTCTGAACATGGTGGTGTTTACAAGAAGGCCTTGTGCCCACCCCTGGGCACTGACAGCCACAGGGGGTGAGCCCTCTGCACTGACCATCTGCCAAAATGGCCTGAGATGGTAGAGGACCTAGGGGTGCTAGTGTTGGGTAGAGGTCCCGTGGGTGTTGGTGTTGGGTAGAGACGTTGGGTAGATCCCATGGGTTCTGGTGTCAGGCAGAGGTCCCATGGGTGCTGGTGTCGGGTAGAGGTCCCATGGGTTCTGGTGTCAGGCAGAGATCCCATGGGTTCTGTTGTTGAGTAGAGATCCCATGGGTTCTAGTGTCAGGTAGAGGTCCCGTGGGTTCTGGTGTCAGGCAGAGATCCCATGGGTTCTGTTGTTGAGTAGAGATCCCATGAGTTCTGGTGTCAGGTAGAGGTCCCGTGGGTTCTGGTGTCAGGTAGAGATCCCATGGGTTCTGGTGTTGGGTAGAGACTGGGTTCTAGTATCAGGCATAGACTGTGGGTTCTTGTGTCTGGTAGAGATCCCGTGGATTCTGGTGTCAGGCAGAGATCCCGTGGGTTCTGGTGTCAGACAGAGATCCCGTGGGTTCTGGTGTCAGGTAGAGGTCCCGTGGGCACTGATGTTGGGTAGATCAGCCACAAGAACTGCCAGTTGACTGTGTCTTCTGTTCTCTTTGGCAGAACGTGCAGTTCCAGAACCATGTCTCAGAATTCACCCCTCTTACCTCTTTGCAGAGCCCCAGCTCTCAGCACCCTGGGTGCGTGGTCACCCCACGTGGCTCTTTCCCTAGGCCCGTGACCTGTGTATTCTGGAGGAGCGAGGAGTACTCTGCTCTCTCGCCCTTCCCAGGCCTCCCAGCCTACTGCAGATCCAGTGTGAGGCTTGGCTGCTGGGGGTCCGACCTGGAGACCCCACACAATGGCCCCGGACCCTAAGAATACCCCAGGGGCATGGTGCAGACTGCATGCTGGCGTGGAGCACTGCAGTCTGTGTCCTGGGCCTGGTGGCTCTGCATCCTGTGGACTGTGAAAAGGGACCCTTGCCCTGGTCCTGTCTTGTGTCCTGCCGCACAAGGCTGACCCTGCTTGGGTGTCTGCCCTCCTGTCACTGTCGTTGTCTGCTGTCCCTCGAAGAACCGTCCACTGGTCTGTGGCCCTGTGGGTCCATGTCCGTCCTGCAATCATGTCCTTCTGCTCCACACTGGCCATTCTCCTGAGAACTCTGTCCTTCTCCCGTGGGAAGTGGCCATGTCAAGCATGGCTGGTGGTGTCTGCGCTTGACCCACAGCCCTGTGGTGCCCACATCCAAGTCTAAGTGATTTCTCCAGCTGTGTCCAATTTGTGTCTAAGCAGCGGCTCAAGGCCAGGACTTCAGTCCCCAGCACTTGCTGCTCTGGAGGAGGACCTTGTGGGGGGACAGGCCGCACAGCCAGACCAGCCCCTCAAAAGCATTGCAGCAGCCACCTGCTACTCACCGGGGTGACAGGTTCGGTGTGCCTGGTTGCAAAACTGGGTGATGGAGGAGTGGCTTGGATACCTGGGAAGACCTGCCCTCAGCTGGGGTGAGCCTGGCCCCCGAAACCTGTCCCAACCCCATGTGGCCCTCTGGTCCTGGCAGCAGCGCCCTGCTCAGCACCTCCCGTGCCAGCGTGCCAGTGAACCACCCGCCGCTCCCTCCTTGCAAGCCCTCCTGTGCCCGAGGATTCCGTCCAGGGTTTTTTTGGGTGAATGGGCAATCAGAATGCTGCTAGACTGCGGAGTTCCTGTTACTTCCAACACCATGATTTCTACTTATAGAAGAATATGCAATTAGCCTTAATGTTCTTAACTTAGAGAAGGTTTCAGTGTGAGGCTCAAGCCTCAGACGTGAATTAGAAGGCCTTAGCCCAGGGCAGCTGCAGCTGGCCGCGCAGCAGCTGGCAGGGGTGGTGATGGCGTCGTGGCTCCATCTCCGCTCGAGAGCTGATACTTGGGACTGCAGATGCGACTTGTGTGTTTGAGCTGGGTGGGGGGGGGGGGGGCGGGTTAAAGCAGGAGCAGGGGTCGGGGGAGGGCAGCAGGAGAGAAAGCACCACACCAAAGATGGGGGTCGGAAGAGGCAGCTCCCCATTCCTGCCCACCCTCCGTGCCCACCCACCTGGCGGTGGTCTCTGTGCCGTGCTGGATCCCGCTGACCCCGCAAGTGGTGGTGTGTGCATTTTTACAGCCCTTTTTAAGAACTCGATAACCCGGGGTGGGGGTGCAGAGTCTCTGTTTAGTTCACAAATGATTTGTAATGTATTTTTTTAGGAATCTTAAAATTGCCTTTGCACTGAAATATTTTCATAGCTGTTTATATTTCTTATGTGTTAATGTATCCTGGTTTTTAAAGTGTGTTTTTAAAGCTTTCATTTATTAAGTTTATGAAAATTTGGCCACTTTATGTTTAAATTCAAAAGAGAGTTTGGGCTGAGTGTTTCAATATCCAATGAGTGATATTTGAGGTTTGGTTTTACTCTCAGCATGCATGTTTCTCAGAATTTCTGAGGGCAAAGTGAGCTGTGCACTGTAAGAGCACAATGATTTCCTCTGACTTTTTTTTTATCACAGTCCTAATTTAATCAGTTTTGTTGGTTTTTAATTTCCATCAGCCTTAAAAATAGAAGAATCTTGCTTGAGGGTTGGGTTCTGTGTGGGATTTGTCGCCTTTCGGCTCAGGAGCTCAGGTCTCGGCATGAAGGCACCGGACTTCTTGGGAAATTATTAAATGAGTGTGCCTAATTATCTTAAATAGACGAGAGGCGTGAGGTAAAGAATAAGGGGAGGAAGAACCCGGCAAAACGACATTTCAGATATCATTTAGTACAACTTTCCACCTCACAGTGACTGGATTGACTTGCCCTAAACCAACCTTAGAGCACATAATCTCAACTCTAAAGCTAATTCTTAGCCTTGGAGATCTTGTTTGCTGTCACACATGTTAGTAACTTATCACTTTACTGTATTCATGAGCGGTCCTAAGTCTCAGCCCATCCCCTGTGGTAGTGGCCATGTTGTCTTCTTAGTTTCATCTCCACACAGCTGGGCACGTGTGCCAGCCTGCAGCCCTGCAGTCAGAGGTGCACAAGACCCTTGCCTGTGCCTGCACTCTGTCCTGTGTCCCCATGCTCCGGCTCCTTTCCAAGGACGCTATGCAGGGCGCTGGCCACAACTCTGGGCGAAGATGTGTGGGGCTGCACTCACCTGCCGGCTCTGTGAGCTTCTCCCCACGCCTGGGCCTCCGGAAGTGCTACTTCCCAGCCCTGTCCTCCCTCACTCACATGTCACAAAAGGGGCCACCAGGCAGGCCTGCCTAGGCTACACACTGCTTCTGGGAGCAGGGGCCGGACCCTGCCACATGCCAGCTAGCAATGGGCACCCTTGACTCCAGGTCCCAGTGACCCCTTCCTGAGCACAAGCAGAGCCAAGGGCACCAGGGAGGGCCTGACAAGATGAGGTGCTGGGGGCTGAGGCTGGAGAAGCCAGGTGGGCACGGCCAACGGCACCTGTAGCTCACTGAAGAGCGTCTCGCTGTCATGGCTCTGCATGGCTCGGGTCGCCCAGATACTGGAGGAAGCCCGGCCTGAGCTGTGCACGGCCACGTTTCTGCGTTCGCACTGACGGTGCTGAACTAACAACCACGTTTATTTCAACTTCCTGTTATTTATTGGCAATGCAATGTATCAGCCCCGTGTGTGCTACCTTTCTTTTGGAAGTTACCCATTTATAACTAAGTACAGGACGACTGTCCATGAAGGCAATCCTTTTCTAAGCTCAAGGGGTGGATGAACAGGAACTGAAGCCGTGCTGAAACAAAGCTTTAATGAAGATCTGTTGGAAGTATTATGGAAGTGTGATTCTACTTTTGCAGAAAAAAAAAATCTAAAGATCAATTTATATAGCTTTATTTTTTACCTTATCAAAGTATATAGAATTTTAATATGCATATATTGTCTCTGACATAAAATTATAATGTGTCTGTATTACCATTAAAATGTCTACTCATTCTGTGATGTTAAAAGAGAGAATCATCAAAAATGTACTTAACATGAATGGTATCTATAACTGTCATCAATACTGGAGTTTATTTTTAAATTAGCAAATGTAGTAGATACATTTAACATAAATCATCTCCAAACAGTAATGTTTAACTGATAATCCATTAATCTGCTTTGAAACGTTCATTGTGAATTAAACCAAATCAAATATGTCCATAGTTTATTTTGTGTTCTGCTGTGTTTAGCTTTCATTTCTGTTGGCAAAGTACCACTCGCGAATCTTAGTTACTTTTGACTTTTCTGTAGACCATCTGCTCAGGAACCTGGATCTGCCTACAATAAAGGAAGATCTGCTGTGGCTTTGTGAGCACATGGGATTGCGTGGGCTGCACCTGCGGTTTCTGCTGGTAGAGGCCGGGTGTTTCCTGGAGGACAGCCTAGCGGGTCAGAATCTAGCCGCCCTGCAGGTTTGCTGAACAGCAGCCTGCCAGACAGGTGCAGGACAGACGGCAGCCTGCCGGGCAGCAGCCTGCCGGGAGGCTTCCACCTCCCATTGCCAAGCCCCAGAGTTTTCTGTGGCCAGGCCCAAAGCCCCGGTGCTGCTGTCTGCTCCAAGGCCTTGGGGACACCAGCCCACCCAGAACAGAGACCTGGGGGAGCTCCCTCTATCCCCTCCATACCCCATTATCACACCCAAGGCCCCAGCCTGGCCTTCTCTCCTGTCCAGCATCTGCCCACACTCCTCTCCAGCCTTGCTGCTGAGCAGTTAGCTCTCTCTCCCTTCCCTGCCACACAGGCTCTGCGTGCTGTGTGGAGACCCCGGGAGCCCCTGGGAGCTCGGGGCTTTTGCCCACTGAGACTTCATAAGTCAGCCTTGTGGCCCTTGAGTCCCTGGCCTCACCCCTGCCAGCACCCCTTGGGCTCCTGAGCTAGACTCTGCCTCAGAGAACAGGTCCCTGTGGCTTCCTCGTCATGGGTTCCGTGATCCCAGCTCCCACCAGAGCATTCACCCTCAATGGGGTAGGGCTGGGTGGGGTGGGCCTCCATCCCTGTGTAGAACTGGGGGTGGGGATGAGCCTTTGGCTCCATGAGGGCCATGTTTGTGGCCTCTGCATGTGGGCACCATGGCCATGGCCTCCTGTGCACATGGGGCTGTGGCCTGTGCACATGGGGCTATGGCTGTGGCCTCCTTGTGCGTGGGGGCTGTGGCCATGGCTGCCTGTGCATTGGGCACCACGTCCATGGCCTCTGCATGTGGGCACCATGTCCATAGCCTCTTGTGCGCATGGGCACCTTATCCATGGCCTGTGTGCATGGGTGCCATGCCCGTGGTCTCCTGTGTGCGTGGGTGCCATGCCTATGGCCTCCTATGTGCGTGGGCACTGTGTCCGTGATCTGTGTGTGTGCATGGCCTCCTGTGTGCATGAGCACCGTGTCCGTGGCCTCCTGTATGCGTGGGCACCGTGTCCATGGCCTCTGTGCACATGGGCACCATGTCAGTGGCCTCCTGTGTGTGTAGGCACCGTGTCCATGGCCTCTGTGCGCATGAGCACCATGTCAGTGGCCTCCTGTGTGCATGGGCACCGCGTCCATGGCCTCTGTGCGCATGGGTGCTTTGGCTGTGGCCTATGCACAGGGCTGTGGCTGTGGCCTCCTGTGCATGTGATCACCTTGTCTGTGGCCTCCTGTGTGCATCCATGGCCTCCTTCGTGCTTGGTCACTGTGTCTGGCCTCCTGTGCATGTGGGGCTGTGGCAGTGGCCTCATGTGTGCGTGGGCGCCATGTCTGTGGCCTCCTGTGTGCGTAGGCCTCCTGTGTCCATGGCCTCGTGGGGGGGGGGCTGTGGCTGTGGCCTGTACGTGTGGCACTGCAGCCATGGCCTCCTATGCATGTAAGCATCGTGTCTATGGCCTCCTGTGCACTGGGCACCATGTCCATGGCCTCCTGTGTGCTTGGGCACCATGTGCGTGGCCTCCTTGTGTGTGGGCACTGTGCCCATGGCTTTCTGTGGGGGGCTGTGGCCATGGCCTCCTGTGTGCGTGGGTGCCACGTCCTTGGGCTGCCCTCCAGCTTTCTGCTCTCTGGGGTTGCCTTTGTGTCTTGTCTATGGGAGCTGAGCCCAGCTTTCCCACTGCTACCTCCTGTTGGAGCAGCAGTGGAGAGGGTAGGCTGTGTCTAGAGGAGGGAGAGGAGAAAATGTGGGTTTCCTGGGTCTGCAGAGCTGAGGCCCCCCAGCCCATCAGTGGCTGCTGCCCATCAGATAAAGCCAGGAGAGGGGGGTGTCCCCTGCCTGGGGGTAAGAGGGGGGGTGCTCCTAGACTAAGCTGCCCTCCAGCGGGCAGAGATCTGGGTCCACCTGCCAGGATGCTTTGATGAAGTGTTCGGGTGCCTGTGGAACATTCTCGGTCACAGTTGACAGATGCCAGCCCCGAGCTGTTTCCTAGAGTACTGTTCCCTAGAGTATAGTGCGCCTTAAAACGAGTTACACAAGCCAGATGCCAGTGTCACACGCCTGGCATCCTAGCTACTCAGGAGGCTGAGATCTAACGATCGAGGTTCAAAGCCAGGTTGTGCAGAAAAGTCCATGAGACTCTCATCTCCAGATAATCACCATAAAGCCAGAAGTGGAACTATGGCTCCAGTGGTAGAACTAACCTTGAGAATAAAATCTAAGGAAGAGAATCTAAGCCCTGAGTTCAAGCTCCAATACTGGCACACAACACCACAAAAACTACTTACCTTTGAAAACAGTTGTCTACTGATGCTCATCCACTTGTTTAAGAGTCAAGTAAATGAAAGAGTGTTTAAGATGATTAGGAATATGACCTGGAGAATTTCAGATAATTTTAATACCTTTAGAATTGTCAATAGCCTCAGCTCGAGTTAATGGATTAGGTAAGAGTTTATGTCGTTTATACATGATTGCGGTTTCTCTGAATGCTTATCAAGCAGTTAAGAAAAGAGAATACCTGTTACCAGGGCTGAAGCTATCAGTAGTGCTGGGTATCCGCCACTGGCTGGCGGTAGGAGGAGGTGCGTGGTTGTGGCACCGGTGAGCGGGCGGAAGGGGTCTGCGCCGGAGCACCATCACCCACCACCAAGTCTGGATCTTGGCTGAGCCACCACACAGCGCTAGGTACTTGCTGCTGGCTGAATGCTCTTCTTGGGTTACCAGAACCAAGTGTGAGAACTGGACACCAACGGGAACCTCCCCTCACTGCTCTGGGGGGCAGGAATGCCAGTTCCACAGGCCCTTCCTTAAGGGGCAATTAGCTGCAAACCCAAGTCCCTCTCTGTGGCCCTGGGGGCCCAAGGTGGTGGGCCACAGTGGTGCCCGCCTGCAGACCTACTTCTAAGAAGGTGTGTGGGTGGCTGCAGCTCCACCTGCTGCTGCCTCAAGTCCACATACAAACCACACAGCCATCCAGCTGGCCTCGAACACCTAGGTGCTGCCAGGCTCTGCCAGCCCGAAGGCCACTTTCCCGGGGAGCCAGGCCTGGTCAGGGGACACCACAGCCAACCTTGGGGCCATCCTGAGCTGTGCGATGGAATGTGAGCTTTCAGCCCAGGAGGCAGAGGTAGTGACCCATCCTTCTCAGGAGTATGGAAACCCACCGTACTGCCATCTGAGAATGCATACACGTCCATGTGCACACATGGACACACACACTCCTGACCCTGGCACTCTCCAGTTTCCTGCCCCTCACAGAAGCCTCACTGAACTTTGTTGTGCTAGTCTGCCCTTCTTCAGGTGTCTGGGGTCCCAGGATACAAAAGGCCCCTCACCTCTCCTGCTAACAAAGCCAGCAGGCCCTGCAGGGAGGGACAGGCCAGAAGGGCTTTGTCCCCCTTAGATCAGCCTTTTTTTTTTTTTTTTTTTTTTTTACCTTCCTACATCTGCAGTTGCTGTGTAACATAGCTTACATGCCTTCCCTCAGATTCCACTCTACACATTAACATGGTTTTGGAGTGTCATTGTAAATGGCGCTGGTTTTAGTTAGTGGATACTAGTTGTACAAAAGGATTTCCTGTGGTAGCTGATCCATGAGTCTGTGCTTCGATCAGATTAACCCACCATTATGAATCACTTCTGTGCGCTCCCTCCTCCCCACTCCTCCACAAATGAAGCCCTGCTGCTGCCTTTCCCTCCCCCACCCCCAGCACTTTGAATGGCAGCAGCCCTGGGGTCTGTCCCCAACTCTCTGTCCTGGTTACAAGATGCAGACAGGCTTCTAAGGGGCAACTGCAGGGTGCTGTGACACAGACAGCCGTCACTTTCTTTTCAACTGGTTACTGGTGGTGTGGCAGGCGGGGTGAGCCTAGCCCCTGCCATGGGGGTCACAACCAGGGCACAGGCCACTCCCCATAGTCTTCTTCCTGTGGCCACAGCTGCTGGCACACCAGTGGGTGTTCAGGGCTGCCCCCTTTATGGCTTCTGTTGCTGCTCTGCACCTGTCAGGCTGGTGAAGTGTCCTTCACCACATCCTGGGAGATGGGACATCGTTTCAGAGGCATGCAGGCCCTGGGAAGGCTGTCCTGACACTTCGGGGAGAGGGTGCTTCTGGGAGGATGTCTGTCAGGGCCTGCCCTCAAAGGCTCCGAGGAGTCCAGGGCTGGCACCCCACTGGGCAGGCGGGGAGCTCTCCCACAGCCAGCTTGCCAGCCCTCCCAAGCTCCCTTGCTGCCATCGTGTGGGTGTTTGCCAGGATCATCTCCAACAGGAGGCCAAGCTGCTCCAGGGGGGCACTGAACCCTGCGAGCTGGTCACCCTCCAGGCCCCAGGCACAGCTGGTCAGTGCCTAACCCTGAGGACATGGGGCACTGGACGGGGTGGGGAGGGGAACATGGGGGGCATGGGGAGGGAGGACATGGGGGCAGGGGATAGGGCAGGGCAGGGCTGGTGGCTGGGAGTGCCCAGGAGGGAGGTGTCTCCCGGGGGGAGTTGTGTGTGCCATCCTCCCCAGGGCCCTGCGCCCTTGTGGGTCCTGTGTAGAGCCTGAGGCAGCAGTGAGGTCCGGCCCAGCTCTCCCCTCCCCCCGGGGGCCTCACTCCCCCCCCCATCCCCTGGCTTGGTGGCAAGGCTCAGGCACTGAAAGCACCTGCAGTCTTCTCTGCCATGTGAGTTGGTGTGGGGGCCTGGGGCATGAGGGATAGTGTGTGGGGGCCAGGGCATGGGGGGATGGGATGTGGGAGGCCAGGGTGTGGGGGCCAGGGTGGCAGGTTCCCTCTGTCTGAAGGTTGCAGCAGGAATCGGTGCCTGGTTTGTAGGGTGGGTCTCTGGGGGAGATTCTCAGAGGAGCATTTAGAAAAGGGGCCCAGGGAGGGGACGGGGAGGGGAAAAGATTAAACAGTTTTTCCAATTTTCCTTCCTCCATTTTTTAAAACAGTATCATGGTTTGAGCTCCAGGGCTCACACCTGCTAGGCTGGAGTTCTACCACTTGAGCCACACCTCTGATCAACATTTGCTTTTTTCAGATAGATAGGCGTGTTTCCCCAGACCAGCCTGGACCAGGAGATCCTCCTAACTCGGCCTCCCTCACAGCCAACACCACCCTGCCCAGCAAAGCCAGACTCACTGCAGGAGAAGCCCATCCCTCAGCCTGGGTCTGATTGTCCTCCCTGGGCCCCGCCCTGCTCAGGTCCCCACACAGGGTGAAGCAGGTGGCAGGTCAGTGCTGCATTGTGTGGGTGCCTGGAGACCACTGTGTAGAGAGCGCCAGCCCATGCTCCCCAGCACCTGTCCACTCTGGAGTCAAAAGTTGAGAAAACAATGGCACGAAGCCAAAACTGTACAGAGAACAGCATGAGGGCCATGTGTGGCACCTTGTGGCCTTAATGACCCCAGGACCCTAGGGATGGCCCTGCTGTTGGTAGGCTACCATCCACCTCCGGGGACAGAAAGAACTTGGTCTTAGCCAGGTACCCTGAGCCCCTGAGCACAGAAGCAAGGGGTGTGGGCCTCATTGGCCAGGCAGCTTCCTTCCTCCCTAAAGAGCTGTGGTGAGCCAGAAAGACACCCCAGCCTCTCCTTAGGACCAGATGGGGCCTTGAACTCCCCCTCCCCCAGCTGACAGCAGCTGTCCTTGGGGCTGGCTGAGCAGGTCCACACTGGGAAGCAAGGAGGGTGGCACAGGCGGGAGGTCTTCCTGGAGGGCACCCTGGCCAGATGTCCAGGGGGCCTTGGTCCAGGTGGGCAAGGAGGAAGGTCCAAGCAGCAGGGTGTGGCCCAGCTTAGACATGCCCAGCCCCACCTCCAAGAAAAGGTGACACGGAGAGACAAGTCCTTGTGGATCCCCAGATAAAATGTATTTAAGTTGAGCTGTTTGCATCCTCCTGTGACAGGGACTGTGGGAATTACAGCAGTGGTGACTTATAAATGTGCTGAAATGCTCCTGAGGCCGGACTACACCCTGACCCAAGAGTGGATGGAGCTGTACATGGCCCCGCCTCCTGGTAAACACAGTTGCTGGTTTTCTCCTTAAATTGAAGATCGTGCCTCCCAAAATAGTTCATTTATAGCATTTTTCAGGTGTTTGTTGGAGGAGGACAGTCATTTGCCAGGTGTTTGTTTGTTGGAGGAGCATAGTCACTGTCAGGTGTTTGTTGGTGGACTGTCATTGCCAGGTGTGTGACTGTTGGAGGAGGACAGTCATTTGCCAGGTGTTTGTTTATTAGAGGACTGTCACTTACCAGGTGTTGGTTGGAGGAGGACTGTCACTTGCCAGGTATTGGTTGGAGGAGGACAGTCACTTGCCAGGTGTTTGTTGAAGGAGCACAGTCACTTGCCAGGTGTTTGTTGGAGAAGGACAGTCACTTGCCAGGTGTTTGTTAGAGAACTGTCATTTTCCAGATGTTTGTTGGAAGAGGACTGTCATTTTCCAGGTGTTTGTTGGAAGAGGACTGTCATTTTCCAGGTGTTTGTTGGAGGAGGAGGACAGTCACTTACCAGGTGTTTGTTGGAGGAGGACTGTCACTTGCCAGGTGTGTGTTTGTTTGTTGGAGGATTGTCACTTGCCAGGTGTGTATTTGTTGGAGGAGGACAGTCACTTGCCAGGTGTTTGTTTGTTGGAGGAGGACAGTCACTTGCCAGGTGTTTGTTATAGGAGGACTGTCACTTGCCAGGTATTTGTTGGAGGAGGACTGTCACTTGCTAGGTGTTGGAGGAGTACAGTCACTTGCTAGGTGTTGGTTGGAGGAAGACTGTCACTTGGCAGGTGTTTGTTGGAGGACAGTCCATTTGGCAATTGTTTGTTGGAGGACTGTCACTTGGCAGGTGTTTGTTGGAGGAGGACTGTCACTTGGCAGGTGTTTGTTGGAGGAGGACTGTCATTTGCCAGGTGTTTGTTGGAGGAGGAGGACTGTCTCTTGCCAGGTGTTTGTTGGTTGGAGGAGGAGGACTGTCATTTGCCAGGTGTTTGTTGGAGGAGGAGGACTGTCATTTGCCAGGTGTTTGTTGGTTGGAGGAGGACTGTCATTTGCCAGGTGTTTGTTGGTTGGAGGAGGACTGTCATTTTCTCGGGGTATAGTTTACTCAGAGGGTTTTAAAGTGTTTTCAGTAATCTGAATAAGCTGTCAGTGCCGGCTTTGAGAAATTGCCAAGTCAGTGAGCTGGACACGAAAACCCAGAGAACTGGGGGCTTAAATTTCTCTGAAACTAGAGCCTAAATGTCAAGGAGAAAGTCTAGATTGTCTTCCTTTCTTCTTTAGCAGTGTAAGTAAACACAGTCTTGCTTACGCAAGCCTTTGTTTGGAACTGGAGGAGGGCAGGGTAGAAAGTCTTTGGAGAAGGAATTTAGTTCTGAATGCCCCGTGGCCATTTCAGAGGGCACTACCTGGTTCCTCTGGTTTTGTCTGAAGAATGCTATCTCCTTGCCTTTTGTTCCACACCACAGCACCATGCTGGACTGCTGGAGGCTCCTGCTGAGCAGAAAGAGTGGAAGAGTGCACCGCTCCCCGCCATGCCCGGGTGGCACCCAGAAAGAAGATGGTGAGCCTCAAATCGCCACGTCCAACAGCCTCATGCAGGACGCAGCAGAGGCTGCGGCCCCCGGTAGGTGCCTGCATCACAAGCTCCTCTCTAGCCTCAGCCCTCTGAGGACTGGACCTATGCTCTGTTCTCAGCTGTGTTGGCCCCATGGGGCTGTGTTGAAGGCATCTTGGGGCCCGCATGAGTCAACTGCTCACTGTGGACTGTCTCTAGGCAGGGGTCCTATGGTCCTTTGCCTCCTGGTTGGCTATTTAAATGAGCATTTTGAAACCAGATCAGGAGAATGGTGTCTCAGGTTTTGGATAAAATGCAGCCTTCCCAATGGGGGACTAGCTCGAGTCTTGGATTTGTTTTTAAGAAAACAGATTTTTGGACTGAATTTGGTGTGTTATGTTAAGATGGCATAAAACTTTTACTCTTCGTCCAACCAGTACCCCTGCCCAACCAGACAGACCTACAGCCCCAAACTCCTGGGAGCAAGTTTTTCTCCAAGTCCAGTTTGGCCTTTCTCAGCCCTGCTGCGTGCGTGGCACTCAGTGGCTAGCTCCTGTGTCTGACGCAGTGCCCTCCATGGCTCCAAAGCTTTCCGTGAGGAAGCTGGGTACTCAGCCCCCCTCTGAGGAGGGGGTCACCTGGCCATGAGGCATGGGCTGTGTCCACATCGCCCCACTGCCGCTGCATAGAGCAGCTGGCTTCAAGGCCAGAAGCTAGAGGCTGCCCAGGGAGAATTTCTATGTATGTGGAGCTTGAACTCAGAGCCTGAGCTTTGTGCTCAAGGGTAGTGCTCCAGTGTGCCAGTGTGTGTGTGTGTGTGTGTGTGTGTGTGTGTGTGTGTGTGTGTGTGTGTGTGTGTGTGTGTGTGTGTGTGTGTATGTGTTGGGGGTAGGGGCGGTGTTAATGGAGATAAAAGTCTCAGGCACTTACTGCCCAGGCTGGCTTCAAACCATGATCCTCAGATCTCAGCCTTCTGCCCAGGGACGATTTCGATCATGCATCTTCTTGGCACTCCGTTCCTGGCTTCTCTTGATGTCAGCCAGTGTCTGTAGTGGTTTGGCCTTCCAATCCCAGAGGCCTATGGGGTATCCGCAGGTAACACACTCCCATTGTGCTTGGGAGTGCCTGCATGGGAGCCTCTGTGGCTGCTGCCTGACCTGGTGACCACCCCTGCCTGTCCTGAGCTTGCCCTGCCTCCTCAGCCCTGCCTCCCTTGCCTGTCCTGTGCTTGCCATGCCTCCCCGGCCACACCTCCCACGTCCCGTGTCCCACATCCCACCACGCCTCCCATGTCCCACGTCCTGCCCACCACGCTTCCCATGTCCTGCATCCTGCATTCCGCCACATCTCATCTTATCTACATTATTTAGATTCTGGGTAAAACTTGTGGTTATAAAGTAAAAGTGGGCTGAGTGCCAGTGGCTTGCGCCTGTAGTCTTAGCTATTCAGGAGGCTGAGATCTGAGGATCACAGTTCAAAGCCAGCCCAGGAAGGAAAGTTTGTGAGACTTTAAAAAATTTTTATTTTATTTTATGTTTGTGAGACTCTTATCTCCAATTAACCACACACACACACACACACACACACACACACACACACAGCTGGAAGGGGAGGTATGGCTCCATTGGTAGAGCACTAGCCTTGAGCAAAAAAGCTTGGGAACAGTGCAGGCCTGAGGTTCAAGCCCTAAAAAGGGGAAGAAAGGGCGGTGGGGGAGGGGGGAGAAAGGAAGGAAGGAAGGAAGAGAGGGAGAGAAGGAGCAGTGGCTGGGTGAGGGGTGGAGGTAGGAAGATGTGGGTTCAAAGCAGCTTTTGGCAAAGTTACTGGGAAACCGATTTGATAGACGAAAGCAAAAGACACTGACTGAGTGTGCTTGCTTATTACGATGTGAGACCCTGAGTTGACTCTGAAGAAGACCATTAAAATTATTCATTAAGATGAGGAGACCTGGCTTTTCCTTGGATGTAGTCTGATGAGCAGCTCGGTGCTGAGCGGGGATGGCTTTGTCCCGCGTGACTTCCGGGGCCTTGTCCGCCTGTGGAAGTGGTGCCGCCGCTGTGAATGAGTAACTTCCTACCTCACCTTTCCTGGTGTTGCGTAATTTGGGTTTTCCTGTTTTTCAGGAAGTGGGCGGGCATTCCTGTTGTTTTTGGAAACCATGTTCAGTGTACATAAACTTACAGACATTCCGAGACCAGCTGGTGTGTTACTAATTAATACTGGGAGAATTTGTGTCTGCTGCCAGGCGCGGGATGCGGGGCGTGGGGCGCAGGTGCAGCATCCCCGCCCCTGCTGCTCCTCCAGTCCCAGGGCTTCTAGATGGGAGGTTCTGGAAGGCATTGGCTGGAGTATAGCACTCTGTGTTCACATGCGTGTGACATGGGTGCACCCCCTACATGGCAGCCAGCTGTGTGCTGCAACTGTGTCCACGTGGGTCTCTGCTTGGCTGCATGACACTGTCCCTGCCGACCTGTGTGAACCGCACAGCTGGAGCTCTCTGTGAGAGAGGGTCTGAAGAACATGCCGGACACAGAACAGCCGTTAACGAGCCGCTGCCACCACCACCACCATGCAGGGCAGTGGACGCACAGCCGCACAAAGGGCTGCTTAAAGAGCCCTTCCCCCCCCTCGCCCTCCCCCCTGTGCCCTTCCCACCCATTCCCCACCTGTGCTGTACCCCCTGTGCCCTCCCTCCCTGCAGCGGGGTGGCTTCAGGAAGGCAGGTCAGACCTCAGACTGGTGTTTGCCATCTCTGGACACAGGGCCGCCTTTGTAACACTCCTTTGTTCCCCCTCAGTGAGCATAGAGACATGTGATTGATTCAAATCCATGTGAGAGACTAGAACCATGCAACATAACTTCAGTCTGTAGCCATTTTCCTAATTACGGGTTCTATAGAGAGACAATTGTTATATTTAAATGGCATTTCCAAATCAAAATATTAGAAATCAGTTTTGCTTTGGAAAAAAAATGTGTCGAAATTCTTTGGACAAACAGAAAGCGTGTGAACTACTGGAGCTGCGACTGCAATGGCCGATAACCGCGCCTCTCCCGGGCGCTGCCCTGTGCCACGTGAGCCCGGTGACCTCTGAGTTCATGTCTTGGCAGGGCAGATTTCAGGTTCCTCAGAACAATATTCATTTGTTTTATTGGCACCATTGGAAAATCTGAAATGCGATTTTTATTTATAAATCAAGTAGACGGTGAACTGCTCCTGGGACGTAGTGTTAAATTTCATCATGCTTTGCAGGTGCAGTTCCTCTCTCTTCCACCAGGAGGGCCGGCTGAGCCACTGGGGTGTCACATCCGCCCTCCTGCTCCTCCGAGAGCCCTCTTGTCAGTGGGGTCCCCAAGTCTGGCCCATGGCAGGGTTTTGTGTGTGGAATTCTGCTGGGGTTTCCCTGCCAAGCCAGTGGCCTTCCTCACAGGCTGCTCAGCGAAGGGCATCCCGTGGTTCTGGCCGCTGGTTTGATTCACTGCCCAACGTCAGCATTCAGGGGAGCACTGGACACACCTTGTGCATTAATGTCTGGACATTAGCCCCTTTTTGCTTGGTTTAATTCGTCCTCTGTCATTCTCTTTCTCCTTTCTCTGCTTTATGAAACTTTTCTTAAATAATGAAATATCTTAGAGAGGCTTCAGCAGCTTTTATAGTGAGAGTATGCTGTTTTGCAGCTGGACTTTTTTGGGGGGGAGAAGGGGCAGGGTCTGGGACCAGGACTTGAACTTGGTCTCTGATGCTTTCATTTATCAGCTGGCTCCTACTACCTGAGCCATGCCTCCAACCCATACCTGAACTTCTATATGAGCAAATTGCTAAAAATTATAGCTACACATCTACTAAGGAATGGGTACAGTCGTGAGAAAACTGAAGTGAAAAACAAATTAAATGTCAGCTCTCCATGTAGCTCAGACTCTAGTGGAGAGGCCTGACTTAAATCATCCCATTCAGACATTGTCTAACCAGGTTCCCTACCAACACCATTGGAACAGGAGTTCTTATGAGGATTTATTGATAGCTCAATAAACACATCTTACAAGGAGCTTATAAGGAGGTATGGACAACAGAATTATATGGGAGCTGACTAAGCCAAGCTGATTCTAGCTTCAGTCTGATGGTATGTGTGTGGCAGGGAAGGATGCCCCTCTGCCGATTATGTGTTCATGGATCCGTTGGCGCCATTTGTTGAGTGGCATCACAGGTGCATGTCAGCAGTCTCTTAGGTATCTCTGAGTGAGGTGGCTCCCCCATAGCCATGATTGCTGGGAATGGGCACAGAAGTAGGCCATTTGGTATGAAAAACATTGTTTATATAGGGATGCAGGTTGACCCATTGCAACAATGAGATGTACAAGACGCTATGTTGAAAAACAAACTTTACAATTTAGGCTGGTGGGGGCGGTGGCAGGGGCATGGAATGTAGTTGTAGAGATAGGAGGGAAGGGATGGTAGGGGAAAAACAAAGGAGGAGGAAACAATGCTTGATAAGAAATGTACTCATTATCTTGCTCTTGTGATTGAGCCCCTCTATATAGTATTTTCACAATAAAAAAACTTATTAAAAATTATAGCTACATGGGCTGGGAAGGTGGCTCAATAGTAGAGCGCTTGCCTTGCATGCCTGAGGCCCTGGGTTCGATTCCTCAGCACCACATAAGCAGAAAGAAAAAAGCCAGAAGTAGCGCTGTGGCTCAAGTGGTAGAGTGCTAGCCTTGAGCTGAAGAGCTGAGGGACAGCGCCCAGGCCCAGAGTTCAGGCCCCACGACCGGACCCAAAAAAAAAATTATAGCTACAGCATAGCATTGTATAGTTATTTAGGCCAAATACCAGTGGCTCCATTGTGGGTCCTTAAACACAGCCTCACTGCAGGATGCTCTGTCACCTGTACCCGTGGGACCCCAGTCCACGTGTCTGCAACCCCAGACAATTGACTCTTCCTTAACACTGGTGTTATGATTTCTGAGCCTGCCCACTTCCTGGATGGCAGTCTTTAGGAGGTCAGCCAGGGAGCAGGGCCCTACGTGGTGGAACAGAGTTCTGGCAAGGACCTCTGACTGCGCTGGGGATCAGGGGCAGACCAGTAACTGCAGTCAAAGACCCACAGGGTTTCTAGAAGCCTGGACCAGAGGCTACAGGACACTGGGCCCCTGGATCCCAGAACCAAGATCATTGACAAGAGGAGACTCAAGAGATGGGGTTCTCGGCCCTGTGGGCTCCTCCACCTTCTGAAATTAAGCTGTGGGCAGCAGACACCTCCACACAATCACAGTGCTTCACGCAGAGCAGAAGTAGTAGCTGTCAGTGAATTGCAAATGTGTGCGACAGTGCAGAACAGGTTCCTGGGTGGGGGCCGGAGCCTGCAGGTGAGTGGAAAGGCTCTCAGATGAGAGGTCGACTTCCATGCTCGGGGGCATTGCTAAGATCCACACCACACCCCAGCACCCCAGGATGCCCTGAGTGCTGACCTCTCACCCCACAGAATGTAGGGATGCACAGGGGCCTTTGAGGCTGCTTGTGCTGCATTTGGGGAGCAGAGCCCCTCTTCAAGCATCCTGGCTTTCAGTCAGGAGCTGGAGCGCCACCAAACTGCAGTGCCCACAGCGCCCACGAGGGGGCAGACTTGCCTGGGCCAGCTGGATGTCTGCCCTGGGCCCTTGTGCTCGCGAGTTTCCTGGGAGGCCCTGGCACACACTGAAGACAGACGCAGCCCCGTGAGCAAGACAGGGTTGCCACCCAAACGCCAGCCCCGTGAGGACGCCAGGGTTCCCCAGTGATCGCCAGCCTTGTGAGGACGCCGGGTTTCCCAGTGATCGCCAGCCCCGTGAGCAAGACGGGGTTGCCACCTGAACGCCAGCCCCATGAGCAAGATGGGGTTCCCCAGTGATCGCCAGCCCCGTGAGCAAGACGGGGTCGCCACCCAAACGCCAGCCCCGTGAGGACGCCGGGGTCGCCAGGTGAATGCCAACCCTATGAGGACAGCTGGGTCCCCGTCTGAACACCAGCTCCGTCAGGATGCCGGGGTCCCATGCGAACGCCAGCCCTGGCTTCCCAGACGACATTTGACACACCCGCAGGCTGTTTGCTGGGATGCACGGACCCCTCACGTGGACGGCGCCGCCCCACTTTGCACTGGGGCCTCTGCTCTGAGCCGTTCTCCCTGCAGGCACTCTGCAGTCCTCCTCCAGGGGGCAGAACCAGGCCTCATGCAGACTGCCCCCTCGTCTGTGCCCCCTCGTCTGTGCCCCTCATCTGTGCCCTCGTCTGTGGCAAGAGGTGAAGCTATGCGCCTGGGAGCAGGACGGCGGCTGCCCAGCCTTGGTGACCAGGAAGGCACTGGCCTGTTCCTGCTTCTCTCTGGGCCGAGGTGATGGCCACCTCGGTGTGTCCCCTCCCCTCTGCAGCTCTTTGTCTCCAGATCCGAAGTTCACGTCTGTAGCTCCAAGATGGTGGGGAGTGAACTGCAGGGCTGTCTTCCCATGGTAGCCACACTGTGCGGAAAATCGCTGTGCTCTGCCCAGCACTGTGGCTCGCGCACATGCTCTCTCTCTCTTTCTCTCTCTCTCCTCTCCTCTCTCTCCCTCTCTCCCTCCCTCCCTTCCCCTCCCCTTTCTCGTACCAGTCCTGGGGCTTGAATTCAGGACCTACACACTGTCCCTGCGCTGCTTTTGCTCAAAAAACAACACTCTACCACTTGAGCCATAGCACCACTTCTGGCTTTTTCTGAGTAGCTTACTGGAGATAAGAGTCTCACAGACTTTCCTTCCTGGGCTGGCTTTGAACCTCAATCCTCAGGCTTCAGCCTGCTGAGTAGCTAGGATAACAGGCATGAGCCACCAATACCTGGCACCATGGCTCTCTTTGATCAGATGTCTTAGGGCAAGTGGCTGGACCTGATGTATGGCACTCCTAGTTTGAGCCGGGGCCTAAGATCTGGAGCCTTCATAATTTCTTTGCAGCACAGCGCCCCTGCTGGGTTTGCAGGCTGCCAGCATGGAGCAGACTTCAGGTGCAAGGTGTGGTCCCACCCCCAGAGGGCTGAGCCCTGGAGGGCTCAGCATGGACAGGCCCCTGCCCACATGTCTACCTCTGTTCCTGGGAAGTAAATGTCACAGTTCCCAGATCCTAGGGTGGCCTCGAGGTTTGGCCAAGAGCAGGACTGCACCTTCCTAGCGTTTCTTCTGCCTCTGGTGGGAAGTGTTGGCGGGAAGTGCTGGCAGGAGGCCTGCAGGTGATCTGTGGCCGGGGGGGGGGGGGGGGGGGGGGGTGTCAGGCTCAGGCAGGAAGGGGCCTTGGGCCGGTGAGATGGGCCCCGCCCCAGAAGGCTCTGGTCTTTGTGCTCCCCACCCCGTGGGCAGACACCTCCAGCCAGCCAGCCGTAGTCAAGATGACCACCAGAAGTGTCTCATGCTGTCCACACAGTGATCCTCCCGCAGGAAGTGGCGCTGTGTCCTGGTGCCCACACAGCCAGGCTGTGCGTCTGGGGCCTTGTGGACCGGGGGGCCGCCCCAGGCGGGCAGGGCCTCTCAGGGAGCGGATGGGGAGGCCTTGGGGCTCCCACAGGGCCTCCATGCAAAGGGAAGAGACTTGGTCTGGCCTTCACAGTAGCTGTGGGCAAATCCCACCACTGAGAATTGGTGCCCCAGGCCCTTGGCTCAGCTGTGAACCTCAAGGCTTCGTAGAGGTGTCAGGGAGCCTCCCACCGCCAGGCTGGGTGTGCCCCACGAGCGGCGAGGGGCAGCGCCTGGGCCCAGCTGGGTGTTGCTAGCTCTGGCTTGTTGTGGTATTGTTCCGAGACAGTCTCACACAGGTGGCTCAGGGTGGCCTTGAACCTGCAATCTACCTGCTCCGCACCAGGAAACCCACGTAGGCATATACCACAGCCCTCTACTCTGACTGAGAAGAAGAGCTGAGGAAGCCAGGGTTGTGGATACAGCTGTGACCTCAGGCTCTGGGGCTGGCCACCCCCTGGGTGTGCGGTCGGAGGGGTAGGCAAGGGTGGGCAAGGGCGGGCTGGCGCGGACTCAGGGCTTCTGGGTGTGGGAGGGGTACGGAAGCTGGCAGTGGACTCAGGCGCCCACTGACAAGCAAGACAGGAACCAGCTGCTGCCCGGTGCTGGAGCCGTGCGGGGAGGGGCACCATGCCCTGCCCCTCGGCCATGGCTCCATAGACCCGACTCCCTCCCCAGAGGGCGCGTTGCTGCCTCCTACTGCCACAAAGAGTTCCAGAATGTTCCAGTCTCATGCGTGCCCACAACTGCTTGCATGGGAGTGGCCGGAGCGTCTGAAGCCACAGCCTCATTCGCTGGACACGTGTCTCCAGCTAAGCCGTCTCTGCTGGCCCGCTGTGTGCTCCGTGCACTGGCCAGGGCCCACCAGCGTGGCCTGGCACCCTCGGCGCTGTCTCTGACGTGGGTTGTAAGTCACCCAGAAGCCTCATTCTTCTCCAGGCTGTGGGCTGCTTGTGACCTCCAGCTCATGCCGGGCCTGGCTGGCACTGATAGCCACATCTGGACTCTGTGAGAACAAGAAAGTGGGGTCCGCACCGGAGATTTAGTAAAGGTGGTAGGCAGCCCAGGGCAGGGGCCAGGGTGCCGTGCTGCCTCAGAGGAGGCCGGGGCACTGGCGTTTTACCCTGGGCTGTCTGCTCTCTCCCGTGAACTGTGGCTATTTCTAGGCCAAGGCAGACACCCAGGGGACACTGAGTGGCTGGGTCCCAGCCTGGCCCCACCTCTGTGCTGTGTCTTCCTCCCACTCTTCTCTTCAGGCCAAGGATGCGTTTCTATGGAAACAGGCGGCCTAGGCCACCGTCCCCCTCTCCCCCACCCCACCATGTGCTGCCAGCTCCCACAGGCACCCACAGACCGTGCTGGACCTGTGCGGGCCCCAGGTGGCCCGTCCCCTATCCTCATGGTATGGCGGCCCTGCAGTGTAGTCAGGTCGTCTCTGCCCTATGGGAGACAGGCTGAGGCTGGCATCTCTGCTCTGCCGGTCACCCAAGCTCCATGCCCACTCTGGGAGTCTGTGTCTGTGTCTGAACCCTTCTCCATGGGCAACTCGGGAAGTGAAGCCGGCCGGGGTGAGTGGTACTCAGTCCTCCTGCCTGCACCGCTCTGACCCAGTGCCCATGGAAGTGCCCTCCGCTGCTGAGGCTCCCGGCAGGAGGTGGAGGAGCCATGGCCAAGCCCCATACCAGCCTCGGGGCCAAGCTGCATGGATGGTGCTGGGTGACACGGGCCTTGCATGCTCCCATCCTGATGGTTTTTCTGTGCATGAGGTAGGACTCGGATGGCTCATGTGTACAGCAGCTGCGTGGCTTCCAAGTATCTGCCTGTGAGTGCCCAGTACCCACTTTGGAGACCAAATGTAGACACTGCTTGGCCTTCAGTTGTGAAGTTGATGAAGGCACATTTAGGGAATGCCTGGATCGCATTAGAGAAAGTGAACTTCGTTCTTCCTTACTATACAATGTTTATCCTGCAAATGAAGCGCTTTATCAGGCTTGTTGAGGAAGAGCTTTGTGGATAATTTTCGTGTACACAAAGGGGGAGAGGAAATGGAACACTCGAGATTTTCTCTACTCACCACCCTAGGCTTCTAAATCCTGGGCGCCAGTCTCTAGCATTCTGCATTGTTGGTCTGGCCCCTGGCTGCCTGGCTTACCAGTAAACGGAAGCTGAGCTTGTGGGTTCTGCCCGGCCGGTCTGCAGGTGGGAGGTTCGCCTCTGTCTGTGATGTGTGCTGTGGACGTCCATGTGGGCTGGGTCCAGGCCACTCAGCAGGCTGGAAACAGAGGCAGGAGTCCTTTGGCATCGGGGGTTCAGTCTCTGTCTCTTCCGGCCTTCCACCCATTGGGTGAGGCCCCACTGTGGGGAGTGGCTGGCTGCAGGGGGGAGGGCTACTTGGCCACATTTGAAAAGAGTGGCACCGCCCTCAGGCTGGTGTTGGATTGCCAGCCAGAGACCAGAGGCCCGCTGGCCACGCCCACCCGGGCACAAGGCCCAGTCCACCTTCCTACTTCCCGTACACATTAGATATTCTCTCCTGAGTACCTGGACTGCACAGACCTCCTCTGCCTCCCCTCCCCCTGGTGTCCTCACTGCCTTCCTCCTCCCCTCCCCTCCCCCTGGTATCCTGACTGTCCCTCCTCCCCTCCCTTCCCCCTGGTGTCCTGACTGTCCCCCCCCCTCCGCATCCTGTCCCCCTCCCCTTCCCCCTGGCGGCCTTACCCTCCTCCCCCCTCCTCCTGTCCCCTCCTCCCTGGGCAGCTGCCTGGGCTCAGGACTCCCAGCTGCCCTCCCATGAAGCCATGTCACACCTGTGCTTCCCTGGTGCCATACTTGCTGAGTCCTAGGGCCGTCCCTGCATCTGTCTCCTGGCCCCAGGCACAGGAGGCCCATGGACCCTCCCTGTGGTCGTCCTGCGGGGTCCTGGGGCACCCGCAGGTGCCAGGGGCAGGAGCTGTGCTGGGCCAGCGCTGGCTGGCTGTCCCCGAGGGCCGACCACAGATAGGCGTGTCTGCCCCCCAGGATTTCCGTGGGGTTGTGGGACACAGAAGGTGACTCTAGGTCCATTGGCAAAGTGCTCCTTCTCAACCTCCCCCCACAAACCCCCGGCTGTGTTAGGTGCCCTGCCCGTGGTGTGGAGCACCCGCGGAGTGGAGGACTCGGCAAAATGGAGCACCGGCAGAATGAAGCACTCGGCGGAGTGGAGCACCGGCAGAATGAAGCACTCGGCGGAGTGGAGCACCGGCAGAATGAAGCACTCAGTAGAGTGGAGCACTCGGTAGAGTAGAGCACTGGCAGAATGAAGCACTCGGTAGAGTGGAGCACTCGGTAGAGTAGAGCACTCGGTAGAGTAGAGCACTGGCAGAGTGGAGCACTGGTGGAGTGGAGCACCAGTGGAGTGGAGCACCGGCAGAGGACATACGGGTCAGCCGCCTGCCATCAGGAGCCCTCATCGGGACGCTGGCACCTGGGTGGCGCCTTTGTCCTGAAGCCAGGCCTCCTCCCGGCCTCCTCCCTGCCTCCTCCCGGCCTCCTCAAGTGTGCCGCTTCCTCCGGGGGCGGGGCGGGGCAGGCGCTTTGTGGGCACAGAGCCAGCCGGTCCCTCTGAGGTGGGGTGTGCCTGGTGTTGTTTTCCCAGGCAGCGCCCAGAACAACAGAATACGAGGAAGCCACCCTTGTTCCTGGCCCCAGCTGTGAAAAGGCCGGCCAGAGCTAGACATTCATCTTCTTGGCTTTGTTTCCACTAAGTTAAAGGGGACATGCCATCCCTCTAAAGACAAAGGAGATCATCTGAGGGCAGGGCAGCATCTGAGGACAGGGTCAGCATCTGAGGACAGGGGTCAGCATCTGAGGACAGGGTCAGCATCTGAGGACAGGGGTCAGCATCTGAGGACAAAGGTCAGCATCTGAAGATGAGGAACCAGCATCAGGATGAGGGGTCAGCATCTGAGGTCAGGGTTCAGCATCTGAGAACAGGGGTCAGCATCTGAGGACAGGGGTCAGCATCTGAGGATAGGGTCAGCATCTGAGAACAGGGGTCAGCATCTGAGGACAGGGGTCAGCATCTGAGGATAGGGTCAGCATCTGAGGACAGAGGTCAGCATCTGAGGATGAGGGGCCAACATCTGAGGACAGGGGTCAGTATCTGAGGATGAGGGGTCAGCATCTGAGGGTGAGGGGTATCATCTGAGGATGAGAGGTCAGCATCTGAGGACGGGGTCAGCATCTGAGGATGAGGGTTCAGCATCTGAGGACAGGATTCAGCATCTGAGGACAGGGGTCAGCATCTGTGGACAGGAGTCAGCATCTGAGGACAGGAGTCAGCATCTGAGGACAGGATTCAGCATCTGAGGACAGGGTCAGCCTCTGAGGACAGGAGTCAGCATCTGAGGACAGGATTCAGCATCTGAGGACAGGGTCAGCATCTGAGGATGGGTTCAGCATCTGAGGACAGGGTCAGCATCTGAGGACAGGAGTCAGCATCTGAGGACAGGGGTCAGCATCTGAGGACAGAGGTCAGCATCTGAGGACAGAGGTCAGCATCTGAGGATGGGTTCAGCATCTGAGGACAGGGTTCAGCATCTGAGGATGAGGGGTCAGCATCAGGGTGAGGGTCAGCATCTGAGGACAGGTGTCAGCATCTGAGGACAGGAGTCAGTATCTGAGTATGAGGGGTCAGCATCTGAGCATGAGGGGTAGCATCTGAGGACAGGGTCAGCATCTAAGGATGAGGGGTCAGCATCGGAGGACAGAGGTCAGCATCGGAGGACAGGGGTCAGCATCTGAGGATGAGGGGTCAGCATCTGAGGATAGGGTCAGTATCTGAGGACAGAAGTCAGCATCTGAGGATGAGGTCAGCATCTGAGGACAGGGTCAGCATCTGAGGATAAGGGATCATCATCTGAGGACAGGGTCAGCATCTGAGGATGGGGTCAGCATCGGAGAACAGAGGTCAGCATCTGAGGACAGGGGTCAGCATCTGAGGACAGAGGTCAGCATCAGAGGACAGGAGTCAGCATCTGAAGACAGAGGTCAGCATCTGAGGACAAGGGTCAGCACCTGAGGATGAGGGGTCAGTGTCTGAGGACAGGGTCAGCATCTGAGGATGAGAGGTCAGCATCTAAGGACAGGTTCAGCATCTGAGGATGAGGGGTCAGTATCTGAGGACAGAGGTCAGCATCTAAGGATGAGGGGTCAGCATCTGAGGACGGGGGTCAGCATCTGAGGACAGCGTCAGCATCTGAAGACAGGAGTCAGCATCTGAGGATGAGAGATCATCATCTGAGGACAGGGTCCACATCTGAGGACAGAGATCAGCATCTGAGGGTGAGAGGTCAGCATCTGAGGACAGAGGTCAGCATTTGAGGACAGGGTCAGCATCTGAAGACAGGGGTCAGCATCTGGGGACGGGTCAACATCCAAGAAGTGACCCATCCATGAGACCCGGCTGTGCACTGTCAGGTGACAAGACAGTGTAGCAGGCTAGTGAGGACTCGGGTGCCACTCTGAGAAATGTCACTCTAATGACAGGTATCCCTTGTCACACTATGCTGGGGTCCCTCCCTCCTCCTCCTTGAAGAGGCCTGGAAACCAGATGGAGGTGTGAACAGGACACACCTTCCTGCACTATCTTGTCTGGGGAGGGGGCAGCTGAGGTGCGTTGGCTGTTCTGTGGGTGTGATGTGAAGCTGAGATCCTCTGGGAGCCCTGTGCGTGAGGCAGGGAGTCCTTGCATGAAGTGGGGAGCCCTGTGTGTGAAGTGGGGAGCCCTGTGCATGAAGTGGGGAGCCCCGTGCGTGAGGCAGGGAGTCTTTGCATGAAGTGGGGAGCCCTGTGCGTGAGGTGAAGCGGGGAGCCCTGCGCGTGAAGTGGGGAGCCCTGTGCGTGAAGTGGTGAGCCCTTTGTGTGAGGTGAAGTGGGGAGCCCTGTGCATGAAGCGGGGAGCCCTGTGCATGAAGCAGGGAGCCCTGTGCATGAAGTGGGGAGCCCTGTGCGTGAAGTGGGGAGCCCTGTGTGTGAGGTGACGTGGGGAGCCCTGTGCGTGAGGTAAAAAGGGAGCCCTGTGCATGAAGCTGGGAGCCCTGTGTGTGAGGTGAAGTGGGGAGCCCTGTGCGTGAAGCGGGGAGCCCTTGGAGCCCCGTGCTTGTGAGAGCTGCCATTGTTCCCTTTGTGGCCCTCCAGCTCCCCTCCCCTGACCCCTCTCCAGGGTGAGGCCTTACCCATGCGCCTCTGTGCCTGGACCCCCTCTGAAGCAGGCTACCAACTCTTCCCACAGGCTCCCACCTGTGTGCGGGTGGGACTGTGTCTTCAAACAGTTCTGACCCCATGTCCACCATGACCTAGGGCCTGAGAGGATAGGGTGGGTGGTCAGGGCAGGGCTCATCCCAGCCCGGGGCCCTGCTCTCAGGGAGGATGGGTGGACAGTGTCCCGGGCTGTGGGTGGTGTGAGCCCCCGGGGGCTCCATCAACAGGACCTGCCGAGTGTGACCGGAGCCCCAGGACAGCCCATGTCCAAACCCAAGCACACCTGCACACAGGAGGAAGACACCAAAACATTGCTGTACCACAGGGTCTATAATCCTACTGCTAGTCAAAAGATGGTGTGTGTGTGTGTGTGTGTGTGTGTGTGTGTGTGTGTGTGTATACACGCGTGTGTTTACAGGTATGGCGATGGTAATGGTGGTTCTGGAGTTTGAACTCAGGGCCTTGAGCTGCTGGGCAGGTGTTCTACCACTTGATCCAAATGCCTGCCATTTTTGTTTACATTGTTTTTTATATGACTTTCATTATTTTTGAGATAGGGTCTCAATTTGAATATAAAATGGTCTGGCTCTGAATTCTATTGATGCTGGAACAGCAGGCTTGAACCACCACACCCTTCTATTGGGTGTGAAAAGAATCAGTTTTGGGGGCTGGGAAGGTGGCTTAGCAGTAGAATGCTTGACTCAATGCATGAGGCCCTGGGTTTGATTCCTCAGCACCATATAAGCAGAAAAAGCTGGAAGTAGTGCTGTGGCTCAAGTGGTAGCGCGCTAGCCTTGAACTGAAGAGCTGAGGGACAGAGTCCAGGCCCAGAGTTCAGGTCCCAGGACCAAAAAAATAAAAAAGAATCAGTTTGTTACCAGTGACATGGATTGTTACAACTTCATATAAAGTGCATCCAAGAATGGACAGGATGTTATCTCTGTGTGACATCAGCACATTCCATGTTTCCTAGGGCACAACACAGCAGTTTGTACTGACAAAATGCATGCTAATTTGCTAGTTTTATGCACCAAAAAGTGGTGAGAATTTGTGTGTGAGAACCGTAGGTGGAGGATTGATTGGCACTGCCAGTCCTGTGGAAACATCCACCCTATATCTGCCAACTCTCCTTACCCTGCCATTCTGCCAGTCATCACTGATTTGTTTGTTTATTTATTTATATTTTGGTGCCATTCCTGGGTGTTGACCTTGGGCCCTGGGCACTGTCCCTGAGCTTTTTCACTCAAGGCTGGTGCTCTACCACTTGCGCCACAGCTCCACTTTTGGCTTTTTGCTGGTTAATTGGAGGAACATTTCATGGACTTGCCTTCCAGGCTGGCTTTGCACCACGATCCTCAGATCTCAGCCTCTGGAGTAGCTGGGATGGCAGGAGGGTTTAGCTGGTGCTGGGTTCAGCCAGGACACAGAGCGTGCTGGCTGCTCTTCTCGTAGGTCTGGTGGGTTCCAGCCATTCACCCACGGGAGCTACGCCAGCCAGCTGGGCTTTCTGTGTCTGTAGCCACACAAGCACAGTTATACGCTGGCTGTCTCATGCAGCAGGTGTGGGGCATCAAGCAGGCCTTGCCTCCCCCTCCAGATCCCAGCCCCTCCTCCCACCCCAACCCCAGTGCTGGAGTGCTCTGCTGGCTGGTGCACTTCCGGGCTTGTCTGCCCTTTGATGTGCTGGGCTGTGCCTGCCTGGCCCTGGCTCATGATGTGTTTGGGGTTCTCAGAGGTCTCCCCCTTCTGCTTGCAGGGCAGGAAGGGTGTACCTGGCCTTGCAGCAGGGGGGCGGGGGGGGGGGTGAGTAGGCTCCTCCCCCCCCCCCCACTGGCTCTTCCTCCCTAGTTGCTAAGGGGAGGCTTGGTATCCAGGTGTAGCATTTCATCACCTCCCTCCTGCGGCCTCTGGGAAGAGCTGCTCTCCTGGGTCTTTCTGAAGCAGGCAGGATGGAAGGTGCAGGGGCTCACTGACCTGGGCACCGGCAGGAGCCAGGGACACCTTTCTGGTCAGCTCTGAAAAGTCCCCTGAAGCAAATGCCTGCTCGCACACGTCTGAGTCCAAACCCCTCTGCCGTGTGACCTGACCTCAAGTTCTGTAGTGACGACAGCAGGGGCGGGTGCTGTGTGTAGCTGTGACGCTAGTCCGGCTTGTGGCCCATGACCCACTAGGGGTCCTGGGCAAGTGGCAGGTTGGTAGGTTGTCAGCAGGTTCTTGAGGCGAGCGTGAAATGAGTTGTACAGAAAGAGGTCCTTCGGTGCCTCCATGTGAGAGTAAGATGGTGACGGCCTCAGAGAGAGGAGACCCAGTGTGAGAAACGGACTCCAGCAGCTGTGGAGACAGCTTGCCCTGTCTGTGGGGCAGGGCAGGCTTGATCCAGGCCGTACCATGTCCTGGAGCCTTGGCCCTCTTGAGTAGAACCTCCTCCCCTGGCCTGTCCTCCCTTATCCTGAAACTGACCGCATCAGAAAGTCCTGGGTTAATGTAACTGCATCTGGAACACCCTTCACAGTGACTTGGAGACATGGGTACCCACCAGCCAAGCAGACACCCCGGGCCAAAGCTGGGGCCAGAGTTGCCCCTGGAATGAGCAGCTTGGAGTCTTTGCAGCACACGGCCCTCCCAGGGTATGGAACACAGGGCACAGACGCAGGATGGAGCAGACAAGGAGTGGGAATGGACCGAGCTCAGCTGACCCCGCTTTCTTTACACTTGCTTTCAAAGCTATCCTGATGCACACAGTGACTCCCAGCACGTGGCCAGTCAGGCAGCTACCCGTCCAACAAAATATGTCAGTGTATGTTGTTGTACACGTGGAAACACGGGTGATGGACACTGTGGAGCACAGGGATGATGTGGGACACCGTGGAACACAGTGGCGGTGTCGGCCACCGCGGTGCGGGCATGTACAGTCCCGGCACGCACAGTCTGGCAGGGTCTGCAGTGTGTGTGTGTGTGGGGGGGGTGTTGAACTTGGCGAATCCCGCATCTCCTGATGCCTCGGGTGGCGCAGTCCGCGTCCGGAGCCTTCTGGCAGCCAGGGCTGGGGCCCTCAGAGCCCGGCTGCTGCCGGTGTCGGGTGCGCCTGGCTCCACGCCAGCCTTGCGGGGCGGCGTTGCCCACGTCCCGGGAAGGCCACGCCCTCGCCAGCCGGCCCGTCCCCTCCCCTCCCTCCCCCTCCCCTCCTCCCCGCACGGGTCCCAGGCACGCACGGCCATTCGCGGGCGGCTCGGGACCGCGCGCACCTGAGCGCCGACCATGCGACCGCGCGCAGAGGGCGCGCAGGGCTGCTGTGGGCTCTGCGCCTGCCCGGGGGCGGGCGGAGGTAAGGGGGGCAGGTAAGAGGGGGGGCAGGGAAGGGGGGCGGCCCTGCCCCTGACATCGAGTCTGAGCCCTGGGGGGGCGGAGCCCTGCGCCCCGGTGACCCCGGGAGGGAGGGGGACGGGGCCCTGCGCCCCGGTGACCACGGGAGCCTTGGCACGCACCGGTCCCCCGGGGATCCGTCCCTGCGCCGGGCGGCGGCGGCACCGTGAGCCCCAGGTGCCGCAGCGGTGGTTGGCGGGGCGCACGCCGCTTCCGCTTCCGCCGAGGAGCGCGCGCGCGCCCCCCGCCCGCCCCGGCGGGGACCGGCCCCGCCCCACGCCCCCTCCTCACCGCCGCCCCGCCCCGCGCCGTCCCGCGCCGCCCCGCAGACCTGCGGCGGCTCCGCGGCGGAGGATGCGGTTTTGGCTGCGACATGAGGAGATGGCCTTGGAGGAGCTGGCGCGGCGGCTGCGTGCCGTGTGCGGGCGCACGGGTAGGGACCGGGCTGCGGCCGCGGGCATGAGGCCGGGCGGCGCGCGGCCTCCCCGGGGACCGGGGGTTCGGGGCCGAGCGGGCTCCGCGATGGCCGCGCATCAGCCCCGGCAGGGCGAGCTCGGGCCAGCTCCTGGAGCCGGGAGCCGTTGGCTGCCCTGTGGGGAGGCCGGGAGCTGCTGTCATTGCGCCTGGCGGTGCGGCCCCCTGACGCGGACACGGGGCCAGGGCACCCTGGAGGTTCGCTGAAGAAAGGGGGGTCCCTGGGACCCAGGGGTCACGGAGGATGAGGCGCCATCAGGATGGGATGGGCACGAGGTCTTGTGCAGGCGCCCAGCCTTCCAGACGCACAGACCCGGCCCCGCCAGCGTATTACATACTGCCTGGTGGAGATGAAGGCTGCCGGGTTGGGTGTGGCACGGACTGAGTAATTAACCTGGCCAGGGGCCGTGGGGTGGACTGGGGCGGTGGAGTAGGCTGGCTGTGGGGTGGGCTGGCCAGCCGTGGGGTGGACTGGCAGCAGTGGGGTGGACTGGCAGCCCTGGCTTCGGTCTGGGACGCTGGCCTGGTAATGCCGGTGTTGTGACGGAGCTGCTGCGCATTGTATGTGGGTCAGGAGGAAATGCAGCCATCTGACACCACCTGTGCCCGCATCCTAGGCTCGGCTGGCCTTTGCGGAGGCAGATCCGGCACAGGGCACAGTGGAGGCGCCCGGAGGGAGGAGTGGGATCTCTGGTGGGAGCTGCTCCAGCGCTGATGTCACCCTGGGTGGGAGGAAGTTTCTTCATGCCATCTCAGGGAATCGGGAGATGGCAGCTGCTTACTTAGTGTGAGGGGCAGCTGGGGTGCTAGCGTGCCTGTGGCCACCGCTGTCTCATGGGAAGCAGGCCGCATGCCAGCTCTTCCGCAGCACCCTAGCTGCAGGCCAACCCAGGTCCGGTCCCCAGGGGGCCATAACCATTGCTTTGTTGGAGGTGAGCTGCCTGCGGCCATCCCCTGCTTGCCTATTCTTTAGCTCAGTCCAGTCTTGCTTCTTGCTTCCTGATGTGGGGGCATGCCTGCAGGAGGCTGCAAACTATGGCACAAGAGACCTGCGTATGGCAGTGTGGACAGGAGCGGTGCACACACGGGGTACCTGCAGCATGCCCTGAGGGGAAGGAGCAAGCTCTCCTTACCCCAACTGCCATCTCACGTTTCCCTGCTGGCATCTGCTCAAGGATCCCTGTAGCACAGTGACTTTGGCTCAAGGTCATATATAGTCGCTCCTACTCCAGGGTTTGGATGGTGGGAGATGTGGGCAAATGACTTGATCTGGTAGCTGGTATGAGTGCTCAGAGCCAGGGGACCTCACTGGCCTCTGGAGGATGGGGTCATGGCTAGAGGCTTGAGCCAATGGCTGCCCTGAAGCTGCCTCTGGCTAGAGCTACCGTTGCTCTGCTGTGGCCCCCTAGGTGTTTTCTTGGCCATCTATTCAGGACACGCTCTTCTGACTCCAGATGACCTGGAACTGTCACCACCTGCGCTGAGCTGCATGAAGGGGACCACGTGAGATGTCCAGATGGCCTGAGAATCTGCATCCCTGACCTTGAGCATTTAGATTTCACAGGGATTCTGCTCCTAAGTCTGCTCTTCAGAACCATGTCCAGGAGCTCTTTCCAGCAGCAGCAGAGGCCTGTGTGATAGTATTCTTTTCTAGTGTTTTCAACTCTTTTGGTGTTCTTTTTAGATGGACAGTAATTCATTTTAGGGAGAAATGATACATGGACCTAGATTGGGGTGTTTATGAATGCAGAACTGGTGGCCTCAAGCTAGAATGTGCCTCTCAGTGCCTCTGACTCATGGGGTATGGGCAGAGTAAGGTCTAAGAATTTTCACCTTTAAGTCCCCAGGTTATATACATGCTCCTGGTTTAGAAATCAAATGTGGAAAACCATTGTAGTGGCAGTGTTGACTTCAAGTGGAGTCTTAAGCTTTGTGAATGGTGAAGATGTGGATGGATGGATAGATAAATGGATGGAGGGATGATGGGTAGATGGATGGGTAGGTTGGTGGGTGGTGACATGGATGGATGGATGGATGGATGGATGGATGGACAAATGGATTTATGAATAGTTAAATGTGTGTGTAGTATGGGTGGGTGGATGGATATATATAGATGGATAGATGGATAGATAGGTGGATGGATGGATGGATTGGTGGGTAGGAAGATAAATGAATAGATGGATGGTGGTTAGATGGATGGATGGTGGGTAGTTGGATGGATGAATGGATGGATGGTGGGTAGTTGGATGGATGAGTGGATGGATAAATGGTGGGTAGATGGATGGATGGCTAGATGGATGGATGGTTAGATAGATGGATGGTGGGTGGATGTAGGAATGAAGGGTATATAGATGGATGGGCAGGTTGGATGGATAGATGGGTGGGTGGATGGATACATGGATGGGTTGATGGATGGATAGTTGGATGGATGGATAGATAGAGGGATGAATGGATGGATGGGTAGATGGCTGGATGGTGAATGGATGGATGAATGGATAGATGGGTGGATTGTGAATAGATGGACAGGTGGGTGGATTGGCTGGATAGATGAATTGGGTGGATGGTGGGTGAGTGCAAAGATGGATGGATGGTGGGTGGATGGATGGTGAGTGGATGGATGGATGGTGGGTAGTTGGATGGGTGAGTGGATGGATGGTGGGCGGATGGATAGATGGTTAGTGTATGGATAGTGGGTGAATGGATGGATGAGTGAATGAATGGATGGTGGGCAGATGTATGGATGGATAGTTGGATGGATGGGTAGTGGGTGAATGGATGGATGGATGAATGAATGGATGAATGGTGGTTGGATGGATAAGTGGTGGGTGGATGGATGAATGGTAAATGGATGGGTGGATGAGTGGGGGGGTGGATAAATGGATGGTGGATGGATGGATAATGAATAGATGGATGGGTGAGGAGTGGATGGATGGTGGGTGGATGGGTGGAGGAGTGGATGGATGGATGGTAGATGCATAGATAATGGGTGGATAGATGGAGATGTGGATGGATGGATGGTTAGGTGGGTACATTTGGGAATGATGGGTAGATGGATGGTGGGTCGGGAGGTGACTGTAAGGATGAATGGGTAAATAACTAGGCAGTGAAAATGTGTTATATGACAAAGGTGGTAATGCTGGGGTGTGGCTAATGACCTTTGACTATTTATAGATGGAACGTGAGTTTGCCCCAGATGTGGATGGTGGAAGGATGCTTACAGGCCTGAGCCTCTGTCTGCTGTTGGGGTTCACCTTTGGTACCCATTCCTGTTGACCAAGCATTTCTTTTTCTCTTGTCACATCATCTCACAAACCAAGAACTAAATTTTGACTTTGAACTCAACCATTCTGGGGACTTTTTTTGTCCTATGTGATTTGTGAGCATCTTTTCAACATGCTCCTCTGAGGAACCCCAGCACCCATTGTGGTGTTCTCAGTCCAGACACCACATTAGAGAACGGGGTGCAGCCAGGCTTTCCGGGAAGGTTTGTCTCTAATCTCCAGGGAAGGCCGAAGCGGGACAAGAGCAGGCCTGTCGTGACTGGTAAGTGAAGGTTCTTGCTAGCAAAGGCAGGTGGATAGAAGGGAAGAGAGAAGCAAAAGCAAGCATAGCACTCAGATATACAGGCAGTGGGAGGAACTGGCATGTTGTGCTGTGAGTTCTACCCATCTACCCAACCATCCATCCACCTACCATCCATCCAAACCTGGCCTTTCAGGGATTCCCTGTGAGGTCAACTGGGGCGGAACTCCAGTGAGCAAGTGTGCTGTCTCCTGGGGTCATCGCAAAGTCGGGGTGGAAACAGCAGCCCAGCAGCGCACGTCACCTGTCCAGGCTCTGGATACCAGTTGTGAGGGCCCAGGAGCCTGCTTTTATGGTTGACTCAGTGACCGTTGGAGGGCCAGAAACGTGTCAGGAGGTCCTCACCCTGCTCTCGTGAGGCTGTGGGGGGCCATTAGAAAGAGGTCTTTGCTGGCCAGGCAGTGGCTTGGTCCCTCTCCTCCCCTACTGAGCCAGCATTTCTGTAAAATCCATCCATCCGTCTGTCTGTCCATCCGCCATCAGGGAACATTGCTGGTTGTGCTCCTGATAGAGGCACATCAACGGTATGGCTGTAAATTGGGGTGCTCTGCCTGTGGCACACAGAAGGCACATAGCACGCCGGACAAGGAGAGGAGCCCCTTCACGCCACTGTTGTGGTGGAGGAAATAACTCAGAAGTGGAAAGAGGAGGACATAGCAGCATTCTAAGATAGAGGGAAAAAAATAGAAATAGCTTAAGTGCATCACCATGGGGAACAAAAGTTATCGTGAAATTGTCACTGATGAAATATGTAAGCAGCCCCCTAATCTGTGAAGGAGTCCTGGGAACCCCTGAAGCCCCCATCAGTGCTGGGCCCCAGGCTTGCCACAACCATGGTCAGTGCTGGGCCCCATGCTCACCACGACCACAGTCAGCGCCACAACCACAGTCAGTGCCAGGCCCCACGCTCACCACGACCATGGTCAGTGCCGGGCCCCACACATGCCATTTTTCTGTCTCTGCCCTAGCACCAGGGTCTGAAGTGAGGCATGTGGCCACTGGGCTCATAGAAGAGTGCAGGACCCCGCATGGCTTATGGAAGTGCACAGGTCCCCGCGTGGCTCATGGAAGAGTACAGGACCCCATGAGGTTCACGGAAGAGCGCAGGACCTTGCATGGCTGACGGAAGAGCACAGGACCCTGCATGGCTCACAGAAGAGCACAGGACCTCCCATGGCTAACAGAAGAGTACAGGAGCCCACTTGGCTCACGGAAGACCACAGGTCCCCGTGTGGCTCACAGAAGAGTACAGGTCCCCGCGTGGCTCACAGAAGTGCCAGGACCCCACGTGGCTCACCGAAGTGCCAGGATCCCGTGTGGCTCACGGAAGTACACAGGTCCCCTCGTGGCTCACAGGAGAGCACAGGTCCCCGCGTGGCCCAGTTGGAGCAGCTTGTGATGTAGCATCGCTGCCATCAGTGACTGACATGGGAAGCAGAGTTAACATGGCCAGTGAACAACTGGATGTCCACATAGGAGAGGAGAGGCCTTCGGGTGATTCCACTCTCTTGATTTAAAATAGGTTGAATTTCACTGTTTTCCTTTGACTACAGTTAGGGAAAGAGAAGCTTCCCAAAGGCATGGCCATGCCCTTTAAGCACCTGAATCCTGCTAGAGGACACAGATGTCCTCTTCAGGGACCCGAGCTGAACAAAAAGAAAGCTCTCCAGGGGTAGGAATTGGAAAGCAGATACTACGAGGAACACTTTCTTTGGTATTCTGGAGCCAGGCTCCTTGGTCCTGTCAGGGTGGCGGAGAGGACCGGTCCCCGTGGTGTGCTGGTTGCCAGCCAGCTGGTGTCCTGTAGTGCTCCCTGGTGGCTTTTAACATTGCTCTGAACATTTTAAAACCTTCTCTGATTTCTCCATGTGCAATGGTTAGGACTATAAAACACCAAAGTCTGCTTTTCAGAAAAGCGTGTCAACCTAGGTGGCTGAAGACACAACAGACGCTGCTGTGAGTTCACACTGCATTTGCACATCTGGCTTATAACCGTGTGTAAGGGCTGGGTATGAGGTCATGCACCTGTAATTGTGGCCTCTTGAGAGGTGGAGGGACAACAGGATCTCAGTCTGAGGTCAGTCTGGGCAAAGTCAGCATGAGGCCCTGTCTGAGAGAGCTGAGTGGCTCAAACAGTGGAACGCTGGCCGCACGTGCTCAAGGCCCCAAGTTCAGTCTCCAGCACCACAACAAACTGTAACTCTGCATCTGTATTAAGCATGTTCCTACATTTTTTTGTCCCTGTTCCATAAAAGATCAGATACACAGCTGTTCACCTGGCACTGCTGTATTATATATCATAGCACTCCAGACACATTTCAAGTATAGGAAGGACATGGGTGAGTTCTGTGCAGATCTAACACCACTGTGGACGTCTGTGGAGGTGGGTGTCTGTGGAGGTGGGCGTCTGTGGAGGTGAGTGTCTGTGGAGTTGGGCGTCTGTGGAGGTGGGTGTCTGTGGAGGTGGGTGTCTGTGGAGGTGAGTGTCTGTGGAGTTGGGTGTCTGTGGAGGTGGGCGTCTGTGGAGGTAGGCGGCTTTGGGGTCCTGGATCCAATCCCCATGGAGAATTGCATCTCAAGGTATAGTGGAGGCCCCAGAACAGCATCTGGGAGATTCCTGCACATGATGAAGGGAGGATCTTGGTTTAGATTTGTAGAGACCCATATATTCATGCTTTGGTGGTGATTTGCTTGCTATGCTTTTCTTGGGTAAAACAGACAACTATAAAGCCGGTTTGAGCTGTGCTGGCTGTGCAGCCTTCTTGCTGCTGCTCCTTACCTTTCTGTCTTCCTGTGTCCCTCTCGTGATGACGTTACAAGGCAATGTCATCACGCCTGCTGGCTCTGTTCTTGCCCCGAGTCGGTTCCTGGTGGCTCCACCCTCACCTTCCACTTTTCCATAAGGGCCCTGTTAGGTATTTCATTGTGTGTGGCTCTGTGTTGTTTGCTGGTTACTTCATGGCAGTGGCTGCTTCTCTCTAACCACATTTGGAGTTGCCTAAGAACAATGTTCATGTGTGTACCCTGCAACCCCAATAGGCTGTCTGATCTGATGGTCTCCTGTCAGTCTGACAGATCTGATGGTCCCCTGTCAGTCTGATGATCTGATGGTCCCGTGTCAGTCTAAAGGATCTGATGGTCCCCTGTCAGTCTGATGGATCTGATGGTCCCCTGTCAGTCTGATGGATCTGATAGTCCCCTGTCAGTCTGGTGGATCCGATGGTCTGGTGAGTAAATGGGTGCTGAACCTTATGTTCCTTTTTTGTCCTTGGAGACGTTCTGGGGAGAGAATTTCACAATCAAACCACCTTTTCTTGTAATAAACAAGAAACAAACATTACAGAGAAAACTGACAAATATTTTCATTAGTAGAGAGCAATTGTTACAGTCCCCTAGGGCCCACAGATTCACTATTCAGCCAAACACAGCATGCCTTACCGAGTACAGATCTGCAGTTTAATCAAGTACAGATCTACAATGTACCAGGTACACATTCACAGTTTCCAAGCACGGATCCACACTTAGTCAAGTATAAATCCATGATTTACCAAGCACAGATCCACAATTTACCAAGTACAAATTCAAAGTGTAAGCAAGTACAGATCCATGAATTACCAAGTGCAGGTTCAGAATTTAATCAAGCTTAGTCTTCCATAGGTTCCCGATGAGAACTAGGCTACCTTTGTGTGTTTGCTTTATTCCTCGCATTTTTCCACAACTCAGGCTTGTGTGCACACGTGTGCCTGTTATCACACACGAAGTGCCGGTGCTGGAGATGTAGTGGCTTCCGGGCAAGTGAGAGGGAAGGGAGGTCAGAGGGCTTAGGCAGTGGTGGCCAGCCCTGCACCAGGGTCCTTGTGGTGGAAGAGACCCAACTGCACCAGGCACACAGAGCCCTCGAGTCTGGGCTCCTCATGCAGCTCTCTTTAAAGAGATTTTGAAGTATCTGCCTGCCGGGTCCCTCCGAGGAGCCTTTGCTCAGATTGCAAAGATTCACAAGTACTGGGGCGGGGAGAGAGGGGGCATCTAAATCTAGGGAAGAGTCACTGAAGAAAGCTGAAGATACAAAGCTAGAAAATACAAACGTGCTGATTGTTCTTGGTGAGTTATGAGATGAGCCAGTTCTTCTGAATCTAAATTGCACATGCTCTGGGTTTTCTGTTGCTCATGTATTAATGCTGGATCCCAAAACATAAAACCTAGATTCTCAGTTGAAAGGAAGACACCCCTGGGCTACTTTACTCTGGCATTGCATTTCCTGAACGTGGCTGGGCAGGGCGGGGAGACGGGGAGGCCATCACTGGGAGGCTGCACCATCCTTGCAGATGGTGGTCAGAGCTGGGAGTCGGACCTGGGCTCTCCCATGCCAGAACAGCACACTTCCCCTGAGCTGCAGCCAAGCCTTGTGCTCTGCACCTGGGTGGACGTTGCCGCTGCTGGACTTGGGCAAAATCTCTGAACATCGTTGTCGTGATTGGTCAGCATGATGTAGCTGTTGCTTACAAAGCCAGGAGGAGTGATTAAAAGGCTTGCGTCGAAGGTGGCAGGTTGCACACTGTGCAGGTCTCGTGTCCACCTTGGGCCCCTCCTGGTTTGTTCCTGGGTTCCTCATAGACCACTTCCATCGCAGGCCCAGCCTGCGATGGAAGAGGTTGGCATCAAAGCTGACAGAAAGCCTCTGAGCACAGCTCCCTGTGTACACCGCTCAAGTGGAAAGTGACCAGCAGTGGGGGGCACGCAGCGGCCACGTGCTCAGCCATGACTTGCTTCCCTGCCAGGTGGTGAGGTGGGGACTGGCTCCGGAGCAGCCCTGGCCAGAGCTGACCCGAGCTGAGGACTTGGCCGAGGGCCAACCTGGCCCTCCCTGGCCTTCTTGGCCAGTGTGTTGGCCAGAGCCAGGCTGGACCTTCCTGGCTGGGATGGGGCAGGAGGACATGGGGGAGGGGCTGTGGGGCCTCTCACTTGGAACCTGTGCAGTGGGGGTCCCGGGGCCCTGGGGGGGTGGGGCAGGCCAGTGGGCAGCATGGAGCCCAGGAGAGAAGCTGCTATCTTTGCAGGGCTCTCAGGCCCTGGCCTGGGGCGCCTTGGATGCTGGGACTGTGTGTGCGGCTTGGAGATGCACCCAGCTCCATGTGTGTCTAGTGCGGCTTGCGCTTTTCTGTACAGAGCCCTTCCCAAGGCAGGGAGCCTTGTCTGACACCAGGTTACGGCTTGCTGGGGCTTCAGTTCCCCTACCCGGTCCCCAGCCTGCATCTGACTCCATCAGATTAAGGAAAGCAGGACGCTGAGGTTGTAATAAAGTTTATACTGTGACTTTCTTCATGGTAGCGAGAGGCCACCCTATCAAACACTCGGTTTCAGAAAAGCCGATCTTCCCCAGCGTCCTCCCTTCATTTAAGTGCCCGCCCTGTGGAGACACTCAGACCTCCGAGTGTTTGTCTGTTCTCACCGGAGCTGTCTAGGGCAGGGCGGAAATGGCCACTGCCGGACACAGGAGAGGAAACGAGCAGATTGAGAGTGAGGGTTCTTGAAAAAAGCTTTGGGCAGTAACGTGCTGAAACACGTTGAGTTCTATGGGGAGAATTGACCTAACCTTGGCCCTTGGAGGCCCTTGACCTGCACACTGCCCAGTGCATGGCCTCTGGCTGGCCTGCTCAGGGAGAGGGGTTGGGGCTGGTCCCAGAGCCAGGCCTGGCCACATTCCCGTGGCTGCATCTGCGGAGACCCATAGATGTAGAAGCGAGCACGTAGGACTCAATCCAGGATGTGGGAAGAGGCGTGGGTCTGGGAGCACCTACATCCATGGCCATCTGTGTCCCCTGAGTGTAGCGACTCAGTCGTGCACTTGCTTCTGTCTGGACACACAGGTGTGGGTGCAGAGGAGGCTCCCACGGGGAGGCGGGCCTTACAGGGTGGCCTGGCCTCCACTTTGGTCAAGGACATCCCTTTGGCTTCTGAGTGGCTGGGCAGCCCAGGTGTCTCTCTGGGCTCTTCTGGGCTTTCTTAGCAGGATGCACAAGGAGGCCAGGCTGGGGTAGTAGTCTTCCAGACCACCATGCTGCCTCTGCAGGAAGCAGCTCCTGTGGATGTGCAGGGTAGGAGAGGGTGTGGGGCATCTGCCCTTCCAGCTGGAGCTGAACTCTGGCCTGGGTACTGTCCCTGAGCTCTTCAGCTCAAGGCTAGCGCTCTACCACTTGAGCCACAGTGCCATTCTAGGCCTTTTCTACTTAACGTGCTGCCGAGAATCGAACCCAGGGCCTTGTGCATGCAAGACAAGCACTGTACCACTGAGCCATGTGTCCAGCCCCTCGGAGGACATTCTAGATGGCAGCCCTGTTCCTCTGCACGGCTGCAGTATGCACCTTGCAGTGGGCACTTCCTGCCCCTCATTCCCTGGGCTGTTGCAAGAAGATGAAAGGGGCAGGTCCTGGGAGGAGGCCATTCTGAGCATCAGAGGCCAGGTGTACACGTGGGTTCCTGCAGAGCAAGTGTGTGTGCCCGTGTGCGCCAGCCACTGCGAAGGGCAGCAAGGTGCCCGGAGAAGGGTATCTTCCAGAAGCCCTCCCATTCATGGCCCCCGTTCAGTGTCCCCTACTACGCCTGGACATAGGAAAATAATGGTATGACAAGGACAGTGCTTCAGCCCTGGGCACCTTTGCAGTATCCTTATTAAAACGGAGCCGAGCCAGTGGCTCACACCTGCCATCCTGGGTACTCAGGAGGCTGAGAGCCAGAGGACTACTGTTTGAAGTCAACGTGGGCAGAAAAGGCCACTAGACTCCATCTCTAAAAATAACCAGCAAAAAGCAGGGCTAGAGATGTGGCTCAGGTGCTCAAACACCAGAGGAGCAAGCAAGCAGGCCGAGCAAGTGTGAGGCCCCTAGTTCAAACCCCAATATTACCAAACAAAAACAGACCAAAACCAAACCCACCAGTGCTAAAATAGAGCGCCACAGCAGTGCCTGAGCCCGTGGGCAGCCCTCACTGGGGCCTGGCACTGCCCTGGCGTGGGATGGCCAGCCCCTTGGAAAGTGTCCTTGCAGGGCCAGCTCCTTGTGCTTCCTCCCCCCGACCCCTCCCCTGGCTGGCTGCAGAACTTCCCAGTTTGTTTCAAAAAGCCGGCAGCCGTCCCTCCCTTCCTCTCAGGCCTCTGGTTGTTTGTTTGAACTTGAGACTTCCTGAGGTGGGGAAGGTGTTTTGGCCTGAGCAGCTCCCAGCACTTTGTCCCGCCAGCCGTGCTAGGAAGGAAGCCCCAGCACGGACACACGGATGGGTGGGTGCGGCCGTCCCCACTCTGCCCGCCTCCAGCGGCACCACGGCACCATTTCCCCCCGTGCTCTGGAGCAGGCGCTGGCCCAGGGTTTGCAGGCTGGAGGCCGGGAGGGCTGTTTGTCCCTCTTTCTTTTGCTTTGCGACACGGTGAGAACCAAGGTCACCAGGACATCGGTTCTCGTGACTCATAGTGCCCAGGTGCCTCCTGTAGGCCCTGGCACACGCACGGCTTCCCAGCTCCCAGTGTGCCTGCGGGGGTGTTCACCGCCGGCCTCACGCGTGACCTGGGCTGGAGATTGACCCAATGTCGGAGCAGGGTCTGTCCAGGGGGCCCACCCGGTGGCTCCGGGCAGAGAAGGTTATGTCCAGGGGGCCCGCCCGGCGGCTCTGGTCACTGCCGAGGAGACGCAGAGGAGTCCCAGGGCGGGGAAAGCCGGGTGAGTCTGGAGATGGGGACGGTGTTGGCATCCTAGTACGCGGGCCTCTCTCGATAGTGTGTCTTCTACTATCAGACACAGCTTCAGGAAACTTGCAGGAGTCTGAACTGTGGACAGGTGGCCTACTGGGCATCTTCATTCGCCCCACACAGGCTGAGTCTGGCTTTGTCTGCTTTTTTCCTGGTTGGCATCTGTCCCCGGCTGGCTGGAGGCCCTGGCTGGACTGCTGCTTGCTACGAGTGCCAGTGGTCAGGAAGAGGACGCAGCCAGGCCTGTTTTCTGGAGGCATCCTCTCCGGCACCTTCTCCGATGGGCAAGTTAGGTGGGTAGGTGGCCCGGGGCTGCTGGTCACCTTAGCGTCCGAAGCATGGGCACTGCAGCGTGTTCAAATGGACAGTGCAGTGTTAATCCTTACAGCTCTCAGAATAATATTTCACACATTAACTTCCCAAGGAGCCAGCAGGGTGTTCCAGGAGGGTGAGCGGGACACAAGTCCGTTGTTGACTAACGTTCTGGCAGGAACCTGTGCCTGTCTCCCATCTAGAGATTTGGAACCTGCACTGTAAAGAATTTGGGGCTGCTTCAGCTTCAGGTTTGTGTGTGGCATTGTTAGGGTACTTGTGTGTGGCATTGTTCCCTGGGTACTTGAGAAACAAAGAGACAGTGTGCCAGCCCTAGGCCCTTTGCATCTGCTCCTCATGGTAGTTTGCGGGTGTTTTCAGCTCTACACGGACACCCTACTGTTTAGGTGGGTCAAGGTTTGCCTCAGGGTGGATGGTCAGCAGGTAGTCAGTGCCCAAGCAGAGCAGAGTGGATGTCCAGACCTAGCAGAGCTGGCCACAGCAGGCTGGGCGGCTGGCGGTTTGGTGTGCAGTGTGTGTGCAGATCGCCTAGGCAGTGATGCCCTCTGGGATGGCATCCCCACTGGAGGCTGCAGACGTGACAGACATGACAGTTGTTTAAAAGCAGTTGATACTTCAGGGACAAGGAGTCTGCACAGTAGCTCCTTGCTGTCTGTGTCTGGTGAGAAGTGAAGTCTGGGCTTGAGCTGGTGTACCATCCCCATGTGACAGTGCACAGATGAACAGGGGACACTGCAGAGAGTGGCGGGCGAGGATGGGATCCTGGGAATATGAGGACCGGCAGGGCAGGGCTCCCAGAGGGACAGGCTTCTAGTCAGATGGCCCCAGAGCCACTGCAGCAGGCAGGCTGTGTGCTCCACAGAAGCGGAGCGGGCCCAGGGCCAGAGTTGGCAGCCTGAGCACATGGCTGACACTCGGGAGGTGGGGATTTGGGGGAGTAGGCTGGGGGTGTGTGTGAACTCTTCTAGTGCTGTGTGTTCGGGGAGGGGCTGTTCCACTGCCTTTGTCCTGGATCATTTTCAGTTGTCTGTGAGTCATAAGAGATAGAAACACCTCCAAGCTGAAAGATGTAAATGGCCTCAGCAGGAGCGGAGCCCTGGGCTTGGCCTCCCAGAAGAGCCTCACTCACCGCAGGCCAAAGGCCTCCTCTGGAGGGGCCCTGCCCTCCCCCAGCCCACAGAGGTGGAGCCCACACTTCGTTCCTGGAACCTGCTGTGCTTGGTGCTGCTGGGGAGGGGGGGCGGGGAGGGGGTGAGGAGGTGGGGGTACAGTGCCAGGACAGTCATCAGGAGGCTGCGGCCTCTACTGTAGCACCATTACCACACATACATGGTGGGCAGGATGCTGTGCATGGGAGCACCTGGTCGCTGGTGACACCTTGTGGCCACCTCCCCTCCTGCTCCTTAGTTCAGTCTTAGAGCTAGTGTTGCAGGAATGACAGGTGAAAAATGGTTGACATGTGGGTGTCACTAATTTTGTGCCCGGACTGGCCTCTAACCTCAATCCTTGTATGTGTGCAAACCACCATACTTGGTCTTCAAAGTAGCTTTAAATGTGCACATGCATCTGGAAAATGGTGCTGATGTGGCCTCTGTGACATGTGGTCCTGCAGTCAGTCAGATGGTCCTGCAGTCAGATGGTCCTGCAGTCAGTCAGATGGTCCTGCTGTCAGTCAGATGGTCCTGCTGTCAGTCAGATGGTCCTGCAGTCAGTCAGATGGTCCTGCGGTCAGTCAGATGGTCTTGCAGTCAGTCAGATGGTCCTGCAGTCAGATGGTCCTGCAGTCAGTCAGATGGTCCTGCTGTCAGCCAGATGATCCTGCTGTCAGTCAGATGGTCCTGTGGTCAGTCAGATGGTCCTGCAGTCAGATGGCCCTGTAGTCAGTCAGATGGTCCTGCAGTCAGATGGCCCTGTAGTCAGTCAGATGGTCCTGTAGTCAGTCAGTCAGTCAGATGGTCCTGCAGTCAGTCAGATGGTCCTGTGGTCAGCCACATGGTCCTGCAGTCAGTCAGATGGTCCTGCAGTCAGTCAGAGGGTCCTGCAGTCAGTCAGATGGTTCTGTGGTCAGTCAGATGGTCCTGCAGTCAGATAGTCTGGCAGTCAGTCTAATGGTCCTGTGGTCAGTCAGATGGTCCTGCAGTCAGTCAGATGGTCCTGCAGTCAGTCAGATGGTCCTGCAGTCAGATGGTCCTGTGGTCAGTCAGATGGTCATGCAGTCAGTCAGATGGTCCTGCAGTCAGTCAGATGGTCTTTTGGTCAGTCAGATCATCCTGCGGTCAGTCAGACCATCCTGCAGTATGGACTTACATTCACAGACTTGGTTTTCATTTCTTCAGAAGCTCCAATAGACAGAAAGGCAGCTTTCAGCTTGGCTGTTGCTGTTCTCTGTAATACTTTAGAACCAGCCAGCAGGTGCGGGTGAGGATGGGAAGGCAGCAGCAGCTTGCTGTGATTCACAGTTTTGTTGTTTGTTTGTTTGTTTTTAATCTCAGGGAAGTTGGAGTGAAAGGCATTTTCTCACTGCACCCCTTGGGCTTGTGTGTGAGAAGGGGTTTCATGGTCTGGAGAAATCTAGTGGTTGTTACCATGTGGACATTTTGGGCAGCCTGGTTAAAATCAGTTTCTGGCTCCCATTTCTCCAGGTCACTTGAGGGCCTCTGTACAGGCAGAGAAAAACGCCAGGCCAGGGGCCTGTCCCCAGCCGTGTCCCACTTCTCTGTCCCGTCCCCTGTCCCACGTCCCATCCCCTGTCCTGTCCCCAGCCATGTGTCTGTGCCTCAGGCTGCAGAGAACAGCTTGATTCATCCTTCCCCTGAAGTTGCTCACAGGCCCCGCCAGGCATGTGTAAATAAATACGCAGGGTGGAGCGAGGGGAAGTTAGCCGGGAGCAATTACCCTTCGAGCTGCATCCTGGTTAATGGTGAAATGAAAGCCAGGCAAGCAGAGCTGCACCTCACAGCGAGCGCCTGGAGCAGGACAGCGCTCATGGCCCACGGACAGTCTGTGCAAATTTCTGTGGCAGAAATGAAAAGCTACTATATCTACTCAGAGTGGTGCTCCTGGCTGCGCTCTGTGGCTGAGGGTGAGTGCCCATGGGGCCACGGGCTGTGGTGGGGGCCCTGCAGTGTGGACACAAGGAGAGGAGGAGAGACAGGGTCCCTTCTGGGCTGACCAGACGCAGCCATCTGAGCTGACTGGACAGAAGATGGCGTGTGGAGGGCACGGCCATGCACCTGCAGAGCCCCCAGTGGCTCGGGCTTTGAGGCCTGGCCCAGGGTGGCCTGTCTGCCCGCCCCCACCATGGCCCAGGGTCCCCTGTCTGTGCATCTCTGTTCACCCCCCCCCTGCCAAGGCCCAGGGTGGCCTGTCTGTACAGTTCTGCCCACCCCACCCCCCATATGGCCCAGGGTGCCCTATCTGTGCGGCTCTGGCCCTCTCCTCCCTCCCCACCCCCCGCCAAGGCCCAGAGTGGCCTGTCTGTGCAGCCCTGCTACCCCCATGTCACCCCTCATGAAGCCACTATATGGCACTTTCTGCTGAGTCTGCCTTCTCCCTGTTTCTCATGAAAGGCCCAGCTTCCTCTCCTGGTTCCTAGGGACCACTGTCCACGTGGTGGTGAGGCCCGCAGAAGTGCTGCCTCAGACCGCAGCCAGGCTGCTGCCTCCCACGAGGCTGGAAGAAAGGCTGAGCCAGAGGCCAAATAGGGAACTGAAATCACCTTCTGTGGCCTGTGGCCCAGCAGACCAGGTCCTGGCGTTCACAATCTTAGCCCCCCCATCTAGAGAGAGCAAGGGGCCCGGGAGGGACCTGTAGCAGGTGAGGCACCCAGAGCACGTCCATGGGCACGTCCACGTGTTCGCACATGGGCAGATGGACTTCCCTCTGCCTCCTCAGCACTGAGCTTGGTGTTTTTACTTGAGGGAGCTGAGGAGACTAAGCTAACTTGTTCATCAGAGCCTCTGTGGGGAAGGGAAGGTCCTAGACCCTCTGCTTCCTGTCTGTGCACTAGTGTCCCTGCCCTGGGCCAGGCAGGGCTGGGGCAGGCAGGTCTGGGGCAGGCGAGGTGGGGCATGATGACATCTAGCCACATCATTGCTGTACAAGTCGTGTTGCACACTGAGCCCACCCTGGAGAGAGTGTACCCTTACTCAGCTGAGAAGTTGAACAGGGCTGCGGTCAAGACTGCTCTGAGGAGAGAGCTGGAGTCTAGAGGAAATCTGAGGGGTGGTCAGGGAGGTAGACGTCACTCTATGGACACGGGCAGCCATCCTGGCTCTGAGGCCCTCCTTTCAGCTCAGTGTCTGGGGCTCAGCTGCCCCTCAGGGCTGTTGATGTTTCTACTCTGCCCCCTGTGTTTTTTCTAATGTGATGTGATGAGCCTAGGTGAAGCGTCCTCTGCACTGGGAAAGATCTCAGAGTACTCGGGGGAGGGATGGAGTACAGTGGGCTGGCAGCTGGGCTGGGTGGGCTGGTCCTCTTCCTCCTAGCCTGGTGGGGGGGAGGGTGTGTGTGGATCTCCTACGTGGCTCTGTGTGTGTGTGTGTGTGTGTGTGTGTGTGTGTGTGTGTGTGTGTGTGTGTGTGTGTGTGTGTGTGGTGCGCGCGCTCACTAACCCCCAGCTGGCTCTGCTTTCTTGCTCCTGGGCTATATGAGTTCAGTGGTTTCATTTGACTGTGTCAGCCACGACATCTTGTAGAGCTGTGGCGCTGTCTCGGTCATGACGCCAGTGTGAGCCAGTGAACCCTGTGTGTGTGTGGCCCCGGGGGTGTGGAGGGGAACCTGCTGTGTGGTGTTCTCCTGGAGTCTAGGGCAATAGACTGCATCTCCTGGGAAATCTGCATCTCTATGGTAGAGAACTGAGTAATAAAACCAGCACCAAGGCTTGTCCTGCACATGGTACCTCCCCGGAGAAAAATGAAGACATTCTCCAGACACTTGAGGTGGGGAGGGACCAGCTGACTACGTGTGGCTCCACTTGGGAGGGGGGTGCACCTCTCTTTCCACAGTTGCCTAAACATCATCCCAAGTACTCCTCTCCAGGTCTTCTGTCTACAGACAGGAGTTTTCAGAAATAGAAACTTTTGTGATCAGGTAAGGATAAATGGACAAGATTCTAAAGGCCTAGTCCTTCCCCTCATTCATTCATTCATTCATTCATTCATTCAACTCACCCGGGAAGCAGGCACTGAATGCCTGCTGTAGGCCAGGCCCTGTGGAGATACTGGAGAATAGGAACTCTCCTTGTGTGACTGGTGCTCACACCTGTAATCCTAGCTACTCAGGAGCTTAGAAAAGGAGGGTGGCAGTGCCAGGCCACCCAGGCAGAGAAGGTCATAAGACCTGTTCTTCACCCCTGGTTGAGGGCTGCAGCACTACACCCTGTCCTCCCAGGCTACAATGGAGGCTGAGACTTAGGGGGCCAGCATGCCAGGCTGGCCTAGACAGAAGTCTGTGATACCGTCTCCACAGAGGAAGGCTGGGAGCGGCTTGCGCCTGTGATCTCCGCGTTGGCCTGAAGCGGAGGTGAACTCTGACGAGGGTCTTGCTCACATGAGACGTGAGACGCTATCCTGAGAGCGGCCTGTGAAAAACAAGGCTGGAGGCATGTCTCCGTGGAGTGTGTCAGCCTAGCTCGTGTGCACCCTCAAAATCAGTTCATGTTCTTATGGAAAATCACACCGTCTGTTGAGCCACCTGAAGCGGAGTAAAGGCTGAAGGCCGAGCTGGGCTGCCACAGGCCAGCTCCTTTCTTCCCCAGCCCTGCCTGGCAGGCATGGGCAGGAAACAAAGTCTGTTCCCGGACACAGGAGCTCCCTGCTGGTGTTGGACCCCGCCCTGCACCTGGCCCGTAAAAGAGCAGCTACCCTTCCACGTGCTGAGGACTGTATCCCCGCTCTGAGGACATAGCTCTTCCACCACACCCTGCCCTGCCAGCTTGCTTCAGGCCAGCCCTGCTCACCTCCATTGACCTGACCCCTGCCGGGGATTCCCACCCCCATTGGAGGATCCCTCTGAGCACAGGCTCCTCCTTGCAGGCATGCTCTCTGAGGATGTCACTCAGGCAGCAGGTTTTATAAAGCATGATTTGGTTGGAATGCTGGGAAATCTCCTCAGAAGTGATAAGCAGCACAGCCAGTATGGTGCAACAGCACCATACCGGCATTCAAGAAGGCTGCAAAGCAGAAGGAAGATGGTGTATCCCAGGCAAGCCTGGGCTTTCTTAGCAAGTCCCTGTCTTAAAGAAATTAATCACTCCTCAAATTCTTCAAGACCATGAGTGGGTTAGGGGGATGCTGAGCACTGGACAAAATCTGTGCTTCCATCGATCCTGCTTTTTACCACTTATGACCAGTGGGCTGGCCTTCCTGCCCACAAATCATGCCACAGTAGGCTAGCCTTCACACCCAGGTCTCACACACTCAGTGGGCTGACCTTCACACCCAGGTCACTGACCTTCACACCCAGGTCACACATGCAGTGGGCTGGCCTTCACACCCAGGCCACACATGAAGTGGGCTTGCTTCACACAAGGACACACACACATACACACACACACAGTGGGCTGGCCTTCATACCCAGGTCACACATGCAGTAGGCTGGCCTTCACACCCAGGTCTTTCACATACAATGGGCTGACCTTCAGACCTAGGTCACATACGTAGTATCTGGCCTTCACACCCAGGTCACACATATAGTAGCTGGCCTTCACACCCAAGTCTCACATATGCAGTGGGCTGGCCTTCACACCCAGGTCACATACATACAGTGGGCTGGCCTTCACACCCAGGTCACACATGCAGTGGGCTGGCCACACCCAGGCCACAAATGAAGTGGGCTTGCTTCACACTAGGACACACACACACACACACACACACACACACACACATACATACACAGTGGGCTGGCCTTCACACCCAGGCCTCAGGCCTCACACACACAGTGGGCTGACCTTCACACCCAGATCTTTCTTGTCTGAGGTCCTGGGAATCACAGAAGCCACTTTCTGCGCATGGGGGTGTGGCTTGCTCTGGTCTCCAAGCATCCCCCCCCCCCCATCAGCAGACCCTTCAGGTGTCTCTGGGACCGGCTGTTTCTTTACTTGAGGAGAGTGGCTTTCTATCGGTGGACATTGAGCACTGTCTATTCAAGGCCTAGACTGCACTGTGCAGTCAAATCTGAGCCTAAAACTTACCTGTGAGTACAGGCATGCAGGGGCAGCCCTCAGCCTGAGCCGGTCAGGCTACTGGCTGGGAGTCTACAGTAATACCCTCCTCATCAAGCCCTGCTCCCTGGAGATTGGGTGCCTGCCTGAACCATGGGGAGCAGAAGGTGGGACTGGCTGGCTGAGCCCACAGGACGGGGACGGGGAAGCTTTCTCGGATCCCATTCTTCACCAAACTGGTTTTAACATTCTACTTAGGGCATGGCCCTTGCTTTTCCCTCCCCCTCGTCTCTCAGTGACTTTGTAGTTAGTCCATGGTGCGTGGCTGCACTGGGACTTCAGTGTTCGAAGGCAGACATCAGTAGAAGGTCAGAAACATGAGAAGCCTCACTCTAGCTCTGGTTTGCAAAGCACTGATGAGTGAGTTGTGCTTGAGCTCTGAACAAGATAAAAGAATCTCAACATTTGTGTGTATCTCACATGGCTGCCCGCAGAGATAACAAGATCAAGTCCTCACTTCCTGCAGTAGCCTGGCCTTTACCAAGCTCGGGCCAGGCACCCATCTGTTCACCTCTGCAGACCACAGAAGATGCCTAGGAGGAGGCAAGGGAGGCTGGCTGTCCAGGAGCTCACAGGACACTCTGGGCGATGGTGGCTGGTATGGCTCGTTCTGATCTTGAGGGAGGGGTGGCTGGGTTTGGGACGGGAGACACCCAAAAAAAGCATGTCACATGCTAGTATGGATGCAGAGCTGAAATGCAGGAGTTGCCTACCGCAGACAGCAGGTACTGACCAACAGTGAGTGCCCACTGACAGACAGCGGGTATCCACTGACAGCTGGTGTCCACTGACAGTGGGGTCAGGCTGACTGGGAGCTATGCTAGTAGTCAGGGGGCTTCAATTTCAGTCCAGGAACTTGACTCAACCACAGAGACCACCATGGAATTGTAGGCAGAGATGGGACATGAAACCTCTCTCACCAAAGAAATGTGGGAACTGTGGTCTCCCGTGGGACCTGCTGGATCCCTCAGTCCCAGCAGCAGGTCCCATGATCCAGACCTTTGGAGCTCGAGGGGTAGAGCACCAGCTTTCGTACTGCGTGCGTGTAGCGTGTGACACGAAGGCTGCAAGCAAAACCTCTGGGAGCCCAGACTGAGGGCAACGAGGACCGTGCTAAAGGCTGAGTCACATCTGTGAAGAAAAGATGGAATTTCAGCGTGCGGCAGTGAAATATAAACTTTGGGGTGCGGGATAAAACAAGAATCCCAACCTCAGATCAGTCAACCAGAGGGACTATGGTGAGTCTGAGGGATGCGGTATGCCACCCAGAAAGTCATGCCAAGGTGGAGACTGGTGTATGCCCTGGGAGCCAGCGAGGAGCCGAGGGAGATGGGTCCAGGCAAGAAAGGGGCCACAGATACACAGCACCTGCTTGACACCTTACTCCTAGGGCCAGGGCAGGTGGTTCCAGACCATTTTTCTTGATTAAAAAAAAAAAAGTGTATGAAGCTGCGCACTGGGCGCTCACACCAGGCTGCTGACCCACGGCCGGGCTGTGTGGGCCTCCTGACAGGCTACCATGCCTTTGTGGCAAATGTGTCATGATCAGAACCTTTCAGCCTTTCAGCTTCGTGACCAGTTTGAAGAAGTGAGTCAGCTTGTCCAAAGGGAATTTAAAGATTTTTGATACTTAAAAAGTGTTTTCTTGCCCCCCACACATTTGTTACAAGTGCAGCTAACAGAGTTACACAAGAAGCATTTCCCCTCTGAGCAGCCACACAGCTGTACCAGAGTCTGAGCATGGTGAACAGCCCTGCCCAGAAAGTGCACCTGATACCTGGGTGTCACTGTCCCACACCCCTGTTCTCAAGCACTGTGTGTGTGTGTGTGTGTGTGTGTGTGTGTGTGTGCGCGTGCGTGGCTGCCTGTGTGTGTTGTGCGTGTGTGTGTGTGTGTTTGTGTATGTGTGAGCACACCAGTACTGGGCCTTGAACTCAGGTCCTGGGTGCTGGCTGTCCATTAGCTTTTTCCACTCAAGGCTGGTGCTCTCCCACTTGAGCCAAAGCTCCACTTCTGGCTTTGTTTTGTTTTCTTGGTGACTAGTAGAAACAAGAGTTTCATAGACTTTCCTGCCTGGGATGGCTTCAAAACACCATGGGGAACTCTGACATACACGGGATCTAGGACATGCATGTGCGTGCATGGGAACTAGGACTGGGTTACAGTATCCCATGCAGCTCACAGAAATCTCATGGAGGTGTTTCATGGCATGCAAGACTTGAGTGTGCACCTCTTCCCTCTGCCTCCCCTGCATCTGCCCCAAGCATCTCTCCTCTAGATGCAGGTCTGAGGGCTGGGGCAGCTGACAGGGCCCAAGTCTGGGCAGAGCCCAGAGCTTCCTGGAATCCCAGGCTGCCTCCTTCCTTCTGCCACCCCCTCGAAACTCAAGCACAAACCTTAGACACACCTTGGCACCAGCTGAGGTTCAGGTGTGGCCAGGCAGCCATGCAGGGCCGGCCCCCGCAGGCTGCTCACAGAGGCGGTAGCATCCTCTTGGCCTGTGCTTCTCAGTGGGAGAGATCCAGACAGAGCAGCTTCCCAGCGCCAAGTCTGAGTTGGAACCCAGGATCCGCAGGTGGGCCCCAAGCCCCAGACCTGCAGGGTCAAGCGAGCCCTGGGCTCCCACCCACGGTGCTGAGTCCAGAGCCGCAGTGGCTGCTTGAGCGTCCAGACTTGTGATGTGTGGGCTGTGTGGGCAAGTGGAGGTCCCCAATGCCTGGCAGAGACATTTTGCCTGAGATAGGACCCCTGTTGGGGCCCCTCTGACTGCTGTCCCAACCCTGTCCTTGCGGCCCTGGGCCCTCGTGTGCCAGCAGAGTCCGGGAGCCCCGATGTGTCCACACTCTGGGTCTCCTGCTTCTGTGGCTTTTCGTTGACTTAGGATCCACCTGTGTTTGCTTTGCACATTGTTATCAGCCCACAGCCCACAGCTGCTGGCCCAGGCCGGCCCATTAGGTTAGTGATCAGAGGAGATGGCCACAGCTGCCCGGGGAATTTGGACCCTAGCCCTAATAGAGCGTTCACCCCTGCCTTCCATGGGGGCAGGCCCACCGGACACAGGTTCAAGGCCTTTTCTGAGCATAGGGACACAGAGGATCTGGAGCTGCCTGGCTGTTTTCCTCATAGTTTCCTTGTCACAGTGTCTCCCTGTGTGTCTGATGAGTATTGCAAGGTCTGCTCACAGCCATGGCTCCCTGTGGCCAGGGCCTGGGGTTGAGTTTCATGAGGCCCGAGGTGTATTTGGGCTCAGCCGTAGTGCTGCGGCCTCTCTCTGCTAGTATCCCTGTGTTGTTAGGGGTGTCACTCCTGCCAGCCATTGAACCAGCAGTGAGACGTGGGGCTTAATAGTGATGTAAGCAGTGCTGAGCTGCCTGTTCCCTCCACCCTGTTAATCTCTGTAATCCCAAGGCCTGAGGCTCTCCACTGCTGTTGTCACACGCATGAACACCCGGGAAATAGTACACGAAATAGAGTAATGTGAAGTCCCAGAGGCACAACGGGGTAGCGTGGGGGGGGGGGGGAAGGGCAGGCTGCTGGTCAGGTGTGCCTCGGCTGCCACCTTGCTGGCCCAGGCCTTGTGTGGCTTTGCTGGGAGGAACGCTGGCCATCTCCTGACCACCGGGCAGGAGTGCAGGTGTGCACACTCCTCTCGGAGCGCTGCCTCTTCCACATCCAAAATCTCTTCACCTAGGCCACACAGGCCCACAGCCTCGGGGAAGCAGAGCATGATTGAGTTTTCCTGTCTGCAGTTTTTGGTCCAGAGTTCAGACTTTGACCTTGATTGGCTAGCAGTCAGCTGAACCGGTCAGGAGCTGAGTAGAGAATGTTGTTCTTCACTTCACCCAAGCTTTAACTTCAGACATTCTACCAGGTGCAATGTCAGCAAGCGGCAGTTGGGCCTAGAGCCCAGGCAGACCGCCTCCCGCCCCTTCCCTCCCCCCACCTCCCCGCTTTCACGGAGCCTTCCCTGGGGAAGCAGAGAGGACAGGGCAGCATGGTCCCAGCAGGAGTGGCCTGCTGGTTCCATGCTAGGCCTGTGGAGGACAAAGGGTTCGGTCACTCCTGGGGTCACAGGCCCCTACTATGTGCATACTTAGCACCAGGAGGGCACTGGAATTGGTGCATACTTCCATGTGCAGGTGGAGAGTGAGAGTCACTGGAGGAGCTAGACCCTAGAGAGAGGACATGGGGGCCTGGGGACAGCCCCCCCCCAACCAGAGCCCAGCTTCCTTGAGATGGGCCCATCGGGCCTAGGAATAACACTTTTCTTGGACTCAAGCCTGGGCCTGACACCCTCAGGTTCTGAGGCTCAGTTCTGGTCCCCTGACTAGTGACCTCACCTCACCCCAGAGCTTATGAACAGAGGCACAGGGCCCCTATGTGGATCACAGAGCCAAGCCCTGTCCTCCCAGGGCCTCCTGGATCTCGCGTGGTGTTGACTTGTGCTGTGCGGGACAGGCAGGTTCCTGTGTCCTACTAATATACCTCCTGTCCCACATCCTTTACTCCTTGGCTGGCTGACTTGTGAGAACTGTAAGGCCCTGCTCCCAGCTGTAAAAAGGGCTGACTGTGGGACAGATGGTGAAAGGGAAAACACACACACATGCACACATGTGAGTGCACACCCACGCATACGTCCAGAGCGGGTGTCACAGGGAGGTGCAGGCACACACATGTGCACCCATGTGCACACACAGGCCCCCTCAGCGGGTGTCAGGGGAGGCACACGCCATATGGGCAAGCTCCCCTGGGCAGCTCCTGCTGCTGTCCCCTGCAGCTCAGGTCCCTGTGCCCACTCCCTACTCGGCTGCCTTTGTGGATGGGACCTGGCTGAGCCAGGGCCCCTGCAGGGGGGGTCCAGACAGGCAACAGGGGTGCCTGAAGCTGCTGCCAGAGGCTCAGCTGCTGCTAGGCTTTCAAGAGTTAACGTCTGCAGGATCAGGGAGCTTCACCGGCTCTTTAATCAGGGACATCGAATCCGAGTGCCTGGGAGGAGCAGCAGCCGCCTTCAGAGGCCAGTGCTGCAGCAAGCCCAGGAGCAGCCCAGGGAGCAGTCGTGCCTGGGGCAGCCCAGGATGGAGCTTCGCAGCCTTCCTTTGTGTGCCCCAGGTGGGCGTTCCGGGAAACAGGTCCCTGGCCCCTGACAGACAGCCAGGGCTGGTGACATGGTGACGGCATGACGTTGAGCCTCCTCTCCCTCTTGTCCCAGGACATCACGGCCCTGTGGCTCCTGCTGAAGGCCCGTGCAGGTGTGTGGGGTTCCTGGGGTGACTGGGGGCGGGGACCTTTGCGGCTGGCAGAGGTGGGAGGGGCCCTGGGCTGGGCTGGCAAGTAAATGACGGGGTAGAGGCTGGTGTGGGGGATGGTACAGGCAGCTGCGCCTTTGAGGTGGGGGCGCTCCCTGTGGCCCCTGGACCCGCCCCTGTATCTGCTCCTGGAATGGAGTCGCATGTACCTGCGCGGAAGGACGGGAAACGGGGGTGCTCCTCTGCCTCCTTTGTTCAGGATTTCTCCTGTGTGGCGGGCGAACGAGGGAAGGCCGGCCTGGGAGTATTGTCCAGAGCCGGGTGCTTCCTCAGTGGGAGAGCAGTGCTGGTCACCAGCTTTGGGACTAAGAGGACAAGGTTCCTAGGGAAGGGAATGCAGCCACCAGCAGGGAAAAGGAGTACCGGCACACAGAGAGGAAGCAGTCATTGCTAAGAAAGGAAGGAAATGCATTTTGAGGTAATTGGCAATAATTATTTTGCAGAGGCCATTTCTGCCAAGTAATGATGAATAATTCATATTTTCTGTGTATTTTCACGAATGGAACCTCAACTGTCAGTCACAACAAATAAACATAGAAAGTTTGCCACTTTAAAATGAAACAACCGATGTGATAAATGGTGAGTTAAAGGGGCATGCCCGGCCTCCAAGGCTGGGCAAGGGTGGCAAGTTCCAGCAGCATTCAGGCTGCACCGGCCTCCTCTGCCTGGCCAGCTTTGCATTAGTGAGGTCCACAGGACTGCAGAACCAAGGCCCCAGCCCTCCTGGGCTCCATTCCTCCCTCTCTGTCTTCTTCAGTCTCTGTCACTCAGTCTCGAAATCTATGACTTTAAGGTAATCTCCTTGTCTCTCCCTATTTCTCTGCCTGTACCTGTCTCTGTTTTTTCTGTCCGTCTGTCTGTCTGTCTCTCTCTCTCACACACACACACACACACACACACACACACACACACTGGTGGCTCTGATCAGCTCACCCAGGGACACTAAGGGTGTCCCTGGAGTCACCTGTGCCCTTCTCCAGGGCAGGTCTTTGCCTGTACCTTGGTGAGGCTGGCCTTCTGTCCACACTATTGTTCGTTGCTTTTGTTTGTCTGAGAGGTGTTTGGTGAGTGCTAATGTAATTTCTTGTTTGCGCTGAGATTTTGTGAAGTCTGTAGCTAGTGGGGAAAATGTGCATGTCTGCAATTGGACTTTGAGAGCGGATGGGAATCCTGGGCCTGGGCCTGGCGCCTGGTACTGGGATGGGACAGACCGGCAGAGCACCTTTCCAGAGAGGCAGGCAGCTCACATGAGCTCCAGCAGGAAGGCCAGGCATCTGTTGGGGTCATCATGTTTTTCTGAGCTTTAATGGAATGATTTTTGTTTTCCTGTTAACAAATAATTATTCTAGAACTGGTAAAAAAAAAAAAAAGGAAAACATCCACCAAAGTCTACCATCAAAAGCTCCTTTTCTAAAGAGCAGTGGATGGTGTACCAGGAACATGTGACATGTGAGTGTGCCCTGTGCATGTGACATGTGCACCATACCCGCACCTGTTCTATAAAAGTCAGCTGACACATAGAGGCCTCAGCAGGATGTGGGGCAGTGTAGGAAGTCCGGGCCTGGTATGGGCTGCAGCTCACCTGGCGGAGGCTTCCTGTGGAGTCGGTGTGCACCTGGGGAATGCAGGCAGGCGCCACCCTGGCCTTTCTGGCCAGGTCACAGAGACCATGCACAGAGACCATGTGTGCTTTACTCACACTAATTTTTGCTGTATCTGCATCCCCAGCATTGAGCTTCTAAACAGGGCAACCCCCTTGGTTGGATTTGCACCATGCTATCTGGTTGGGAGAGTTGCCCGTTGGTTGGATTTGCAGTGTGCCATTGTCTATTGGTGGAGTTGCCCGTTGGTTGGATTTGTGGTGTGTCATTGTTGGTGGAGTTACCCATTGGTTGGATTTGCAGTGTGCCATTGTCTGTTGGTGGAGTTGCCCATTGGTTGGATTTGCAGTGTGCTATCGTCTGTTGGTGGAGTTGTCTTGGTGGAGTTGCCCCTTGGTTGGATTTGCGGTGTGCCATTGTCTGTTGGTGGAGTTGTCCCTTGGTTGGATTTGCAGTGTGCTATCGTCTGTTGGTGGAGTTGACCCTTGGTTGGATTTGCGGTGTGCCATCATCTGGTTGGTGAGCGTGGGGTGGAGCTCTTCCCAGCCTCTGCTGGCCACCTGCAGGTTGCTTTCTGGCATGGACAAGTGTCAGGTTCACTGGAATTGGCCTTGTGGCATGACCTCTTGGCTTTTTCTCCCTTGGGCACAAGTCCCAGCAGCACGGGCCTTCTCTCATGACCCTCAGGCCTATGTGGAGGGCCTTACCTGCTGGAGGCTTGGGGGGGTCAGGCCAGGGACTCCAAATAGTCCCAAACTCTGCCCCCAGCCCTGCTAGGCCCCTGGTCCAGTATACCATGGCCCACCCAGCACTCTGGCTGGAGATGAGGCTCAGGGAAGGGAATCTACCGTATACCATATGCATATGCACACATATGCACACAGAGCACACGGACCAGCCCTTCCTAATGGGGTGTGTAAGCAGGTTCTGAGGGCAAGAACATACCCAGGGGATGTTGGTCATTGACCGGGCCTGGGACAAAAACAACTTGGACTTTGCCAGAGCTTTTGGGTTGCAGAACGATTTCTGAGAAACACCAGTGCTTGCTTCCTTCCAGTAGCCTGTGCGTGACCTGAGTGGGTGGGTTTGCATTTGTTAAGTAGAATTACTGAATTCGGCAGACTCTGAGGAACCGGGGGCACCCAGCACAAGGAAATGTGAGCCGGTGTGCGAGGCACGGCAGTTTCTGGGTTGCCTGGTGTACGTGGTTTCTACCTCAGTAGCCGGGCACCCAGGCTCACCTGTCCATCTCTCAGCCATAGTCTCATGCTGGTCAGGCAGAGCCCAGGCCAACCCTGAGTCAGCCTTTCCCAATACAACCTGCTGAGAGAGCGAACCTGCACTGAATGCAGCCTAGGGTGGCACAGCCACCTGGCACACGTAGCCTTCACCCCACTGTCCTGCTCCAGCCGTACCTCACTGTGTGGGGCGTCTGGCTGCCCCTCCAGATGCCCTGGGGGGCCATGCTGAGGCCCCAGGTCCAGAGGAGGCCTGTCTGGCACAGCTGTGGCTCCTTGGACCTGAACAGTGACTGATGGAATAATCCTAATGTGCCATCCCTCCGCTCAACCCACCACTTCTCCACTGTATTCCTGCTGCACCCCTGCCCCCGGGACCCCTAAACCTTTTGGCCCCAGCCCCCAGAATGGGTGAGGGAAGCTGGCTGGCAGGATGGTGGGGCCAGGTGACCCTCCACTTCAGAGTTGGGGTCTGCCCCACAGGGGCCCTGCGCCATGGTCTGGAACACTGAGCAGGGACGAGGGCACCTCTGTCCCCACGGTGCACTGTGTGTGAGATGTGCTGAGGGAGGCTGAGGAGTTCCAGCACACACACCTGTGTGTATGCGCACATACGTGCAATTTACACACACACACACACACACACACACACACACACACACGCACATGGTGACTGTGGAGAGGACTGCGCTCATCTCATCATTGTAGTCAGCATTTCATCACGTAACGTATGTTAATGTACCACATGGTGCTCTTTTAAGTGGCAGGATTTGTTTTAAATATTTTTTGTCCAAGACTGGGTATTGAATTTGGTAGATCTGATGCTTTTGCTCATTGGCTGGTGCACTGCCACCTGAGCCACACTTCCAACCCCTTTAAATGTGTTTAATTCTCTTTAAGTAATTGTACAAAGGAGTGCCCATCCACCAAATCCATTTATGAATACTGTGTACCTTGATCAATGTCACCCCTCCCATTGTTCTTTCTCACCCTTCCTGCTCCCTCAATCCCCTCGGTTCTGGAGGATCTATGTTTATGTCTGTGTGCACCCCTCTTCCTCTCTTCATTCATCTAACTCCTCCCCTTGACCTCAGCCCTCGCCTTTTACACGCCTGTTTCCTGGTGATCACTTTGTTGGACTGTGAGTTAGAAAAGCACAGGTCTTACTTGTTTTCTCAGTGAGTCTGGGGAACACAGAAACCGAGGTTGGGAGACCTTGCTGCATTCAGGTCCTGTACAGATAGCATGGCAGGCGCAGGCGCATGAAAGCCGGAGAGCGGAACCAGCTGCTCAGGCCGCAGGGAGAGCGGGATGGGCTGCAAGGGCCAAATGGAGAGAGCGGGAGAGAGGAACGGGCCACACAGACTGCAGGGAGGGTGGGGATGGGCCAAGTGGGCTGAACAGAGAGAGCAGGAGAGCAGAACGGGCAGCTCAGGCCGCAGGGAGAGCGGGACGGGCCACACAGGCTGTTCTCAAGAAATAAATACTAAAGCCACCACAAGCCCACCCAAGCTTTCCCCAAGCCCCCTGCTGTCCCCATGACCTCCCTACCCCCAAGCTGGGGCCTCGATTACCGGTCTCCTGGAGGCCATCAGCCAGCCAGTATTAGCTGTGTGTGCACGAGGTGTACAGCAGGAGTGCTTCCCCGGTGACCACAGGGGCAGGATGACCAGACTGCCATGTGTCCTGAGTCTCTCTGTCCCTGTGCAGGAGGTGGCCGTCGGAGAGCCCTGCCTGGTGCCCTGCCCCACGGCCACCAGCTGTTCTGGGTGCAGCAGCTGCAGGGTCCACCCAGTACGCATACTGCTGGGTGAGCCCTCAGCTGCTGTCAGCACACACAGGCCTTGTGAGAGGAGGCAAGAGGGCAGGTGTGCCTCGGGCCCACTGGAGGGGACAGGATAGGCAGGGAGGGATGCGTACTCCACATGCTAGCCTCTCCTCCCCGAGAGCTCAGGTGGCCCTGAGAGACGGGAGAGCCTTGGTCTATGCCCAGGGGAGGCCCAGAGCTGGAGGCCCAGAGCCAGAGGCCAGTCTGCTTTTGACGGCTCTCCTACATGGCAAACACTCTGAGCAGCTCTGCACAGCACCCTTCCTCCCCGTGGGGCCTCAGAGTGGTCAGATCTGGGGGTCAGCACTGAGTGCTCAGCACCCCCATCCCTGGCCCCTGAATGTACCACTAGTACCAAAGCCAGGAGAGGCAGAGGCATCAGAGTGGACTGGACAGCATGGCTAGGGTCTGTGCACTCTCCCTGGGCCCATGCGCCCCCTCAGCCTGCACCTCTGTGTGGACTCGTCCACCACCCTCCATGTGGTCCCTGTGTCTCAACCCCTTTATGCATTGTTTGTTTGTTTTTCAGCAGTACTGGAGTTTAAATCGAGGGTTTCATACTCACCTTAGCCAGCACTCTACCACTTGAACCATGCCTTTATCCCAGCCTTTTGCTGGTTATTTTGCTATTTTGGAATCTCACAGACCTTTCTGTCTGGGCTGACTCTGAACTACAGTCCTCTAGATCTCTTGAGTAGCTAAGATTACAGGCATTGGCCACTGGTACCCTGCTCTGTTACACTCTTAAAGCATGATTCAAAGAACTACAAAGAGCTCCAAGCCTCAGTATTTACTGAAAACTTCATCAGAGGTTTTCCAGTATTAATTTACATAAGGTATCAGTGGCATCCCAGGGGTGATTTCTTCTTTGACAGTTTTTTGTTGCCTAATTGGTTATGTCATTGTTAAACCTAGACATATGTTAGGGCTGTTTTCACCCCCTTCCACCACACGTCCTGCCCTTCCCACTAAGAGGTCATATCTGCAGTAGGTTTACACTGTCCGCTTGTGATGGGCAAGTCCAGTCCTGGCCAGTGGCAGGGTCACCGCCCAGATTGCTCAAGAAAGTAGAAAAGGCCAAGTTCGCATCACTAGGAAAGTGGTGTGGAGCCTAGCTGAAGTGACATATGTTTTTCTTTAAAACACCAACAACAAAAATCCAAGCCGGGCACCAGTGGCTCATATCAGTAATCCTAGATACTCAGGAGGCTGACATCTGAGGATCGTGGTTCAAAGCCAACACAGGCAGGGAAGTCCTTGAGACTCTTATCTCTAATCACCAGAAAACTGGAAGTAGTTCTGTGGCTCAAGTGGTAGAGCACTAGCCTTGAGCTGAAGAGCTGAGGGACAGTGCCCAGGCCTAGAGTTCACGTACCACGACTGACAAAAAACAAACAAACAAACAAAAACCCAAAACACAAAAAAAACCCAGGCCAGTTGCCAACAGCTCATGCCTATAGTCCTAGCTATTCAGGAGGCTGAGATCTAAGGATCGAAGTACCAAACCAGCCTGGGCAGAAAAGTGTGAGAATCTCATCTCCAATTAACCACAAAAAGCCAGAGGTGAAGCTGTGTAGAGTGCTAGCCTTGAGGGAAAAAAAGAGGGCTCAGGGATAGTGCCCAGGTCCTGAGTTCAAGCCCGGGACTGGCACACATGCACATGCATGCTCACATGCTCACATGCGCGCGTGCATACACACACACACACACACACACACACACACACACACTAAACCCAAGACAAGCATCAGCTGTGGCTGGAGCCAGGCCTCCTGGGACAGTGCATGTCTTCCCTGTGTCTGCATCACACGGAGGCATCTCTGCAGAGCACCTGCTCAGTCCAGACCCTGGCTCTGCCCTTCCCCAGGATGTGTCCATGGAGGGCTGAAGGGCAGGTGCAGCTGGACGGCTGGCACTGAATCGTGAGCAAGGCTAGGAGCCCTTTCAGGCCCAGGCTTTGGGCCGGTTGCCGCATCATCTCTACGTCTTTCATCGTGTCATTGCTACAGGTGTATCCCAGGCCAGGGCTGGGGTGTGGTAGGTCCTGGGGTGTAGAAGTGGCTTCTTCAGAGGACCTGGAAACCTGACCACCAGGAGTGGAAAGGACCACATGAGGGCCAGACATGGCGCCTGGATCATTGGCTCCTGACACCTCACGTCGTCCCGGATTCGACCATGTCTGTCTCTGATGGACTCCTTTTGTGGTCCTGGGTCTGGTCGGTCCCTGACCCCTTATGTGTTTCTGTGCCTGGCTCCCATAGGGCACTGGAGGTCGGCACAGCAGCCCCACCCTCATCTGCCCTCAGGTCAGTTTCTGTGGCTCGTTCCCAGTCACTCTACAACGTACAGTGTACCCCAAGCCCTGCACCCCACTCCACTGGGACCGTGCCACTCCCAGCTCACCCCCGGAGGGGGTGGCTTACCTCTGGTCAGCACATGGTGCTGACCTCTGAGCAGCGGTGTTTCCCCACAGCAGGGGCAGCTTGGTGGGCCTTCTTCGTGCAAATGCAGATCGGAGTCTCTGAAGTCTCAGATCAGAAGCTGACTTTCAGACTTCACCATGTTGTTCTGGCTTCTCTCCTATGCTGAGAGACGGCGGGGGGGGGAGGGGCGCTATTGTCCCAAAGCGGGGTCCTCATAGGAGGCCCACCCTAGAGCTGGGCTGCCCACAGAAGTGAAAGTTCAGTGAGTTCAACTCACCAGGCACTGTTGGCTCATGCCTGTAATCTCAGCTGCATGGGAAGCTAAGAGCGGGAGGGTTGTGGTTTGAGGCCATCTCAGAAAATGGTCACAAGACCCCATTTCAACCCATCAGTGAGCCATAGTGGGGTGCGCCTGCAATGCTGAACTGAGGTTGGGAGGAGAACTGTGCGGGCCATCCTGGAAAAAGATTGTGTCTCCATGGAGAGGGTGGGACGTTGTGGCACACGCCTGCAAGCCCAGGCTCTCAAGAAAGCCGAGCTCTTCCTTCAGGGCCCAGGGCAGGGATGGGTTCTTGATGCCCAGGACAGAGGGCATGGTGGTGGGGGAGGGGAGAGGGGAGGGCGGCAGCACTTCCCTGGGATGTGGGCTTGGGGCTGGGGAACTGGATGGTCAGACATCCCAGGCTTGGTGGCGGTGTGGAAGAGCAGCAGTTGCAGGTGCACAGAGGGGCAGGCCCAGGTTGCAGGGCCCTGATGGTGGGGCAGGGGCGGGGGGGGGAAGCTCAGACCAGGGGCTCAATGCACCCCCGCAGACACTCAGCACCAGGCCTCATCCACGTGTCTGGGGCCAGGGCCCTTTGGCAGATGGAGGGCGTAGAGTGGCTCCGGAGGACCGAGTCACCAGGGTGACTGGGGCCACCACATGGGGGGGTCCACTGTGACCCCTCGCCATGCCAGCCACAGCGGCTCCCAACCCTGCCAGCTCTGCCCCACAGCCCACTCCGTCTCTCCAAGCAGGAGTCTGGGATGAGGCGTCCTGTGGTTAACGTGGCACCACCCTCACCCTCCCACCCCCGCACGGTCATCTGCTCTTTTAACAACAAAAATATATTTATGTCATCTTTTCTGTGCATCTTTATCTCAAAAGTTGTGAGGACCCATGGGCGAAAACATTTAGTGATGAAGTCAATTTAGGTGCTGCGTGTATGAGAAATATTTGTGGCTCACCCAAGAAAAGGATGGAGACTTAAAATGTGACAATTCTGCTAGCCCAGCTGGTGGAAATCTCAGACGTTCTGAGCAGCTGAATCCAACACAGCCCTCAGCATAGCAACAGCCTGTGCAAGAACTCCGTCCTTCTGGGACGAGTGACATCAAATATCCTCCTTACCAAATTGAAGTCTATTCTGCATCCTGCTGGCTTTTCCTCTGGCCCTTTTCTGTGGACATCCGGCCCTTGGTCGAGACTCTGGTGGGCCTGAGGGGTAGACACAGCCCCTCTGTGGCCTGTGACGCAATCCCCCGGGACCCTCAACCCCAGACACTGAAAAGATGCGATTGTATCTGACAGGGCGCAAATGCCCTGGAGAATAGGCTCTTTGCCAGCTATAAATAAAGGGTGATAATTAGCAAATAATAGGCTTTACTGTGTGGCCGGAGGTGCCCTCCTGACTGAGTGGGCAGGGAGCCCTTTCTTCCCCCATCCCTGTGAGGGAGGCCGGGCCAAAGTCACCAGCAAACAGTAGGCCTGCCTCCACCGCGGGCAGTTGCTCCCCACCTTGGGCAGGTGCCCCCCCACCCACTGCCTTTCCTCTCTCTGTCTACCTGGCAGGGCCATAGTGGCCCTTGACTGCAGGATGCTGCTGTCTGGGCTGACTTGTGCTCACACACAGGAGCTCTGTGAGGGCCGGCCCTGCCCTTTGACTCCATGAGGAGGGGCCAACCCATTTCCTGTTAGGACATTATTTCCTGGGAGACCCGGGTCACTGCAGGGTCTCTGTCTCCTTCCTGTCTGTCCACACATTGTGATTCTTGGATTTCTTATCTTGTATTGATTGGTACTGGGTTTTAGACGTCCCACTCAGAGCCCAGGGCTCCTGTGTGAGGTCCAGATGCTCCTTGCATGCCAAGTAGAGACACGGTGAAGGACAGATGGATCTGTGACATGACAGCAGTCAGTGCGTCTTCAGCCATCTCCAGGGTACAGACATTGGCTTCAGGTTAAATAGGGAAAATTGGGGGCACATGGGAAAGCAGTCCCAGGTCAGAGGTGTAGACTGGTTGACCTCTAGCTCAGTCTTTGACTTTGAGGCTTGGTGTGTCAGCCATAGGGCTGGCTGTTCACTGCAAGGTGACAAGAAGACATCGCCTGTCCAAGGGCCAGTTTACCTTTGGTCACAAGATGCTTATGACAGGCCTGGCTTTTGAGAGGCCCGAGATGATCACAAAGTGGCTGCAGGATGAATGGCTTGAATGCAAGGGCACAGTCGTGAAGTTGCTGTGGGGCTGGGTGCCGGCTTTTACCTTGTTTTTAGTTAATTTACCAATCTAGCCTCTTATCCACAAAGCACAGATTGGACGAGATTAAGAATGCTCTTATCACATAGCTTGGCTCTGTCCCATCAGTCCACAGTGGGCATAAAAAGGTAGGAAGGAAAAAAACTAGCACGGAGGTGAGCTTGAAGCACAAAGCACCCCAGGGCCTGCTGTCTGAGAAAGCCTCGCAAATGTCCTCGGTCGGGTGCATGCCAGGGCTGACCAGTGGCCAGGAAGATGCCCCTGGCCTTTTGACCAAGCATCATGGGGACAGTAGAGGGCAGGGTGCCCGCAGGGTGGGGGACGTGGTGTCACACAGGGTGAGGGCCTTGAAGCCGGACTAAAGCTGGGTAGAGAAAGACTCTAGCTGCAGGACAAGAGCTCTCACCTGAGGGCAGCCACACCTAGGCCTACCTGCACACACAGAAGCTGGTCAGCTTGCAGGGGACACATCTTCTGGCAGCCTGTTTGAACCCATGGAAAGTCAGCCACCATCAGCCAACTGAGGCCCAGGAATGACACCATGTGCTCAGGAGCCTGGGTGTACCCCCATTGGAGTGCAGGGTTGGGGGGCATCTCAGCATTACCATCTGGAACCCACAGAATAAACGTGAGGAACCATTGAGACCACAGTGCTAGTCAGGACTCAGAATGTTCACATCAGGAGCCCTTACACTCAGCTTCTCCTGTCCTGGGTGGGGGCAGTCAGAAGTCTTTCCTTTTCCAGGGGGTGCAGTCAGACGTGCTTGGGGCAGGTCTGTAGACCCGGGGCCGACGTCTCTCTCATCATGGCCAGGCCCAGGTGGATCTTGGCCAGCCTAAGGCTCAGGCCTCATCCCGGGCATTCTGAACGACTGTCCAGTTTGTCCTGGATGCAAAGAGCACACTGGCCCCAGTGCCACTGGCGAACTCCCCGTGGTTTCTCACACCTTCACGAAAACCGCCAGTGTATCCCGCGAGAGGCATGGGTGTGCAGGCCGCAGCTCCCCTGGCCCAGCACATGATGTGTCGCCTTTGTGGGACTGTGGTCTTCAGTCCTACAGTCCCCACAAGTGGAAGCCCGGCCCCTGTCATTGGGCTGACACTGGGAAGTGCGCCCTGTGTGTTGAGGAGGTCTGTGTCTGAAGAAGGTGACTGTCATCTACTTCCCAACTCCTCGTGCACAGGGCATGCCATGCCATGCGGCTCTGACAGGCATGGGTAGGCCTAGCAGAGCCTCACCAGCCCCAGTAGAGGGGCCGGCAGGGGCAGGCTACTCATGTCGCCAGCCAGCAGTCAGGCACTGGGCTCGGGGCGGCTGTGTTCTGGCTTGTCTACATGGCTGGAGCCACAGGATCTAAGGTCGAGGCTGCACACATCTTCGGCCATTGTGGCCGGTCACCCAGGTGCCTGTGGCACGCCACAGGCACACGGTCCACAGGATCAGTCTCCAGTGTCTGTCAGTGCTTCTGTGCTGTGGGGCGTGGACAGATTCTACTGTGATGACGGAGTGTGGACAGCAGCATGCCAGCTGGAGGCCAGCCCTGTCCTGCACGGTGGCATCCATCTCTGCTCCAGCAGAGTCCAGCTGGGCCTGCTCCCTGTCCATCCCCAGGCTGCTGACCTGGAATTTGTGGTGGACAGAGCCGCCTATCCGTGCCTGAGGTCAGGACTCGAGCCTGCTCCGAGCCTGCTCCTGTTCTGCTTCACCTGAATCATGCACTGGAAAAGGCCATGGGCGTGTGGCCATGGCATTTGTGGAGCCCATGGGCCTCCAGGGTTGGGGTGGGGCGACAGGTGTCCTTGCCGGCCAGCACATCATTGATAGGCAACAGGTGAGCGCACAAGTGGTCTGGATGTCTGCCAGGACTAGGTGGGGAGCAGAGCAGGAGCTTGTTTACTTCATGAGTCAGGCCTAGCCCTTCCCCCCCTTCTCCCTCCTCCTCCTGTCCCTCCCCCTCCTTTCCCTCCTCCTCCCTTTTTTCCCCTCCTTTCCTTCTTCCTCTTGTCCCTCCTCCTCCTTTCCCTCCCCCTCTTCTTCCTCCCCTTCCTCCTCCTTTCCCTCCCCCTCCTTTCCCTTCCTCCTCTGTTCCTTCCCTCCTCCTTCCCCGACCTCCATCTGTCACTCTGTTTCTTTGCCTCCTCTCTCCATCATACACACATTTTAACCATTGATGGTGGCTCTCTGTGCTGGGAGAAACAAAAAGCTTGCTCCCATTGGAACCTGAAATACCTTTTTCCAGCACGTGATCTGACTGCAGCTCCCGTGTTTGTGGCGCTGCTGGCCAGGCTGGTCCCTGTCCCCCGGGCCCTACCTGTGGGTGTGGGCGCGGCTTCCTGCGGTGACGGTGCCTCTGCTCTTCCTGCAGATGAAATCATGCACCAGGACATCGTCCCGCTCTGCGCGGCTGACATCCAGGAGCAGCTGAAGAAGCGTTTCGCTTACCTGTCCGGTGAGTTCCGGAGGCTGGGAAGGCTGGGGGAAGGGGCAGCCTCTGTGCAGGGACCTGGCACTGCCTGGGCTGTCCTGGGACGGCACACCTCCCGGGGCTGAACTAGTCGCACAAGGCCTTCCAGACTGCTCCCAGCCACTGCCTGGGGAGAAGCCGGTAGCACGGCCACCCTGGCCACCCTGTCGTTAACCGGAGGGGTGGCCCGTCTATCTCCTCGGCTCATAACACAACACCCCAGGCTGGGTGAGTCATCCAGAGCTAGATCACGGTGCACACACCTATAATCCCAACTCCTCAGGAGGTAGAGATGGAAGGATTTGAGTACAAAGCCAACAAAATTAGTGAGGACCCCCCCCCCTTTTTAAAAAGTAAAATAGAAATAAAACAGCTAAGGGGCATACATAGCTCAAGTGGTAGAGTACTTGCTTAGCAAGTGTGATTGCTAGTAGCACAGAGAGACTGAGACAAAAACAGAGCACATGAGAGCCCAGGTCTCAAGAGGATGAGGTCAGAACTGCCCTGGGTTGAGGGCTGAGCAGCCAAAGCTTGTGAAGATGCTACGGTCCACCACCCAGTCTCCCTCCTAGCCTCCCACCACCCCTTGCCACCCCCATGCCCCAGCCTTGGGCCACTGGCTCCCACATTAACTGTGAGCTGCCCTGCCCTGTGGGCTGTATGTACCTGCGGTCGGCCCCACTGTATGCATCTCTCCCTGGCGTTCAGGAAACACCAGCCTGGAGCGTCAAGGTCCTTGTCAGAAGAGATCAAGGTTCAGGTCAGTCACAGCTTTCCTCAGTGGGCCTGACCAGATCAGCTAGTCCTGCAGGACAGGCTCTCCCTGCACAACAGACTCCAGACACCAAGTCGCACAGTGGATTCCTCCTCTGGCTGCTCAGATCCTGAGCTGGTGTCCCTCACTGCTCCACAGCCCGTCCATGCCAGGGTGTCCATCCATGCCAGAGTGCTATCCATGCCAGAGTGCCTATCTACTGCTTTATGCTGCTGCCCTCCAGAGGGCGCCCTGGGGTTTGAGAGGCCTAAGATGAAGCATCTCAGTGCTTACTGGTGCAGGCTTCTGCCTTTCATTTTCACCTCACCTGGCCCTCGAGGCAGCGTCCCTGCCACCCCCAGCACCTGGACCAACGGCAGTGCTATCAGTTCAAGAGCTGGGCCCTTCCGATCTGGGCGGGGCCAGGCCTCACACCAGCCTAGAGGTGGTGACTCTGGGAGGCCAAGGAGGCCCTGATGAGCCCACTCTCGGCCTGTGGAGTGGGCCACCTCCCCCCTGGGGGCTCCTGGGCCTCTACCCTGCATGAGGCCGCTGCCCACGCTTCTCTCAACACCTGCCAGTGTCCACAGCCTTATCTGCTCGGCTTCCTGCTCGGCTCTTTCCCACATGATAGTAAGGTTCTGAGTAGTTGAACTGCAGTTCTTTCCAAATGTGAAGCCACTGGTGTCCTGAGAGCCCTAAGGCCTCCTCCCTGCCTCCAGCACCTGGAGCCAGCACCTCTCTGGAAGTCACAGCAGTTGCTTCAGCCCATGCGCCTCACAAGGCAAGACCCATCGGGACCGCTCAGAGTCAGCCAGGTGGAGTCAGCCAGGCCCTGGGGCCTCAGAGAGGCCCAGGTGCACCCGTCATCTGGGGCCAGCCTGCCCGCCCAGCGTCACATCGGAGGCTCCGGCACCACCCATGTGGTCTGGTTCCGGGTCCCCCGGAGCAGCCTAGAACCAGGGCAAAGGCCTTGCTGTGGCCATGATGGCACTTAGTTGGTGGCAGGGTAGCCCGGGGAGCAGCTGTGCTCTAGAACGTTCCCACAGGATGGATCCTGTGCTTGCAGGGGACGTGCTCATTGGGCATTGCACTCGGTGTGAGCAGAGCAAGCCCTTCCCATTCCCACACCACGTCAGAAAGCCACACAGTCACACTCACATAGCTATGCCGTTGCAGCAGGTGGAGAAGAGTGTGTTCCCGTGGCGCGTTCCCCTGGCACATTCCGTGGCAGGGAGAGACAGGGTCCAGGCCACATGGGCTCCTCCGTGGCCTGACTGCCGGTGTGGGGAGGCGGGGACTCACACACCTTGGAATTGCTATGGGAGCAGCTGTAGCCTGTGGTCAGCTTGCCGCCCACACAGGAACCCAGTGGACATGGAGCCGGCTGTACCGCATTCCCAGTGAGTCCTGTCAGAAAGCAAAGGGCAGGCGTGGCCACCCCCCCTTCCCCAGGCTTGCTGGCCTCTTCGGGTACCGTCCTCCTGCCCTTCATGAATGAAAAGTTGTCTCCTAGCGCCACATGAAGCTGAGCCACGGCAGGTCCAATCCCCAAAGGGCTGTTAACTGGGACAGATCGGACAATGGACAAAGCTTTCAGTCTGTGCAGCAGGGACCTGACCTTTCTTTTGAGCAGCAAGAATTCAAGATGACGAAGGATGGTTGAGAACCGAAGACAGCTCTGCTCAGCGCCACAAGGAACACTTCTTCAGTCAGGACAGGGCCGGAAGGCCAAGAGCCTCTGAGGCAATAGGCAGAGCATGGCTACTCAGAAGGGACACTTCTAGCCTGTGGCCCTGACTGGGATTAAGAGTTGGGGGACAGATGTCCTGTTTGAGGGTCACTAAATATTCCTTCTGTACATGTGCAGTTTTTTTCATAGATAATACAAGTCAGGTGCCAATAACTCCTGTCTATAATCCTAGCTACTCAGGAAGCTGAGATCTGAGAATCACTTGTTTGAAGCCAGCCTGGGCAGGAAAGTCCATGAGACTCTTATCTCTACAAAACTACTAGAAAAGCCAGAAATGGATCTGTGGCTCTAGTGGTAGAATGCCAGTCTTGAGTGAGGAAGCTAAGGGACAGTGCCCAGGCTGAGTTCAAGCCCCAGTACTTGTGTATGTGTGTGTATGTGTGTGCACGTATGCACTCTCTCACACACACACACACACACACACACACACACACACACACACACAAGAAAATACAGAACTGTGTGAGCCAGCTTTAGTTTCATTGACAGGGTACCGCCATTGTGGCTGAGCAGGAGACCCTGCTGAGTTTCCGTCATGTCTCCCCAGGTGGGCGGGGCCAGGACGGCAGCCCGGTCATCACGTTCCCTGACTATCCAGCCTTCAGCGAGATCCCGGACAAGGAGTTCCAGAATGTCATGACCTACCTCACCAGCATCCCCAGGTACGTGCCGAGAAGCCCAGAGCTGCTGTGGCCATGGCTGCGTGTGCTCGCTGTGTCGAGGAAGCCACATGCAGGCTTTGGGGGCGTCGAGGAAGCCGCGTGCGGGCTTCGGGGGGTGGCAACACTCCGTCAGGCAGGGGGCGTGGTCGGAGGATTTGGGAGCCTGTCTGACCATTTGTCTGGCTCAGCCCTGGGGGGTACGCTTCACCCTGGCTGTGCATTTCTAGCGGAATCATCCGTGACCTTGTATGTGTAAGGGCCAAGAGTGTTAAGTGAGCAGCAGTGTGTGTGCCAGGCCTCTTGCTAGGCCCACGCTGAAACAGAAAGTTCTACGCTGTGTCCTGCCTCCTTCTGCAGGAGCTGAGGGCTGGGGGACATCAGGTCTCCCCCCTCCCCAAGGTGCAGGGGACCACAGCATCCCTGAGGTTCAGGTTGCTTTCTGTCCAGCAGCAGTTCACCAAGTCCTTCAGCTGCGTACCTGGCTCTTTCTGAGGATGCAGGATGCCCCACTGTGCACCTCCTGCTGCAGGGGCCCTGTGGACCACGCCTGGCTGAGCATGGCTATGGTGAGGGCCGGCGCTGGACTAGCTGGGCTTCCGCAGTCCTGGGTGGGGACAGGCGGTCCTTGGCGGAGCTGGGTCCGGGCTGTCCGTTCCCTCCTTTGCTGTGTGCTAGCGGCGCTCCCGCCAGGGCCGCGTGAAATGCGCAGCTGGGCAGAGATCTCTCGTCACCGCTGGCTTTACTGGCTGTGCCTCCCCCAGGTCATCATAGACTTGACCTCAGCTACCTGCACCAGTTTTCTACTCAGAGTCCAGTGCTCCTGAGCACTCGAGACCCTCCATGCGATCTGGGGGCCCCAGGGCCCAGCACCGTGGTGACCCCTTCGCATGAGATTCCATCCTGTGCCTGCCGAAGTCACATCCTTCTGAAGCCACCTCATCCTGTGTCACCTCTGCGTACCCCCCCCTGTCACCTCCGCATCCCCCGTCACCTCCCCATCCCCTATCACCTCCCCATCCTCATCACCTCCCCATCCCCATCAGCTCCCCACCCCCATCAGCTCCCCATCCCCTGTCACCTCCCCACCCCAATCACCTCTCCACCCCCATCACCTCCCCATCCCCCATCACCACCCCACCCCCATCACCACCCCACCCCCATCACCTCCCCATCCCCCGTCACCTCCCCACCCCAATCACCTCTCCACTCCATCCCCTGTCACCTCCTCCTGTCACCTCCCCGTTTCTCCCCCCCTCATCTCCCCACCCCCATCTCCTCCTCATCCCCATCACCTCCTTGTCCTGTGTCACCTCCCCTCCCCTGTCACCTCCTCATCCATTGTTCCATCATCTCCCATCACCTCCATGCATCCTGATATCTACTAACCTTGAGGGTGAACGGTGCAGTTGAAATTCCTCCCAGAGCTGGCCTGCTTCTGTCCACACATGACCAGGGTTGTTCTGTGGCCATCGTGGTTTGTGACATGCCACAGCAACAGCCCCACATTCTTCATGCAAAGCCAAGACCAGGGACTGTCCAGGGTGCTGGCCCTGCCGAAGGCGTATCGCCTTTAGTTGTGAGGAAGTACCTCGAAGTAGAGGCCGCACCTTGGGTACCCTTGGAGGAACAGACAGCGGCTCAGGCACCCTAGGAGGTAGGGGCCACAGCTGGGATTTCCCTCAGAGGTCGGGGCCGCAGCTGGGCTTTCCCAAGATGCAGGGGCCGCAGCTTGGGTTTTCCAAGAGGCAGGGACCACAGCTCGGGTTTTCCTAGGAGGTAGGGGCCGCAGCTTGGGTTTTCCTAGGAGGTAGGGGCCGCAGCTCGGGTTTTCTTAGGAGATAGGGGTCGCAGCTCAGGTCTTCCTAGGATGTAGAGGCTGCAGCTCAGGCACCTTTACCTCCCAGCCCTGTTACAGCACCCAGCTTGCCATGTTACCCAGCCATCCCACGGGGGCTAGGCACCCCTCCTCCCCCAGGGGTGAACTGGATGAGGAACAGAGGGCGTCTGGAGCTTGAGCTTGACCTTGCAGATGCAGAGCAGTCACTGGGGCCGAGGCCCTGGGGTGAGGTTCTGCAAACCCTTGGAGGAGCTGCTGGGTGAGGCAGAGCAAACTTTACCTGGGGCTTCAGAGCTACAGAGCAGGCCTGGCCCCAGGCCTCTGCAGCTGTGGCCTCTAGGTGAGGCAGGGGAGGCAGGGCATCCCCTGTCCGTTGGTTTCTTCACCCAAGCTTATGAGCAGCTGGTCTTGTGACCTGGGCAGGTAGAGCCTGTCAAGCCTCAGGAGGGGACAGAGCACATTGCTCCGAGGGGCTTTGGCCAGGCGGGGGTGGGGGAGGTGGTCGGCTAGAGGTCAAGGGAACCAGGCCGGCTGAGCCACTGCCTGCCCATCCACCTACTCCCCGTCCGCCTACAGCCAGGGCTATATCTGGCGGGGTGTGTGTCTCTCTGGCCAGTTCAAGCAGCAAGGTCTCTTAATTCCCTGCTCTCCTCTAGAGTTACAGAGGAGGGGAACTGAGCCCAGTCCTGCCCTGAGGCTGAGGGTTTCATTTGATCTCCTGGGAAATTCTCTTCCTCCTCCCTTTGTCCCCAAGGAGGGATGAGGTGGTATTTCATGCCTGTGTGGTGTCTGAGGACCTCTGCACCCTCCACACACATGCATGTACACATGCATGCTCACATGCATACTCATACACATACAAGCATGAATGTACACACATGTACACATGCATGACTGCCCACATGCATGTCCATATACATACATGAACATGTGCACATGCACGCTCACATTCATACACATATATAAATGTATGCATGCACACATGCATGGATACCCACATGTACACTCACACACGTTCATACACATACATGCATGAACACATGCATACACGCTCACTCATACACATGCATAAGCACACACGCTCACATACATGAACACAATGCGCGCACACTGCTCATACACATGTACACATTCACACACATACCTGAGCACATGCATGCACATGCACATGCACACACACTCTGGGACTCTAACCCCTACATGACACCCCAAATTGGAGATCCTGGCAGTGGCTGGGGCAGTACCTGCAGAGGGGAGCCTGGAAGATGTCTGCCCAGAGCTCAGTATGAGTAAGTTCTGCTCCCCCCACCCCTCCCACCTGAGGAGACCCCCCTCCCCAGCCTGGTGTGCCCCAGAGGTCTCCAATAGCCTTCATCCTGCTCCCTCCGCCTCTTGGACTCTTGCCTGATGGTCACCCCGTGTGGAGATTCCTAGCCCTTCTCCCCCCCAGAGCCAGCCAGAGGCCCAGGAGAAAACAGGCACCCAGGAAGATGGCCCCACAGCCCTGGGACCTGCTCAGGACTCAGCCATGCCCTGTGTGCACTGTGCCTGCACACTGCCCTGTCTGTGTAGTAGGCAGCAATGCCTGGCAGGCTGGGGGCCCGGGATCAGAGATAACGCCCGGATGCCAACCCTGCCTATGGCCTGTGGTTTTGCATGCTCACCACAAGAGGGCATGATTTGTCAGACTGCCCTTCAGAGACTAAACCTGCCTGGTGCCTCTGCCCTGCTCCAGAGCCTCACCTGTGGTTTTGTTTCAAACTGTTCCTTCGGCTAATCAGCCGGGGCCTCGCGTCTGTACCTGTGGGCAGGAAAGAGCTTTGTGGGGGATGCAGACAGAGTGGGGGTGAGGCTGTGACCCGCCATCATCACAGCCAGGCTGTGCGGCTCACAGAACCTTGACTGCGTACGTGGGTGTTCACCGTGGAGCGGAACATAGCTGTGCCGTGGTTATTCCAGTGTGTGCAGAGCGGGAAGCGGAGGCGGTTCTCGGCTGTGTCCCTGCAGGGCAGCCTCTGAGGGCCTGTGTCCCGCAGGGAGCGGGTGTCTGCCCGTCCATCCTGTCCTCATGGGGGTGGGGTGGCTTTTAGCAGACCTCACGGGGGCCTTTGAGTGCATTTCTCAAGATCACAAGTTTTTTGGTGGTGGTGGTGGTGGTGGTCTTGGGGCATGAACTCAGGGTCTGGGTGCTGTCCCTGAGCTTTTTTGTTCAAGGCTAGTGTTCTACCACTTTGAGCCACAGCACCACTTCCAGTTTGCTGGTGGTTAATTGGTGATAATAGTCTAGCAGACATTACTGCTTGGGCTGGCTTTGAACCACAATCCTCAGATCTTAGCCTCTTGGGTAGCTAGGATGACCGGCACCTGGCTAGAGCACAAATTTTGTACTGAAAATTTACTACTGGGCCCATTGGTCTGAAGCATGTATAATGCCAGCCAGTCTTTCTGAGCCTCTCCTCTGTCACTATAGGGAGAGACGGGGGTTGGCTTCCTGACCAAGTCCCCCAAAGGCATCCCGGTGTATCTCCTTCAGTGCCATATGAAGGGGAGTTCCGAAGGGGGCGGCGGGCACGAGGGAGGGGCGGGGTCCTGCTGGCCGCAGTCTCCAGAGGCTCCAGGATGTCACAGTTGCAGGCTGTGTATCTGGAGATCAGGTCTGACGCTGCAGAGTGCGTTTGGAGGCTTCTGCCTCTACAGGGTTTGCAGTCCACATAGACGCAGCGATCCGGTGGCCTTGTCCACCTTGCACTGAGCCATGAACCATGTGACCCAGGCCAAGAAAGCAGGGTGGGAGTCACTCACAAAAGTAGCCAAGTCCCTCATGGGGCCACTGAGAAAGGGCTGGTGCACCTCAAGGCTCCAGGCTCTGGGCTCAGGGCTCCTGCAGTGCAGCCCAGAGCAGGGGACAGCACTCTTCTGTGTCTACCTCTCTTTGGAGCAGTTTAGCTGGGCAAAGCAGATCTGCAGTCCTGCTGAGCAGTCGGAGGCAGGAGGCTATTTGGAGTAAAAGTTCAGATTTATGTGTGCATTTACCTGGAAGTATGTTTGCTATTCTTGAGCCAACTTACCGTCCACACGTGAAATCCTCCATTCTCCGGTGCGTGGTGTAACGTGTCATTGTTGAGTGTGCTCTGAGCGCCCCTGCTGTTAAACCAGAGGATCCTCGTTATAAAGTCACAGCCTCACAGACTGCACAATTAATGATGACGTCCGTAGAATCCTGACTTCCCCTTAACCCAGAAACGGCTCGCCTGGGCACTTTCTCAGGTTTAGAGCCAGGGCTTCTGCTGGCCGGTCCGCCTCCCTCCAATGGTGATTGGCTGGTGGTGGCAGCTGCTGGCACCACATGATTGGCTTGGATGTGAAACTCCCCAGCGGGATGCACACTTCCCTCTCCCACCCTGTGACTCAGGCTGGGGCTGAGCTGCGAAGCGGAGGGAGAGGAGGTTACACAACGGCGAGATGCTGGCCTGGCTCTGCCACCAACATCGCTGCTGCCAAGAAGCGCTCATGTCCCATTCCCCACGGAGGCTCCGGAGCCTGAAGATGCCTTGGGGATTTTCTTCCCAAGTTGTAGCAATGCCACCGGAAGCGATTTTTTGATGCAGCTGAACGGGGAGGGAGAGCACAGATGCTGGGACTTGAGTGATGTGTGGGTCCTAGGATTGTTTCGGAGGGCTTAGTCAGCTGACCACGAAGGAAAGGGAAATCGTGGAATATACTACCCCACTCCCTTACTCCCCCTCCCCCCCTCCCGCCGTGTGACTGGAATGATGGGCCTGCCTCACCGGGGACTTGATGTGGCTGGTGGCAGGCTGAGCAGGAGCAACACGCCCATCCCTGCCCTCCTTTAGCCAAGAGTGAGTCGTGGCAGCCTTGCGACGGGGCTGCCCAGGGCCCTGGCCACGCTGCCGTCCGCCGAGGCCCCTCCCTGGCGTGCATTCTGATTTGCAGTGCGGGATGGCGTGGGCTTGCAGGATCGCGCTGTAACGTGGAAGCCTGGCTTCCTGAGCTGACGGCAGCCTTTCTCTTCGTTTCAGCTTGCAAGATGCTGGCATCGGATTCATCCTGGTCATAGACCGAAGGCAGGACAAATGGACTTCCGTGAAGGCGTCAGTCCTTCGCATAGCCGTAAGTGCCTCCCAGTCCTGGCGGTGGTGAGTGCTAGCTCCTCTCCCCTAGGCCCTGCAGTTTGTGTCCTGCTGTTTCTGCTGGGCAAGGAGGTATTGCCTGGAGGTGGCCAGCTGGGGTCCAGCTCAGAATGGGCAGAGTCCTGAACCCACAAGGGCTCTGAGCTGCTGGCCATGTGTGCATATGTGCATGTGTGTGTGCACACGAGTGCATGTGTGTGTGCACACGAGTGCATGTGTGTGTGCACACGAGTGCATGTGTGTGTGTGTGTGTGTGTGTGTGTGCATGGTGTGTTCTCATGTGGGTACTCTCAAAGAGTCTGTTCTAATTTGTGTCTTCTCTTAAATGGAGCATAAAAGTTCTGAGCAGACGCTGTGTGTTAGTCTTCAGGCTGGAGATGGAAATTACTGGACAGCTCTTTCTAAGCGACCCTTTCCTTTCCACATTCGTGCGGGCTACTTTGTCTTTAGATTTGCGAGCAGATGCCTGAGCCTTCCTTAGAGACCCCCCCCCGCCCCCGTGCACCCTGGGCCCTGGGGCTGCAGCAGGGTGGGCAAGCCCCCGGGGCTGCTGTTTTTAGCCTGCAGTAATCATTTCAGAGGAGCGAGAAGGAGCTGGCAGAAATCTTATTTTCGGAAGTCTCTCCCCTCCCACCCACAACTACATGGCGCGCTTCTTGTGAGCTGAGCTCTCCACACCCCCTCTCCCGCCTGCCAGCCGCGGCCTTGCAGCTGCCAAGGACCCAGCGTTGCGTTATCCACAGCAGAGGCGGGTGCGTCACTGTTCTCTGCCCGCCAGACGCCCCATCTCAGGGGCCTCCCCATCACCCCAGCTATCCTCAGGTCCCATCCGCTTGGAGGCTCAGGTCCTGCTCTGCAGGCTCCTGGTCTCATCCTGAAGGAGAATGAAGGGCTGCACATCTGCTCTGATGCTCTCAGCCCACCTGCGGGGCTTGGCCCGGCCCCTCTGTGCGGTTCTGTGGGGCGTGCCCCATCCGCAGCCCCCACCAAGCCCTCCCAGGCCTCATCCATCTGAACGCCTCCCAGTGCTTGACGGGCTCAAAAAAGGCAGGTCTAGCCACCACATGGCCGCTGCCCACAGGACCACATGCCTGGCCCTGCAGTCCGTCCAGTCAGTCTCTTCTAGTGCACGTATACACACACACACACACACACACACACACACACACACACACACACACACACACACACACACACACACACACACACACACACACACATCAGTGTTTCAACCCAGATAATTTTCACGTGCAATGTAGAGAACATCTGTGTGTGATCGCAAGGGACTGGACAGCCACATTTCCCTCAGAGGGCCAGCCGTTCCTTGGTACACACCCGAGGCTCCCGGCGGGGTATAAAGAAATAGCCACCCTGGCTTGTCAGCCCTAAGGACTCCCACACAGATGCCCTCCATGGAAGGCTGTCCCAAGGCATGGACCTGGAAGCCACAGAAACGGGGGTCCCCTGGCCCCCAGGGAGGGCCTGGGGGTTCTCGGGTCCCCAGGGAGGTGTAGGGGTCCTCTGGTCTCCAGGGAGGGTCTGGGGGTCCCCCAGCCTCCTGACACACAGGTCTTCAGTGAGCTGCACTGACGTAATTCTTAAGATTCCCGCTATTCTTAGCCGCACACATCCCGCCTCGTGCTCTTTTCTCTACGGATGTCTTCAGCTTGGCTTGGAATAGAAAAGTAAAACATGGGCGGAGCCGAGACCCAGTGTTCCCCAAGTCAGCCCTGTGGGCCGCCAGGAACGGAGCCCGTTCCTGGTCTGACTGTGGGCGGAGGATGAGGTGTATGCCTGGTCTGAACCAAGGGCACAGGTGGAGGTGACAAGGCCCGGAGCTGAGAACGTGGTGCCTCCCTCCTCCAGGAGCGGGCTTGGAGCTCGCATGCCCCTGCAGGGCTGTCCCCATGGGACACCGGAGTGCCTGTTGTCCCCTGCTCCTACTCCATGGTGTGTGCGTTGTGACCTCTCCCGTTCTACCGTCTGTGTTCACATTCACATTTTGAATGGAGAAGCCTACACCCAATTCCATCTGTGCTCTAGAATCTTCAGCTCCAGGAAATCGAACGTAAAGTACTGTCTTGTGGGCTGGGGCCGGACTCCGCTTTACTCTGGGGCCAGTGCAGGGAGACACAGGCTGGAGCAGAGCAGAGCATGGTGAGCAGAGCACCACTGTGGTGAACGCCACGGCTGGTCTCCTGCCTGAGGACCGGGTACAGTGCTCCAAGGCTGAGATGGCAGCAGGGGCAGAGCAACTGGTAGCTGTGGCATGGGAGCCAACTCTGGAAGGCTTCTCCGCAGACTGGAAGCCGGGCAGAAAGGGCAGGCTCCAGACAGAGGGAATGGGTTTTTCCCAGAGCACAAGGCATAGGCACCAGCCAGAGAAGGTAGCCAGTGAGTGACCCCAAGTGGTCCTGTTGAGCACAGGCCACTGGGACAGGGTGGTGGTACCACAGCCCTCCCTGAAGAGGGGACACGCAGAAGGACAGGGAGCTGACCTTCAGGGAGCCTGGGCCCAGGCCCAATCCCCAGACTCTCCTCTAGAGGGCGCCTCTCCTCATTTTTCAGTGTGTCAGGGCCATACTCCTGTGCCCCGTAGGCCTGCTCCTCCTCTGTGGTTCCAATGAAGAGAGCGATGGCCACTTCCCCTGGACCATAGGGTGCGAAATACACCTTGGGGGGCTTCCTGGAGCTTTGTCCTGTGTCCTTGTGGCCGTGCCGGCCCACTGACAATGCTTCTCAGCCTCCTTGCTGCAACAGGAGAGCTGCGACGGGCCCACCCAGCGTAGGCACTGCCTGCCAGCGTCTCCCATTCAGACCCAGAGGTGGTTTCTGTCTTCACACTGAGACTCCAACTTTCAAATGAAATTTTATTCGCTGTTGGCTACTTTCAGACAAATGTGACTGGTCAGGTCCTGGCTGCTGTATTTAATATTAAATAGACAACGTTAAAATATTAACTAGATGACAGGCCCGTGGGTGTGGCTTTGAACCTTAAGAAAAGTGACTGGGGCTTGAGGAGGGTTTTAAATTGTGGCCAGCCCAGTCGGAGCTGAGGAGAGCCGGGTGGGCTGCAGCTTCCCGGAAGGCTGCCGGAAGGGCGGTTTCCGTCAGTAGGGTCATAGAGGCCGATGTAGGAGTGTCCTCAGCCTCCGACTCAGCAAGGCTGCGTTCTCCCGACCGAGGAGTCACCACCTGCAAGTCAGCGGGTACACTGCACAGTGGTACACTTGACAGTGGTACACTGGACAGAGGGTATACTGGACAGAGGGTACACTGGACAGAGGGTACACTGGACAGAGGGTATACTGCACAGTGGTACACTTGACAGTGGTACACTGGACAGGGGGTACACTGGACAGAGGGTACACTGGACAGCGGGTACACTGGACAGCAGTACACTGGACAGAGGGTATACTGGACAGAGGGTACACTGGACAGAGGGTATACTGCACAGTGGTACACTTGACAGTGGTACACTGGACAGAGGGTATACTGGACAGAGGGTACACTGGACAGAGGGTACACTGGACAGTACGTATACTGGACAACAGTACACTGGACAGCGGTACACTGGATGGTGGGTACAATAGACAGTGGGTACACCCGACAGCAGTACACTGGACAGCAGTACACCAGAGAGCGGTACACTGGAAAATAATACACTGGACAGTGGGTACCCTGGACAGCGGTACACCGGACAGCTGTACACTGGACAGAGGATAAACTGGACAGCAGTATACCAGACAGGGTATACCAGACAGCAGTACACTGGACAGAGGGTACACTGGGCAGTGGTACACTGGACAGTGGTACACTGGACAGAGGGTACACTGGATAGAGGGTACACTGGACAGCAGTACACCAGACAGAGGGTACACTGGACAGCGGTACACTGGACAGAGGGTACACCAGACAGTGGTACATCGGACAGAGGGTACACTGGACAGAGGGTACACCAGACAATGGGTACACCAGACAGAGGGTACACTGGACAGAGGTGCACTAGACAGAGGGTACACTGGACAGAGGGTACACTAAACAGCGGTACACTGGACAGTGTTACACTGGACAGCAGGGTACACTGGACAGCAGGTACACTGGACAGCAGGTACGCTGGACAGAGGGTACATTGAGCAGCAGGTACACTGGACAGCAGTACACCGGACAGTGGCACACTGAACAGCAGTACACTGGACAGCAGGTACACCGGACAGGGTACACTGGACAGTGGTACACTGGACAGTGGGTACACTAGCATCATGTGCATTGGGCATTGTGTGTGCTGGGCATCGTGGGCACCGGGCATCGTGGGCACTGGGCACCAGGTGCACTAGCTACCAGCACAGGTGTGGTCACTGGTGGCACTTCCTCCTGTTCTCCCCCAGGGCATCCTGGTCATAGACGTGGGTATCCCTGCAGGTAGAGATAGGCGTGAGTGTGGGCTGGGTCTCTCTCTGGGGTCTAGGGGTCCCTGGGTCACTTCAGCACAGCCTCTGGGTCTGTGGATGGAGCAGATGAGCTGGAGGACGTAGCCTGCCTAGAGAGGCCAGGATAGCTCCCAGCTCTCTCCTTCCCTAACCAGGAAAAGCCCCACCCAGCACCACTGCCCATGCCATGTTGAGGGTCTTATGGGCACTGATGCAGCACTGTCCCCTTCTAGAGCAAAGCCAGTGTCCACTGCCCTGGTGGGAGGTTATCCATCCAGGCCAGGCCACCGTCTACTGCCCTTGAGTTGGCTTGAGTTGTGGATGGGTCAGCTGTCTTCCTGGCAGTCAACTGCAGGTCCACTGCCCTGAAAGCAGGTCAGCCACAGGTCAGCTGCAGGTCTGTGTCCTCTGCCTAGGATTCAGGTCCGCTGCAGGTTAGCATCCACTGCCCTGAGAGCAGCCGGCTACCAGTCACATGCCTGCTTGGCCCTTAGCTGTCACATCTGATCTGGCGTCAGGGCTCGGCCACTGTCCTGCCTCTCCTATTTAGGAGCTTTTCACCTGATGATACACAAGTCAGACTCAGGTCTGTCTCTGAGTCTGGGTCTCCCTGGACCCCACCAGCTGAGTGTGGCTGGGCTTTGGAGCAGCCCCATGAGTACCACCCTGTGGGGCTGCCCCAGGTCCACACTAGACACCAAGCATGCCTGGAGACACTCCTTTTTCAGACAGGGGGAACACAGGTTCAGCTTGGTCTCCATTTTGAAGATGGAGAAACTGAGGCATATAGGAGTCAGGTAACTAGGGTCACACCCCTTCTAAGTAGGTTGAGCAGTGACCAAATGCGCGTGTGGCTATTCAAGGGCTAAGAGTGGTGCTGCGGGCGGCTTGGCTTGCTTTTCTGTTTCAGACACCACAGATATGGCTGTTTAGCTTTTTTGCGGTTGTTTCGCAAGCCTGTTAGTGTCAGAGTACCCCAGACATGGCGGCTTAAGCAGCAAAAAAATCCGTTCTCCTGCGAGTTCTTGGGAGCAGAGGGCTTCGGAGGCTGATGGCCAAGAACCTGGGGTATTGCTCTGCTTGTGGAAACAGCCCCCTGTGTATGCCTGGCTTCACACACATGCTTTCAAGTGCATGTGTGCATCCAGGCTTCCTTCTGGTACAGCCTGCCCTGGGTCAGGGCCAGGGTCCGCCCCATGACCTCATGTGCCTGGTTACTGACCCAAGAGAAGACACCCCTCCAAATAAGGGTTGTCTTCCAACCCATGACAGCTTTTTACAAAGCAGCGGGGCAGCAGCGGGGCAGTGCAGCAGTGCAGCTCTGCATCCTCAGGCTGGGATGTGTGTGCCACGGGCTCTTCTTTCTCACAGGCAGCATTCCCAGCAAACCTGCAGCTGGTCCTAGTTCTCCGGCCCACGGGATTTTTCCAGAGGACTCTGTCAGACATCGCCTTCAAGTTCAATAGAGATGACTTTAAGATGAAGGTTCCGGTGAGTGTGCCTCCTACCTCGCCAGCGGCGGGACTGAACCTGACTGCATTTTTGGCCCACTGTGACTATCGGAATTCTCTAAGTAATCCCCGTGCCTCCGCCACAGAGCAAACCCCCAGGCCTCGTGGGAGGATGAGCCTCCTCACGGCTCCGTGCCCCACCTCCCCACCCCGCCTCACCCCAGGCTGCGTGGTGGCCCAGGGCTGGGCCCTATGGGGCACCTCTAGAGTCACAGGGCATTTTTGCTCCAAGCCTCGGCCTTGCCAGAGCCCCACAAAAAAAGGAAGGTGTGGGAGGAGGGCGTGGGCAGCCCCAGGCCATGGAGGGAGCCCCCGGCCATCCCTGGTCATGGATGGACAGGGGCCTGGAACAGCCCAGAGAGCCCTAACTCCTCCTTGTGACTTCAGCCAGCACAGGGCAGCCCGTCCCTGCCTGTGTAGCTTAGCTCTGTGTGCTTTAAAATCGGAGGCTTTTTAAAGTCTTGGAAGCCTACACAATCCAGAGACCGCATAGCCTGACCTTTTAGCCTGTGTGACAGCTCTCCTGGACTCAGGGCAAACTACCATGAGTTCATTTCCTCCTCATGAAGAGGAGGGGAACAGGGACCACACCCGGCCCCTTGGAATTACCACCCATGCTACCCAGATGGCTTCTGGAAATCAAAACTTCTGGAAGCAACCGCCACCCTCCAGGCTATGGCTGCTCTCAGAATCTGGCCACAGCCTCTGACCTTCACAAAGCTGCTGCTACCCCCTCCCACGCTGCCGTCCCCTGCCCAAATAAGCTGAGGCCCTCTCTGAGCACATCAGGTCATTCTAGAATTACAGAAGAACATGCTGTTAAACGGTGTCAGTGTCTTTCTCAGATGTGGTGTGCAGCCTCGGTGCTGGGGAGAACAGCCAGGGGGCACGTGTGTAGCCCCGGCAGCTGACACTGAGGCATGGGGCACCGAGGGAAGTGACCACTTGCCTGGATTGCTCAGCCCAAAACCTCTGGAAGCTTGCAATTTTATTATTTTTTGGGGGGGGTTCGGTCATGGGGCCTGATCTCTGGGCCTGGACGCTGTCCCTCAGCTCTTCAGCTCAAGGCTAGCGCTCTACCACTTGAGCCATAGCGCCACTTCCAGCTTTTTTCTTTTTGCTTATGTGGTGCTGAGGAATGGAACCCAGGGCCTCATGCATGCAAGGCAAGCGCTCTACCACTGAGCCACCTTCCCAACCCCTTATAATTATAATAATAATAATTATTATTATTGTCAGTCATGGGGCTTGAACTCTGGACCTGGGGGCTGTCCCTCAGCTCTTTAGCTGGAGGCAAGCGCCCTACCACTTGAGCCACAGCACCACTTCTGGTTTTCTGAGTGGTTAATTGGAGATTAGAGTCTCACGGACTTTCCAGCTTGGGCTGGCTTTCAACCGCCATCCTCAGATCTCAGCCTCCTGAGTAGCTAGGATTACAGGTGTGAGCCACTGGTGCTTAGCACATATTATTTTATTTGATGAACAAGAAGTGGAATCAGCCCTATGACTGTTCCAAGTTTCAGTGAGAATCTGGCTTTTGTGTCTGTGCTTGTGTCAGTCCTGGGGCTTGAATTCAGGGCTAGGTCACTGTCCCCGAGTTTCTATTGCTCAAAGCATTTGAGCCGCTGCTCTACTTCTGGCTTTCTGCTGGTTAATTGGAGATGGACTCTCCTGCCCAGGCTGGCTTCAAATCATCATCCTCAGATCTCAGCCTCCTGAGTAGCTACGATGACAGGCATGAGCCACCTTTGCCTGGTAATCTAACATTTGTTAGAGCGGACAGCATGCTCCACTCTGGCTCTCAGCATCAGCCTGCTTACAGGTACTGCTGAGTGATTCCTTGCTGTGTGGCCACCCACGTGGAAAAGCCACGGGAGCCTTCCCCGGAGCCACAGACAGCTTGTCTCCAGGCGCCAGCAGACGTCTCTCAGGCAGAGTTGTCCTTGTGGGAATCCCTGCTCTAACACAGCGCTCAATAATACATGTCTGCTATCAAGTAGCACGGGCCTGGCCTCGGGCCCTCAGGACCTGATAGCTTTCAAAGTCGTCCATACTTCCCCTAAAGCTCAGTGGCATCCTGGCTTCACAAAGGGCAGGAGAAATGCAGAGCCGAGAAGGTGCAGTGTGGGAGGAGCTGGCGTGGCCCTGCCCCGATGGGTCCTGAGTACACCTTTCAGGAAGTGCTGGTTGCAACAAACACAGGGGCCTGGCTTTGTGGCTGCTAAGAGCGACTTCCTGTGAGGAGGATGCACCATTCCCTGCAGGGGCTGTGACAGCGCTGTCTTCTGCCCAGGTCGCGCCGTGCATTTTGCATCAGAGCTCCCCTCCTGAGAGGGGTGCATGTACCCACTGGGGCATCCCTGCTGGCCAGGCTCTCTGCCCTGGCTTCCCTGTGTGCCCTCGGGCCAGCATCAGCCCTCAGCTATGCCTGATGAGGCCTGTGCTACCACGTGTGCCCAGTGTACCAATGAGAGAGCCGGGTTGTGGAGAGAATAAGCCAGTCCTGGGGTCAGCCAGCCCGGAGGGCCAGGGCCACAGTGGTGTCACCAGCCATGCCATCCACCGTCCCTTGGTGTCCAGTCCTTCAGGACACAGCCTTCCCACTCCCCCGTCCTGCTGATGCCGGTCCTGTCCCCTCAGGTCATAATGCTAAGCTCAGTACCAGAGCTGCATGGCTACATCGATAAGTCCCAGCTGACCGAGGACCTCGGGGGGACCCTGTCCTACTGCCACTCCAGGTGGCTGTGCCACCGCACGGTGAGTGCCTGGGTCTCTGTGCTGTGCCCTGGCTGGGGCATGGTTAGTCCAGCAGGCCATTGCCTGCTCGGAAAGCTTGCTCGATTCGCTGGAGTTTCCTCCCCACGATGAGGCGATGGTCTCAATAGACCTTAGTCAGTGTAAAGAAATAGCCGGAAGAAATAGTCATAAGTTTGGGCGTGGCTTTGTCTTGTCCTTGGAGACAAAACTGTGTTGTTCAGTCCGGCACTTCCTTAACAAGGAGGGACACAGCAGACAGACAGACAGACAGAATGACTCCCATGCTGGGGAGATTTGTAAATCTGATGGTACATTCCTGACGAGGTGTGAGTCCACGGTCATAAGAAGGCATTTCCTTGCACACGTGTGTGTGCTGCCCTGCTGGTGCTCCCTGCACGCGTATGTGCTGCCTTGCTTGTGGCTCCCCTTTCTGAGGACTGTCGCGGTGGTGGAGGCTTTCAGGGTGGCGGCGGCGGCGGTGGGGTGAGCAGTCTCTGACCCGGCTCTGCTCTTCCCAAGGCCATCGAAAGCTTCGCCCTCATGGTGAAGCGGACGGCGCAGATGCTGCAGACCTTCGGGACCGAGCTGGCCGAGACTGAGCTGCCCAATGATGTGCAGTCGACCGGGGCAGTGCTGCGTGCCCACACGGAGAAGAAGGGCAAAGCGAAAGTAAGTGCCGGTTCCTGGGGGTACAGCTGGACCCCACCTGCCGGTGCCAGACGGGGGTGGGGTGGGGCGGGAGGGACCGGCAACTGAGCACAGTGTTGGACCAGCCTGGGGACGTGGGCATTTCAGATCTGCCTTCTCACACCGTGAGAGCCAGCTCTGAACCCCGTAAAACACAGTTCATATCTGCGGGTGGCTAGTACGGCCCCGGTGCAGAGCGGCTCTGAGACCTCGGGGCCTGCATTGAGCCAGGGCGGCGCAGCGTGGCTCACCCTGAGACCGGGTGGCGCCCTGGCAGCTGTGGTGTAGGCGGCTGTCATTTTGGGGCCAGGTTCTCTCGCCAGTGATCATGACAGGCGAGGCTGAACTTCCTGTTTAATCCTCTCATGCTCACTTTCCCCGGTACAGGCCGAGTCGCTCGCATTGCTGGTCAGCAACGTGGCTGGCTTTGAAGAGGGGGTGTCCACCAGATGGCTGGCACTGGCCAGGCCTCTGAGGACCGTGCCCAGCCTCTGCCAGTGCCCCCCCCGCCCCCATGAGGCAAGGCTGGCTGCAGGTGGGCAGGAGAAGAGCTGGTTTCTGGTTTCCTTTTTACCTAATCCTGTGCCCCAGGTGACGGTAACCCTAGCTCTGCCCCACCACCAGGAGCGAGCACCTGACAGCTGCTTAGACAGACGTCTAAGTGCAAGCAGGCTCATGATGGAGAGATGGTTTTACACCCATCACGCACAATGCATCCGGGCACGCCAGACCACTGGGAGCCTGGACTGGGAGCCGCTGCGGACCACCCGCTGCGGGCTGAGGTGCAAGGCTGCATTGTCTCCGCAGGAGGACCTGCAGCTGGCGCTGAAGGAAGGGAATAACATCCTGGCGAGCCTCAGGGAGCCGCTGGCCGAGAGCACGGTGCTCAGCGTGAACCAGGACCAGCTGGACAGCCAGGCCACAGTGCAGAGGTGAGGCCCGGTCGTGCTGCCCATGCACCCCAGAGGCTCTCAGGCAAGGGAGTGGCAGCCAGTGCAGCAGGGGCACCATGGTGGCTCCTCTGAGTGCAGAGCAGGGTCCCCGGTGCACAGCCTCCAGGCTGAGATGTCCGGCCGGGTGGGGATGGAAAGGCACTGCAGGCCGTGGAGCTTCTGCAGGCCGAGTACCTTCGTGAGCAGGAAAGCAGTCAGGAGCCTGTGGCTCCAGCCTGGTTTGGGGGTGCAGGTTGGACTGTGGTTGTACAGGTGGAGCTGGTACCAGTCTCTCTTGAGTCTCCGCCCTCACTACAGAGCATAGGACAAAGCACTGCACACTTAGGGTCAGCAGGTGCCCGGAACTTGGGGGCGTCCTACCCTCACCCTCCAGGACAGGTGGGCACTGTCCCTGCTCCCACATGAGGGGACAGGCTCATGGCGCCTAGGCGGAGCCTTGCCCAGTGGCTCGGTGGCTGGCCAGGCCTGCTTGCCCGGCTGTTTGATGGACTTCTCCTGCCTGGCCACACACAAGGCAGGCGTGCTGTCCCAGGAGCATGGGGGCGGGGCGTGTGTGCCAGGGGCACAGAGCAGGCATTTGGTTAAGTGGTGCCCACCCTGGCCCACGAGGAGAAGGTCTGCCCGCTCCATGGTGGGGACCTGGCCAGGGCCCTAAGTCTTCCTCGTCTGCCACAAGGAGCCCGCCCAAGCCCAGCCTGTGGGGTGCCGGGGGTGGAGGTGTCTGGGAGCCGTGCTGGCACTGGGTAAACAGAGCAGCAGGGGTGAGGCGGTGCTGGCCAGCATGACTCCAGGCCTCCCCGTGGCAGCCGCAGCTCTGCCCTGACCCAGGGCTGTGAACAGGAGCCTGGGCTTGCCCCGGCCGACCTTCAGGAAGGAATGGAGGCTGCTCTACCCATGACAGGAAGCGAGGACAGGGCTGGGTTTTGTCAGAAGTGCCTGTCCTTCATATCCCAGGGTCCATGGGTCCCACCTGCACACCCCAAGCATGGAGTCCTTAGGGGGCTGGTGGAGCTGAGCCCTGCCCCACCCAGGTGCTGGGAGATGCTGTCCGGGGGCCCTGCCCCATCCAGGTGCTGGCAGGCGCTGTCTGTGGGGGCCTGACCCGCCCAGGTGCTGTCCACTCACTGCTGACTCTCCCAGGCTCCTGGCACAGCTGAATGACACCGAGGCTGCCTTCGACGAGTTCTGGGCCAAGCATCAGCAGAAGCTGGAGCAGTGCCTGCAGCTGCGGCATTTTGAACAGGGTTTCCGGGAGGTGAGTGGGGGGTGCAGGGGTGGAGGATGTGGGGCCGTGCACCATGCTATGTGTGGCACACATCAAAATGCCAGCATGGGGGTGGCCAGGGACCGAGGAAGGCTGCTGGGAGCAGGTCGCCCTTTGGTGAAACTCGCAGACAAGCACAGATACCCGCACATGAGTAAGGACTGACCCCGGGTCCCCCGGTCCACGGTGGTCACTAACCACAGAGCAGCCACCACACCATGTCTGCCGTCGCGGCTGTGGATGGGACGTCCACCCCACCAGGACCGCTGGGTGCCCTTAGCAGCCAGCCGCTCAGCTCTTGGAGATCACTGTCACTTCCTCCTGCCATTTTGAGAACACTGTGTGTGGGGCACAGCGTGTGGGGCACAGCGTGTGAGCGGGGGGACTGGCTCTCAGCATTGGTCACTGGTGGCAGGGGGTAGCTGTGCTTCCCTCCTTCTTACAGCAGGGTGGTACTGTGGTGCAGCAGATCCTCCCCAACCATCTGCCCACTGAACCATACTGGCGTCTTTCCGGGGTCCCCTGGACACCATGGTCAGGGCTGCTGGGAACATTTGGTTCATGTGTCCGTGTGGATGGTCGCTGAGCAGATGGAATCACATGTTTGCCGGTCCTTGTGGCATGACCAGCACCGTGCAGGTCTCCACACGTTTGCCAGTTCACATGGCATGACTAGCACCTGTATACATCACCACACATTTATTTAATCAGTGTTGTGTAGTTTTCAGTGGATGATTACAGCAGGTCGCGTTTGATTTACTTTATCCCATTTTTTTTGTGTATGTGCTGGGCCTTGGACTTGAACTCAGGATCTCACACTCTGACCTGGCTTTGTTTTGTACAAGGCTGGACCTTTACCATTTGAGCCACTCCATTTCTAGCTTTTTGCTATTTAGAGATGAGTCTTGCAGACTTTTCTGCCTGGGCTGGCTTCAAATCTGGATCCTCAGATCTCAGCCTCCTGAATAGCTAGGATTGTAGATGTGAGCCACTGATGCCAGGCTAAGTATCCTATTTTTAAAAAAGAAATTGAAGTGGTGTATTTGTAACTTTAGTGTCCATGTATCCATTGCTAAATGTAGAAATAAGTTAATGCCTGTATATTCATGCTGCCTTCTGTAACCTTACTGAACATGTTTATCCTAGTATTCTGTTGGGGTTTTACACACTGATGATCAAGCCCTGCACAAAAGGGCTGACTTCTCCCCTTTGGCCATAGGCTTCCCATTTATTTCTCTTCTCCCTTATTACCCTGGCGACAGCTGCACCATTTGAACAAGGTGCTGGCAGGTGGGCATCCTCAGTTTTCCCCTCTCAGGGGAGAGCTCAGGCCTCTGGCCACCAGGCAGCAGGGGTGCGACAAGGATTTGTTTGTTTGTTTGGCAGTACTGGTGTTTGAATTCAGGGCCTCCTATTTGCTGGGCAGGCACTCTACTATTGAGCCACCCCTCCAGCCCTGCTGCAGGGTTTTGGTAGGTGTTATTTTTTAATCAACCTCAGTTTTTCTCCAGTCCTGTTTCTCTGGGAGATTCTAAAAGCCTAAGAGGCCGTTTATTTCCAGCAAATGCCTTTTCTGCATTGATTGGCATAACTGTGGTTTTTCTGTTTGGATTTGCTGATGTGGCAGGTGATACAGATTGGTGCTCACAGTCTGGACCAGCTGTGTGTCTCTGAAATAACTCGGTCATGGTGGTGTTTAGTTATTTTAATAACTTGCTCGATTCTACTTGATAATGGTTTGTTAGCAGTCTTTGCATCTGTGTTCAGGGAGGGACGCTGGCCTGTAGTTTTCTTTCCTTTTCTGGTTTTGGTGATGTTAGCTTCATAAAGTAAATGAGTGATGTTCCCTGTGCCCACTTTCTGGAAGTTGCATGCTGTGGTTCTGCTTCCTCTTCAAATGCTTGGTAGGATACTCCAGGAAATCCACCTGGTCCTGGGGGGCTTTTTAAAGTACAAATTCAGCATCTCCATCAGTTCTAGGGCTGCTGGAATTACCTGTTTCACACAGAGCAAGAGGTGGCAGTGTGACTTGAAGAGCCGGTCCCCTCTGTCTAAGCCGTGGGAGTCCTGTGTCCAGACTCCCTTCTGATCCAGCTTTCACCTTTCTCTCCCCAGCAGGCTCTGCGGTCACAGTCCTGGTTCCACTGTGGACACTGGTGATTCGCCACTTCCCTCTTCCTCTTCTGTGGTTGGAGGTCCATCACTGCCCCTCTTTTCAGAGAAACAACTCTGCTTTGTTGATTGTCTCATCACTGTCTGTTTTCAATTTGATTGCCTTCTGGTTTTATCTCTATTGTTCTGGATTTGTTTTAGTGTTTTCCTGGGTTCTTGAGGCAGAGCTTACATTATTTACTTAAGAAAATTCTTCTTTTTTAATAATATAAATATATATATATATATATATACACACATGCATACACACACACATATATGGAATGCTATGAATTTTCCTCATGCGACTCCTTTAGCTGCATCATCAAAATTTTGATATTTGTATTTTCATTTAATTCATTTTCCCTGAACTTCCTCTTGATTGGTAATGTGTGTGGTTTCCAAGTGTCCACAGATTTTTCTTGTTACCTTTCTATTCCTGACTTCAGGCTGGAGTCACTGTGACCAGAGAACAAATACAGTTCTCATGTTTCATTTCTGAATCAGAGGTTCATCTCATGCCCCAGGATGCATTCTGACTGGGAACATTTCCCCAGGTCTGGGATAGAGGGTACTCTGCTGTGTATGATGCCCTCTGAAAACACCATCACACTGGGCTGGGTTCTGGTACTGAGCTCTGAATCTTGGCTGTAATTGGTCTATAGTCACAGAGACCCTAAGTCAAAGTGTAGGTGTGCTGGTCTCTCTCTCCCCACCTCGCCTGGTTCAGGGTGCATGCCTCCAAGCTCTGTTGGGCACACACACAGGATCCCCGTCACATGGTGTCCCTGCTTGTCTCTGTGACCCCCAGTGTTACGGAGTCTTCCTCAGTGTTCACCCAGCCCCTCCTGCTCTCCAGCCAGTGGCTGTGTTCTCATCCATTGCCTTCCACCTGCGGGCACTATTGCTTGAATGAGGTGCACTCAGCTGGCCACGCTGCTCTCCAGTCCTCTCTGCAATGCTGTCCTTCACTGGGTGGATTCCATGGCTCACAGTCAGAGCACTGGGTGGATTCCATGGCTCACAGTCAGAGCACTGGGTGGATTCCGTGGCTCACAGTCAGAGCACTGGGTGGATTCCATGGCTCACAGTCAGAGCACTGGGTGGATTCCATGGCTCACAGTCAGAGCACTGGTGGATTCTGTGGCTCACAGTCAGATCACTGGGTAGATTCCATGGCTCACAGTCCAATCACTGGTGGATTCTGTGGCTCACGGTCAGAGCACTGGTCGATTCCATGGCTCACAGTCAGAGTGCTGGTAGATTCTGTGGCTCATGGCCAGGGATTACTGGTGGATTCCGTGGCTCACAGTCAGAGCACTTACAGGTCCATGAGGGATTAAGATGGTCTCCTGGTTTTGTATTTTCTGTTTGTGATGTTTCTGCTTTTTTTGTTTCCTTTTTCCTGCTTTCCTATGGTCGCCTAGACATTTTCTGGAATTTCGTCTGTGGTGTTGGAGTTTGGTCTTGTGCGGCTCTTTCAGTGGTTGTCCTGCATACCAGTCCATACTTCCCAGATGGACGGCATCAATTACTGAGTGCCTACGACGTGCATCTGTATCTAATTCTTCTGCATGCCTTTTGGGCTATGTTGGCATAATTTCACTTTGAGCACAACATCTATACGATGAAAACTTGTCTTCCTTTGGGTACCAGAACTATGAGACATGAGAGATTTTGCCATCCCAGAGGAAGTGAGCCCTCTGCTGCCCCCAACAGCGGGGATGGGCCGGCCCTGGGTGTAGCCCACCACGTCCTTCCAGCACAATGGCAGGCTGGACAGAGAAGAGTGGGCGTCAGGGGTCTGAGGCCGGGCCCGTGCCTGGGTTCTCGGCCCAGTGTGACCCCCAGTGCCTCCTCCCTTTGCAGGCTGCCTCCTCTGCGCTTGGCCCGGGTGTCCTGTGCCAGGCATGGAGGTTCTGAGATGCCCTTCCTCCACTGCAGGTCAAAGCTGCCTTGGACACAGTGTCCCAGAAGATAGCCACCTTCACCGACGTTGGCAACAGCCTGGCACATGTGCACCACCTGGTGAAGGACCTGGACAGCTTCGAGGCGAAGTCCAGTGTGAGAGGGGTTTGTGGGTGGAGGGCCAGCGCCAAGCCATCACCAGAGGGCCCTGTACCCCCTGCTGTCAGCCACCTGAGCAGAGGTCCCCAGGGCTGCCAAGGTGTGTCACAGGCAGGCGCCTCCCCCTCCCCTCCCCGGGCCCACACACACCCCAGGCACGTGCCCTGTAGTCCGTAGCTCCTCTGCCATGCACTGTAAAGTATCAACTGATTTGCAAGAACAGTGCTCCTCAAGGCCAGGCCACCCGGGGCCTTGGCCCTAAGGTGGCTCCAGGATTTGGTAGCCCCAGCTTTGGGACAGGAATCCCTCGGGGTTGGGCCAAAGCGAGCTGTGCTGACCTTTCTTTGGGTGGCTGTGTCTTGCAGGCGGCTGTGGACAGGGCCCGAGCTCTGTCCCTCGAGGGCCAGCAGCTCATTGAGAACAAGCACTACGCCGTGGACTCCATTCAGCCAAAGTGCCAGGAGCTTCAGCACCTCTGCGACCACTTTGCCGCCGAGATCAGCAGGAGGAGAGAGCTGCTGAGCAAGTCCCTGGAGCTGCACAGCCTCCTGGAGATGGTAGGGGCCTGCCCGCACACCTGTCTACCCGCTGACCTCACACCTGTCCACCCATTGCCTGCACACTTGTTCACCCGCTGACCTCCCACCTGTCCACCCACTGCCCACACACCTGTCTGCCCGCTGCCCGCACACCTGTCCACCCACTGACCTCATGTGTCTACCTGCTGTCCGCACACCTGTCCACCTGCTGCCCGCACACCTCTCACCTGCTGATCTCATCTCTCCGCTCGCTGCCTGTACATCTGTCCACCTGCTCCCCGCATACCTCTCCACTCGCTGACCTCAGACCAGTCCACCTGCTGTCCACATACTTGTCCACCCACTGACCGCACCTGTCCACCTGCTGCCTGCAAACCCATCCACCTACTGCCTGCAAGCCTGTCCAGTCACTGACCTCAGACATATCCACCTGCTGGCCACACAGCTGTCCACCCACTGACTGCACACCTGTCCTCTCCTCTCCCCCCACTAATGAGAGGAACCTGCCCCTGAGTACCTTCTGGCCCAGCCGAGCTCCTCACTGGCTGATTGGTTATTGCTTGAAGACTCGGTGCACCCCCTCCTTTCCTCACCATTGGGGGTGTCCGCACAGTACCAGCCCATAGGGCTCATGGCCTAGGAACTCAGCCTGCTGTTCACTTACACAGTGCCCTGCCCGCCTGCAGGGCAGGTCCAGCCCGGGGTATCTGTTGGACTCTATCCTCTGGCCTCCATGGCCGAGCTCCATCAGCAGATACACGGGACGCAGGGGGTGGGGCGCCACAGGGGAGACGGCCAGGCACTAACCCTCATGGTGATGCTTTGTTCCCAGTCCATGAAGTGGTGCGATGAGGGCATCTACCTGCTGGCCTCGCAGCCCGTGGATAAATGCCAGTCCCAGGACGGTGCCGAGGCAGCTCTCCAGGAGATCGAGAAGTTTCTAGAGACTGGTGCAGAAAATAAGATCCAAGAGCTCAATAAAATTTACAAAGACTATGAATCTATCCTCAACCAGGACCTAATGGTAATTGGACCCGAGCATCCCTTCTTAAGTCCAGAGTCCTGGCGGCGGGGAGTTACCTTGCGGGGTGTCGGGAGGAATCCTTTAGGGAAAGGCCACAGACAGGGCATGCTGGGGGTGCAGAAGAGGAGGAAGGTGACAGAGGCCAGGCCTCCCCGCTGCACCCATCCACTAGCACAGGGGTCTCCTACCGCTTCCGGATACCCCCTGTGGCCACCTTGTGCCAAGGGTGGCATTCACACACGTGATTCTGGTAGTCCACCAAAGCTGGACTCCCCACTTCCAGCTGCCGGCCCCAGCCCCCCTTCAGGCCAGCAGGAGGGAGCTCTGCACCTCCTATGGCTGCTCCCTGCCCCAGGCCCAAGATAGATGCTGCCTGGGAGCCTTTGGGTAGGGAGGCTGGGCACAGTGAGGCCCATCCTGCCTCAGGATTGGTTTAACGACCAACACCCACCTCTATAAGATGCCTCAGCAGCTGTGTCGTTCCAGGACCACGTGCAAAAGGTCATTCAGAAGCAGGAGAGTATGCAGGACATGTTTCACCGCAGACAGGCCAGCCTAAAGAAGCTGGCAGCCAAGCAGACTCGGCCTGTGCAGCCCGTGGCCCCCAGGCCGGAAGCACTCACCAAGTCACCCTGTCCCTCCCCAGGTGGGTGCCGCCACCTCACCCCGTCGGGGGTCCTTGAGCTGGGGCAGCTGAGGAAGCCCCGTGCATGTTCCCCCTTCATGGCCTTCCCCTCTTCTCACCTGGGCCTCCTCCAGGGCCAGCAGTCTGCAGCCCAGGGTTCATCCGGTCTTAGCCCCACCCTTTTTATTTATTTATTTATTTTGTCAGTCCTGAGGCTTGAACCCTGGGCCTGGGTGCTTTCCCTCAGCTCAAGGCCAGCACTCTACCACTTGAGCCACATCACCACTTCCGGTTTTCTGAGTGGTTTATTGGCGATAAGAGTCTCTCGGACGTACTTCCCCAGGCTGGCTTTGAACCGAGATCCCCAGATCTCAGCCTCCTGAGGTGCTAGGATGACAAGCCTGAGCCACCTGCACCCAGCCCCACCCTGTTTTAAACAACAAGCCTCCAGAGAACTGCTTTGTGCCTCTTTATCCGAGGCCTGCACCTATAGCAGAGTGCTTCGTCCCTGCCTGAGTCCCACAAAGCTGGGCATGCTGGTGGTCCACCAAGGAAAGTTCCTCGGGTTGTCTCCCCTTCCCTTCTGCCCAGTACCCACTGCCCACTGTTACCAAAGCAGCACCCCCTCACTCTGCTCTGACTGCTCCAGCCCTCTGGCCATTCCCGACCCAGGGCACCATGTCCTGGGCCCTACCATGGGACCCCACTGGCTGCGGACCTTCCCTGCCCTGTTCCCCAGCCAGGTTCTCCCCAGAAGCTCTCCTCCACTGCCACGGCAGACACGGCTCCATCTTCTGAAACTCCATCTCCTGCTGTCAGAGCATTTCCTTTCCTTCCTTGCTTGGCTCTGTCACAGGGACAGAGATGAGGGGGCATGGGGCGGGGTCTCCTGTGGGCCTCAGGGCCTTGGCAAATGTCCAACACAAGGACTGAGTGCCTGGAGAACCAGGCTCTGCCTTCCTGCGTGTTGGGTTGAAAGGAGAATGCTTCCTGACCCATGTGGAGCCCCCAGGGGTCGCCCAGGGACCTTCCCGCCTGCCTGCCCTGTTCCCACCATTCCCTCCCTCTCACCAGCCAGTTCCTGCCTCGGCCCCTCCCTCTGCCTGCACTGTTTCATTCAGGCCCATCCCGCCCCGCCCAGGGGCTGTGGGGTGGTCCCTAGCTTTCTTGGGGAGCTCTCCATCCCTCCACTCCCTCACCCCCCTCACGCCCCACATCTACCTTCTCCATTCCCGTCCTTTCATCCACAGGCCTTTTCCTTTCCCTCCCCTCCCCCCGCTGGGCATGTTTCCCCCTCCAGGAAGAGCTAATGCCTCCTCCCCCCACTGTCCACCACAGGTACCTGGCGGGGATCCGAGAATACGAGCTCTGAGGGCAGTGTGGTCCGGAGGGGCCCCTACCGGAGGGCCAAGGTGAGGCAGGGGCGGGATGAGCCACGTAGCCCATCTGGGTGGCACAGCCAAGGCTTCTTAGCCCTCCCCAAGTGGCCACTTCCTGACCTGTGGGTCCATCCTTCGGAGACTGGCCCTCAGATGGGGACGGGGCCGGGTCTGGCGGGGAGAGCTGGCCTTTGAGGCTGCTTCTCCCCGATTTCAAAATTAGCACTGCTGTTCTCTTCTCAGAGTGAAATGAGTGAGACCCGGCCAGGCCGGGCCAGTTCCACGGGGGATGAGGACGAGAGCCTGGCCGTCCTGCGCAGGTGTGTGGCTGTCCCCCTCCCCCCTTCCCTCTCCCTTACCTCCCCCCTCCCCCAGTGGCCAGGCTGCGCTCAGCTCTGGCTGACAGTGTCTGGGTGTTGGTGAGCCATGCACTTCCATCCTGACGGGCAGAGTGGGAAGGAAGCTCGAACTGACTGAGCACACCACCTTAGGGGCCGATGTGCCTCTCTGCACGGCTGGGCTTGGCCAGATCCAGGGCTCTTACCCAGGCTGCCACCCTCCCCCACTTCACAAGGGCACCTGAAGGTCACTGAGTGCATGCTGTTTCACACGGCCAGCGGGACTTAGCTACCGAGTGGCTGGTCGGGTCTGCTTAAGCTCTTCGGTTTCCCCACAGTGCTGGGTCCCTAGACTCAGGGAGCCTCATGCAAACTGAAAAGCAGCTCCTCTTTGACCCCTGACCTGGGAGAAAGAAAGGTCTCACTGATCCAGGCAGGCAACACAAGCTCAGGGTGTGCAAACTGGAAAAAACAGAGCAGCAGGGGATGGGGGGCTTGCGCTAGTCTGGGAGGATGTCTCAAGGTGGTTGGCACTGTAGATGATGTGTGTATGTGTGTGTGTGTGTGTGTGTGTGTGTGTGTGTGTGTGTGTGTGTGTGTGTGTTTGTGTGTGTGTGACAGACACCATGGCTGACATGTGTGTCTGTTGGTCCCTGGATGGCTTCTGTCCTTCATGTTTTCTCTGAGGGCCTCCACCAAGGGAATGCAAGTAGGTCCCTCTGGCTGCTGGGGACAGTTTTGGAAGCATTTGAGCAAGCCGGTGCACAGGCAGCCCCCTTCCCTGAGCCTCTGCAGGAGTCTGTGAACAGAGCGAATTCTAGAGTCAGAATAACCCCGCTTGTTGATGAGCAGATCCCAACCCTCTGGCTTCTGAAGGAAGCTGAGGAGGCAGAGGCGGAGGAGGGAGGGTGTGGGGGAAGCTTCCCGGCAGAGCAGACTACTGGGTCCTGTGGCTCAGAGGGTGGCCTCCTTTCTGGCTGTCCGGGTGCAACAGGAGGGGCAGGCCCCTGAACCGTCCACCCCTGTCCACCTTGTCCACACCAGGACCTGGACATGCCGTGCATGCTGATGGTTAGACTGACCCATGCAAGCCCCAGTCCAGGAGCCCCACCTGCTCCTGCTGTCCTGAATTTAATCCAGGTCCACTGTGAGCCTCGCAGTAGGCCCATGTGGGAAGAAGGTCTGAATGGCCGATGGATCTGTAGCCCCGACGGTGGCCCGTGCAGGAGCGGAGTGCGTGCTGCAGGCCCAGGGGTGGGGCTGAGGCCGAGCTGCGGAGCCACACTGGATGTGGCTGGCCTGGGAGGGCCAGAAGACTCAGTGTGGGGAGGGCCAGGGTCTGCTGGTAGAGGAGCCTGCAGAGAGCCGACTGACCCACGTATGCGCGCAGAGGGAGAGCTGACTGACCCTCATGCACATGCACACGGGTGGAGCTGGAGGGTTGGCTTGTGCACATGGGGCCAGAAGGCTGGAGTGAGTTAGATCCCTTCTAGAAGGTTGTAGAGCTGGCCAGCCACCGTCCCGAGGGGCGAGGGCCAGGTGGGAAGGGCGGTCAGGGCATGTGCACCCTTGGACTCCACTTCCCCTTTTATCTTTCCCTGAGCAAGTCCTCTTAAGCATACCACTGTGTTTCTTGGTCCACACGTAAGACCAGAGACCCAGTTCTTCCTGCTGCCCCTCCTGCTCTAACCCGTGTGGCTCTCCATGCCCGTCCATAGACACGTGATGAACGAACTCCTGGACACAGAGCGGGCCTATGTGGAGGAGCTGCTCTGCGTTCTGGAGGTGAGGCTGGACAGGACAGGGGGGAAGGAGGAGGGGAAGGGGAGGCTGGACATGATGGGGTTGGGGAGAGAGGGAGAAAACCCACATCACCCTTGCTCTGTAGCTTCATTTTGAAACTCCTCTCAGAAACGAGGGCTCATTTGTATACACACAAAGCACGTGCCTTGTTCATAGGGGTCCCATTGGTAGCACCATGTCCTTCAGCCGGGAAGGTGCAGGAGGGGGTTGGAATGCAAGGTCTGCACTGGGAACAGGAACACCTGACCTTCTAGCATGATGAGATGTGTATGGAGGCTTCCAGAATGAGGCAGGGGTGGAGGTGCTGAATGCTCCCCGTGGTGCACTGGGGCGAACAGCTGCAGCTGGTCTTGAATGCAGGCGGGAGTGTGGTAAAAGAGATAAGCTTCCACCAGCAGCACCCACACCAGCTGCTGTTCATAATGCCCGTGTACAGCTTTGTCCAGATGAACTGCTTGAGAGACAATTGCCAATGATTAGGAGTGGAGCTGCTTTGTTAGTTTATTCACGTTTGTGGTGTTGAGAAGCAAGCTGAGAGCATTCGTGCCAGCTCAGTGCTCTGCCCTGGACTGGCCCGTCAACACCGAGCGACCAGAGCCAGCAATGCCCAGCTGCGGCCTGAGGCCTGGGCTGTCCGGGCTGACCCGTCCTCTCCCTACAGGGCTACGCCGCAGAGATGGACAACCCCCTGATGGCTCATCTCATCTCCACGGGCCTGCACAGCAAGAAGGACGTTTTGTTTGGGAACATGGAGGAGATCTACCACTTCCATAACAGGTGGGTCACCCTTGGTGCACTTCAGCACACACCGTCCGGTCCCTTGCTCTCACAGCTCCTTCACCCACCTGCAGGCCCTGGCTGTGCGTGGCTGACAGTCATCCAGGATACGCTCAGAGCGGCAGGCCTGGGATTGGGGTGCAGGGAAGCAGGACAGGCTGGCTAGCCCCCGAGCTGTCCTCCCCCACCCCCAAGGTTAAGCTTTGGCACTGGGGACCTGAAAGCCACATTACCACTTTGGCTCATTCTTGAAAAGGATGGCGAACAGGTGTGCCTTCCTGTCACTCTTAGGAGAGCTAAAGGGCTGTCTGTCCCCAGAGAACAGGAGTGGCCTCTCTGTGGCTTTGTTGTTGGATGGCATAGCCATCCACTGGCATGCTGACCCGTGGCTCCACTTTGCTATTTTGTGGCTGTAACCTAATGAGCAGGTGCTTGCTTGCTGGAGCGCAGATGAGCCGGTAGACATTCCACATGGGTTTGGGGGAGGCGGACAGTGGACGTTTGCACCCCTGTCCCAAAGAGGCCTGGCACGAGCAGACCCCATCCACAGCACTGCCGTGGGGACTGGGCCCTGGAACCCTGGCCTCCGCCACCCCTCCTCTGCCTCACCGTCTCTCACCAAGAAAGATGCTGCCCATCACTTGCCCTGCAGGGCTACACACTTCCTGAGGGTTCCAGAACTTTCTCATGCAGCCGGGGTGTGGCCCCACAGCTCAAAGCTGCACTGCTCCCATGCAGAACGGCCCACAGTTGCTTCTTCTCTGGGGCTTCTTCCCAGGAGATGAACACAAGCCGGGTGTTGAGAGCAGAATCAGCCCTGCACTGGGGCTAGTGCCACCCGTGTCCTCCCGTCCATGCCAGGCCTGCTCTTCACAGCTCACATCTGTGCCTCTGCACCCACCCAGACACAGCTCCAGCTTCTGTGTGCACACTGGGTCGGAAGCAGGGACATAGCACAGGATGGGGTGGGTGACATTACAGGTCAAAGCATGATGTCCCCTGGAAAATGGCCACCACCGCAGGATGGTGTGGGTGACATTACGGGTCAAAGCATGATGTCCCCTGGAAAATGGCCACCACGTCTGTGCGTCTTGAGCACGTGCCCCTCTGCTTAGGATCTTCCTGCGGGAGCTGGAGAGCTGCATGGACTGCCCGGAGCTGGTGGGGAGGTGCTTCCTGGAGCGGGTATGTACCACCACATCGGCACGCACCGCGCCGCTCCCCAGACTACTCAGTCCCTATCTGTGACTCCAGTTTCCACAGCAGTTCCCAGCCCCACCCAAAGTACCGAGCACTAGTGCCCCCTGACCCCAGAAGGCCTCCAAGTTGGGGGGAGGGCAAAGAAAAGTTTTGAAGATTAATAACTAGCTTTTAAAAAGAGAAAACCCAGGGCTGGGAAGGTGGCTCAAGTGGTAGAGCGCTAGCCTTGAGCTGAAGAGCTGAGAGACAGCGCCCAGGCCCAGAGTTCAGGCCCCATGACCGGAAATTTAAAAAAAAAAAAAAAAGAAAAAGAAAAAAAAGAGAAAACCCATAAAACACACGCTTTGGGGATACTAAAGTCAAGGCCGGCTGCAAGTTAGAGAGGCGGTGGGACTTTCCCACACAGGATGGTGCTGTTTGTATTTGGGTCTGGCCCTGGCTCAGACTCCTCACTTGTTCGATGACACTGGACAAGTTGCTGGTGCCCTCCCAGACCCAGAGGACACCGTCAGGTGGCGTGCAGGAGCTGCTAGTTCAGCAGTGTGGGAAGGAAGCTCACGTAGGAGACTGGAGCGATTTCAGGAAATAAAGAATGGGAGGCTGAGGTTGTCTGGGGTTGGCACTGAGTGAGGAAGCAGGAGGAGGAGCCGTATTTGTCCCAGCTCAGCCAAAAGAGATGCTGTTCAGGGGCGCTGTTCTGGGGCCAGGGTCACCTCACCCGCGGTGGTGCCCCGGGAAGCTCTCAGCAGTGCAGGTGCTCCGGCCAGCCACGCAGAGCTCTCAGCGGTGCATCCTTCATGGTGCCACGCCCACCCAGCAGGCCAAACCTGGAAGGGCCGCAGCCCCTTGTTCTGGGGGGAACGCTGCCGTCTGAGCCGGTTTTCAGGTGTCCGGGGAAGCTCCCTGTGGCAGGAGGCACGGATGGGCGCTGAGCTGCGCGGCAGGAACGGCGGGGACGGTGGTGGACACGAGCTGACGCTGCCCCTCCCCGCCCAGGCTCTGCACTCACCCTAGGGCTGCTGCTGTGGCTCCTCGGCTGCACAACTGTCCCTCAAGGCGGGTGGACAGGGTGCTCACCAGGGAGGTCGGGGAGGCCTGGAGGCTCCGTGTCAGGGACGAAGCGGGGCAGGCCAGGGTGGACTGTGTCAGGGAGGACTCGGGAGGTGGGCAGGCCAGGGTGGACTGTGTCAGGGAGGACTCAGGAAGGGGGGGCAGGCTAGGGTGGACTGTTTTCAGGGAGGACTCGGGAGGTCGACAGGCCAGGGTGGACTATGTCAGGGAAGACTCGGGAAGGCAGGCAGGCCAGGGTGGCCTGCATCAGGGGACCCAGCCTGGCATTCTTGCTGAAGCTGGGCAGGGTGAGCGATATTTGAGGTATCACCTGAGCTGTCCCTGCCCTGGAGCCATCTCCACCCCAAAACTGTCTGTGTCCCAAAGCCCCTGTGTTCTGTGGCTATCAGTACCCCTAGAGTTACCTAAACTCTTAAACCAAGATGGTCTTAAAGAAAGATAGACCCTGATGCTGTCCTGCAGCATCTCTAGCCTAGTCCAGTGAGCCACAGCAGTTCTATTTCACACAGGGCTCAGGTGTGCTTGTTATAAAAACACTTGTATCAGTTTCCAAACTGCCTGAGAAGACCCTAGAACTGTGTGTAAATAACCAGACAGAGAACGGTAATAAACATAGCTGGCTACTGAAGGATAGATGCTGTGATTGATTGATGGACTGTCTGATAAAGATCTATATAGATAGGTAGGTAGATAGATAATAGATAAGTAATAGGTGATAGATAATAAATAATAGATGATAAATAATAGATAGTTGGTAGGTAACAGATAAATAATAGATACATGATAGATAATAATAGGTGATAGACAGAGAGAGATGATAGATAGATGCATGCTACTGAAGAACAGGATGTGGCAGAACCCAGAGCACCATCACCACTGGACCACCCACGCCTGTGATCTGAGATGGTCAATAAGGAGCAGGAGCTCTCCACTGATAAGCAGAAGGGTCTGGCTGGGAGCCATGTCTCTTCCACTCCTTCCTCCTGCCGCAGATGGAAGACTTCCAGATCTATGAGAAATACTGTCAGAACAAACCACGCTCCGAGAGCCTGTGGAGACAGTGCTCCGACTGCCCCTTCTTCCAGGTAAGGCTTAGCCCTGCCTGACAAGCCTTCTCAGACAGAAGCCGGGGCCTTGCCTAACCTCAGCTGCTTGGCGGTTCCAGGAGTGCCAGAAGAAGCTGGATCACAAGCTGAGCCTGGACTCCTACCTGCTGAAGCCTGTGCAGAGAATAACCAAGTACCAGCTGCTGCTCAAGGTGCGCCCCGCCCCAGCAGCCCCCGCCTGTGGGTAGGCGTTTGCAGCTGCTTCCACACCACACGCAGGCCTGGGGATTTCCCTCAGCCGCTCTGCCCTGGCCCATTCTGACACCCGTGAGACCTGTGTGCTAGACTAGGTAGTGTGGGGGGAACCCGAAGATGAGCAGCCAAAGGGATCCCTGGGCCCCTGCTCATCCCGCTCCAGGGTTTTGTGCAGACAGGACCCTGCATCCCCGGATTCAAGACAGGCCTGTGCCCTCCCACCTGCCAGCCCACAGCCCAGTGGGAGCGGAGAACAGGGAGGTTCAAGTTTGCCCTGCATGGCAGGAAACAGTCGTGGCTATGTCTTTGGCCCTGGTCATAAGAGGAGGTGGAGGGCCAGGACTCACCCTTGCTGAGCCTTGAGCCGGGCAGTTCACTGGGGAGCTGCGGAGTGTGGTGCTCTGGCCCAGCTCCCGAGGCGCCCATCATGAGGGCAGGCATGGGTCTGTGCTGCTGAGAGCTGTCTCCATGTGTGAACACGTCCTCCGGCCTCCCCACACACACCCTTAGGAGATGCTGAAATACAGCAAGAACTGTGAGGGAGCCGCAGATCTGCAGGAGGCGCTGAGCTCCATCCTGGGCATCCTCAAGGCCGTGAACGACTCCATGCACCTCATCGCCATCACCGGCTATGACGTAAGGGGCCGGGCTGGGATGCCGAGGACGCAGCCCACTGGGTGCTCCTCGCTCCATCTGAGCTCCTAGGCCTTGATGTGAACACACATCACCCTGCGCCTAGGGAAAACCCAGGTTCTGAGCCAGGAGGCCCGGGTGGAACTGAGCAAGCAACCAGATCAACCATGAGGGTGCCAGCTGCATGGGGTGTCTCTGTGGGGGCATGGCCTCTCCAGCCCCAGTATCATCCACTCCCTCAGGTCCTGTCTGTCCCCAATGACCAGCAGGCATCCCCAGAGAGCAGAGGGGTCAGTCTTGGGTTTCTAGAAGATGAAGTGGGGAAGAGCAGTGTGTGTGTGTGTGCTGAGTATCCAAGTATTGCAGGGAAACCTCAGCGACCTGGGTAAGCTGCTCATGCAGGGCTCCTTCAGCGTGTGGACCGACCACAAGAAGGGGCACACCAAGGTAAAGGAGCTGGCCCGGTTCAAGCCCATGCAGAGGCACCTGTTCCTGCACGAGAAGGCCGTGCTCTTCTGCAAGAAGAGGGAGGAGAGCGGCGAGGGCTACGAGAAGGCCCCATCCTACAGCTACAAGCAGTCCTTGAATGTAAGCGCATGTGGCCTGAGCAGTGTGGCTCTGGCCTGCGGTGAAATCCGTGGCCAGACCCTGTTCCAGCAGATGCCAAGGGGCACAGACACCCAGCTCCCCTCTGCGCACATGGGCGTTGAGGGGGTCCTGCCATCTTTCCCTCCCACTCCCCAAATACTTCATCTTTGGATGAGGCGGGAGGTTGATAATGCTATTGCCTGTCTGGTTCTGCTCTTGACAGATGACGGCCGTTGGCATCACAGAGAATGTGAAAGGCGACGCCAAGAAGTTTGAGATCTGGTACAACGCGAGAGAGGAGGTCTACATCATCCAGGTAGGCGCTGGCCTGTGTCCAGATCATCCGGCGGGGCTCAGGCCATCCCACAGGCCAGGGGTCGGGAACTCTCGGGCCTTGCCTAAGTGGCTGAAACTCCATTCAGAACTCTGTGGTTCATTGCTGAGGGGCAGGAGCTGGTCCAAGATGGCCTTGGGGAGCAAGTTCAGACCCAGGTGCTGGGGATGCAGTCCCAGGAGCCACTCTGCGGACCTGGCTCCCTGATGGGGAGGATACAGCTAGCGGGTGGACTCAAGACAGCACCCTTTGCAGGAGCTCTGCCAGGGACTGAGCCACGTCCAGGCAGGGGCTTCTAGTTCTGATTCTAACACATGAGGACTCTCGCCAGCCAAGACACTGCCACAGCAGCGTCACAGTCCCATCCTGTTGTCCAATGCAGCAGCCCCACAGAGCAGAAGCTGGACAGGGCCCCGCTCTGGCCCTGGGCGGCACCAGTGTGGCTGCCAGGCTTGGCTCCTCAGCAGCCCACTGTTAACCTGCAGCACCTAAGGCAGAGAGCCTCTTCTTTCTTGAGACAAAATATTAGTCCCTGGGTATAGCTGGTGCCAGTCGAGCGGCCCCACCATCCACCTGTGGGTTTCACACTTGTCATTGTCCTCACAACCACTCTGAGGTCATCTGTACGCAGAGTTCCCTCCACATGCCTAGCGGCCACAGCCCCTGCAGGCCGCCACTCCCCCTCATGGCCCTCTGCCCCTGATAGCTGCACCATCCATCCCGTACCACAGCAGGGGGGACACACACAGGCCTCCCCCCTCCCCCCCCCCCGCCTCCCACATGCCTGATGTGCTGGTCCATCCAGTGGTCCTAGCATGTCAAGACAAGAGTTAGGTTCACAGGGCCTGAGTTCTAACCCTGTGCTGACGCCAGCTTTCTTTGGGGAACAGGCACCCACTCCTGAAATTAAAGCAGCTTGGGTGAGTGAAATCCGGAAAGTGCTGACCAGCCAACTGCAGGCCTGCAGAGGTGAGGCTGCCTTCCGCTGTGGTTTTCTCTAACACTCATGGGCAAAACACTCAATGTTTTGCATGGGCAAAACACTCAACCCAACGTGTCCCCTCCCACAGAAGCCAGCCAGCACAGGGCCCTGGAGCAGTCCCACAGCCTACCTCTGCCCGCACCAGCCAGTACCAGGTAAGCACCAGATGCATGTCCAGGGCTCAAGGAAGCAGGGCTTCTAATCTGGCATGGTGGCACATGCACTGAAGAGGGCTGAGGCAGGAGGAATACAGGTTCAAGGCCAGCCAGGCTACACAGAAAGTCCTTGTTTCCAAAAAAAGAAGAGCAGGACTTTTGCATGTGCCCTTGAGTTTGCTCCCTATGGTCATGGACCTCATGTGTTGGGGTGAGTTTACCCAGGAACCCATAATATCTGGACCTCACCTGCTGGTTCTCATTCTCAGTTAGTCCCAAAGACACCATCTCTGGTGCTCTGCCTGCAAGCACTGGTCCTGGCTCTTCATGGGTTTCTACTGGTGGATTACCACCTCTCACAGTTGGCACAGGCCAGGGGACCTGGGTCTCGACACTGGGTGATAAATGAACCTAGGACAGGCGCTGGCACTAAACACGGGTGCCTGACTCCAGGTCTGAGGCTAGTACTTGTTCACCCTCAGACATGGCTTCCTGGTAACTTGTCTACCCTGGGTCCTTTGTTATTTTATTTTCCTTTTTCCCTGCCCATTTCTTTAATCAATCCATGGGCCATCGGACAGTTAGTTATTTGTGTATTTACATAATATTTTAAAATTAAGGTGTTGTACAAACAGATTACCATTTAATAAGTTGGGTAATGAGTACAATTCCTTAGACAATGTTGTCCCTTCCTTTGCTTCCCCCCAGTTTCCTCCTCCCATCCTTGGCTAAAAGTTATTTTCCACACCATTTACACTGAATAAGCCTATCTCATGCCTGTAAGCCTAGCTACTCAGGAGGCTGAGATCTGAGAGTTACAGTACACACACACACACACACACACACACACACACACACACACACACACACACACACACACACACACACACACACACACACACACACACACACACTGAATAACATGACAGCATTTGTTCCCCCTCCCTCTCTCCCTTTCTGTGGCCCCGCCCTTCATCCCACTACAACAAAAACATCCCCAAAGCAAAAACAAACATCACCATCACCACCATCACCATTACCACCACCATCACTATCACTACCACCACCACCACCAATAGCAACAAAACACCCATATTTCCATTTCTTGGAGTTCATTTCAATAGATGCCTTTTTTCAGTAGTTTTTTGTGCTGATCCTGGGGCTTGAACTTGAACTCAGGGCCTGGTCACTGTCCCTGAGCTTTTTTGCTCAAGGCTAGTGCTCTACCACTTGAGCTACAGTTCCATTTCTGTCTTCTTTGTGATTAATTGGAGATGAGTCTCACAGGCTAAGAAAGCCCTGGTTGGCTTTGAACCATGACAGTATTTTAAATGTTCAGAGTAATTATACCTTTAGGTTCCACCCCTAAGAGCATCCTTCTTTAGTCTGATGTTTTGTATGTGAATTCCTAGAGTCCTGGATACATTATCATATCTAGTTGTATTTTAGATCTAGCTTCCACATATGAGATAAAACATGCAACATTTGTCTCTCTGAGCCTGGCATACCTCACTTAACATGATTTGTTCTAGGTCCATCTGTTTCCTTGCAAATGATGTAATCTTACTTTTACTAATGGATGGGTAAAATTCCATTGTGTATAGGTACCATATTTTATTGATCCTATCATCTTTTGTAGGGCATCTGGGCTGTTTCTAGAACTTGGCTATTGTAAATAGTGCAGTAGTGAACATGGATGTGCAAGTGTATTTACCATTTTTTGGCTTGTGATGTTCTGGGTAGATGTCTAGGAGTAGTATGGCTGGGTCATAGGAAAGTTCTGTGTTTAGTTTTTTGGGGAACCTCCAAACTGCCATCCAAAGTGGTTATAGTAGTTTACATTCACACTAACAGTGAAATAGAGTTTCTTGTCCCCCACATCCCCCCGAGCATTCATTGTTGTTTGAGTTCATGATGTTGGCCAATCTAACTGGGGCTAGATGGAATCTCAGAGTTGTTTGGATTTGCACTTCCTTTATGGCCAGAGTCAGTAGGCATTTCCTCATGTGTTTATTTGCCAGTTGTTAGTATTATCCCCACCTTTGGCAAAGGCATTGTAGGACTGCAGGCTAGGTCCCAGGGCTGCTGGTCAGACCCCCATCCAAAGTGGGAGAGGGAGTAAATCCACTGGGGGACCTATCCCAGGTTTTGGCACCAAATGTAAGAATCCTTCACAACCATCCCAGGGGACCATGCAGAGGCAGGCAGACACAGGAGAAACATTACTATAAGGTTTATCAGAGGGACCATATTCCTCCAGGAGAGGGAGCACATAGTGTCTGCCCCATCCAGGTGGCAGGTGGTCTGGAGGAGGAAGTGAGGGCAAAAGTGAGGTAGGTGTGTGCAAGGTGGGTCTGGGCAAAGAGGGAGGGTCCAGCTGTATGGCAGGAACTGTAGAGCAGGGAGGAGCTCAGGTCTAGTTGGAGCTGAGGACCAGAGGTCTTACCTCTTCTTCTGAGAAGTCTCTTTAGTTCCCTTGTCCATTTTGTAATTGGTTTATTAGCTTTGGGAAGGGTTAGTTTCTTGAGCTCCTTGTGTTTTTCCGATATTAAGCTTTGTCAGATGTATTGCTGGTGAAGATCTTCTCCCAGTCTTTTGGCTGTCCTTCTAGTTTAGTAACTGTGTCCTTCGCTATGCAGAAACTTTATATTTTGATATAATCCCATTTGTCAAGTGTCTTTCCTATCTGCTGTGCCCCTGAGAATTTTTTCAAAAAGTTTCTGCCTATGACTATGAGTTTTAGTGTTTCTCCTACTCCATCTTGCAGTAATTTCGAAGTTTCAAGTTTCCAGTCTGACACTGAGGTCTTTGATCCTCTTGGAGTTGATTTTAGTGCATGGCAACAAACAGGGATCTGCTTTTAGTTTTCTACATATGGATGTCCAGTTTTCCCAACACCGATTATTGAAGAGGCAGCCTTTTTCCCACCAAATGTTTTGGGCTCCTTTGCATAGGAGTCATTTTAAAACAGACACCTGCTGCTGCCTCCTATTTGATAGGCAGGGACGGGGCTTCCTTCCATGTGGCTATGTCAGTGTCATGGCCACTTTGGGGCAGGCCCACGCAGGCAGTGCAATGGACAGCTTCCGGGTCCATGCAGGCAGGTCCATGGCCATCTCGGGGTGGGTCCGTGCAGGTAGTGCCACAGCCACCTCGGGACAGGTCCACGAAGACAGTGAGATAGGCAGCCTCAGGAGGGTTTCACGCAGGCAGCAAGGTGGACAGTCTCAGGGCGGGACACGGAGGAACTAAACCGCATGTGGTTCCTTTCTTGGCATCCGATGCCACCAGTCCCTGCAGAGGAAGCGGCAGGAGCGCCCGGAGGCCGGAGGACAGGAAGACGGATGCGCTGAGCTTGGAGGGCTATGTGAGCTCGCCGCCGGCCCGGCCCCCCGAGAAGGGCAGAGGTGGGTGACCCCCTGGGGAGGCCGCATCTGTCTGCACCGGGCCACAAGGGCGGCCCTCCCACAGCGCTGTGCACCAGGGCAGGGGCATGCAGCCTCCTAGGGCCCGCCATCCCTCCCTCTACACCACGCATGTTCTGTGCCTCCTCCCTCCCTCCACACATGCTTTCTGCTTCCTGTCCTCCACATCACACATGCTCTCTGCCTCCTGTCCCTTCCCACCACACATGTTTTCTGCCTCCTGTCCCTACACAGCACGCATGCTTTCTGCCTCCTGTCCCTACACACCATGCATGCTCTCTGCCTCCTGTCCTCCACACCACACATGTGCTCTTCCTCCTGTTCTTCCACACCACACAGGCTCTCTGCCTTCTGTCCCTCCGCACCACGCATGCTCTCTGCCTCCTGTCCCTTCCCACCACCCATGCTCCTGTCCCTTCCCACCACCCATGCTCTCTGCCTCCTGTCCTTCCCTCCAACCGCGCATGTTCCTCTGCCTCCTGTCCCTCCACACCATACATGCTCTCTACCTTCTGTCCTTCCCTCCACACCACGCATGCTCTCTGCCTCCTGTCCCTCCATACCACGCATGCTCTCTGCCTTCTGTCCTGTTCCTCCACACCACACCTACTTTCTGCCTCTGTCACTCCTTCCACTCCACACCTCCCATGCTCTCTTCCTCCTCTCCCTCCACACCTCCCATGCTCTCTTCCTCCTCTCCCTCCACACCACACATGCTCTCTTCCTCCACACCACCCATGCCTCCTGTCCCACCCTCCCAAACCACACATTCTTGGCCTTCTGTCTTCTCCCTCCTAGACGAAGCAGTCTCTAGCTCCACCTCTGAGAGCTCAGCGCTTTCCATAAAGCGCTTCACGCTGCAGGGCTTTGGTAACCTCAAAGGTCAGAAAGGTAAAGATGGGGTACTTGAACCACCTCCACTCCCTCCTCGGTACCTTGTGCCATGACCCCCTATGGGGACCAGCTCAGGTGCCCCCACACACACACCACACCATGCTTGCTGAATGATATTCATCTCCACGAGAGTCAAATGCCTAAAGTTATCTTTTAGGGGTGCCTCTTGGAAACACAAAAGGCCAGCTTTGCAAGAGCAGCAGTCAGAAGTTCTCACCTGCTTTTCTGGTTGGAGGCCTCCTCTTTGTCTGTTCTCTCCACCTTTCTTCTTTGCCTGTGGTCCCTTCCCAGCTGCAGTCTCTTTCCTGCAGAGTGTCCTCTGAGCTTTGGGGAACCGCCGCCACCATGGGTGCTTTGCCCAGGCTGCTCAGGCCGCTCTCCACACACTGCTCAGGACCCGGAGGCTGCTCAGGCCACTCTCCACACACCACTCAGGGTCCGGAGGCTGCGCAGGCCACTCTCCACTCATCGCTCAGGGCCCTGGCTGCACAGGCCACTCTCCACACACCACTCAGGACCCAGGAGGCTGCACAGGCCACTCTCCACACACCACTCAGGACCCAGGACGCTGCACAGGCTGCTTTCCACACACCAGGTCCATGAGGTCCCTCAGTGGGGCAGGCCTTGGTTGGAAGAGGGTTTTCTACGATTTATTTTGTACTTCTTTATTCATTATGTACTAAGCTTGAATTCAGCTTGCACTCTGTTTTAGCTCCTTAGTTTTAGCTTTTTCACTCAAGGCTGGTGCTCTACCACTTGAGCCACAGCTCCACTTAAGTGATTCACAAACTTTCTTGCCTGGGCTGACTTCAAATCATGATCTTCAGATCTCAGCCACCTGACTAGCTAGGATTACAGATAGGAGCTACTGGCTCCTGGCTGTGAAATACTTTTTAAGTTAGTCAAAAGCTTGAAGACTCACTGCCGGCACTGTTCTTGTAAAGCTGAGAGGTCCACGAGGCAGCCCCTAAGACGGTGACCGATGGCCAGTGTCATGACCTCCAGTGCCACGTCCACCAACACATCTGCTCTTGGGGGGGGGGTGGGGGGAAGAGGGCTCTTCCCTCCCCTGGGAGGCCCTGGACCATTTCATTCATTCACAAACATTCCACTTGCTACCTCTCCTTGCTTGGCCATTCCTCACACTTGCTCTGTCCTGTTGTATTTTTGCCTCTTCCTCCTCCTGCAGCTTCTCCAACCAGTCCTGACAAAAAAGCTAAGCGACATGAAGTAAAGAGCGACCCGACTCCCTTTGGTTTACGAGGTAGTATGCTGCTGGTCTTGAACATCAGCCAGGCGGACCATGGGCCGTGCTAGTGCCAGGGTGGCAGTCGGGCGAGCTGGGAGTAGTCAGGGTGGCTGGCAGCCTCGTGCCCCGGGCAGGCACTGGGCACTGGGACACCAGGACACCATGCTTGCTGCCCTTTGGAGGCCCAGTACCGCTTGCCGCTGCTGCCCCCTGGTGGGTGTGAGTGCTGCTCACCTGCCCCAGGATACCAGCTGGAGGGTAGGGGGGTCTGCACAGAAGGCTCCCCTCCTCAAGTTCCCCATGACCTCCCATACACAGGAGAACCGTCCCCTCATGCAAGCCGAAGGGGCCCTGCTGCATGCTGGGAGTCAGGCTACTCTGTCTTGTGTTCCAGGGGTCTTCCCAAGTCACCTGCCCCGTCCCCCAGGATTCAGTTCATGGAGCTGGCCTTGTGCTTTCATTCCTGAGCTTTCCTAGCACTTGCAAAGCTGCATCATACCTCAGCCCCAGCAGCCAGCACGCGGGGCTGGAGCCAGGGCCCGGCTGTCTATCCTCTCCCCCTCCCCCCCCCCCCCCCCCCCGTTCCCAGACAAGGCCCCAGCGGTGCTTCAGAGTCACGGCCCACGAGAGACCGTCTCTGAGCCAGGTTGCCCAGCGCCTGTGTACTTTCCTAGCCTGTTGGTGTCTGAGGAGCACCAAGGCCCAGCCCCCCACTTTCCTAGGGAGATAAGAGAGGGTTTTCCAGAGCTGCGTAGTAGAAGCTCTCCATTCTACTGTGGGCCGGCCTCAGCCTGGATGCTGGTAGAGACAGAACCCTCCGGCTGCCCAGTTCCACAGGATGGGGACACAGCCAGGTCCTCATGAACCAGCACCCCCTCCTTCTAGAGAAACGCATGCTTATGGCCATGTTGGATATGCCCAGGTTCACATCTGCCTCCCTGGTGGGCTTGGTGTTGGTGGACAGTTCCCACATGTGGCAACTGCGTGTACCTCCGCCCGAGTGCAGCCACTAGCAGGAACCCGCTTTCTCCACCTCCCCCAAGTGGGAACTGCTGTCACCACCATCTGACACAGCAGGACCGGAGCGAGGCAATGGTGCAGGGTCAGGTCTCTGTTGTCTGTGCCAGGGGGTCGGCAAGAATGCTGGCCCGGTCACAGCTGGCCGGTCCGGGGCCACGTGGTGTTTTTATGAGACTGTTCCTCTGGGCGCCTGGTAGGTGTTGGCCATCATGGCAATGACGGAAGGCGCTGCTCTTCTGCATCAGCTCAGGGCAGGCGTGGGCCCCAGGAGGGGTGCCGTGCTGCGGGGGGCTCCCACAGAGCACATGCTTCCAGCCCGGTCCTCACCGCTGTGCAGTTGGAGCAAGCGTGTGGGACGATTTGGAAGTGGGCAGCCTGGGCTGGGACAACGCCGTCACTGCAGGAGTGAGTGTGAACCGACGGGTGAGGCCCATGGACCGCACTTGAGGAACGGCGACCCTGGCCTTGGCGTGGCCCTCATGGGAACCTGTGTCCCTCAGGCTGGAGCAAAACGTCCCACTCCCTGGAGGGCCCCGAGGACGAGGGCGGCTGGTCCAGTGCCGAGGAGCTTGCCAACTCCTCCGACGCAGAGGAAGATGGCGGCCTTGGGCCCACAAAGCTGGTAAGCGTGTCCTCCCAGAGGAGCTCAGATGCCCCTAGGCCTCTTCTTCGCTCTGTGTCCTCCCCATCCCCATGACCTCCCCATCGTCCATGTCCTCCCTGTCCCGCTGTGTCCTCCCATCCTCCCCATCCTCCCTAGCCCCCGTGTCCTCCCTGTCCCCCCATGTCCTCCCCACCTCCCCATGTCCTCCTCATCCCCTCCTGTTCTCCCCATCCCTGTGTCCTCCCCATCCCCTGTGTCCTCCCATCCCCCCATGCCCTCCCCATATCCCATGTTCTCCCCATCCCCTGTGTCCTCCCCGTGTCCCCCGTGGCTCAGATGTCTTCTCACAAGGATGTGTCACGGGGTCTGCCTCCTCTGATTCCTGTGAGGGAGCCACAGTTCCTCACACTGGTCACTTGGGTTAGTGTCCAGCGTCAAGGCCCTGCAGCACACAGGCCTCCACTAGAGCTGGAGCATGGTATGTCCTTTGCTTAGGGGTGTGCCATGCTTTCACCCACATCCACAAGATGTTCTGGCCTGGCTTACTTTGAGAAGCCACAATGTCCCAAGGACAGACCCGGAAGACATACTTGCAGTGTGGCTCACATACTGCCTTTGTCCTGTTTTCAGTAGTGGGAGAGAAGACCTAGCACACACCAGGACTGGGGTGAATGTGTTCACCAGAGTGAGCGTGCTCACCAGAGTGAGCGTGCTCATGACCCACACCTGCCTGGCTGCAGTGTCCAGGCCAGGCCATGGGTGGCAGGGGCGGGGAGGGGGAGGGAGCATAGTCAGACAGCCGCTCCCAAGGACAGCATGAGCCAGGCTGCGAGACTCAGGGCAGAGGCAGCCTGGGGAGTCGAGGGGGCTGGGAAGGGCCTGGAAGGCCTGGGTGTGCTCCAGTGAGGGTGGCTCTGCCACACGAGGGCCACCGAGCCTGGTGCTGGCCTGGCCCCTGAGCCAGTGCCAGTGAGAAGCAAGGGCTCGTCTTGCTCCCCCCTCCAGCCCCCACCCTGCCTCCCCTTATACCGTGTGCTGGGAGCCTCCACCCCACAGTCCACATCCCACAGCCAAACTTACTCTGCCAGTGTGGGCCAGCCGCTGCCCTGAGCGGGAGGGGCCAAGGAGGCTCAGAGTGTGCATGCATTAGTAAGAGTGTGCATTCGTTAGTGAGAGTGCATGCATTAGTAAGACTGGGTGCATTAGTAAGTATGCATTCGTTAGTAAGAGTGTGTGTGTATTAGTCAGCAAGACCTGCAGCTGAGAAAGAGCACTTCAGGAAGCCGGGTTGGTGCAGAAGTCCTGGGCTTCAGGAGGGCACTGGGAGACCAGTGAGAAGCTTTATGTGGGCAGCCACACTGGTACATCTTTTCATTAACAGGATAGTGATAGCAGAGGTAGCTTTGTCCTGAGACTGGAGAGACGGGGGTCTCCAGTGTGAGCCAGTGGTCTGAGTTGCCCCAGCAGAGCCCTGGTCTGTGTCCTCACTGCTGGACAGTTCAGGTCCACTAGGGTGCACTCACCACTGTCTGGATCTCCATGGGGTGGGTGGTGGGCAGACACTGTGGTTTGCCTGCTGGCCCAGGGGGCAGAAAGTGCCGGCACACTGCATCTCAGCCACATGTGTCCGTGCCTCAGGTGCCGGGGAGATACACGGTGGCAGTGGACCATGAGAAGGGAGGCCCGGACACCCTCGCCATGAGAAGCGGGGACCTGGTGGAGGTGGTGGAGGAGGGCGCCCAGGGGCTCTGGTGAGAGGGTACTCCTGCCTGCCCCGTGCCAAACCTGCCCCTCCCTCCCACACCCCTGCCCGATTCCCTCACACCTGCCCCTCCCTCCTCACACACCTGCCCCCTCCTTCCCCACACACCTGCCCCTCCCTCACATGCCCAGCCTCGTGCCCCACACACACACACCCCCACCAACGATGATGGAGAGGCCTCAGCTCCCTGCTCCCTCATTTCAGGTATGTCCGGGATCTGACCAGCAGCAGGGAGGGCTGGGTGCCGGCCAGCAGCCTGTCCACTCTCCTGGGCAAGTCCAGTTCAGCCCAGTGTCTGAGCAGCTCAGGTGAGCTCCCGGCCCTCACCGCCCTTTCGGGGCAGGGGTGAGGCGTGTGCGTGCCGGGAGAGGGCCGAGGAACTCACCCTGGTTTCCCGCAGAGTCGAGCCCGGGGTCGGCTGTGCTGAGCAACTCGTCCAGCTGCAGCGAGGGCTGCCCTGCGCCCTTCCCTGGCGTCCAGGCGTAGCGAGCCTCCGGGCACCTCTGCCACCCTCGGTAGGCCCGCATGCCAGCGTTGAGGTTTTCTCTTGCTTGGGTTTGCCAAGTTTGGGGAGGGTCCAAAATCAGGAAAACCCAGACAACCCTTGAGCCAAAGGGACCTCGGACCTCAGCACCAGGACCCACCTGGAGCAGAAGCTAGCGCCAGCTCCAGCTCCACTCCGGCTCCGGCTCCAGGAGGCAGACACCCACCAGAGCTTCCACATGGACAGGAAGGGCTGTGGTGATCCGCCCCTCGGCCACGGGCCTTGCCCAATCCGGGGGCCTCCGCTGAGCAGCCTCTCCACAGCTACCTGCTGTCTCTGGTTTGGTGCTCTCCATGGGATGACATCCGCAGGAGGAAGGGTCAGGGGACTCTGGTCTTTTATAGGTTTTTGATTTTTTTACACGGGAATTACTCCATGGCCATTTTTGTGGTACTTTGGCCTCGGCTCTTTACCAAGAATCACTGTGTTTACATGCAATGACAATTTGATATTGTATTTGATATAAAACTATTTTTTGTTACTGGGGTTTACTTGGAAGCACGCTGTTTATTCCGCTCACTGATGTGGGGACATGCTGGGGGCGCCTGGCACGGCGGCCAGGGTACTGCTGCAGCCACACCGCGTCTCCCAGACGAGCGCAGTGGGCCACGGAGTTCCTCGCGCCTGCAGACGGTTCATTTCCACCTGGAAGTTCCGACTCTAATTTAAAATGTTAACCTTCTTTTCTACAACAAAGGTTTTTTTTTTTAAAGCTCTTCATGGAATTAGGGTATTTTTATTGTTTTTAAAGAAAATGTAAAGATGCAGTCTCGGTGAGGCTTCTGGGAGCCGCTGCATCACAGGTGAGCACAGCTCGACCCATGCCTGGCACGCCTGCGTCCCCTCTCGGGAGCCACTTGCCATCTGCAGCAGCACCGCCCGGCACCGCCAGAACCACCGGGCCACACCGCGGCGGGCGGAGTGCAATGCTTCCCCTGGCCTCTGTGTTTGGGAGGCGCACGCTGTGCCTGTTGGGACGGACGGTTCCATGTGTGTAGATATGTCTCGTGTGTACATAGAGCTGGTGTAAAGGATGTATTTATCATCTCATGCTGCTGAATGTCTGTCACTTTACAGTCCCTCTCTGTCCCTTCTGCCACCAGACCACTGTAGCTCTTCCCTCCCTCCCCCTGCCCCCCTGATCCTTCCCCCCTGTCCTTGCCCTGGCCTACAGAGCCGTCCCTGGCCAGGCCTCCAGAGAATGATAATAAAAAGAACGTATTATACAAAGATTTCATCACGTTCCTGCTGGTGCAGATGTTACTTGAAAAATGAGGAACGAAACCTGCCTGCTCTCTGGTTAGACACTGACCCTTTCAACTCAATCACTTTACAATGTCACATTTCCACAGCTACTTGTCGTCTCCCACGTGATGTCCAGAGTCTCCATGGTATGGGTGACCTTGGAGTAAATGTCACCAGTTCCCGCCATCTCTTCCCTCAAAGGCACGGGTCCCCAGTGGCTTGCACACAAGTATGACTTGAGGCAGGATAGCAGAAGGGACCCTAGCACACACAGCTTTGTTCTGTCAGACAGTGGTAATGGCAACAAAAATGTGGAGGTGAGCCAGGTGCTGGTGGCTACTTGTAATCCTAGTGACTAAAGGCTGAGATGTGAGGATCGCAGTTTGAAGCCAGGCTGGGCAGAAAATTTTCTGTCTGTGAGACTCCTGTCTCCAATAAACTACTCAAAAAAGGCCAGAAGTAGTACTATGGCTCAAGTGGTGGAGCATTACTCTTGACGCTCGGGACAGTGCCCAGGCCCTGAGTTCAAGCCCCAGAACCAGCAAAGCAAAAAAGTGAAGGTGCCCAAAGAAATGTAGAGGAACCACGACAGAACAGTAATAATCACAGGGGTGGAGAATGAAGGAGGACATTGGTCCACAGAAGGGAAGGGCATGGGAAACAGCACTAAATGTAGTGAAGAAATGAGTTGGGCTCTGTTTGACTTGTGTGCCAGAGACCTTAGTATATTCAGTGGACCTACTGGAAGAGCACGACGGACTGACAGCTGCTAAGGAAATCCTGAGGAAATGATTCAATGATTGGAAACACAAGGGAAGGATGGCCTATATAAAGAGCTGGTGATAGTGCCATCCCAAAATGGGATGTGGAATCCGGTGCTGCATCACAAGTATGCAGGTGTCTGATAATGAGGCTTGAACTACAGAGCCCGCCCCAGCTCTCAGGAGAAGGGCTTACTATCACTCATAAAAGTGGATCCTTGTTTAGTCATAAAAATAAAATATGTACCCTTTCAGCAACCATAGAACTTAACATGGAATATTTACAAAACAATAAACAAGGTTGTTTTTAAAGGTATGTAGGATTTTTAAATAGTGCTTCTAAGTTTGCTAGAAAGGCAATGTTATTGGGATCCTGATGGCGCTGCAGCTGACCTGGTATCTGTTGGCACACAGCTGAAAACGACAGAAATAGTGAGTTACCATTTAAGGATGCTAAAGAGTTAAAGAGCTAAAACTCAAGGGAAGTTTTTGATGGAATAACTATTACTAACGGAAGAAAATAAACCAAAGAAAAAGATGTCAAAACCAACAACGCTCCTCAGGGCTCAGCAGTCATGTGTGCAGGTTCCAGTGCAGGATCAGTGACTGACTGTGTGTGCAGGTTCCATGACCAAGTGTGCAGGCTCAGTGGCCACATGTGCAGGATCAGTGACCATGTGTGCAGGCTCAGTGACTGTGTACGGGATCAGTGACCGTGTGTGCAGGCTCAGTGACAGTGTGTGCAGGTTCCATGACCAAGTGTGCAGGCTCAGTGGCCACATGTGCAGGATCAGTGACTATGTGTGCAGGCTCAGTGACTGTGTGCGGGATCAGTGACCGTGTGTGCAGGCTCAGTGACCATGTGTGCAGGCTCAGTGACTGTGTGCGGGATCAGTGACCGTGTATGCAGGCTCAGTGACTGAGTGCGGGATCAGTGACTGAGTGTGAAGGATCAGTGACCACGTCTGCAGGATCAGTGACTGCATAGGCAGGCTCAGTGACCGCGTGTGCAGGATGAGTGACAGCGTGTGCAGGATCAGTGACCACGTCTGCAGGATCAGTGACCGCATATGCAGGCTCAGTGACAGTGTGTGCAGGATCAGTGACCGCATGTGCAGGCTCAGTGACCATGTGTGCAGGATCAGTGACAGTGTATGCAGGCTCAGTGACAGTGTGTACAGGATCAGTGACCACATCTGCAGGATCAGTGACCGCATATACAGGCTCAGTGACAGTGTGTGCGGGCTCAGCGGACTGAGTGTGCAGGCTCAGTGACCGCATGTGCAGGCTCAGCAGACTGAGTGTGCAGGATCAGTGACCGCATGTACAGGATCAGTGACCGTGTGTACAGGATCAGTGACTGTGTGTGCAGGCTCAGTGGCTGCGTGTGCAGGATCAGCAGCTGCGTGTGCAGTCTCAGTGACCACGTGTGCAGGCTCAGTGACCACATGTGCAGGCTCAGTGATCGCGTGTGCAGGCTCAGTGACCGCGTGTGCAGGATCAGTGACAGTGTGTTCAGGATCAGTGACAGTGTGTGCAGGATCAGTGACCACATCTGCAGGATCAGTGACTGCATATGCAGGCTCAGTGACTGAGTGTGCAGGATCAGTGACCGCATGTATAGGATCAGTGACTGTGTGTGCAGGCTCAGTGGCCAAATGTGCAGGATCAGTAGCTGCGTGTGCAGTCTCAGTGGCTGTCTCAAGCTCTGTGGCTGTGTGCAGTTTCGGTGGCTGTGTGTGTTCAGGCCTGGTGCTGACTACTGACTCAAGCCTGGAGCTGGACTACTGACTCAAGCCTGGAGCTGACTACTGACTGATCCTGGAGCTGACCACTGACTGGCCCTGGAGCTGACCACTGGCTCCGGCCCTGGAGCTGACCAGTGACTCAGGCCTGGAGCTGACTACTAACTTGGGCCCGGAGCTGGCATTGACTGGTCCTGGAGCTGACCACTGACTCTGGCCCTAGAGCTGAACACTGACTCAGGCCTGGAGCTAACCACTGACTGGCCCTGGAGCTGACCACTGGCTCAGGCCTGAGCTGACCTCTGACCTAGCTGTGGCTATGTCCCAGCCTCCCCCCTTCCCTCCTCTTGACCTTTGCACTCCTGGAATGTCCAAGCAGGAAGCCGCGGCCCAGCATGGCTCTCCGGGCTCAGGCTCGCGGGCTCACCCTGCTCTGCTTTCTGCTCTGGCTTCAGGCATCCCAGGAGACGTCAGGTCTGTCCTCCGCTCTGCGCATGGGTGAGAACGGCAGCAGGCTGTTGGCTCAGGCTCTGGGGTGCCCAGGCCTCCAGCCTCGCCTATGTTCCTGCCACTCCAGTCGGCAGGGTCGTCACCAGGGCTCCCTTGGTTCAGGTCGTGCAAAGGACTGGGCCCTGGCTGCTCCCAAGGGAGAGTCTGGGCTGACAGGGTTCAAAGAACTTTTAGCCATAGGGTGCTGTCTCCCCTGGCCCCCACCCCCTATCAAGTCAGACAGGGAAGCGGGGTGGGCTGCTCGGGTGGAACTGCTTACCCCTCATCTCTGTGTCAATGGCCATGCCCTTGTGCAAAGCTAAGGCCTCAGGAGGGGGGCCGGGGGCATGTTGAAGGCCGGGAGCCCCTCAGACGCAAGATGGGGGGTAGGCCTGGGGCCCGTGTTGAAGGCCAGAAGCCCCTCAGACGCAAGCCGGGCCACATGGTGCCTGCTGGCCGCCACCATCACTGTCATACTCAACTTCAAAACGTGGCAGTGTCACCTTTCCAGCCCCAGACTATGAATTAACCTGGGACCCCGAAGGCTGTGAGGCTGCGTGGCTGGTGGAGCCTCCAGAGCCCAAAAGCTAGCAAGTTAGAGCTGCACTCCTAGAGGGACAGAGCCAGGCAGGACTCTGCGGCTCTTCTTTGTTTTATTCTGTCCTTTTCGAATTCTCTTCAGTCTCTGGATTGCTTTGTGAGGCGATTTTCTGGGTCTCAGCTCTTCTGGTGCAGGCTTGCACGCTTCCAAGGTCCGGGGGTCAGCATCGATCATGTGCCACTGAGGTGGGAGGTTCTGTGGTGTGTGAACCTCTGCTGCCCTCCACACCCTGCTTCTGCTCAGGCAGGCTCTGCCCTGTGAGTCCCAGCGGCTCTCACCAAACCACTGGCTCCCAGGAATGGCGACAAGGGATGATCTCCAGATTAGAAAGAAAACATGTGACCTTCCGAGTGAGATACAGGGTCCCCCCCCTCCCTCCCAGTATGACACAGGATCCTCCCCTTCCTCCCTCCCTGTGTGACACAGGACCCTCCCCCTCCTCCCTCCCTGTGTGACACAGGATCCTGCCCCTCTTCCCTCCCTGTGTGACACAGGATCATCCCCCTCCTCCCTCCCTGCGTGACACAGGACCCTCCCCCTCCTCCCTGTGTGACACAGGGTCCTCTCCCTCCTCCCTGTGTGACACAGGGTCCTCCCCCTCCTCCCTCCCTGTGTGACACAGGGTCCTCCCTCTCCTTCCTCCCTGTGTGACACAGGATCTTCCCCCTCCTCCCTGTGTGACACAGGACTCTCCCCCTCCTCCCTCCCTGTGTGACACAGGACCCTCCCCCTCCTCCCTCCCTGTGTGACACAGTACCCTCCCCATCCTCCCTCCCTGTGTGACACAGGATCCTCCCCCTCCTCCCTATGTGACACAGGGTCCTCTCCCTCCTCCCTGTGTAACACAGGGTCCTCCCCCTCCCTCTCTTTTCACATTCACTTCTCAGCCCACAAAGCACAGCAGCAGGTTGCAGTGCCCCACCAGGGCCGCCTCCACCCCTCCAGGCCCTGAGAGCTCCTTCCAGGAGCCTGCCTCACCGCTGGGGCACTCAGCCCCTCCTGAGACGCAGGGGCCCTGCCTGCTTCCTCTCTAGGGGTCTTTGCTCCCCCAGCCACTCACCTTCCCACCCTTGCTCACCGCCTTGTCCTGTACAGCCCCACACCAGACTGGCCAGTGCACCCTCCCTCGAGGGCATTCCTGGCTCCAATGGCGCCCCACAATGAGAACACCCTCCTCTCCATCGCCACGCACCTGCCTGGTACATAGCCCTCCTATTTATTCGGGTATCCTTAAGAATTCTCAAAAATTACTTCTGTTCAAGCTGGAATTGGGTTTTAGACCTAAGGCCCCAACTCCAGGAGTCCCACACCAAGTCTGGCCACTCACCCTACAAACCAAATAAAGAGAAGTGGTGGAGCAAAAGTAGAAATTTATTCCGAGGCAGCACTGCTGGGCCTCTCTGATGATCTTTGAGGAGCGGGCTTGTGCCTCCGACTGGGGAGCAGGCGAACTGGCGAGGTTTGCATCTACCCTTGGGTGACCCTTCAATCTTTGTCCCAGAGCTGTGGCTGCTGTTTCGAGCCGTGGGTAGGAGGGACAAGTTCTCTGAGGGGGATCTGGCCTGAGTTTCAGCTCTTCTCTAAGGACGTTTTGCCTCTGGCTACAAGATGGTTTTCAGTGGGTCCTGTTTTCATGACTGTGGTTTTTCCTGGAGGTGATGGGGTACCTGGGTGAAGCTGAGGCTCATTCAACACGTCCCTAGGAGGTAAGGGGGCACTCTGGTCACCTCCTAGTCCCCAAAGTCACCAGTGTGCATTGAGAGCCGCCTCCCTCCCGGTGAAGGTGTGAGGAGGATTAGAGGGTTCCGTAGGCTGGCTGTCAGCACCCAGGACCCACAAGCTGGAGCAAGCAGCTCTGATGTCACCAAGCCTGTGGATGGCAGGCTGGGCCTGGCCTTCTGCCCTCCAGACACAGATAGGGCAGAACTGAGGATTTAGTTTCCAGGTCATGCCTGTGAGCTGCTGGGCAGCATCTATGTATCTTCTTTACCCTTGGTACCACTTTCTTAATCTTTGTATCTCATGATAGCATGGGAGGCCACGGTTTGTCAGACTATTATTTCCAACACCTTCCTCCGGGATAAGTGTTTGTAGAGTCTGAGTGCTTCCTTGTGATAATTTCCAAAGTGATGGTAGCCAGGTCAAAAAGAATGTCTGGTCAATTAACTTCATGAACGCATTGCCCTGCACTCACATGAAGGGTGCGGGGTAGCTAGTCATCCATGAAAGGCACGTACACTCAGACGCACATGCAGCAAGGCCTTGGGTTGTACCAGTAGGCCAGGCATACAGAGAACTAGCCCTTAGCAGAGGTGGGGACCCCCGATTCCTACCACCAAAAAAGAGAAAAATGTGGGGAAATAGTTCTGTGGCTGAGACCCTGCAGCCAGGGTAGTTTCCACGAGACCATTTGGCCTGGGTGGATTCTATGGCTGATGAGTACAATCCCACGTGGTGGTTTCCATCACTGAACAGACAGTCCCAAAACAGTACAGTCCCACATGGTCCCACCACTGAATGGACAGTCCCGAAACGGTACAGTCCTGCATGGTGGTTCCCATCACTGAATGGACAGTCCACAGGGTGGTTTCCACCACTGAACGGACAGTCCTAAGTGCTGGTTTCCACGCAGCTGCCATCTTTCACAAGGCTCTCTGTCTCAGTCTTCTTAGCCCAGGAGGAAGCGGACAATGTCTTGCATAGGCATAAGCGCGCCAACCATTTCCTGGAGGAGCTGAGACCCGGCAACCTGGAGAGGGAGTGTAAGGAGGAGCAGTGCTCGTTCGAGGAGGCCCTGGAGATCTTCAAGAGCCCAGAGAGGACAGTGAGTGCCCCTCCAGGACACCCCAGGCCCACCACGCACATAGGGGTGTCTGCCGGCCCACTGCTGTGGCATGTGGGGCACTGGGAGCCCTGGGAGCACACACACAGTCCCCAGGCACAAGTTGCTGCCTGGCCATGGTTCTTCTTTGTGTGCAAGCCTCCTTACCAGGCACACAGCTCCCTCTGCCGCTTCACATGCTAATTTTACATCAGAAAGGTCATTCAAATGCACACACAGTGTGTCCCATGACTTCTGGATGTGCTTCCATTCTCTAGGGAGCCAGGGTCACCCATGAAGGCATCCTAAGGGAAAGAGCAGCCCTAGCAGGGAGGGAGGGAGGGAGCTGTAGGTACAGCCTCTCACCGCCTGGCCCTGGCAGGAGCTTCCGTGAAAAGTGGGAAGAATAAGTAGTGAGCCAGAGTAACTGCACAGCATTGTCTTCTGATTTCTGATTTCTGATTTCACACACACACACACACACACACACACACACACACACACACACACACACACACACACCTTGTTTTGAGACAAGGTCTTAAGGTGAAGCCCAGGCTAGCTCATAGTCCTTCTGCCGTAGCTTCCCGAGTGCTGGGCTCCATGAGGCTGATATATGTAAGACAGGAATCCGTCATAGCTCTTGGTGTCATTGCCAGGGTCTCCTAAAGCCCACGTGTGAGTCATGGCATGTTGCACTCCCAGAAGCCTCACACACACAGGACAGCTCCCACTTGCAAGAAGTCTCACAAGAGCTGCCCTCCTGGACATCCACCCACCCACTCACCAGGAGGTTGGCGGTTTGTTTTCTTTTTTTTTTCTTTTTTTTTTTTGTTTTTTTTGGTCGGTCGTGGGGCTTGAACTCTCGGCCTGGGCGCTGTCCCTCAGCTCTTCAGCTAAAGACGAGCGCTCTACCACTTGAGCTACAGCACCACTTCTGGTTTTCTGGTGGTTTATCGGAGATAGGAGTCTCACGGTCTTTCTTGCCCGGGCTGGCTTTGAACCACAATCCTCAGATCTCAGCCTCCTGAGTAGCTAGGATTACAGGCGTGAGCCACCAGTGCCCGGCTAGGAGTTGGCAGTTTGATGTCGAGGCTGGCTTGAGGTTTCAAGGCTCGCTTGACTCTCCAGCCAAATGGAGAATTTTTTTTTTTTTTGGTCAGTTGTGGGGCTTGAACTCTGGGCCTGGGCCCTATCCCTGTGCTCTTCAGCCCTGTGCTCTACCACTTGAGCCACAGCATCACTTCTGGTTTTTTAGTGGTTTATTGGAGACACGAGTCTCACAGAGTTTCCTGCCCGGGCTGGCTTTGAACCATGATCCTCAGATCTCAGCCTCCTGAGTAGCTAGGATTACAGGTATGAGCCACCGGAGCCCAGCTAACTGGAGAATTTTATACCTTCTGATTATGTGCTAGTTTCCAGAGCACTTTCACGTTTATTTTTTGTTTACCTATTTTTATTATCTTTAAGGAGTTGTACAAAGGAGTTACCATTCAACAAAGCCTTTTATGGATGCAGTGACATCTATCTATTCTGTTTCCACCACAACCATGAGTTTGAAGGTCAATTGGCTCAAAGTCTTTTTATGAGTCAGTTTGCTCTCTGTGGCCTGTAACAGTCTGTGGAGGGCTTTGTCACCTGTCATTCCCACGTGCAGACGAGGTGTGTGCATCCACACGTGCACACACCTGGCAGTTGGGCTTTGTGCCACGTGTCTGCTGGAGGGCAGTTCGGGCTGGCACTTGGCTGCTCTGACTGGAGGAGGGCAGCCTCCGCTGTCCCTGAGAGGGGATGATGAGATGATGAGCCCCTGTCACGCAGAGGAAATCCGCTCCCGAGCTCCGTGACCCTACTCGGGATTCTGCAGATGTTGAAGCCGCCTCTGTGGTGTGTCTCACATGGCTCTTCTTGTTCCTTAGAAGCAGTTCTGGAGTCTCTACACTGGTGAGCAGGAAAAGGGCCATTGGATCCTGCCCCACAGGCCTGCTCTTCAGCACACTAACGCAGCTCACCCACAGACGGGGACCAATGCGCCTCCAATCCGTGCCAGCACGGAGGTTCCTGCATGGACCAGCTCCAGTCCTACATCTGCTTCTGCCTCCCGAACTTCGAGGGCCGAAACTGTGAGACAGGTGAGGCCTGCTCCCGCCAGGCACACCCCAGGCCCAAGGAGCCCTGGCTGGCGGCTGCCCCAAGACTCCGGAGTTTGGACCCGGCCTCTGCGCAAGCTTTACCCTGTGCTAGAACCCTCTGGTTGCCCAGTACACATAGATACCAAAGGGCTCCCTGGGCCGTTACTGCTTCTTGATCCCAGCAGAACAGGAAGTGAAGGGTGAGGAGGGACTGAGGGCCTGGGTAAGTCCTGGTTGTGAGTCCCAGTGCAGGCCTGTCTGCCAAGCCAGCCCCTGACTCCCATCCAACCAGAGCAGGCTGGCAGTCCTTGGGCCCAGGCCCACACTACTCCTCTCCTCATGCAGGGCCAAGGGTCTGGGTTGCACACTGCGGCGGGGGTGGGATGGGGCTGTCCCCACACAGCCGGCCTGCGCACACTGCACACTGCAGGGAGGGGGAGGGGGAGGGGGAAGGGGAGGGAAAGGGGGAGGGGAAGGGGGAGGGGAAGGGAAGGGTCCCCACACAGCCAGCCCACCGCACACTGCGTGGCTACCTAGAGGCAGGTCTCACCCTTCCAGATTGTGCCACAGCACAGGAGATGCCCACAGCAGTGTGCGGCCCCCCTTCGTGGGGGCACTTGGGGGCGGGGACTGGCTCCTGCTGGCCTCACAGAATCTCCCGAGGCTGCCCCTCCCGTCCCCAGACAAGGACTCCCAACTGATCTGCGCCAATGAGAACGGCGGCTGTGAGCAGTACTGCAGCGACCACCCGGGAGCAAAGCGCTCCTGCGGGTGCCACGAGGGGTACGCGCTGCTGCCCGACGGGGTGTCCTGCGCCCCCACAGGTAACTGGCTGGGGGCCGGGGACGCCTTGTGCTCTGGAGGGCGGGCTGCCAGATCTGGGCGGCCACAAGTTAGCTCCTCAGCTTGGAGGCAGAGATGGGTCCTGACAGTTCCCCAGCACCCACCAGGCCCCTTAGGGTGGCCAGGGAGCAACCCAGCACAGTACGCCAGGGCAGCTGAAGCATGGTCTTGGACACCTGTGCACTGTAAAGGTGCTCTCACCACCCACACCTCACCTGGGTCCGCTGCAGGGCGCTGGACACCCAAGATCCCCCACTCTGTGTCCACTGCTGCCGGGTTCTGGACTCTGCATTCCCATTAGTGTGTGCTCCTAAGAAAATGAGGACTTCCACAACCTTGGGCCTGCAGGGCTGCACTCCGAAGCTGGGGAGCCCCAAACTCCATCTCCGCAGAGCACGGGGCTGTGCCTAGCTTGATGTCCACAGCCCAGGGCTTCTCCGGCTCTGGTACACGTGCATTCTGCCTATAGGGTTTCGTGATGCGGGTGGCAGGGCAGGGCGGGTCTTGCACCGATTGCTGTTGGTGCTGTGGATTCACTGCAAAGTGCAGTGGCGTCACCACTGCCCCTGCCTTGCATCTTCCCCAAACAACGCTGTGGCTTCTGACCCTGCCTGTGCCCTCAGCACCTGCCCTAGCGCCTTCCAGGGCCTCCCAGGGCCTTCCAGGGCCTGTCCTGCCCTCAGAACAGAGGCAAGGTGCCCATCTCCTCCGCCCCGCCCTTGGGCCTGAGGGGTGCCAGCCTGGAGCTTCTCAGCATTCGAGTGGTCTGAACGTCTACAGAGGAGCACCCCCACCTCAAAATCCCCTTGTGCTGATGTGTTCACAGTTGACTATCCCTGTGGGAAAGTGCCGATTCTGGAAAAAAGAAATAGCAGTGGCCCCCAAGGTCGAATTGTGGGAGGCAGGGTGTGCCCAAAAGGGGAGTGTCCATGGCAGGTAGGTGCCCCACCTCCTCCACCCCATCCACACCCACTGGGCAGACCCTGATCCAGCCCCGGGACCCTGCCCAGTGGATGGGGTCACGGATTCTGTGGGAGAGTGGTGAGGAGTGGGCTGGGCAAGGCCAGGCCTGCAGCCCAGGACGCACTGGCATGTTCCACGTCCACGTTCCCCAGGCCGCGCTAATCGTGCAGGGGCAGCTGCTGTGTGGGGGTATCCTGCTGACCCCCAGCTGGCTGGTGTCTGCAGCCCACTGCTTCGACAAGATCCACACCTGGAGGAACGTGTCCGTGGTGCTGGGTAGGTTGGCCCGCCCGAACGTGGGCAGCCCTGGGGCCCCACGTCCCTCACCTCCCTGACCATGGACACCCACCTGGGAGGGTCACCTCATCTCCTTGACCACGGATGTCCTGCAAGGGTCATCTCACCTCCGTGACCATGGACACCCACCTGGGAGGACCACCTCACCTCCTTGACCACTAATGTCCACCTGGGAAGGTCACCTGGCTGCATCCTCTCAGCCCTCTCCCACTCAGAAATCTGAAAGCCTTGGGGCTGCTGCACCCCTGCCTGCCCCTGCTGCCCTGCTCCACCTCTGCCCTGCCCACCCTGCAGCACCCCTGCCTGCCCCGCCCACCCCTCTGCCCTGCCCACCCTGCCCCACCCCTGCCTGCCCTTGCCCACCTGTCACACCCCTGATGCCCCTGCCCACCCTGCCACACCTCTGCTCCACTTGTCTCCCTCAAGCTCCCAGCAAGCCATGTGGGCTGGGCCTCTGTCTCGTGGACAGATGGGCAGATTGTGCTGGGAGAAGGTCAGGGACGTGTACCCCTCCAAACCCGGCACAGCTGCCCACGTTCTCCCCCCCTCCTCCCCATATCTCCCCCCCTCCCCCCACACACACTTGCCTAAACACCCAGGCTCTTGGCTTACCTTGCTCACACCCTTTCTCTGGTGTGGGCATGCCCTGCGTGCCTGCCACTGGAGGCTCTGCCTGAGGACCAGACAAGAATGGCTCCAGCCTGTCCCCACGGTCCTGGGACCAGACGAGAACAGCTCCAGCCTGTCCCCATGGTCCTGGGACCAGACAAGAATACCTCCAGCCTGTCCCCATGGTCCGGGCCAGGAGGGCGGATGTTGGGACAGGGGACGTGGCCACCACAGGGCATGTGGCCACTGTGGAAGTCCGGGTGTGACCGGGCTGCTTCCTCCAGGTGAGCATGACCTCAGCGAGGTGGAAGGCACGGAGCAGGTACGGTGGATGGCACAGCTCATCATTCCCAGCAAGTACATCGTCGGCAAGACGGACCATGACATTGCACTGCTGCGCCTGCACAGGCCCGTGGTCCTCAGTGACTACGTGGTGCCCCTCTGCCTGCCCAAGCGGGCCTTCTCTGAGGGCACGCTGGCCAGCATCCGCTTCTCGTGGGTCAGCGGCTGGGGCCAGCTGCTGGACCGCGGGGCCACCACCCTGGAGCTCATGGCCGTGGACGTGCCCCGCATGCTAACCCAGGACTGCCTGGAGCAGTCGCGGCAGACGCCCGAGAGCCCGGCGCTCACCGAGAACATGTTCTGTGCCGGCTACCTGGACGGCAGCAAGGATTCCTGCAAGGGTGACAGCGGCGGCCCGCACGCCACGCTCTACCGTGGCACATGGTACCTGACAGGCGTGGTCAGCTGGGGCGAGGGCTGCGCCGCTGTGGGCCACGTCGGTGTGTACACCAGAGTCTCCCGGTACACAGAGTGGCTGATCAAGCACATGAGCTCCAGGCCCCGTCTGGGCATCATGCGAGCCCCGCTGGATTAGCTCCCTGCACAGAGAGGGGGCAGACACAGCTGCCTGGAGGGGCCTTGGGAGGAGGGGAGCTAGAGAGAGGAGAGAGGCAGAGAGAGGGCAGGAGCTCTGCTTCAGAGACCAAGAAGACATGGCTGCACGTGTGGGAGAGGAGACAACCGCGGGCAGGAAGAGCGCCCGGCCAGCAACACTGCCAGGGCTGCTCCCCACAGCTCATCCTGCCTGTGGGTGCCCTGACTGCCCTGCGGGGAACAGTAGGGATGTGCACACACATGTGCACACGCATGCACACACTCACACACATGCATACTTTCTCTGAAGGCTGTTCCGTGCTTCCATTGCTTCCCCTTCTGTGCAAGTGCGGTACTCTCACTTCAAATAAAGGACAGGCAACACATGCATGCGTTGGTGACACCCCTTTGGGTTTCCTGCAGGAGGATGCTTACAGTGCCAGCTGCTCATGGTCCTCGGGCTGTGCCGCCGTTCTTCTGACTGGACGATGATGAGCAGTGAGGCTCCATGGCTCTGCGTGGCTTGTGGCACTGGCCGGGATGGGGAGCTGCATGGCTCTGTGGCTCCATGTGGCCTGCGTGGTGCTTGTTGGGATTGGGGAGTGTGTGGAAAAGGCTCCATGGCTCTGCGTGGCCTGCATGGTGCTGGCCGGGAGCCGTGTGGCAGAGGCTCCGTGGCTCTGCGTGGCCTGTGCGGCATGAGCCAGGATCGGGAGCCATGTGACAGGAGGCTCCATGGCTCCACGTGGCCCATGTGGTGCTGGCTGTGATGAGGGCCGCGTGGCAGAGGCTCCGTGGCTCTGTGTGGCCATGGCGCTGGTGCTCACCGAGCCCTGCTGTCAGTTTCATCATCCCTGAAGCAAGCATCCAGGTGGGGGTGTCCTTTAAGAAGTTCCTGCCAGTGTTGAGATGGCCCCAGACCCCGTGGAGTGGTCTCCCCCTGCCCTCGAGACGTCTGAGGACACAGGGCACACGTGCCTAGGAACGACCAGGGTTGCATCACAGAACACAGACCCCCGTGTCCCGGCCTGGCTGACAGCGCAGGTGGGGAAGGCCCCTCCCCAGCACCACCACACCCGTAGCCAGCAGAGGCGTGAGGGAGGGAGAAGGGGAAACAGAGCCCGAGTGCTGACCCACTGGTGCTGCCGGTATGTGGACAAGTGAGCTAGAAGCAGACCCAGCCCCGCCCTCGTCAGCCCTCACAGGGCTGCGAGGTGTCCCCGCGTCAGGGCACCCACACCAGGAAGCAGTCTCGAGACTGGCCTTGCATCTAGCGACATTCACTTCAGAGCAGCCCAGAGGCCAGCAAATCATGGCCATGTGTTTGTAAACAAAGATTTCTTTGTGCACACCCATTTCTTTGTTTAGCCTCTGTGAGTGGTCCAGACAGGGACCAGCCAGCCACCAAACCCATCTGGCCCACACAGCAAGGGCAGGAAGGGTTGGCTCAGCCAGACCAATTCCCAGCCGTCTTCCAAGCCCATGCCAGACTCCAGAGCCCTGTCCATCTTCACTCTGTGCCTTGGTTTCCCCATGTGGAACAGGCACCGGCTTCCGTGTGTTGTAGGGACAGGATCAGTACTGGTGTCCTGAGGACCTGCAAGAGTGCAGTCAGCACCCATGCCCCTCGCCGTCCCCCTCTGGAGTGAAGCAGAGCCATGTCTGGGGTGCATGCTCCCTGGAAGCAGCGTTAGCATCATAGAGGGAAACTGACAGGAGAAGATGGGCAGGGGGTAAAGGGGGCTGGCAGCGCCCCAAACCATGCAAGAGGGAAATGGAGGCAGCGGGAATCCCAGGGTAACACTTGCCAGCCTCAGTTTCCCAACTCACAGGAGTAATAGCCGATGCTCAGAGCTGGCCAAAGAGGTACATCTGTAGGAGGACCTGATACCAGGCCTGAGATCTGAAGATGCCTGGGCATGCTGTGCTGGTTGTGAAGTGGGTCCCCCTCTCTGGGTAAGGCCAGGAGAGGGTGAGGACTGATATTCCAGAATGAAATCACTGTTCATCCTTGGTCCCTGACCTCAAGTCTGCCACAAGCATCTCACCTTTTACCCTCACACAATCGCGTGCGCTCTGCACACTATCAATGCCCAGAGATAGTACCAGGAAGGATGGGAGCCAGGTACCAACTACCCCATACCTGCTTTCCTAGGTTCACGGCTGCCCGGTGCATGGCAGTGACCAGCAGTGAGACTCCAGCCCCCTCAGGCCCACACCTGGCCTCAGCCCAGCCAGAATTGTTCACTGAGGTCCTCCAAGCCAACCACACCCTGCCTCTGGGCCGTATGCACATACCATGGCCACACTACTGTCAGTACAACAGCACAGCACACACCACAGGCAGCGCCCCGCACCATGCATCGGCTGGCCTTGTCGCTAAGGAGAGGACAAAGGCCCAGTGGATGCAGTTTCTGGGAAGGTTGAAGTCAGCCATGATGCTCACTCACTAAAAGCTAGGAACCAGAGCCCAGTCTCCACTTAGCCTTTGAGTCACCAGCATGGAGGCTCTGAGTTGCTTTTGACATCTTGTCTGGCATGGACCAGAGGTACTCCCAGGATGGCACTGCAAGATTTCCAGACTTGGGGGGGGGACTCCCATGTCTGCATCCTATTCCCAGCACACGCACCCAATAGCAACCCACAGTCCCATTCTCCATCTAAGCATGGCCCAAGAGTCCCTTTCCCCTACCCACCTCCTTCCCTCTCCACCCTCCTCCTTCCCTCCCCACACTCCTGCCTTTCCTCCCCACTCTCCTCCTTCCTCCCCACCCCCTTCTTTCCTCCCCACACTCCTGCCTTCCCTCCCCACCTCCTTCTTCTCCCCTACCCTCCTCCTCCTTAACCCAGACCTTACTGCAGGGCAGGACAGCAAGGGACTGTAGTCCCTCCAGGCAGAGTGGGTAGCTGGGGATTTCCAAGCCGGCCTGTTGTCAGAAATGGCCCAGCCAGCCTGCTGAGGGCATGAGTGTACTGTTCCAGCAGACTGGCACACTGTGTGTCCCCTCTCCCCCGGCACCCTGCTGGCTCACCATGCCGTAGCCAGGGCACAGCCACACCCAGGGACACGGCTACCACGCCGTAGCCAGGGCACGGCTTTACCCAGGGACATGGCCACCTACGCCGTAGCCAGGGCTCAGCCTCCACCGAGGACATGGCCACCACGCCGTAACCAGGGCACAGCCTCCACCTGGGGACATGGCCCACTACGCCGTAGCCAGGGCACAGCCTCACCTGGAGACACGACCACCATGCCGTAGCCAGTGTGGGTCAGTTGGGGGCTAAAAATCTGGGTGCAAACCCCACATCGGTGCTGGTCCAGACCATGCCTCACTTTTCTCCACACTGCTTCTGTTCTTAGGCAGAAGTGGGGGTGACATTCCCACTACAGTTGTAAGGGTGAGCAAAGGCATAAGCAAGGGACAACAACAGAAAGAGCAGGAAAGGGCATGTCTGGCCTCTCAGAACAGACTGCACATGCCCACAGCAGGCCAGCTGGGTGCAGCTTCTGACAACAGCCACCCACGCTGTCTGGAGTGACCACAGTCCCTGCCCTGCCCTACAGTGAGCATGGGCTCCAATCAGGAGGACAAGATAAGCAGGACAATGGCCATTTGGGGCCCAGGGTGATGACCCTTGCCCCTGACCCTCCCATCACAGCAGGGACAGGTCACTCACTGTGCTTCGCCACACCATGGCGGGCCTGCGCCTCGTCCTGCTCTGCTCCATGCTGGCCAGCCTCCTGGGGCTCTCCAGAAGCCGTGAGTGCCGGGTCCCAGGGCAGGGGGAGGGGTAAGGGCTATGGGGGGGGTGAGGTGGGCTGTGGGCTAGTGCAGATGGTGTGAGCATGTGTTCAGGGCTGGCTGTCCTGCCCAGGTGCAGTCAGGGCCAGCGGTGGGCCCTGTGTGGGGCAGCCAGATGGACAGAACAGGGCACAATAAGAGAAAGGGAGAGAGGAGAGGGAGGATGAAACAGACAGAGCATGAGCAAGGGACAGAGGGACGGGGAGAAAGCCTGGGACCGTGACAAGAACGTGGAGGTGGAGAGGAGATGGTATGGCCGGCAGAGACAGGCGCTGCAGGCTTGGCAGACACCTGTGGGCAGCTACATTGAGCAAGGCCAGACAGACGGGTATGGGGCTGTCCACTGGGGCAGGCAGGGACGACTGTCTACATGGACAGACAGACGGGGCAAGTCAAGACAGATAGACGGGCATCAGGACCAGACATCAGGCTGTCTGTATAATCACCAACAAGACCAGAGTCACAGAAGAGTGTCCATGATTAGAAAACAAAGGAACAACTAAACAAGATGCACGGTGTACACTGGGTCACTAGAGACTGAATGAGGGCTGGAGTCTCATTAATGTCTTAGGCAAGTGTTCCACATACTTAGCAAGTCTTGTTTTCTCTGCGATCTGAGCTGTGGCTACCAGCCATGCTGGATCTGTGACTGGCTGAGGATTGACTGACTCAGGAGCAGGGCTACTCATAGAGCCTGCATTTGGGCCAGAGGTGGAGCCCAGAGGCCAGGTGGGATGTCCAGCCCTTCCCCCTTCATTCATCCAACAAGTGTTTATTTAGTGAGCACTGCTTTGCCTGGCCTAGGAGCTAGGTCTGTAGGACAACCAGAGCCCCTGGGTTCCCTGTTGACACCAAATGCAGGGCGGGGGAGGGGCTTCCTCTGGCCTCTCAGTTCCCATGGGAATCACAGGTGGTTGAAATCCACACCTGAAAACTACTTCCAGGTGTCCTTCAGCAAGAACAGCCTCGCACATGAGGTTTTAGCAAGGGTTTGTTTTATTGCAACAAAATAAGGGAGGGAAAAATTCTGGGGGTGCTGGAAGGCATTTCCTGATTCCCACATGGAAGTGTTGCTTCTATCTGTGGTCTCCTATCCATGGTATCTGATCTGTGGTCTCCAATCTGTGGTCTCCTATCTGTGGCCTCTTATCCGTGGCCTCTTATCTATGGTCTCCTATCCATGTTCTCTGGTCTGTGGTCTCCTATCCGTGGTCTCCATACTTTCTGAGCTGGGAAATTCATGTGGCCATGTCGTGTGACCCCCCTCTCCTCAGACAAGGGACTCTGGGTGGCTGCTGTGGGTGCTGCCCACTGTCCTAAGACATGGGGGTGTGGCCTAGGTGTACAGTGGCACAGGAAGCCGCAAGAGCTCTCCATTAGCAGGAGCGCTTGCTGTGTATCATCTTGGGGGAGATGGCAGGAGTGGGGGCACTCTCATTACTCGGCACCAAAAGGGGGCAGCAGGAAGGACGCCCTGGGTGCTTGTGTTCTTGTTTAGTTTTTGCTTCCTGGGTCCAACCTTTTCAATACTCATTAGAATTAATTACTTAAATTAATAAAATGAATCTCCCCATCTCCCGGGCTATCCTACATCAGTATAACAGTGAAGCGAGGAGGCCCAGGGGGAGGCCAGCCCTGTCCAGACACTCACCATCTCCTGCCCCGTCTTCTAGTGTTCATTAACCGGGAATGGGCCAACAATGTCCTGGTGAGGACTCGCAGGGCATACTCCCTTTTTGAAGAGTTGAAGAAAGGCAACCTGGAGAGGGAATGTGTGGAGGAGACATGCTCCTACGAGGAGGCCCGGGAGGTCTTCGAGGACACGGACAAGACGGTAAGGCAACGCCAGGACCAGTGTGGCCACCACCTGTGGACCTGTGTGGCATGTCAGGGTGTTCATTCCGGGCTCCCTAACAGCTGGACTCACGCGCAGGAAACAGGGTGGTGGGAGAGGTGAGCCAAATCACTGGAGGAAGATGGGAACTCTGTAAGTAGGGCCGAATCCACTTAAGGACAGACATTAATTAAAACAACTCAGGACTTGGTTAATGCTCCCTGGCAGCCCACACTTGGACACTCCAGTGGGCACCCAGGGCCCCCGGGCCAGTGTGAGGGACAGGCAGGAGACAGAACACATGGACGCCTGATGACTGTGGCTTACAGGAGGGCCTGATGGGGCTGGGCCTTACACCTACCTCATCCTCCATCTCCAGAGGAAGCACAGCCTCTAGAGCCAACCAGAAATGGAGATAGGCCTGGCTCTCCTCACCTTTGGCCTGGGAAGCCTACAGGCACTCAGCTGAGGCAGAAGTGGTAAAAATGAGCTAGGAAGGCAGCATAATCAGGCTCTGCACACGTAACTGAACTACGACTGAGATGGAAATGATGCAGTCCCCAGTCACCTCCCCAGGCTGCGGGGGAGGCTCACCCTGCTCAGTTTCTGTGGACACACCCCTTTCTGGTTTGCTCCAAAAATGCATCCTGAAACCACTTGCTCAAGATTGCCTGGAAAGCCGGTGACCATGTGGCCATCAAAACTGTGTTAGTTGCTTTTGAGTAGTGGACCAGGGACTAGAGGAGACCACGTAAAGGGTTTTGCCAAAGTCACAGGCTGAGGTGCTGAGGTGTAGGGGTAGGAGGGGCTGTGGTGAGGAGAGCTGTTCATCTCATTGCAGACAGGAAGGAGGGCACACAGGAAGGAGGAAAGGATACACACTCCCAAAGCAGACAGGAAGGAGGGGCACACAGGAAGTGGTCAAGGATACACACCCCCAAGGTAGACAGGAAGGAAGGGTACACAGGAAGTGGGCAGGGATACGTACCCCCAAAGCAGATCGGAAGAAGGGGCATACAGGAAGGGGGTAGGAACATGGCTTCTCCCAGCTGAGTCCTGTCTCCTAAGGTTTCTAGAACCTGCAGAATCAGTGCCACCAGCTGGGTGGGACCAGGCAGGGGCCAGGCAGCAGTACGGAGCACATGAAGGTGTTCTGTCACCAGAGACATTCTGCACGGGGTAAGTGTGCTCCAAGTGCTAGTCAGTTCTTGGGCCCCATTGCAAGTAGGGTGCTGGTCTCAGTGCAGAAGAAAATACCCACAAAGAGTAGGAAAATGGTAAAGAGTGATTTATGGAAAAGCAAAAGTATGCCTCAAGGCCATAGACAAGCACTGAATAAGAGCCACATACAGTGGAGCTGTTGGGGATGGGCTTTGTCTAGTAGTGGGGAGTTCCTGAAGAGACCCCTCGGCTTGCGGCCCTTCTCACGTGGGGTGGCCCCCCAGGCAGTGGCTGCTGGGTGTGGGAGGGCATAGCCTGTCCAACTGCTCTGCCCTGCCTGTCTGATCCTCTGCCTTCCGGTTCAACCTGGGCATGAGCCAGAAAGTGGTCCAAGGGAGGTGTGGGGTCACTATCTGAATCCCTGGGTCCAAGGGGGTCAGGTTGCCAGCCAGGACCAGCTCATGGAATCATAAACGAGAGAAATGGTTTGGATCAAGCAGCAGGCTGCCCCTGGGGGTGCAATCTGCCCCCTGGAAAAGGCTGGGGAGCACTGGGAATCAAGCAGAGCCTTGCTCTCTGTTGTTCCATCCTCACTAGAGCCTCAAGGATGTTAAAATGCCACAGTCATTGAAACTACTAGACTTCATTGAAAAACCTTTTCAGGGGAAGATCTATAGAAGACATGTATCATCCACAGCAAGACCCCATCTATAAGACATTTCTTGGATGGACTGTGATTGTGAGACACTGATTACCATGTTAGACATTGTCCCCAGCCTCTGAGCACCTGTAAGAAAAACCTGGCACTAAAGCAGGAGGACTGTTCGAGGATTTTACTGTAAGATACTGGTGTTCATGACACTGACAGGGCTTGAGAAATCGGATGCCAGTTCTGGAGTGAGGGAATTGATTGGAGTCACCACCCCGGCTTCACAGCGGTGAGTTCTGCACAGCCCAGTTACTATGATCCCATGGAAGCCAGGGAAGGACTAGGTCAGGGGGAGGCGAATCAAGGAACAGCCTCCAGAAGGCCGACCTGGGAGGCGACTCCCCCAGCATTTGTGGAGGATTCAATGTGGTAGAAGAACTTGAGAACACCTGGAAATGATCCAGAAATCCGCCTACCAGGAGCCTTGTGGTAAGAGGTTTGGAGTTCTGCTTCCTGGCTCCTCTGCAGCTTCACCGTGTCCTGCAAGTGACTCACCAGAGCCCTTTGTGGGACTTGCCACGGCCTCAGAGCTAGGGGGACACTCTGCAGGGATCTCAGAGCCATATTGGGCAGACTCTGCACCGAGTCTCACAGCACTTGGAGCAATTATCATGAAGAAGGAAGCACATGGTTGACCTGAACACAGGCACTTTCCAAAAAACAAGGCATGGGTGATGCTGGTGCTGACATCACAGAGGAAAATGCTACCACCTCCCCACCTGATGTCACCTGCCCATCCCAGGCCAACTGGAGCACAGCCTCAACCAGGCCTGTGCACTTCAAGAGGTCCTGACACAGAGGAAGGCACTCTGCTTCCTCCATGTGGAGAGCCAGAGGGAAGCAGGAGTCTGTTACACAGACACGGCACCTTGTTCTACAAGGCGATGAGTGATCACATCACGTGACCTGGTTATCATTACATTTCTGCAGAAGATCACGGTTTGCAAGGGGATCCATCTGCCCAGTGCAGCTCACTGCAGGCACCCAAGGAAAGAAAGGAAAAAGAATTATTTTTACTATATTGCCAAATGAATGATTTATATGGAATAAGAAAATCCACAACTTCAGGAATGACTTTCATTTTAAGTATTTGTGTAATACCGGTGTGCGTGTGCTCAGCACATGCAAAGCCCTGGCGCTGAGCCCTAGCACTGCCAAAAGAAGAAAAAGTAGGGCTGGGAAGGTAGCTCAGTGGTAGAGTGCTCGCCTTGCATGCATGAGGCCCTGGGTTCGATTCCTCAGCACCACATAAACAGAAAAAGCCAGAAGTGGCACTGTTGCTCAAGTGGTAGAACGCTAGCCTTGAGCTGAAGAGCTGAGGGACAGCGCCCAGGCCCAGAGTTCAGGTCCCATGACTGGCAAAAGAAAAAAAAAAAGAAGAAAAAGTAGCAAAAGTAATTAATGCCAATTCAAGTTCACATTTCACTTTTCCCATGGGATCATTTCTTCCTCTTCTTACTCGTACAAGGTTACCGTACCTGGACTGTTAGAGAGGTAAACTTATTTTGTGCAATGAATCTGTTTATTCTTCTCATGTTTTAAGCATGTAAGTTATTTTAAAATATTGCTGCTATGAAGACACACATGTATTTTTTGTGGATTATCTTCTAAGAATGGTTTCTCCAGAGAGAGATTACTGAGGCAGGACCCAGATCCAGCTGGATGGGGAAGGCACAGCCACACTGACCCCGGCACAATGCAGCTACAAAACCTGCCAGATGTGTGCAGCACCACTGGGGCACGCTAGGAATAAAGGTCACTGAACTCCAAGGACACACCAGCTAATCTGTGACCCCCACAGATGCCCCCACAGACACACTAGCTCTCCTATGACCCCCCACGGACACCCTATGGACACACCAGCTGACCTGTGACCCCTCCCACAGACATCCCACGGACACGCCAGTTGACCGGTGACCAAGCTACAAAACCTACTCAATGGACAAAGAATTACCTCTCAGGCCTTCGTGTTGCTGGAATACAACACCCAGGTAGGGAGAGGTAGCATAAATGCCAATGAAGGGTAGGAACAGAAGTCAGGGCCCAGGCACAGATGGGTTCAATGTCCAATGAGGGCCCCGTCTCTTCTTCCGATGGCTCCTGTTGCAGAAGAAGGAAGGACAAAAGGATTCATCTCCACCCCGAGGACAGAATCTTCATCACCTAATAACTTCCTAGAGGCCTCAGCTCTTAGAAATATCTCACTAGAGATTCCTTTCAGCACGTGATGCTCAGGGACACTGAGACCATAGCAGTGTTGACACAACGATACCTTTACATCCCAGGAAGGTGAGCCTGACACGAATCACACAGCTATGCAAAACAACACAATCCTGGATTGGACCTCAGTACTGTCAAACACATATACACAGGCATGCATACACAGAAATATATATGCATACATGCATACATAGAAACACATAGGCATACACATATACATAGAAATACATATGCATATGTGCATAGAAAAGAAAAAAATGGGCTGGAAAAGTGGCTCCGTGGTAGAGCGCTTGTCTTGCATGCATGAGGCCCTGGGTTCAATTCCTAAGCACACATAAGCAGAAAAAAATCCGGAAGTGGTGCTGTGGCTCAAGTGGTAGAGCACTAGCCTTGAGCTGAAGAGCTGAGGGACAGCGCCCAGGCCCAGAATTCAGGCCCCATGACCGGACCCAAAAAAGAAAAAAAAAGAAAAAGAAAGAAAAAAAATTGACCAACTGGAGTTTGCAAAAACTAAAACTTCTGACCTTTGAAAGGAAAAACTGTCAAAAGAGTGAAAATGTAAATTACATACTAAGAAAATATGTTTCATTCACATATCAAAAAGGATTCAGAATAAAGAAAATTTACACCTCCAAAGAAAAATATAAACACCAAGCTAATTCAGAGAGGAAGGGCCTCTGGTGGATGCCTGTTAGTAGAAGTGACAAGCAGCCCCTTGAGAACAGAGCCAGCAACCTGAGCGATCAGAGAGCTGAAGAGCAGTGTGAGGGTTGTGGGGAATATGGCTTCCAGGACAGGAAGGCAGGGGTGAGCTCCCCACTCCGAGTTTTTTATAATAAAGATATCACCTGACTCCCATCTCTTTCCTGACGTGGGGGAGGGGGGAACGAGGGGAGGGGGGAGTTGTGCCACTAGGTGGGCCTGTGCTGTATCCTGAGGGCAAGTGGGGGGGGGGCTGGGCGGGGCCTGTGCTGTACCTGAAGTAGTAGGAGGGCAGGTGGTAGGAGTGGAGTGGGGAAGGGATGGGCAGGGCCTGTGCTGTACCCCATGTGGTGGTGTTTTCCTCACTCAACAGTTGCATTGAAATCCATAGATTTGTACACCAAAGAATGGCTTTACTCCATGATAATTCTTGAGCTGAAAACAAATTAAAGCCTGTCCATTTATTTCTAAGGCTTCCATAACAAAGTACCAAGAGCTGGGTGCTTCATACCAGAGGGATTGATCCTGCCAACTTTGGAGAAAACAAACTTAGAATCAAGGCGTTGGCAGTATGGGATCCTGCTGAAGGGGTCCCTCGGCCGTGGTCCTCTAGATGCATGCCTCCCTTCCCTGCCTCCCTTCCATCACGTGGCCTTCCTCTCCCAGGTGCCTCAGGTCCCACTTTCCATCTCTTGGAAGAACACTCTCATTAATTTAGGGCCTACAATAATCCAGCAGAATCTCATCTGGTGCCTTCCCTTAATTATATCCACACAGGTCTTATCTTCAGGTCCTGAGTTTCCAGTCCCAAGCCCTATTTCTAAGGTCACATTCTGAGTTTACAGATAGATCTGGAAGGGCCAACTATAGGCCATAAAAGAAAAAAGAGATGAATATTTTTCATGTAGTATAGACTGTTGATGGCCTGTTTTAAGCTAATTGCAATGGGTATCTTTCTGATTGGCAAGCATGTGACCCTCTTCTTAATTTTAAGACCAAGTATGGTCACTAAAAACCACTCACCAATCAGCAGGGTGTCACTCCGAGCTAGCACATTTTTTTTTTTTTTTTGTCGGTCGTGGGGCTTGAACTCTGGGCCTGGGCGCTGTCCCTCAGCTCTTCAGCTCAAGGCGAGCGCTCTACCACTTGAGCTACAGCGCCACTTCCGGTTTTCTGGTGGTTTATTGGAGATAGGAGTCTCACGGTTTCTCCTGCCCGGGCTGGATTTGAACCGCGATCCTCAGATCTCAGCCTCCTGAGTAGCTAGGATTACAGGCGTGAGCCACCAGCGCCCGGCGTTAGCACATTTTTGATATCTGACAAAGATGGTGCAGCTCAAAGATGGTGTGCACCGAAGCCATGAGGGCACAGCCACAGATCCCACAGCTGTCCCGTCCATTCTCCATCCAGGCACAACAGGGCGGCTGCAGGGTGGGGAAAGCTCTGTTTCCCTCATTAATTCTTAACTATTCTTTCTTTTAGAATGAATTCTGGAACAAATATGTAGGTGAGATACTTTCTATTTTTATCTTAAGTGAAGGGGGTTTATTGGACATTTAAATTAGGATAAATTTGATTCTTAAACACTCCTTGAATTTCCTTCCTGCTCCTATTTACATCTTGCTCATTTCACGTGTGTCCCTTCTGGGCATGTCCATCATTGTTAAATAGTTTTCTAGTCATTTTATCTTTTTTTTTTTTTGTCAGTCGTGGGGCTTGAACTCTGGGCCTGGGCGGTTTCTCTGTGCTCTTCAGCTCAAGGCGAGCACTTTACCACTTGAGCACCACTTCCAGTTTTCTAGTGGTTTATTGGAGATAAGAGTCTCAAGAAGTTTCCTGCCTAAGCTGGCTTTGAACCCTGATAATCAGATCTCAGCCTCCTGAGTAGCTAGGATTACAGGCATGAGCCACCAGCACTCGGCTCATTTTATCTTAATTCTAGTTTTGTTACTTTCTCAAAGATTGTTTTTCATTTTAAAGATAGGGTCTTGCTGTGTTGTTCAGAATCTCCCCCATCCCATGCTCTGATGGTCCACTGGCCTTGGACACCAGAGGGGAGCACCAGGTCAGCTAAGACAGAAATCTAAGTCAGATCCTTCCTGTCCGAGAATGCCAGGCACTGTGGCCATTTTGATATAACTGTATGACACAGAAGCAAAACCTGAGTCTGAAACTTGGGCAGGCGAGGTCATGCCCCAGTGTCCTGTGCAAGGGACAGCACTGAGACTTATTGATGTGCGCCTTGGTGCTCTGAGCAATGTGATCCACATAGTCCGGAAGATGTGGAGCCCGAGTAAGGCCTGAGTGACATCTTTGGACTCTCAGTACACCCCGAGTCCTTGACAACAGGAGCCCTAACACCTCCACCAACCCCTGGCCCAGAAACGAGTGTCACACTCCACCCGTCCCCTCTACCCGGAGGCCCCTGTGGCCCCTCAGGCCCCCCTCCGATGCCATGCACACTAAAGCATCTCAGGATCCTGGCAGTCCAGGGTGTCACATGCAGCTTCCGTGGGCCGGGAGAGCTGAGTCCAGGCAGGATCTGCTCCCACAGGATGGGAAGCAGCTCAGCTGCAGAGGAGGCAGAGAGGCAGAGGCCAAGGCAGCACCTCCCTCCTGGGAAGAGGGGGGTACTGCCTGCTGACTCGGTTTCCAACCCTTGTTGCAGATGGCGACCAGTGTGAGAGCAGTCCTTGCCAGAACCGGGGCTCCTGTCGAGACGGTGTGGGGGAATACACGTGTACCTGCGAGGAAGGCTACGAGGGCAAAAACTGCGAGTTCTGTGAGTCCTTCTGCGGGTAGACACAGCCATGGGGGGACACAGCCAAGGGGACACAGGACACAGCCACAGGGGACACAGCCATGGGGGATACAGCCAAGGGGACACAGGACACAGCCACAGGGGACACAGCCATGGGGGATACAGCCATAGGGGACACAGCTATGGGGGACAGAGCCACAGGGAACACAGCCACAGGGGGCAGAGCTACAGATGGACACAGTCACAGGAGACAGCCACAGGGACACGGCCACGGGGGACACAGCCATGGGGGGAAGGGACAAGAAAGCAGCCCTGAAATCCCTTGTGAGACAACTGTAGTGTTTCTTTTTTTTTCTTTTTTCTTTTTTTTTTTTTTTTTGGTCGGTTGTGGGGCTTGAACTCTGGGCCTGGGCGCTATCCTTCAGCTCTTCAGCTCAAGGCGAGTGCTCTACTGCTTGAGCCACAGTGCCACTTCTGGTTTTCTAGTGGTTTATTGAAGACAAGAGTCTCACGGACTTTCATTGCCCGCGCTGGCTTTGAACCACGATCCTCAGATCTCAGCCTCCTGAGTAGCTAGGATTACAGGCGTGAGCCACCGGTGCCTGGCTGTGTTTCTAACAGATCTTCTGCCCACACACCAGCCCTGCATCTCCAGCCTAGGTGGGTGTGACCTGAGCACAGAGGGCTCGGCTTCTCTGTGGCTCAGATCCCAGCATCCTGGTGATGTGGCATGTATGTGCATGTGCACGTGCACATGTGTGCATGTGAACCCTGTTTCCCACAGCTGCTGCATGCTCCTCATAGTTGGTCCTAAGGCTCTAAATCAGCCTCTCTTGTTTATATTTGTCCATGCAAGCCTTACTGAGGAATATTCAAAACAATGCAGTTAAAGCTTTCTGATATAGTTCATTGTACCTTGGGAAATCAGCGTTGTCTCTAATCTGGTGGTGTACTGGCCTCGCTGGGGTGTGTGCTCAGGCCCCATGCTTTGGTGTGTGCACTCCGCTCCTCAAACCTCAGCCCTTTGTGCTTCAGCTACTTTTCTGGTCTTGCTTTTTTCCTGGGGTGTCCCTGGGACAGCAGTTGCCCGACCTCTGCTTCCCGTGTGGCTGGATTGTAATGTGTGCCATCGGGCTTCACTTGGTTTTTGAAAGAGTCTCACTAACTTCCTTCCCTGGATGACCTAGAAGTTCTGCCTCCCCAGTAGTTGTGATTACAGGTGTAAACAACCAGACCTGGCCCTGATGATGAATGCTTTTTAAATAATAAAATAGGTTACTGGAGCCCACTGCCTTGGCAGTTCTAACATGGAAGGCTAACCTAAGTCAGTTGTCGATGCAGGAGAGGAATTTTGTTACAAAGATGTGCACACACACACACACACACACACACACACACACACACACACACACACTACTCCCAGGCCAGTCGTCCCTAAAATGAAGGCTTTGCAGTCCTTTCTGCTGCCTCCTAACCTTCCTCCCTCCTAAGACCTCGTTAATTGGGTGATAGATAGCAACACCTGCTAATGCAGACGCACATAGAGCAGAACCTGGGGTAGAGATGGGTGCTGGTTAAAACTCCATAAGTGCTGATCTTTGCACTGTAGTTAGTTCCCACGCAGACGAGAGCAGAGCCCTGCTCAGCATGGCCGTAGATAGGTGTGATCACAAGGGGAGTGGGAGGGGGCCGGGCCTGCGCTGGAGACCCTGGGGTCCTGCACTCATTGCTGCTACCACACACCCAGCTGGAGACACAGGCTAGCCCGTGGGTGGTCACCAGGGGGGCAGCACTCATGTGGGCTTGGCACCCAGGCCTCGTGTGGCCTGCGGTGGTCTCCCTAAGTGTGGACACCGTGACTGCCGGGCTGGGCCTCCTCCGGTCTCACGGCCAGGCCGGGCCTCCTCCAGTCTCATGACGGGGCTGCTCTTGCACCTGCGTGCGCATGTCTGCCGGGGCTGGCTCCTGTGCAGACAGTGGGTGGCCATGGCGGCGCCCGCCCACTGTGGCTTGTGCCCTGCCTTGCAGTCACGAGGAAGCTCTGCAGCCTGGACAATGGGGACTGCGAACAGTTCTGCCAAGAGTCCCAGAACTCGGTGGTGTGCTCCTGTGCCCAGGGGTACGTCCTGGGGGACAACGGCAAGGCCTGCATCTCCACAGGTGGGGGTGGGGCAAAGGTGGGGCTGGGGCAGGGGTGGGGGTGGGGCACAGAGGGGTGGGGCATAGAGGATGGAGTTGGGGGCACAGAGATGGGGCAGGGCACAGTGGCACCCTCATCTGCCTCTCGATGTGCTTGGCTGGTTCCTGACCCCCACCCAGAATGTGCCCAGGGGAGTTAAAATGCAGTCTCAGGCCCACATCTCAGAGAGCCTGGACCTCTGAGCACACTGGCAGGCTCCAGTTGGGGCCCTCAGCTGAGCACAGTCTGTCCTGTGGCCTGAGGGGTGCACCACTCTCCCTCTCATATTCTTCTCCTTGGCGACAATTTATTTGCAAATCCTAATAGTGCGTACTTGTAACCCCAGCCTTTTGGATACTGAAGCAGGAGGATCGTGTGTTCAAGGCCAGCCTGGGCTACATAGTAAGATCTGGCCTCATAAAACAAGCAAGACACATTTGTTCTAGAAGATAAGTGATCAGAAAACAATGGCTCTGTTAACACCCTTCAAGGACCACTTCAATTATGCAACACTGCAAAAAGACAATGGAGGTTTTAATGTCCACTTGCAATGAAATGTAAAAAACTCACTCAGAAATATTTTAGCCAGGGGCTGGGAAGGTGGCTCAGTGGTAGAGCGCTTGCCTTGCATGCCTGAGGCCCTGGGTTCAATTCCTCAGCCCCACATAAAGAAAAAAGCCGGAAGTGGCACTGTGGCTCAAGTGGTAGAGCGTTGGCCTTGAGCTGAAGAGCTGAGGGACAGCACCCAGGCCTAGAGTTCAGGCCCCACGACCGGACCCAAAAAAAAAAAAAGAAATATTTTAGCCAAAGTCATTTCTTAATATGTATGAAAATTATTTTAATTCTAGGAATACTCAACACTCAATTTAAAATAAACTCTAGTGCTTGTAAACAAAATAAGGAGCGTGCAGGGTACCTGAGTGGCAGAGCGCTTGGCTGGCCTTCCTCAGGCCCTGGAGAGAAGGAAGAGAAAGAAAGGAAAGGAAGAAAAAAAGAAAAAGGAGAGCCGGGCACTGGTGGCTCACGCCTGTAATCCTAGCTTCTCAGGAGGCTGAGATCTGAGGATCGCGGTTCAAAGCCAGCCCGGGCAGGAGAAACCGTGAGACTCCTATCTCCAATAAACCACCAGAAAACCGGAAGTGGTGCTGTAGCTCAAGTGGTAGAGCACTCGCCTTGAGCTGAAGAGCTGAGGGACAGCGCCCAGGCCCAGAGTTCAAGCCCCATGACCGACCAAAAAAAGAAAAGAAAAGAAAAGAAAAAGGAGAAAAGAGGAAGGAAGAAAGGAGGAAGGGAAGGAAGGAGGAAAACAGTCAGGTAAATAGCTTTCCAGTGCAGAAAGCTCTGTTAAGTCATGGACAGTTTAATTCAGGGTTTGGAAGCCCAGGGATACAAATATCAGCCACACTAGCAAATTGCCAGCCGCAAGGCCGCAGTCTCGGCAGCCAACTCCCAGGGCACTGAGTGTCCACAGCGTGGCCAGCAGTGCTCAGACCCGTGTGGGTGCAGACATCATGGCTGCTAGCAGACAGGAGTGGAGGAGAAGCCCCTGTGCTTGGCCCAGCACTGTTGCCCTTTACTCTCAGGCCCTGCATGTCCTGCTGTCCCCCTCCTACACCCCTCCCCCCGCTGGCCTTGGCTCTCCCTCATCGCTCTCACAGACGCGCCAGTCTCCAGGCCCCACTCAGCCCATTCAGGCTGGTGCCACGTGCTGTGTCTGGCTTTGCTGTCCCCTCAGAGCTATACCCCTGTGGGAAAATTACTCTGGGACACCGTGGCAAGAGGTCAGTGCTCCAGGCCACCAACAACAGTGAGGACATCTTCAATGTCCTGAACTGGACAGCGCTGTACGACTCGCTCCCCACGGAGGACCCAGCTAACCTGCTTGACCTCAACAACACCAGCCCGGAGAAGGACAGGAGGAACCTGGGCCGGATCGTGGGTGGCCGGGACTGTGAGGCCGGCGAGTGCCCCTGGCAGGTAATGGTCCTGACCCTCATCCGTCTGTGTGGGTCTGCTGGGGGAGCATGGGGGCTGAGTCTTGGGTCTCTTGGCCTGTAACCTGAGGGAAAGTGCTAGGAGCTCTTGGGGTAGGGACGAGCTCTGGGGCAGCAGGCATGGAGACTCCTCAAATAAGCTCTTGTTCTGTGTGGCCTGGGTGGCTCTGTGGCCCATGCCACCTGCACAGTTTGTAGACATAGTTGCTCGTGCAGGCTCTCCTCATCAATGAAGAGAACGAGGGGTTCTGCGGCGGCACCATCCTGAATCAGTTCCACATCCTGACAGCCGCCCACTGCCTCCACCAGGCCAAGAGGTTCAAGGTGAGGGTAGGTGAGTGTCGCCCGAGCCCAGGGCCCACTGATCCTGATGCAGCCTCCACCATCAGAACAGGTGGGGTTGGGGGCTGCCTGTCTATGCAGCCGGGGCTAGATGAGGAGACCCCATGCTCCAGAACCCCACGCCCTAGGAGACTCTATATCCTAGAAGACCCCACTCCCAGGAGACCCCCATGCTAGAGGGGTCCAGTGTCCCATGTGCTCAGGGACCATCTGAGGTTGAGTTGGGAAGACCTGAAGGCCAAATGTAATAGGAAGGAGCCCTGGCTGGGAGATCGGGACCAAGTTAGTCCTCCCTCATTTTCTGCTTCCCATTTTTTTCAAGTTTTCAAATGTGATTTCATGACTTTTTTTTTTTTTTTTTGTCGGTTGTGGGGCTTGAACTCTGGACTTGGATGCTGTCCCTGCGCTCCTCAGCTCAAGGCAAGCACTCTACCGCTTGAGCCACAGTGCACTTCCGGTTTTCTAGTGGTTTATTAGAGATAAGAGTCTCTCGGACTTTCCTGCCTAGGCTGGCTTTGAACCTCGATCCTCAGATCTCAGCCTCCTGAGTAGCTAGGATTACAGGCATGAGCCACCGGCACCAAGCATGACTTTTCTTTTCTTTTTTGAGTCAGGTCAGATTGGCCTCAAATTCTTAATCCTCCTATGTCTGACTCTCAAGTGCTGGGTCCCAGAGCTGCTACCGTGCCCAGCTATATTTAGTATTAGGGAGGAAAAAAAAAAACCCACTTCTTTCAAAGTAGCCAACGTAGCTGTGTGCTAATGGCTCACACCTGTCATCCTCAGAGACTGAGCTCTGAGGATCATGGTTCAAAGCCAGCCTGGGCAGGAAAATCCATGGGACTCTTTTTCTCTAGTTAACCACCAAAAAGCTAGAAGTGGAGTTGTGACTCAAGTGGGAGAGTGCCAGCCTTGAGCAAGAAAACACTCAGGGACAGCACCCAGGTCCCAGGACCAACACACACACACACACACACACACACACAAACACACACACATGTCCAACATCCACATGCTGGTACCAGGATGCTAACCTCTGCCCCCGTCTCTGGCCCCAGGGGACCGGAACACGGAGCAGGAGGAGGGGAATGAGGCGGTACATGAGGTGGAGGTGATCGTAAAGCACAACAAGTTTGTGAAGGAGACCTACGACTTCGACATCGCGGTCCTCAGGCTGAAGACGCCCATTGTGTTCCGCATGAACGTGGCCCCCGCCTGCCTGCCCCAGAAAGACTGGGCCGAGGCCACCCTGATGACGCAGAAGTCCGGCATCGTGAGCGGGTTCGGGCGTACGCACGAGAAAGGCCGCCAGTCCACCACGCTGAAGATGCTGGAGGTGCCCTATGTGGACCGCAACACCTGCAAGCTGTCCAGCAGCTTCTCCATCACCCCGAACATGTTCTGCGCTGGTTACGATGCCAAGCTGGAGGACGCCTGCCAGGGGGACAGCGGGGGCCCGCATGTCACCCGGTTTAAGGACACCTACTTCGTGACGGGCATCGTCAGCTGGGGGGAGGGGTGCGCCAGGAAAGGGAAGTATGGGGTATACACCAAGGTCACTGCCTTCCTCAAGTGGATCGACAGGTCCATGAGGGCCAGGGAGCTGCCCATGCCCCAGACCCCATCACCCATACCCCAGACCCCATCACCCATGCCCCAGACCCCATCACCCATGCCGTCGCCTCAGTAAACAGCTGCCCTCACCATGGCTGGAGTCCTTGAGTGTTGCTGTAGGGTGGCATGGAGCCGCAGCTCCCATCCCCAGGCTGCTCCTCCTCGAGACTCTTCCTTGGAAGTGCAGTCCCTACTCCCCCTCCCCGCAGACCCCAGTTTCTGTGGGAGGGAGGCTTGGGCTCACACTAGAGCAGAGCCCAACTGCCTGTCACAGTTTTGTTCCTGTGTGGCCTGAGCTCTGACCTCCCTCCCCACCCTCGCTCAGCCACAGAGCTCAGCCACCCAGAGTCAGCGTCTGGAGCTCTAGGTGCACACACCTAGGGTTCAACACCTGCTGTGGCCGGGGGCCCCAGACCCCACGAATGCTGGTCGGGTGGCATGTGGGTGCTGGTTGCTGTGACACAGGCATTGTGGTAGGGGTGTTCCTCTGAGTTGACTCTGGGACAGCCAGGTCCCTACCAAGAAGGCCTGCACTCCTAATGGGCGTCATGGAAACAGGAGGCCACTGTCCCCACGCCACCCCCCGGATTTACCCTGAGAAGGACTGCGTGGTGTGTGCACAGATCAAGTGCCTGCTCACAGAGCAGGACGGTGACCCCTCACATGTGGATTAGGGATGGGGTAGAGGGAGCTCCAGGTCTCTGGGATGAGGCTGTCCCAGAAGTTTCTGGAATTCCTCCAGTGACTTGCACCTCCAAGTAGGGCCCATGGTACCACCTCTCCTTTCCCTGCCCTGCTGCAACTCAACACTGCATCCATGTCCCAAGTCACACGGTTAGGGAAACCAAGCAGATTTTCAGTTAACAGAACTGGCCATCCAGATGGAGCTGCCCTGTGTTTCCCAAAAGTCCCAGTACAGTTTGCATTTTGCGCAACTTTGATAAAGCAAAGGTTAAAAGTTCTAGAACAAAACTTCCCCCAACGTTGGGAGCAGACAGAACCTTTTGTAAACAGGAGGTTTTGTAAGGTTAGGAAAAGTCAATGTGCACAAGCCCTGTTTCCTGGAACCTGTCGGGGGTCTCCCCTTGCCTGCCCTGCACAGACCCGGCCAAGCCCCGGCCTTTTGCAAGCCTGCTGTCTGCTGCCTGCTTGCTCCTAGCCCAAGTCACCCTGCTCCCAGGAGGGAAGGCTCAGCTTCCCGGCATCTGCAGAACTTTCTCTAGGCTGCAGAGTGACTCTCTGGTCCCATCCAGGCCCCAAGGTGAGCCCTGGATTCCTATTCCCAGAGATGACAGCTTGTGTGGGCCCTAAGGGAACTCTGAGAGGCTCGCAGATCAGCAGCAGCTGGGCATGCGCTGCAGGACCTTCACCCTGTGTGTCACAGGCATGCCACAGAAACGGAGGGCCATGGGGAGCCCGCATTGTGGATGGGTATGGACAGGTCTCTGCGGAGGCCTATCCAGAAAAGAGCCCACCCAGGATGTCCTGGAGGGAAGGTGGGAGGCAGGGGGCATCAACAGCAGACATTTAACCTCTCATCTGAGCAGCACATGCTTCAGCAGCAGCATATTGCTGACTAAAGCCACCAGCAACATGCCTAGGGCCTGGTCTATGAACTCGCTCCTCCAGTGACTCTGGGGAGGCTTATCTTTGTTCAGAACAACAATCCATTGGAAAGTGAGACCTTGCGGACAGAGTGCAGCAGAAGCAAAGATGGAGAAGAGAGGGGTGTGACATTTCCCCATGAGAGTGATGAGCAGACTTGCATACCACAGTCATCATGCCACAACCAGGACACTGCAACCACAACACCACAGCCAACAACAATATCGGTTGTGATATTGCAGTCATGACACCATAACCGACATACCACAGCTATGGAACTACAGCCATAATACCACAGCCAACCACAATATCAGTCATGATATTGGAATTTTTATGATACCACAACCACAGCACCACCACCATGACATCACAACCGACATGACACCACAACCAACATGATACCACAGCCATGAAACTACAGCCACAATACCACAGCCAACCACAATATCAGTCATCATATTGAAGTCGTGATACCATAACCACAGCACCACCACCATGACGCCATAACCAACATGACACCACAACTGACATGATACCACAGCCAGTGGCATCATAGGGCCGAGCCCTATGCTGCTCAGAGCCAGAAGGGAGATGACCCCTCAGTTCTTGGTCCTGGGGTGCTGAGACATTGCCTCACTCCAGGGGACAGGCAGTTTAGAAGCATGGTGACGGGTATGGAGCCCAAGACTGTGGAGAAGGACACAAATGAACAGGAGAGCTTTGCCGGAAGACAGTGGCTTTCTCCAGTTCCTTCGTGGATATGGCCATCTTTGCAGGACTTGGGATGAGTTTCTGTTCTGGAGGGTCCTGCCCCCTAAAGCCGCCAGAGTGTCACTGGTTGGCAGGTGTCATCATGACCCTCTCTGCTGACCCAGCCAAGGAAGCAGGGAATGGCCAGGACAGGCAGTGCTGAGTCCTCCTCACCTCTGAGTGCCATTCTAGGGCTCAGAGTCACTCTGTTCTCACAAAGGTGGTCCCTGTTCTTGGGGTGTTCCATCTGTAGGAAGGCCTGGCTGTGTACAGTTCCTGGATGCTCAGAATGTACCTCAACAGGACCAGGGGAGCAGTGCGAGGGGCGTGGTCTCACCAGGAGTGGTGTGGTCAGTCCAGGAGGGGTGTGGTCTTATCAAGAGGGGTGTGGTCTCACCAGGAGGGGTGTGGTCTCATCAGGAGAGGCATTGTCTCACCAGGAGGGATGTGGTCTCATCAGGAGGGGCATGGTCTCATCAAGAGGGGTGTGGTCTCACCAGGAAGGGTGTGGTCTCATCAGGTTGGGTATGGTCTCAGGAGGGGTGTGGTCTCAGGATAGGTATGGTCTCATCAGGAGAGGCGTGGTCTCTCTAGGATGGGTGTGGTCTCACTGGAAGGGGTGTGGTCTCATCAGGAGAGGTGTGGTCTGAGCAAGGGGAGTAGTCTTAGCTACATCTGACTGGACTTTGTGGCTGTCCCTGAAAATATGAGAATCCCTGGGCTCCGTTGACCCCAGGTCAGCACAGGCTGGGACACAAAGCACACAACCAAGCCTCATGTGGGCAGCAGTAGCAACTCCCACAGGAACCGGAGGATTTCATAGATAGCTAGTGGCAGATATGAATGTGCTCAAGGTCACTTTTAGGTTCTGTCAGACCTCGCCAGGGGCCCACACAGAGGAAGAGGCTGGCAGAGGGTGGCAGTGCCCCAGTGTGAGGGAGGGTGCCAGCCCTGGGATGTGTCACCAGACCAGGCCCATCCTCCTTTCCTTATTTCCTGCCTGGTCCTGGGTGGCTGAACCCCAGGGTGGAAGGGCCACCACCAGTCCCCAGGGAGGCCCTAGGAGAGGTGCCTATCCTCAGCAGATCAAGGACAAAAGTGTGGATGTACCTGGACCAGCCTGTGCCTGTCTCAGCCAGGAAGGAGGGAAGAAACATCCTCTAGGCATGTAGACATCTCCAGGCCTCCAAACAGGGAGAGTGCCTCAGGGGTCCATGTAAATCACAGACTCCAAGAGGACCTCGCCCCACGGGCTATGAGCACACAGCTGCCTGGAAGACACAGAAAGGCCAGGGCACATTGTGTAGGGCTGATGACAGAGGGGACCAAGCTGGGACACAGTGAGGTCCCAAGACGCAGACAACCAGGCCACTGGGGGAACAAACCTTGGGCTCTGCGGCCCCCATCTAGCTCTGCCAGTGCAGGGATTGGAACAGCCCAGGAGGGAAGGCCACAGAGAGGACAGCCCAGCATTGGAAGGACGAGGCGCAGCATGGCTCCAGGGTATTCAGAACTCAGGAGTCAAAGCCCCTAGCATGTGGCTTGTCTTTTCCCACAAAGGGCTGGGGGATGAGGCTCATGTTGTACTAAGGGATGGGAGGAGGGTGGTGGGCGCCACTTTTGATGTTCTGATGAGAGTTGTTCTGTGGGATTTGTTGACCAGAGGGCCTCTTGGAGGTGGCGGGTGAGAAACCTGCCACGGGAAACCACCGTAGAAGTCGTTTTATCACTGCTATAATCTGAATGTCCATGTCCCACTGTTTTTCATATTCTGAAATGTTGACTACACCTCATACCGAGGCCTGGAGCCTCTACCTCTCTTCCTGGGGGGGACACCGCCGGGCAGCACTGTCCATGAACCGCAGCCCCACACCAAACCCTGACCCTGTTGGTGCCTCTCCTTTGATTTCCGGCCCCTACCACTGTGAGCCGGGCGCCTCTGCTGCCTGGAAGGCACCCAGTCTGCAGATGTTGTCCTGGGGCTGCCGGCACACAGCGGAGCCTGTGAATGACTCTCAGTCAGATGCACCTGGCCCTAGCCTAGTTGCCTATTTTTTAAGCAGGTCTTAAAATTATTTAGTGATTTTTAAAAACTAGTACCTCACACTTGCCTGACTTGTTTACTCAGCTGATGCTCTATCACTTGAGCCTGGTCTCCCACACAGCTTTTTGCTGGTTGTTTTGGAGATAGCTGGCTTTGGGCTAGCTGGGCTAGCTCTGAACCAGATCTGAGCCTCCCAAACAGCTAGGATTACAAGCAGTCTAGCAAAATGTTCTGAAAAGTGTAAATTTCTGCATGGAATTGTCTTGAAGAGCACATTTTTCAAGCCTTTTCATAACAGGTGGCACAAAGATTGTTCATTTTTTTTCACTAATAAAAAAATTGTATTTACTTAGAAGCATTCAGAATGTCCACAAAACAGCTGCAACTTTTTTTTTTGCAATTACAGAGTGGTATTCAGTGAACAGAACAATTCTTTCATATAAGCTGTGTCAGACAACTGAAGATTAAAAACTACCATCCCCATATATAACTAATTTGTGCTGTGCACCAACAAGAACCTGCTTTAAATTTCCATGCCAATTTACATCCCTCATACTGTATCAGGCAAGGTTAGTGGCTATTGAAAATACCACCAGGACAGGGCTATCTAAAGATACATTCGGTAGTGTGTTAACTATACAAAAAAAAGAGACACTGTGCAGTTTAGAAAGAAATCTTACACAGCCTTACATTTCAATTTTTTTCTTTAAAAGGAGTGAATTGTGCACAGGGGGGTTAAATGCTTTATAGACAGGAAAAAAACTGTGCTAGAACCAACTTATTCATCATCATCCTCTTCATCTTCATTCTCATCCTCTTCATCTTCCTCTTTTTCGTCCTACTCATCTTCCTCCTCTTTCTTCTTCTTCTTGCTCTTTTCAGCCTTCACAACTCCTTTTCTTTGCTGCCTCAGGCTTTCCTTTAGCTCGGTAGGCAGCAATATCCTTTTCATACTTTTCCTTCCACTTCGCGGCTTCTTTTCATGAGGCTGCTTGTCATCTGCAGCAGTGTGGTTTCACGTCTCTCCCAGTTTTTTTGCAACATCACCAATAGACAGGACAGGATGTTCCCCTTTGATTTTAGGGCGATATTCAGAACAGAACAAGAAGGCCGAAGGAGGCCTTTTGGGTGCATTGGGATCCTTGAACTTCTTTTTTGTTTCCCCTTTAGGAGGGATGTAGGTTTTCAGTTCTTTTTCATAACGGGCCTTGTCTGTCTTGGCCATATCTTCAAATTTCCCTTTCTCTTTAGCAGACATAGTCTTCCACCTCTCTGAACACTTCTTAGAAAAGTCTGAGAAGGAGCTGGGAAGGTGGCTCAGTGGTAGAGATCTTGCCTTGCATGCCTGAGGCCCTGGGTTTGATTCCTCAGCACCACATAAGCAAAAAGAAAAAAGCTGGAAGTGGCGCTGTGGCTCAAGTGGTACAGCGCTAGCCTTGAGCTGAAGAGCTGAAGGTCAGCGCCCAGGCCCAGAGTTCAGGCCCCACGACCGGACCCCCCCCCCAAAAAAAAAAAAAAAAGAAAGAAAGAAAAGTTTGAGAAGTTGACAGAAGCCTTTTTTTTTTTTTTTTTTTGTCGGTCGTGGAGCTTGAACTCTGGGCCTGGGCATTGTCTCTGTGCTCTTCAGCTCAAGGCGAGCGCTCTACCTCTTGAGCCAAAGTGCCACTTCCAGTTTTCTAGTGGTTTATTGGAGATCAGAGTCTCACGGACTTTTCTGCCTGGGCTGGCTTTGAACCATGATCCTCAGCTCTCAGCCTCCTGAGTAGCTAGGATGACAGGTGTGAGTCACTGGTGCCCAGCCCAGGTGCTTCTTCTTGTGCTCCTCCTGGCAAGTTTGCACAAAGAATGCATATGATGACATTTTGCCTCTTGGCTTCTTAGGATCTCCTTTGCCCATGTTTAGTTTTTCCTCCGCGAGGCACAGAGTCGCTCAGTGCCTGTCCGGCTCTCGCTTGCCCCTGCGTTGTCTCTATGGAGCTCAATGTACTGCAATGGCCATGAGAGTGGGAGCCAGCACAAAGATTGTTCTTAATCCTATACAATTAAGTTCCAGGTGTTAGATGATTTTGGCTTACCCACTGAAAATTAACTGTTTTTGTTTTTGTTTTCCTTCCTTCCCCTTGGCAGCACTGGGGTTTGAACTCAGGGCCTCATGCTCACTCACCAAGCAGGCACTCTATACGAACCACTCCTCCAGCCATGGATTTTCCCTTCACCATAGTTTGTAGGTGTTCACCGGCTTCCCTGTCACTCGGAGGCTGCTGGCCTTGCTGTCTTTTTACCTAAATGAGATCTTCTGCTTCGGTGAGTATTCAGTTTTGCCTTTCTGGGCATCACTGGCACACGCTCCCCACTCAGGCTGCTGGCGGGCAAAGGCTGGGGGTCGCTCTGCACAGCCCTTGGGGTATTCTGGAGCCTGCTGGCCAGGCCCCTCCCCAGGGCCCTGGACTTTGCTGTTTGCAGACCTTGTCCTGCCCGCCCTGCCAGACCCTGCGTTAGCATGGCCGGCCGCGTCCTGCTGCTCTGGGGGCTCCTGCTCCTCCTCGTCCTCCCCCAGGTGCGGCTGTCAGGTAGGCGACGCTCTCTGGTCTGTCCCTTGCCCTTTCCAGCACAGCCACGAAGCTTCCTCGGGAGGGTGACCCCAGGGGCCCCGGCAGAGTGGGGTGGCTCAGGTCAAACCAGCAAGGACTCAGGAACAATTTGCTCAAAGACGGCTGGGGACATGGACTCCCCGGCCTCCAGCAGGGGGCCTGTGGCCACAGTCTACCCAGACCCTGGCCTACAGCCTTTCTTGGAAACAGGGTCCTGGCAGAGGCCACTAGCAGGACAAGGTTGTCCTGCTGGAGGCCCGGTGCCGACAGAGACACAAGAAAGTCTGTGGAGGAAGAGGTGGGCCTTAGAACTCTGTGGCCTTAAGCCCAGGGATGTGGAGGCCCTGCAGTTGGTATGCATAATACCTGACCTACCCACGGGCTCCAGAACCATGCGTTCTCTCATCACCATGCCCTTGGAGCACACTCCATCCAAGCAGGAACTGAAGCAAACATCACCAATGACAGAATGAGGACCAATGAGGCCAGCAACAATTTACACAGACAATGAAGTCAGATGGGTAGGTAGGTAGATAGATAGACAGACAGACAGATAGATAGATAGATAGATGTATCCTTCATTGTGCCATAGGCACAACTTCTCCCAGGTTGGGCTACTTTTAGCCAAAAAAGTTAAGGGATGAGCCAGGCGCCAGTGGCTCATGCCTGTCATCCTAACTACTCAGGAGGCTGAGATCTGAGGATCGTGGTTCAAAACCAGCTCAGACAGGAAAATCTGTAGGCTCTAATCTCCAATTAACCACCAGAAAACCAGAATTGGTGCTGTGGCTCAAGTGGTAGAGCATTCTCCTTGAGCTGAAAAGCTTGAGGACAGCGCCCAGGCCCACAGTTCAAGCCCCACGACCAGCAAAAAAAGCTAAGGGATGGTGAAGAAGTGGAGGAAGGTGCTTCTCCTTCACATATAAAACCATGAAGCTGCATGTGCCAGAAATGGTGTATCACCCACCAGAGTGGTGCTTGGAGCTTCAGCCACCACACCAGGCAGCAGCATGGAGGGAGGGACAAAAAAACGGAACTGGGGGCTGCACCCAGTGTTTTCAAGAAGGCTCTAAAAGCTCTCAGGGGTGACCCCCAGCCCTGCCGTTTATGTCTCCTGGCCAGCGCTTGGGCCTCCACCCCTGCCCCCTGCCTTACAGAAGTCTGGAAAATGGTCTTTGCTTTGGGTAGCTGTGAACTCAGGGGTCTGTAGAAGGGCTGCCCGGGGTCAGCAGAGTGGACCTTGGTGCCACACTTCCGTCTCCACCCATGACACCAGCTCCCAGGCTCCCTGCCCTCTCTCTGTCATTTAGAATGTTCTCCATGTCTGCCCTGCATGTGATCCCAAGGAGGCCACAGTGCTGGGCCCCACTGGCCTGTGGCTGGGGAGGCCTAGCCTATGTCCAGGCCTGTGGCTGCCAGGGTCAGGATCTATTTATTGCACCTTCTCCTCTCTGACTGAAATGGTTCCAGTTTTCCACTTTCTGCCCTGGCTGTGATTCTTCCCTTTGGTGGGGAGGCGGCTCAGCATCTACACCTGTGGCACAGGTGGACTTTCACACGTCTTGCTCCTCCCAGGCCCGCACTACACTGACAGCCACAGCCTCTCCCAGCAGCAGATACGGGGAGAGGGGTGGTACTTGGATTTGAACTTGATTTACACTTGCCAGGCAGGTGTTCTACCACTTGAGCCATTCCCTCAACCCTTTTTGCTTCAGTTGTTTCTTGGGTAGGCTTTTTGCCGGGCCCTGGCCTGATCATGACCCTGTTTTGTACACCCCTAGAATGACAGGCCCACCCAACACACCCACAGGGCCCTGCTTCTCTACTGGTAAAATGTCCATCTGCAGAACAGTGTCCCCGTGGCTGGGGTCAGGCACATCGCCTGTGCTGTCTCAGTCCTGTGGAACCCAGGCAGCAGGGGTGGGGCACGCAGCTAGCTGATGCCCCATCCTCTCCTGCAGTGTTTCTCTCAGCACCCCCTGATGCCTCGCCCTCTCCTGCAGTGTTTCTCTCAGCCCCGAGAGCCAGTGCAGTTCTCCGGAGGTGGAGGCGTGCTGGCTCCTACCTCCTGGAAGAGCTCCTCCAGGGGGACCTGGAAAGGGAGTGCTACGAGGAGATCTGCGTCTACGAGGAGAGCAGGGAAGTGTTTGAGGACGATGTGCTCACAGTATGTACACCTGCTCAGGGCAGAGCACGCTCACCCCTTAGGGCTGGGCCCCTCCCCAGGCACAGCTGAGTTCGGCCCCCGGCCTGGCCTCCGCTCGCGACCACACTCACGACCACACTCACGACCACGCTCACGCCCCCCAGCCTGGCCACCACTCATCACCATACTCGCGACCACGCTCACCCCCCAGCCTGGCCTCGCTCACAACCACGCTCACGACCACCCTTAGTGGCCCTGGCTCAGGTGCCCTTCCAAGGAGCTGCATCCTGGTGCAGGTGCTGGGGCTGGTGGGTACCTGATCCTGCAGTGGAGGAAACACAGGGAAACTCAGCCCACCCCAGCAGCCAGGGAGGGTCCCCACTCCAGACGAGGCAGATGACCCTGCCCATCTCAGGACCCTGGGACTTGTGACTCCATTGTTCCAAATCACATACACATACACACATGCACACACGTACACACTCCATCCCTCCCTCTCTGTCCCCCACTCACCCTTCCCCGCCCCCTCAGTTCTCTCCCACACATGCCCCTCCCTGCCAATGTCCCGTGTCCTCCTGCGGTTGCAAAGAGAAAGGGTGGTGTGTGTTCTCCAGTGTGCTCTGTGCTGCCCTGTGCTTTGGAGGCAGGCCTGGGGAGAGAGCTGTCAGGAGGCGAGGCGGTGGGGCTGTGTTCCTGCATCCCCACAGTGGGGTTCCTGCGTCCCCCATGCCCCTCCATGAGGTTTCTGTGCCCCCCTCAGTGGGAGGTGCCAGGCGTATGTGGATAGATTGGTTTCGTGGAGTTGGCAAATGTAGGTTCCCTATAACTAAGGACCTGCTAACTAAAGAACTACACGTCCTCCTCTCTACCAGCATGTCCTTCTGGGTGAACAACCCATCTTTCCTTGATGTTCAAGCCCATCCACAAGGCGTGTGCCTGTGCTAGTGACTATTTTTATGTTTCTTGTTCACAGGAGGAATTCTGGAGGCAGTACAGGGGTGAGTGGCTCTCTCCCTTGGGTGTGCTTTTCTCTGTTACCTCCTGGGGTGGGTGAGGCTGGAAGAGCCCTGCTGGGCCCCTGGACCTGGCCTTCCAGGCCTTCAGCTCCCGGGAGCCAGCATTCGGCCCCACCCCAGGGATGTGTCAGAGAGCCCTGCGGACTGCCAACAGGCATCAGAGGAAGCCCCATGGTTCCTTCTTGCCGAGAGTGTGTCAGGCGTGGGAGGGGCAGCTAGTGCTCACGTGTGGGCTCCCAGAAGGCTCAGACTTGGGAGACCTTTGATCTGACCCAGATGCATGTAGCCTGAGGCCTGCTCAGCAGGCACAGAACTAGGGGACTTGGGGCCGGGGTAGGGCTGGGGGAAGGGGGAGCCAGGGACCTTCCTTAAAATGAGTTGGGAAGAGCTGCAGACACCCCACGCATGCAGGCAGGCAGAGCAGCACACCCAAAGGAGGGAGCGGGCTGAGCAGGCAGGTGAGGTGGTGAGGAAGGGAGGCAGCTGCGGACACCAGTGGGGGCAGGAGGCACTGGAGGCCAGCTCTGCATTGACAACAGAGGTGGCACTGCAGGCTCAGAGCTCCTGTCCCCATAGGCGGCTTTCCATGCAGCTCCCAGCCCTGCTTCAACAACGGGTCATGCCAGGACCACATCCGCGCCTACACCTGTACCTGCTCCCCTGGCTATGAGGGCAAGAACTGCGAGATGGGTGAGGCTGCCCCGCCCCAGCGGTGCCTGCTGCCTCCCAGGCACCAGGTGGCCCTGGGAGCCTACCTGATACACTAAGGGAAGCCCTCCCACTATACTCAGCATTTCCCTGGGCATTGGCCATGTCTGTGGCCAGCCCTCCTGCCCCAGAGAGACCTCACAAATTCTTTGTGGCATGCAGTCCCCCTCTCCCTGTCCCCAAATCTACCCATGCCCCATCCACAAGCTGGAGAGCACACAGCTGTGTGTCCTCGTGGGACCAGCTCATGGGAAAGCTAGCCTGCCCAGACCTAGACACACCACCACACTGATGGAAACACAACCAGGAGGGCAAGCGCAAGTGCCACGGTGTCTTCAAGAGGTGCCTAAGTGCATTCTGCTGGTGTGAGAGCCCGGCACCCGGACAAGGAGCCAGGCCCACGCACAAGGGGATAGCATTCCTGCTTCACCCTTTTCCTTTTCAGCTACAAACGAATGCCACCCCGAGAGGACGGACGCGTGCCAGCACTTCTGCCACCCAGGACAGGTGTCCTACATGTGCAGCTGTGCACGGGGCCACCGGCTGGGCCCAGACCACAAGGCCTGCCTCCCCATGAGTGAGTCCTCACGTGAGCCACCACACCCTCCTCCCCTCACAGCAATGGCTCAAGCTCTGTCCTCCCAGCCAGAGTGGCACTGCCCTGTGCCCCAACACCTGCACCGCAGGGGAGCCAAGGGGAGAGGGGCGGGCTTCATGCTGCACACACGCCGACGGCCTCTCATTCAGATGAGGCTGTCCTGCACATGGACGTGTGTGTGCCTGCAGACAAGCCGTGTGTGTCTGTGGACAAGCTGTGTGTGCCCATGGACAAGCCGTGTGTGCCCGTGGACAAGCCATGTGTGCCCGTGGACAAGCCGTGTGTGCCTGTGGACAACTTGTGTGTGCCTATGGACAAGCTGTGTGTGCCTGTGGGCAAGCAGTGTGTGCTTGTGGATCACCTATGTGTGCCCATGGGTCACCTGTGTGTGCTTGGGAGACACTGACTTCCTTCCTCTTGCCTCCACACGTGAAGACCCATGTGCATGTGGGGTCCCGTATCCTGGACATGCCACCCCGGCAGGCGGAAGCTGGCCAAGTCCTCCCAGCTTCCCTTGGCAGGTAAGAAACGTGACCTCCTCTTACCTGTCATTCCTGTCTTCTTCACAAAGGCTCTGGCTAAGGGTTGGGTGTAGCACAGCACAGACGGCTTGCCTAGGATGCATAAGCCAGATTCATTCCCCAGCACTGCAAAGAAGGTAAAAAGAGGTGATGACAAGCCATTCTGATGTGGCAAGCTCCTTACCCATCTGCGCCTCACATCCTGCCTTCCCGATGCTGAGCCTGCAGTCCCAGGGTCTGCAGCATCCGGTTCACTAGAAGTTGGGTGTTTCCAGCCGGCAGGCCACCTCCCTGGGAAACCTGAGCATCTGGGTGCCTGCTTATGGGCCAAGCTGTGGCCCCTCTGCCGTAGGGGACAGGGAGCCTGCCCCAGGCACAGTCCCTCTCAGCTCTTGGTTTTAAATTTTTTTAAGTAGTTGTACAAATGGGTTCCCATTCAACAAATCAGTTTATGAGTGCAGTGCCTCTTGGTTGAAGTTACCCCCTCCATCTCCCCCACTTCCCTTCCCACTGCCCCTCAACCCAGTTCCATTGAGCTCTGTGGTTTTGCTCCCTACATTTCTCATTTTGCATTCATTCTGTTATTTTTCCCCCGCTTGGCTGATTCAGGAAGTTAAATGTTCTACTGTTTCATAGTGTTAACACACACACACATAACACACACAAACACACACACACACCCCTTCCAGAACAGGGTTTGAAATCAGGGCTTTGCACTTGCTTGGCTTGCCTGCTTGGCTGGTGCTCTACCACTTGAGTCATGCCTCTTGCTGGTTAACTGGAGATGGAGTCTGGTGGACTCTTCAACCTGGGCTGGCCTCAACCGGCAATCCTCTAGACCTCAGCCTTCTGTGAGCTGCAGCTCCTGACACATATGGTTGCTCTTGACACAGAAGTAGAAAACCTGACGAAGCACGCAGGGCTTCCTCTCCTTCCCCTCCCACAAAGTGCCACTGGGGCCAGGAATTAATTGTTTTCCTGCCTCATTTAGAACTCCATGGAATAGGCCTCGCTTTCTGACTTTCTGGAATTTTCCCTCTTGCTTGCCTCTAGAGCTTCTAAGGCAGGGCCTTCCCTCTACTTCAGAGCAGCCTGGTCTGATACCAATGGGACACTCACCACAGAAGCAATTTCAGCTCTCTTAGTAGCCACATTCACATGAGTAAAAGTGAAGTCAATTTTAACAGTCTATCTTAATATAATCCATTGAAATGTTATTTTTGAAATTGTCTATTTACATTTCTTCATACTGAATCTTCAAAAATCTACAGAACAGGGCTGAGAAGGTGGTTCGGTGGTAGAGTGCTTGCCTAGCATTCATGAAGCCCTGGGTTCGATTCCTCAGAACTATATATACAGAAAAAGCTGGAAGTGGTGTTGTGACTCAAAAAGCAGAGTGCTAGCCTTGAGCCAAAGAAGCTCAGGGACAGTGTCTAGGCCCTGAATTCAAATCCCAGGAATAGAAAAAAAATCTACAGAACGCGGCTCCGGGGCCCGTCAGTAAGCGTGGAAGGCCATCCTGAGGGAAGGACAGTAGGGAATGCGGCTCCAGGGCTTTCAGTAAGTGTGGTAGTACATCCCTTGGGCAGTGTGTATGTGTGTGTGACCTGAGTCCGATAAGGCAGTGTGCTGGGCAACATCACTGCAGCGGTGGGGGAGGGCAGGGGAGAGGACAGAGCTGAGCCCTGGGCCTGGCAGAGCTGAAATGCCAACTTAAGAGCAAATTAGTTAGATGGAGCAATAGAAAGGGAAGGACAAAGCTGGACAGCTAGTTGTCAGCTTGATGACCTTGTGTCTCTGCTGTTCCTCTGTAAGCTTCAAAGAACCTTTATTCATGGCCCATTGTCTGCCACTGTCTACCCATTGGTGTGCCAGACTCCAGCCTGGGATCTCCCAGAGTAAGGCGGGCAGGTGGAGGGGAGCTCTGAGCCTGCAGGGTGGTGGTGCCTAGCTGTGCCAACACACATGGCCTACACATTGCCATCCTCCTCAGCTTGTTTGCACACAGCTGGCGCTCTATCACCTTGAGCCATGCCTCCAGTTGGCTTTGTGCTGGTTCCTTGGTGGTGGAGTACTGTGGACTTTTCTGCCCACGCTGGTTTCAAATCAAGATTCTCCAGGTCTCAGCCTCCTGAGTAGCTAGGATTCCAGGCGTGAGCCAGCATGTGCACTGTGCGCTGCATCTCATGACAATTTTGTGTTCAGTGGGACATAGTGAATCACACACAGGCCAGCACAGTTTGTCAGCATGTTATGGGCATGCTGTTTCTAGGCCTCGTTGGTAGGACAAGAACCGTGCCCAGGTGGATATTGAGCATTCCTGCCAGAGGCAGGGCTGCCGCACGCTCTGCCCAGAGCCCTGTCAGATCTGTGCCCACTAGCAGCACACTGGAGCACCCGCTTCCTCCTTTCCAGTCCTCCATGGCTCTTCATGGCCTTCGGCAGCCCCCATCCACATATACACGCCTGTCATACATACATGCCCGTCATACATACATGCCCATCACACATACTCCCCTGTCCATACATACACACACACACCCGTCACAGCCGCTGACACCTGCAGCCCCAGGTCCCATCAGCCCTGGGTTCCATTCTGTGACTCAGCATCGGGGCGCTCCACTACTCCATCTCAAAAAGCCTGTTGGGCTCTGCCCAGATACCTGTCCTGCCATGAGCCACCTCGACACTGGGCAGGTAGCAAGGCACCCACCTGCCCAGAGCCACATGGAGTCCAGGTAGTGGCCCAAACACCTGTGCTGTCTCAAGGCAGCTCCTGAGGTGCCTGGCCATGTCCGTGGTCCCGAAACCAGAGATACATAACATTTGTCTTATCTCCCTCCTTCATGAGGGCATCTGCCAGAACTCTGCCTGGCCCAGAGGGTCGGCACATGCCAGTCAGTGCCAGAGGCCATCGCTGTGGCATGCACAGTGTACATGCTCTGTTGTGTTTTTTTTTTTTTTTTTTGGGGGGGGGTCCGGTTGTGGGGCCTGAACTCTGGGCCTGGGCGCTGTCCCTCAGCTCTTCAGCTCAAGGCTAGTACTCTACCACTTGAGCCACAGCGCCACTTCCGGCTTTTTTCTTTTTGCTTATGTGGTGCTGAGAAATCGAACCCAGGGCCTCAGGCATGCAAGGTAAGCGCTCTATCATTGAGCCACCTTCCCAGCCCGCACGCTCTGGTTCTTATGGAACAGATCGCTAGTCATTAGCTTTACTGCCCCTGAATCCTGCAAATAGCTGCTAATGTCCAGTCCTGGAGCTTGAACTCAGGGCCTGGGCACTGTCTCTTAGCTTCTTTTGCTCAAAGCTAGTGCTCTACTACGAGCCACAGTGCCACTTCTTTTTTTTTTTTTTTTTTTTTTTTTTAAAGTTTATTGGAGATAATAGTCTTATTCCTACCTGGGCTGGCTTCAAACAATGATCCTCACATTTTATCCTGCTGGGTAGCTTAGATTACAGGTATGAGCCACCAACACCTGGCTGGGTTGCTATTAATTGTCTGTCTGGTTTTTGAAGGTCAAGTTAACAAATTACAAAGGGCAAGACTTCTGTGGTGGTGTTCTCATACAGGAAGATTTTGTGCTGACAACAGCTAAGTGTTCTCTGCAACACAGAAATATTAGTGTGAAAGTGGGTAAGTACTTTTTCATCAATTTTTATTAAATTCATTTTCATTAAAAAATTATTTCAGGAGCTGGGAACCTTGCTTAGTGGTAGAGTGCTTGCCTAGCATGCACAAAACCCTGGGTTTGATTCCTCAGTACCACATAAACAGAAAAAACCGTAAGTGGCACTGTAGCTCAAGTGATAAAGTGCCAGCCTTGAGCAAAAGCAGCTCAGTAACAGCACCCAGGCCCTGAGTTCAAGCCCCATGTGTGACCAAAAACAAAATATTTTATTAAATGATCCTATTTAAGAATAAAAAAAATAAATCAGAGATTCAGCTCTGACACTGAGGTATAGCAGTGGTAAGACAGATGTCTGGCTGAGATTTGGGACCGAATTCCACCATGAGCTCAGAGCATGGCCCTGGCCTCATCTCCAGGCTTGTCTGTACCTGCAAAACTTTTCTTGTCAGAGGTTGCAAGATTTCATAGCTTGCTAACCTGTTCTATAATGAATCTGAAAAATCTTTAAATACATATATTTTCACCCTCTATTCTCACTTTTGAGTCAACAAACTAACTTGAAACACTTCCCGACAACCAGTTCTCAACGATTACTGTCTCCCTGGCCATTTCTCAAAACCCAGTGTTCCAAATCATGCACTCTTGACTTCCAGACAGGGTAAGGGAGGCTTGGGAAGTGCTGGGATGGTTCTTATCATGATCTGCCTTCAACTCCCGCCAACACAGAAGGCCGAGTGTCTGCCCACGATTGTAGGTTGTGACCCAAGCAAGGAGCCACAGGCGATCAGAATCAAGCGTGCTCACGTGCACCTGTGGTACGAGGAGGAGTCAGGGCAGAATGATGTCTCCTTGCTGGAGCTTGAGCAGCCGGTGCCATGCCCAGCCTTGGGGCGCCCCGTCTGCATACCTGAGAGAGACTTTGCTGAGCGGGTCCTCATCCCGGGGACACAGGGCCTTCTCAGCGGCTGGATCCTCAATGGCACTGACCCAGGCACTGTGCCAGCTGGACTGCCAGTCACACATGTGGATGGGGAGGAGTGTGAGCAGGCCCTGAATGTGACTGTCACCATGCGGACCAGCTGCGAGCGGGGCGAAGTGACGCCGGGGCAGTGGCTGGAGGGAAGCACCGTCACCAGAGAGCACCAGGGCACCTGGTTTCTCACGGGGATCCTGGGCTCATCCCCAGCACCACCACTGGCCGGGCAGGCTCACAGGTTCCTGCTCACTACCATCCCCCGGTACTCATTGTGGTTTACACAGACGATGAAGTAATGGAGACTCGGCCAGCCAGAAAGGACCCAACATGAGGTGGGAGTTCAAACTTCAGCTGCAACCATGAGGAGAGAGACTGACAGGGTGGCTGTCAGGAGTTGGGGCTTGTCCAGGCTCTCACGCCTATGCCACTTGGAACTGTTTATCTAAACATGGCTCTTAGGGGGAGAAATGAGATACAATAAACAAATCTGTTGGTCATAAGCCAGCCCAGTTTCTGAAATTTGCTTTTCAAGTCTAAGCTGCATGCTCATAAATGCACTGCAGGCCAGCAGTGTCTCAGCTGGAAGCTATCCACTAGGCTCTCTGCGGCCCTCTGAGCTGAGCTGCTGCTCTCCCAGGGGCCCACAAAGGGACATGGGGAGGTGGCCTCCCGACCCTTCCTAGGCCTTTAAGAGAGCCCCCAACTGCAACACGGGGCACAGGCCCACACCCAAATGCCCACCGGGCACAGACTTGTGAGCAAACCAAGGAGAACAGCACTGCAAGCCAGCGCGACGTTTCCACAGCAGGACACTGATGCAGGCACTGACGGAGGCCCATGCAGGGTGAGGACACTGACCGAGACTTCATCTCGGGGCGAGCTCTGCACTCTGCCACTGTTCAGGACAGGGTCTGCTTTCTCCACCAGGAGGGACAAGCAGTTAACATTTCCTCAGCAGAAAACACGCACACTCCAAGCCACTGGTGCTGCAGGCGACTCCTACGAAAGCCCTGCAAGCAGCACTATCCCCAGTTCAGGGCTTCGAAGGGTGCAGTTGTACTGTGAGGTTCAGACCCAACAGGACAGCAGCCTTGTTCAAGGGGAGTGACAGCACCCGAGCCTTGGAAGGGAGCATCCCCATGCAAGACCTGGCCTCAGGCTTCCAGCCTCCAGAACTGTGAGGAATCCATCCGTTATTTCAGCCTATGATAGTCTGTTACAAAGCCTGAGCAGACTAATACAGGCCAACTAAGATTTGGAACGTCCACATGAACAAAGTTCTTTTTTTAAAAATATACTGAGTCAGGCTCCTGTCTGTAATCTCAATTGCCTAGGAAGTGAGACAGGAGAATCAAGGTTCATGGGTAGTCCAGGCCAAAATCTGAGGAGACCCCTATGTCTCAGACCTATCTCAATGTTGTGCCTGTGATTCCAGTTACATTGGGAGACAGAGGTCTGAAGATCATGGTTTGCTCAGGCAAACATGAGACCCTTATCTGATTAAACAGCTCAAGTAAATGGGCAAGGGCACTGTTGATGTGGCAGACCCTCTGCCCCATAAACACAAGGTCAAGTTCAAATCCTAGTGGCATGAAAGAAAAAAGTCTTAAGTTAACAAAGCATTTTAGTCACATGAAACATTCAAATTTAATGTATGAAAATAAACGTATCCTGGAAGATATAATAAATGTCATTATTATAAATTCAGAATACTTCTTTTAAGAAGGAAAAACTACAAACAGTTACAAAAGCCCGTCCATCAAGAGCACACGAAGGTGCAACTCCATCCCAGGAGCCCACTAGCACTGCAGGTGGCAGCAGCGGAGCTCGGAGGTCTCTGCATGCTGCCAGGCCCACGCTGGTCACAGATGGCTAGTCAAGATGAGGGTGCAGACTTCAAGGTATTGGCATGCTGGTGACCTCAGCTCCGGTGGCCTCAGGAAAGCCCTCCAGATCCAGGCTGCAGAAAGGCTCTCCAGTGGCCTCCAGTAGAGGAATGCCCCGGTGGGCTCAGCACACAGTGGACAGAGGAGGGAATGGGTTCTGCTTGCTGACAACCAGCTTCTGATGCTGATGCGATATGTAGCCTTTGATGTGACCCTGGACAGAAAGAGAAGGTGGCCTATTGACAAGTCCATGTCTGACCTGCGTCGGAAGCTGGTGATTCAGTTATTTATCCCTGGGCATACAACATTCCTCCTCTACGTACGTGTTGGGGGACAACGAAGAAAAACATGTAGTGAACAAGGAAATGTGTATTCCGCATATGATCTCCTCCCCACCTTTCCCAGACATGTCTCTGCATGGTATTTTCTGGGACAGAATTGGTTCTGTCAGAAATACCTCCACAAAGCTGAGTTTAAGGCCAGCCTGGACTACACAGTGACCTCTGTATAGGACCTTCCCCCAGGCCAAGCCCTGGTCCTGTCAGCCACGGCCTGGGCGGCTGAGGAGAGGACGCACCATGTAGATCAGGTTGGCCAGGATGCACTGCACCTCATCAATGTCCACGTCCTCCACGCGCATGAACTTCAGGGCCACCAGAAAGGCGTCCAGAGACAGCTGGTGCGTTCTGAGCAGCAGATACCTGGAGGGAGGTGGAGGCCCAGCTGACAGGGTGCACTGCTCAAGGGCCAAGGGGCCGTGCTTGGTGGGAAATGAGCGCTTCTGACGAACCTGTGCCACCAGAGGCAGAAGCTTTCACTACATACACCAAAGATAGACTCCCAAAATGAGAGCTATGAAAATGCATCTTACCTCTTTATTTTAAAAGGCCATTATACTATAGTACAAATAGAGCTTCCTAAACATGTACTGGATAGTTCATTCATCCTTAGGGGCCTCTCTTTCATGTTAAGAGCTGTGAAATCAGGATATATAGATTCAATTGGTCCTTAATATTGACGACAGACTACTTATGTCTGTAAACAGGCCTGTCTTATTCAGGGTCGAAGGTTGTATAAGAACAGGAGCTTGCACAGCTTAAATTCTTGACACTCAGGGTCAGGGGGAGCCCTAGCTTGAGCGGATGCCAGGCGTCCAGCACCCTGGCTCATCGACCAGTGTCGGCAGCTTACATGACCCAAACCGGTGGCCATGGGCAAAGAACACCGTGCCCGTAGCCAGATGGAACGGCGGCCCGTACTCACACTTTCTTGAAGAGGCTCCTATAAGTGATGATCTTGAGCTTCTCCAGGATGAGAAAGATGCCGCAGCGAATGAAGAAGGTCTCATGCTTTGCTAGGGCCTCATGGAGCAGCAGCAGGTTGCCCTCGCTGGGCCAGCATGGAGACACAGGGAGGAGAGCACATTAACGTGGCTCGCACACCGCACGTGTGCAACACACCGGCACACACCAAGCGTGAAGGAGGAAACCCACCTCACAGCCTTGGTCACCTCGGCGAACTGCATGAGGTGGTACTTTCTCAAGAGCTCAATTGTTGGCATGTGGCCCTGGGACAGAACAAAATGCTTTCATTTCAACACAACTGTCTCCAATAAAATCCTTATCAATGAATTATGTTAAAAAAAAAAAAAAGGGCAAGCCAAATTTTTAATCAGTGGCTGAAAGAAACTGAACACTTCCTAGTGCACCAGAAGTAACTTGGGTGCCCGGGTGCCACACAACTCGTTCAGCGGCTGCGACCTTGGTCACACCCTGGTGTCCCTCATCAGCACACAGGCAGGGTGGCCAGAGGGAGTGAGAAATCCTCCAGAGAACCTGACCCAGGCATAAGGGCTCATGCAGAGGAGGGGATGGAGGCATGGCACCGCTGCTCTCCATCATCGGCTAGGCTAGGCTGCCCTGTGAGGAATTCAACCCCGTGTGGAGACCAGTTTCGCTCACTCACTAGGTATTTAGGGAAAGCAAGGATTCAGGTTTACTTTCAAATTAAGGTGAGCACAGCTCCTGTGGAAAGGTCTGGAAGGCGGGCCATGCAGCAGTGCTGCCCGGGAACTGGCACAGTGCACCCCTCTTAGGCACTGCTCACATGCAGCTCACACGTACCACCTCCTCCCTCTGAGTCCTCAGAGCTCCAGAAATGACAGACGCACCACTCACCAGAAGCATCTTCACAGGGAGCAGGTATATCAGAATCATTCTCTTGTTCTTCTGACTGGAGCGGTGGCAGTGCTCGAAGGCAAAGGACAGGTACTCCTCAGCTGCAGGACAGACCACACATCAGGCAGGCCCACCTGACGCCCTGAGCTCCCACAAAAGGCCAAAACTAGCCAGGTGCCAGTGGCTCAAGCCAACACTCCTAACTCCTCAGCAGGCTGAGAACTGTTAAAGCCAGTCCAGACAGGACAGTCTGTGGGACTGTTTCCAACTAAACAGCAAAATGCCAGACTGGAGGTATAGCTCAAGTGGTTCAACACCAGCCACGAGCAAGCATGTTGTGGTGGACTGTAAAAACAGTAAGGTACATGCTGCTTCCTTTTATGGCCCCCAAACAGGCAGCCCAATTTTGCTTCTGTCAGTAGTGATGCTTCTGAAGTAAAATCCACAGCCACCTGAAGAGGTCCACAGAGCAAAAGCGGCAGAAACTAACTTCTGTTGGGATTCCGATTTGCCAAAGTTCATCTGCCAAGCCATTATGGCTAGCATATCAACTTGGAAAACAAAACATATTACAGATGAAACTCCAGACCCATCTGAACCCCACATAAGCATAGTAAAGAGAGCCCCCACCCCCCAGTTCAACATGCAATCCAATCACCACATACATGCTCATTACAATGACAATGAACTCTCCTGTTTTGTTTTGTACCCGTACTGAACTCAGAGCTGTTCAATCTCACTTGGCTTTTCTGCTCAAAGATGGTACTCTACAACTTGAGCCACACCTCTACTTGTGACTTTTTGGTAGTTAATTGGAGATGAATCTCATGGAATTTTCTTGCTAGGGCTGGGTGTGAATCTCAATCCTCAACCTCCTAAATAACTAGAATTACAGGTGTGAGCCACCAGTCCAGTGACGGTGCGCTTATTTATGTGTAACACATTAGTTCCAATCTGGCAGCAGCTTTCAAAGGCGCCCCATTTCACACAGAACAGCTCAGGTTCAAAACACTAGAAATGTATGTGGTGCCGAGCATAATCTCGTCAGCTGCACAGCACAGGAGTTTAATGCATGCTCCTAGGACCTGTCAGGATGGGGCACGAAGGTGAAGAGCAGACTGGTGCTGGACAGAGAGCCCAGTCCCCCGGACGGGGAGCCCCACTGACCCAAGCCTGGATCAAGAGCTTGGAGGGAAACAGGAGGTTTCTGTCCCCTGGGGCAGAAGCCACAGCAGCACTGTCCGTAGTGAACAGTACATTTGGACCTAATTGCAAAGGAAAGGATGCTCCCACTCAGCAGCACGTTGTCTGCAGACCCTGCGGCCAGAGCAGCAGACCCTGGGTCAGGGCCGGAGTCCGACGCCAAGGAAATCTTCCCTGGGAACTGCTACCCTGTTCCTGAACTGGTTAGCAGGATGTCATGTTTCTTTTACAGTAAAGTGAAAGATTGAATGAGATGGTCCTGAAGGAACTCTTCAGCCCTGAAAGTTTCAGAAACCATGGCTCTCCAGCTACCATGTTAATCAATCATCTGGTGGTGTTCAAAACTTCCACTCAATAAGCCCACATTCTATCAATACCTAAGAGACCCAAAGATCATTTAAAAGCTCCTACTCCTAGGTTTTTTTAGAGAAAGAAAGGAAAAAAGAAAAAGAAATAAGGGAACAACCAAGGAAAGTTTTTCTTTAAAAACCTGCCATTTATTAGAACATTTTATGGGTGAGTCTGAGAAGCTCTGAAGCAGCAAGTGGAGCTTGGCAACAACGAGGCTTTCTGCCAAGAGAGGCCCTGGCCGACTGCAGGCAAGGGAAGCCATGGTTTGCCGCACAGCCCCACGTCATGCCGCCATGCATGCTTCAGACCAAATGAAGGAGCATGTTCCAAAGTCTGCTTTGAGTGTGTCAGAAGAACAACTTCATACCCGTGAGTTAGCACAGGAAGCTACTACTGTGGGCACTGGTTTGCCGTCAGGGAACCCTCCACCGGTGTGGACCAAAGACATCCCATGTGGCTATTTTAAAAGCACAAACCATCTAGGGGTCAGTGCCTCATGCCTCTCAACTACTCAGGAGGCTGAGATTTAGAATCACTGTTTGAAACCAGTCCAGGTAGCAAAGTCTGCAAGAATTCATCTCCAATTAACCAGAGCAAAGCCAGGCTAGAGGCATGGCTCAAGTGGTAGAGCAGTAGTCATAAGCAAGCAGTCTGAATAAGAGCTTGAAAATTTGAGTTCAAGTTATCAAAGTAATGAAGGAAAAAAAAGCACAAACAGGAACCATGACCCGAGGCCTCAGGACCCCCCCCCCCCCCGCCCTTCTCCCCTACTACTTTCAGGGCTGTCCTGGTAGGGCTGAGGTAGTGCAGCAACAGAGCCAAGCGCTGTCCTTTGCTCCATCTCTTGGGTCTGCACACCAGCACACTGGTTGTGCTATAGGTAAGAGGCCAAGAGAGAAACAGCCTTTTCTCTACTCCCAGGTGGCTTTGCCACCTCAGAAGTAACATTCTGATCTGCACTGCAGGGCCCCAGCATTCATTCAAGGCCCCAAGCACAAGCTTCCTTTATTTAACAAGCTTTAGTGTGGAAATGACACATAACCTAGACTGTCGACCTGCACAGTCCACCTGTCAGAACTGCAGTTCTGCAGTTCAGAGACTATCTGCACCACTCGAACCACTCAGAACACATGGCTGGTTCTCATGTTTTAGACGAACAACATACCTTGCTTGAAGTCACTATCAAACATGGCTTTGCGACCCACATAGTATTTGTACGTGACTCTCTGGGCAGTGCTATAGTCTTCTTTCAAGTTGGAGCTGTCAATGGCTCTGATTAGGGGTTTACACAAATGGAGTTTGTTGATCTGTAATAACAGTCCATTAAAGTATTTAAAAATAAAAACAGGGAGGCAGAAGGACATAAACTTATGCTTTTAAGTATGTGTCTTTAAAATGGGAATAACAAAACCTTCTATGTCATTGAGGTTATTTAATAATAATAATTGCTGACAGTGGCTTGTACCTATAATTCTAGCTACTCAGGAGGCTGAGATTTGAGGACTGTGGTTCAAAGCCAGCCCAAACAGAAAATTCTGTGACTCTTATCCCCAATTACCCACCAAAATACCACAAGTGAATGTGTGGCTCAGATAATAGAGCGCCAGCTTGAAGTGAAAAAGCTAAGCAAGATAGAATAGCTCTGAGTTCAAGCCCCAGTACCGGCACGGTGTATGTGTGAACACACAGTAGTAATAATAATTTTAGTGGCAAAAACCACACACTCAGGAAATCCCAAGCTTTCCAAGCAGTGCTGCCCGCTCTTCAGGGAGCTGGAGACTAATGAGGAGGAAGGGGCACCTCAGCCTGGTGGGGACAGGACAAATGTCCCACTGAACAGGAGGCAGGCATTAGCCACTGACAGCTACTAGGCTGCCCTTTGGGGAGGGCAAAAATAATGATCTATCCATCTACAAGCCCCACGACTCTCATCCCTTTGTCAGTCTACATGACCCCTGATTTTCAGAGCCAATACTGCACAGAGACAGTTCTTCAACAGGGCTGGCCACCCAGCGTACAGGGCCTTGCTCGTGGCCTGCAAACCACTTCAAGCTTTCATATATCCATGCACCATGCAGAACAGAGCCTTGAATTTGGGAGGTGCTCGGTTCATTTCAGCTATCAGGATTATGAATGGGGTCAGTATCATTTCCGGGGGCACGCCAGGGCAGTCCGGTAACCATCAACAGTGACGGTTTATCTGGGAAGACAGAGATCATTCGGACTCACACAAAAGCGTACCTTAAAGTAGATTTTAAACAACTGATTCACCAGAAACAGCATCCCCCACTTCTTGGAGTCCTCTATGCCAGCACGACTATGGGGAAATAATGTTTTAAGTTACAAAGGAAATAAACATTTCATAAATCTCAAAATAAACTACCTCAAAAATTGTATCTTGAGATAAAGTCCCACAAATCAGTGAAAGAGATGTCCTGTCTCACAGAAGACATTTAAAAAACAAAGAGTTAAGCCAGGAAATCTAACACTTGAACATCTGGTTACTCTCTCTGGCACAGCACATGACAGCTGCCTGGTTTCTCCAGTGCTAGGTAAAAGCTGACTACTTCTAGACATGCTGCAGGCCTCTTCATGCACAAGGTCACCAAGGCAGAGCCCACTCTCCAGGGAGACACCAGAGTGGTGGCAGACCCTGCCTCAAAGGCCACAGTGGGGGCAGAGTAAAACAGGCTGGGGTTTAGATATGCATTTCTCCTCAAGACAAAGGAGAAGCAAGCATGTGGAGAAGGAAGGCATTTCAATATTTGTACCTGATTCTGAATTTATCTTTAAATAGGTAAATTGAGGGCCGGAGGCATACCTCAAGTGGTACAGTACCTGTCTAAACAAGTGCAAGGCCCTGAGATCAAACTCCAGTACCACCCTACCACCCTCAAAAAGAAAAAAGGAATAAAAGGACAAAATAGGCAAGTACAAAAATGTTACACTCTGCCAGGCACCAGTGGCTCACACTTGTAATCCTAGATACTCAGGAAGTTGAGATCCAGAAGACTATGCAGGAAGTAAAGTCCTTGAGACTCCATCTCTAAAATAACCTTCCCAAAGCTGAGCTGGATGCATCACTCAAGTGGTAGAGGGCCAAGCAAGCAAACAAGCAAGCAAGCAAGCAAGAGGCTTTGAGTTCAAACCCTGGTACTGACAAAAAAGAAAAATTAAACACCCAAAAAAAACTACATTCCTGTACTATCCTGCTAATGATAAACCAGGATACATGAGACAAAGGCAGTGTCCACCGGGGAGTACAACTGCTGGACTATGTGGAACCAAGACCTAACGAGATGAGGAATGGGCAGAGGGCTCTGGGAACAGCTACAGGACCTCAGGGTCCACAAGCAGACCTGCATGGCGGCCACTGGACCATCCTCCTAGCCGTCCTTGGTGACCTCATGTATGGCGGCCTACTAGGGTCCATTGGGAAACGTTTCAAATCTCTGACCAGCTCTATCACTGCTTTACACAGTCCTCTATCACTGCTTTACACAGTCCAGGTACTATACCCTTATCAGACAGGCTCTGCTTAACAATCTTCCCATTGCGGTAAGTTTTGGGTCCTGAGGAAGTATACAGCTCACCCACTGTGCTTCATGGTGTTGCTTTGGCATGGGTCCTGAGAATACACTGCCTGATCAAAGGTGAGGTAACTCACTGCTGTACACAAAGAGGCTCATACCCAACTCCAAGCCTGTGGTAACATTCACTGAGTGCTACCATGCCAGTGACATGGTGTGAGACCAAGACCTCAGCACACTGCCGTCTGTACACTTCGCACCATCTTCTGAAACACTGAGGGTCACAGGTGATGCTGTGGATCCCAAGGGGACCCTGGACCACACGGGACAGCCAGGACGGCCTAGCAGGACCCCAATTCAAAACAATAAGAACCCTACAGAAAAAAAAAAATCACACACACAATGGCTTCAAATGTGATATAAGTAATAAGGAGATGGAGCGAGATAGAAATTCTGAAATAGAGTCAGATGGAAGGTCTGGAATTAAAAAATATAGAAAGACAACCAAAACCAGCAACCTTGCAAGCAGGTCAGTACAATTATCTGAGATGAAGGAGAGGAGAAAGACTGACAACTAAATCACAAAAACCTAATAGAAGCTAACTTCAAACCTAAGCAGCTCTGTGCACTGGTCAGGTACGAGTTACTGAATGATGGCAGGGGAAGAGCCTAGTGAGACCAGGGCGAGCAGAGTGCGGTGACAGGTGGGAAATCCAGGAACTACACAGGCACCACGAAGTGGTGATGGGAAAACGTGGTCCATCTACACAGAGTTGTCAAAATGAAGACAGGAGCTGGAGGTGTGGCTCAGGAGCTGGAATGCCAGCTGTGAGTGAAAAAGCCAAGTGAGAGTGCAAGGCCGTGAGTTCAAACCCCAGTGTTGACACACACACAAAGACAAATCAAAGTGGTTCCAGAAAAACCAGTCAGTGGGAAGAGCCCACAGTACCAAGGGAACCAGAGGAGCAGCAGGCCAAGGTGGGGACAAGATAAGCGCCAGCTACTTTACAGGCTCTGAACTGCTTTCTGTAGGCAACAGCAACACCTACTGTAGGGTTACAGTTCATGTCCACAGTAAGCTAAGAGCGGGAGGGGCCGTCCTGCCACAGTGCTAGGCACAGTGCACCGCTATACACAGTCCATTCTCACTCACTCAGGTGCACCGTTACGCACAGTCCATTCTCACTCACTCAGGCGCACCACTACACACAGTACAATTCTCACTCAGGTGTACCGCTACACACAGTCCATTCTCACTCACTCATGGGCACCTCTACGCACAGTACAATTCTCACTCAGGTGCACCACTATTTACAGTACAATTCTCACTCACGTGTACCGCTACACACAGTACAATTCTCAACTCACATGCACTGCTATGCACAGTCTCACTCATCACGTGCACCGCTACCCACAGTACATTCTCACTCACGTGTACCACTACGCACAGTACAATTCTCAACTCACATGCACTGCTACCCACAGTACATTCTCACTCACTCACATGCACTGCTACCCACAGTACATTTTCACTCACTCACGTGCACTTCTATGCACAGTACAATTCTCAAGTGCACCACTGTGCACTGTACAATTCTCTCTCATGTGTACCACTATGCACAGGACAATTCTCACTCATGTATATCGCTACGCACAGTACATTCTCACTCATGTGCACCGCTACGCACAGTACAATTCTCAGAGCCTCACTCACGTGTCACTGGCACAGACGCGGAAGCAGCTCATCAACAACTCGGCAGCTTTTTCCAGCATGTCCCCAACTTTGCTCTTCCCCTTCTTTACCAACTGCTGATCGGCCTAATAGAACAAAAACACGTCTATTTTTAAAGCAAAAATGGGAATTAAGAGTCCAAATCCTGAAAGGTTTTAAGTGCATAACATACTTTTAAATTTTTTTTTCTTTTTCTGGCAGTACTGGGTTTGAACGGAGAGCCTCCACTTGCTAGGCAAGTGCTCTACTGGTGGGTCATGCTCTAGTCCTGGTTTGCACTGATTTTTTACCCAAGCCAAAACCTAGACCACAATCCTATTTAACACTTCCCAGTGTAGCAGATGTAACAGGTGCACACTCACACCAGTGTTAACCCGCCTGTCACACAGCACTGTCTGAGGCTCACTCCCTGAGCACCTTCCCTTGCAGGCTGAACAGGCACGTCCAATATGTCAGCTGGGACCACATGTGCAATTCCCTCATCTTTAGGATGTTAAAAGCACAAGCTCCTCTCACTTCCCAGCATGCTGAAGGCTTTTCCATGAAGTTTTTAGTGTCCTGATTCTCACTGGAGGAATGAGTCAGGGCAGGAGAGATCAGGAAGCTCTTCTGCAGCACCAGACAGCAGCACTGCATGCCCGGCACTGAGGACCTGGCCCCAGACTGAGGACCTGGCCCCAGACTGCCTGCCCAACTGGCCTAGCACCAATATCCCTGATGATGCAGCAAACAATGTTCACATGATAGCCTGATGGCACTGGCACTAGGGAAGGCACCAGGCAAGGCTGGCACTGCAAACTGGACTTGCTGCTTTGCTTGTAATGACTCACAAACAGCCAAATAAGCTGGAGTATCTCACACCATTCCCTCAAAGGCAAATGAAACAAGTCTGTCACTTTCAGGCAAACAAATGACTGGGTTAGCTATCAACAACATCTATGCTTCTAATAAACAAAACAAAGCAAAGAATCTGGGCCTGCAACTGGAGTTATATAGTCCAACGCTGGCTCAGGCAAAGGTGTTAAGACCCTATCTGAAACGCAAATTAAAAGTATGGGGTATGTCTCAAGTAGAATTGTGTTAGCTTAGCACAAGGCCCTGAATTTAATACCCAATACCAAAACAAAACAAAAACCCCACACCTAAATTCTGGGGGTGAATTATGATCAAAGCACATTATATGCATGTATGAAAACATCATGATGAAACCAATTGAAGATGTGATTAAAAAAAAAAAAAACCTTACAATTTTGGAAAACTAGTAGTGACCACTGTGGAATCAGCTATTCCCATTACTTGGAGCCTTTTCTGATGAGGATGCTGGAGGTACTAACAAACACAGGGGTCTGGGGCTTGTGACCTTTTTATTTCCTCACTGATAGTTCAGCACTTGGAACTGCTGTATAACCCAGCAAGTCACACTTTCCAAATAACTAATGAGGGTCTGGATTTTGTACCCCAAGGTGACATCATCGACATCATCGGGTGGGGTCCGTGTGCTTATGAGACCATGACCCGTCCACATAGGGCACAGAGGGCACATCTATGAACCAGACGTGGATCCTCACTAAACATACACTGCTGACATCTCGCACGCTTGACGTCCTGGTCTCCAGAACTCCAGGAATTACTGTCTGCCTTCTACAGCCCTCCTAACCCAGGGTGTGCTGGTGGAATAGCCTGAAGAGTCCCAGAGAGAGTAGCAATGATACCATAATGACACACGAGTGAAAGACCCACTCTAAGGCAGGGCAGACCAGTGGAATTTTATGTGATGGTAGAACAAATTCATAGAGAAGCTTCTTGTAACAAACTTCAAAAAACTCCCCAAGGCTGGCATGGGTGGCTCACACCTATAATCCAAGCTACTGAGGAGGCTGATATCTGAGTATCACAGTTCAAAGCCAACCTGGGCAGAAATGTCTGTGAGCCTTGTATCTCCAATTAACCATCAAAAAGCCCAATGTGGAGCTCTGGCTCAAGAGTAGAGTGCCAGCCTTGAGCACAAAGGCTAAGAGTGAGAACTCAAACTCAGAATTCAAGCTGTAGGACCAGCAAACGACAAAAACCACAACCAACCCTCCAAATCTGTAACTCCAGCACTCAGGAAGCTGAGGACTGCAAAAATGTGAGGTCAGCTGGGGCTACAAAGACAGGCCTTGGGCCAAAAAGCCAAAAAAACAAACAGAAACCCAAAACCATAGAAAACACTCTTCTCGGAGGTTTGGTAGTGTCACAAAAATTATCGCAACAGTTTGAAAGGCTACTAGAACATGACTCCTTTCCACCAGCGTCCGCCTTCAAAGGGCCTCACCAGAACCAACATCTTCAAGGGAGTACAGAAGCAGCAACACTTCTGAGAAGCAGAAGGAGCAAGCTTCTATTCGAGTTTCAGGGTCTACCAAAAGTGTGAGATGTGAAAGAAATGCCCCTCCTAGGGGATTCTGTCTTGCATATAGTGACGTTTCATGTAGAAGGCTAGTTGTATTAGTAGGTGAAGGATTTACTACTGCTCTTTGTCACTGAGTAGGGGAGGGGTGGGGCTCAGGCCCCCTCAGGTGGAGGGACCTTCGGACTGGCCTATGGAGCTCCACACTGCAGAGCAGACACCAGGATGTAAAGTACTGTCCTTGGCTGCCCACCCCTCTTAGCCTCCATGTGTGCTTTCATCTCTGCCTATGGCATGTCCACATTTCTGGAGGCAAACAGGAACCACTACACCTGACACTGCTCATCTCGCCTTCCCTCTCCACCTGCCCCCATCTCGGAGCTGCCTAGGCCCAGGCTGATCATCCCAAGGTTGGAACAATCTTTGTAGGACGAATTAGGAGAGGCTGTCTTTGTCTGGTCTAGGTCTGGATACTAGCCACAATTGTTAAAGCCATAAAGAAAAGAGGGCAACTGTGACCCACTAGCCCACTGATATTGATCCCCAGGGATCAGTTCCACAAACCAAGGGCCTTCGCCTGACACCATCAAAGCCCTTGGCCAATGCCTAGGTGCACATTAAACTAGAGCTCATTAGGGCAGGGTACAAGTCCCATCAGGGTTAAACGACAGTGCAGAATGTCCTATTTTTATCGTTCTACTCCTTAAGTGGCTAGCGAGGTGCAGAACACCTTGCTCTGCACAGCAGGGCAGAAGTCCACCTGCAGCCACCAAGAAAAGACAAAACAGCCCAGTCATCCCAGACTTCATTTCCTACATAAGACACAGCCCACCTCCTTCGCATTCCTCAAAGCTTTTGGAAAGACATGAAATTAAGCGTCAGATTTCAGCAAGCTTTACTTTAAAAACAACAGTGGTAGGGGCTGGGAAGGTGGCTCAGTGGAAGAGTGCTTGCCTTGCATGCATGAGGCCCTGGGTTCAATTCCTCAGCACCACATAAGCAGAAAAAGCTGGAAATGGTGCTGTGGCTCAAGTGGTAGAGCACTGGCCTTGAGCTGAAGAGCTGAAGGACAGTGCCCAGGCCCAGAGTTCAAGCCCATGACCCACCAAAAAAAAAAAAAAAAAGCTGATTTCAAAAACAACAATGGTAGGAAACTGCACTTACATTGTTGGCAAACACTCGAAGGTCAAGAGCCACCGCATACATGACAGGCAAGGCCCTGTGGGAATAAGCAAATGGGCCTGAAAACCACAGGTTTAAGATTTCATCCTGGAGGAGGGAAGGATACTGGTGTCCAGAGCCAGTACATAAGATGGGTCCCACCTCTCCCCATCCTGACGACTTCTATCTACTGCCTTCCCTCTCACATGTCCAGGCTTCCTGGACAAATGGGAGACCACATACCCGCTGCCTGCTCCTACCACTGTCCCCACCCAGTCACAGCCCGGTATACCTGGGGCTTCCCATCTCCCCACCACCGGCAAACACCTCCATTTCAAAACATGTGTCTTAGTAACATTTCCTGGCAGGAACTTGTGTACAAAAAATCATGCTGAAGAACAGCTTGTACAAGCCCAGCTGGCTGAATTAGGCTTCCTTTCTGGTACAAGCTAAGTCTATACTAAAAAAAGGAAAAGAGGTGAGATGTTGGTGTAAACAAAACTTAAGTACCCACGGTTTGCTAATGGATCATAAATCTTAAAAATACAACTAACTTCCCTAAACTCAACCCTACAATCCAATATCACTCGGGCATTTATCCAGAAGACTATAAATCAAGACACAATGAAGACCCTTGCAAAAATTACCAGGAAGCTGAAAAGTGTTTTTCAGAGGGAGAAAGATTAAGGAGGGAAGGGAGGACACAAATGGAAAGAGGAAGGGTGGCCAAATATAGTCTTAATATTCAATGTACAATGTGAAAATGGTAATTTGAGGGGGATGGGTAGGGTTGGAGGATGGGGAAGAATGATGGAAGAGGTGACACTGGTCAAGATGTACTGTATCCATGTTCTGTTAAACTGAAACTCCTTTGTAGAGCTACTTAAGTAAAAAAGTTAAATTAAAAATTGTCACATACTCATTTCTAGCTTTTTTTTTTGTTTATACGTACCAATTTTCTTCTTTATGAGCCTGAAATGCTCTCAGGAATGATGTACTACATTAAGGAAGGTAAACCACACAAAACTCAAACCAGCGACACATGATAAAATAAAGAACAAGACACCAATGCTCGTGCCCATAATTCCAGCTACTCAGGAGGTAGAGATCTGAAGATCACAGTTCAAAGCCAGTCTAAGCAGGAAAGTCTGTGAGTCTTATATCCAATTAACTAACAAAAAAGCAGAATGTGGAGCTATGGCTCAAGAGGTAGAGCACTTGCCTTGAGCACAAAAGCTCAGGGACAGTGCCCAGGCTCTGCGTTCAAGCCCCAGGACAAACACAATAATAAATAAATTAAAATAAATAAATAAATGGAAGATTCTAATTTCTTTTTTTTTTTAGGTCCAGTCGTGGGGCCTGAACTCTGGGCCTGGGCACTGTCCCTCAGCTCTTCAGCTCAAGGCTAGCATTCTACCATTTGAGCCACAGCGCCACTTCCGGCATTTTTTTTCCTTTTTGCTTATGTGGTGCTGAGAAATCAAACCCAGGCCCCAGGCATGCAAGGCAAGCGCTCTACCACTGAGCCACCTTCCCAGCCCCGAGATTCTAAATTTTAAGGAGTTCGGCACATCTTTTAAAAGATTGTGTGAGGGTGTGGCTCAGTGGTAAAGTGCTTGCTCTAGCATTGCAAAAAGAAAAAGTGCCACAATAGTTTGCTCTTAGGAGAAAAAGTTTGTGCTCATATTAATCTAAATATCTAAACATTAATTGAAATCTTATTACAGCAAAGTATTCTAAATATGTACCTTCCACCAAAGCAAAAAAAGAATTTTTATTACAATATTTTAAAATATTACAATATTTATGTCTTAACAAAAAATTGTGTCTGGTTCTGTGTGTGTGACAGTACTGGGGTTTGAACTTCGGGCCTTGTACTATCACTGGCTTTGTTTGCTCAAGGCTAGTGCTCTACCACTTGAGCCACACTTCTACTTGAGGCTTTTTTTGCTGGTCTCATGGACTTTTTCTGCCCAGCTGGCTTTGAACAGCAACTCTCAGATTTCAACTTTACTGAGCAGTGAGGATTACAGTATGAATCAGCCGTGTACAGCTATGTTTGGTCTCTTTAACCACAGATGGTTGTGAGTACTTTTAATGCTTCAGAATCTGCAGTACAACGCTAGTTTTAACATCTCTGGAGTTCTTAAATTCTAAGGCGACTTGGCAGTAGTCCACTGTCTTCTGGGTATACTTAAATAAGGCAGTTCTGCTTTTTCTTTTTTAATCTAGAGATATACACAAATTATTGGCACGTTCATCAATAAGGACCTTAACCATTATCTACAAAGACTTATATAAGGTCTTTATGACCACATTCAATGATGATGTGTCTGAGTCCACTCTTATCCAGCTAGGCCTGAAGTTCAAACTTCTTAAAGTGCAACAAGTGACTTAGCAGTTCTTCTATACTCAATGTGTTAAAGTCAACAAAATACTACTTTTAACAGAATTAAATAAAATTCTTTCTCTCCCCGCCCCCACCCCAGTGCTAGGGGCCATATTTGACACCCAGTGGCATTTGCTAAGCAAGTGCTCTAACACTGAGCTAAACCCCCTCATCCCCGACCCCTCCTCTTGATTGGCACTCTCTCTGACTCTATGAGTAACTAGATAAGTCTTAAGATTCATACTAAACTTAGGTACCAAAATAAAATATCTAGAATGAATGCCACTTCCAAAATATTTTAGTTTCTTCCTAATTGCAAGTTTGAACAACTGGTTCAAGGTTTCAAGAACCCCAATAAACCACTGCACCCACCATATACCATGCAGCTACACGTGTGACAAAAGATATTGGACTATCACCGTCTGGCACTTGTAAGCCTCTATGAAGTCATGGTTCCCCACTGCATAGGTGCACCTGGAAGAGAGGCATTAGAGAGGGCATTTGTACAATGGAAACCCAGATGCCAGTCATGTGGGCCAGAGCTCAGCTCTGCCTCCCCCAACCCTGTTCTCTCCTAGCTCTAGAGGGAAAACTAGATCTCCTTCTTGGCAGCTGATGAAGGCTCAAAGGAGAAAACATCTACGATTACTTGAACTAGAGTGCGTTGCTCTAGAACTTGAATCAGGCCTCTGGCCCTTCTTTGCTCAGCTTATCTTTCAGGTGGTAGGGTCTTGCTCTTTGCCTCATTGCCAACCTTGGAACTCAGTCCTCTGAATCTCTGCTTCCCAAGCAGCTGGAATGACAGGTGTGAACCATCACACCCAGCTCTATGAAGTCTGAGCCCACTCTGTAAAGTCCCAGAGGGGGCAGTTCCAGCAGGTCTGGGTAGAAGGTAGAACACGATCCCACCCCTCTGCCAGTGGGCCGACCTGGATGCTCTAACTGAATCCTGCCGGGCTTCGTTTCATCATTAAATCTGAAGCCCTGCCACATGTTACAAAGACAGCCTCATGCCACAAGAGAGAGAAGCACTTCCACTTTTCCAAAGACAATGCTGAGTTTTAAGGGTTTCCTGCTCCAAGACCTTACATTCAGACTGCTCTGAAATGCAAGACAAGCAGGCGGAAGGCAATCCAGTCTGTATGGCTTCAAGACATAAAGTTCTGCCTAACCTGGGAGATGAGAGTAACAGACACAACATGAAAATAGGAAGTATTTTTGCTGGGCTCAGGTAGCTCACACTTATAATCCTACATTCTCAGGGGGCTGAGATCTGGAGAACTGTGGTTCAAAACCAGCCCAGGCAGAAAAGTCTATGACATTCCATCTTCAAAAATAACCAGAAAGATGTTGGGCTGGAGGCATGGTTCAAGTGGTAGAGCACCAGCTGAACAAGCCCTGAGTTCAAACCATAAGACTATCAAAAAAAAAAACTTTTTACTTCGTTTTGCTCAGCTCAGTTTCTTTTCCAGCAAGACAAAGAGGCTAAAAATGGGCACATTTCCTGCAAAAAGAAAGGCTGACCATTAACAAGTGACCCTTTACAGCAACACACACAGTCACATGCCCCTTCACAGGCTTTAACCGTGAGGTAAGAAATGCACTCTTCTGCCCTCCCAAGTCAGTTACTGCTTCAAGCAAAAGATGATGCAAGACCAGACCTCTGCTGAGCTCAGCACTTATAGACATCCTCCAGGGAACTCAGTACTTCGTCTTTTTTCCTTGCCAAAAGATTACCTTAAATGAGCTGCAAACATTTCATCATAAGGGGGCTCCAAAACTTGCTGACATTTCTCTTCTGGAGAGGCCATCTAATTTATAAGGAGAAAAATGGGGAAAAAATTACCAGCACAGAAAAACACTATATATAGAGACAGGGACAAACTCATTCAAAACTTCATAGCTGACAGTAATACTTTGTTATAGCACTTCTAAACAACACAATCATTACTCTACAGTACATGTCATATTTCAACAGAACAAGAAGTCTGTGAGTATAATTCACTTTTTTTTTTTTTTTTTTTGTCAATCATGGGGCTTGAACTCTGGGCCTGAGTTCTGTCCCTCAGCTCTTCAGCTCAAAGTGAGCGCTCTACCACTTGAGCCACAGTGCCACTTCCGGATTTCTGGTGGTTTATTGGAGATAAGAGTTTCATGGCCTTTCCTGCTCAGGCTGACTTTGAACTGCCAGCCTCAGATCTCAGCCTCCTGAGTAGCTAGGATTACAGGCATGAGCCACCAGCACTCGGCTGAGTACAATTCACTTTTACCTGATACAGGCGGATAAATATCCTGGGCACTTTCACATGAACTTCAGTACTGAACATCCAGTTGGTCAAGAAAGCATTACAAGAAACAGTTATGGTTTATTGAGTAAGCATACATGGAAGGAGCACAAGTCCTGGGCTGATGGCTGACACGGATTTGTTAACTTTCCCTTCCTCACAATTCAAAATTGCTATTATTTGAGCACTGTGTGTACAAGGGCTTAACCCTAACTTCTGTGTCACCAAAGTGAAATGTCTTTGGCATGTGGTGGTCAGTGTGGCTGGAGGAGACTGGCACTGGAGAGGGGTTGCCCAGCCCAGCGGGGCTGTGAAGACAATAGAGGGGAGAGGGAGAGCTGACCCCTGGGCTCCTCACTGTTGCCCAAACTGGGACACCATTTCAACTTTCTGGCCCTTGGGATCTTGACCACATCCCTGGCTTTCTAGCCAGGATCACTAGTGTGGGTCTGTCTCTTTGAGTGCATTAAAAGCAAAAGGGAATCAATGAATACTTACTAATAAGGATACATGCACATTCACACATACAAACATGGGAAAATCACCATTTCAGTCCCTAGCGAAATGACTGATTCTGATGGTGGCCAACAATGTTGGAACTACACCAGAGGGTTGATGGATGCTTGACAGGCAGGCATGGGTCTCCCCACATGAACAACACAACAGGAGTTGCACAGCACGCATGGTGGGGTGCTCCGGTGGCCTGACCCATGTGAAATCTCTGGCTTCTACTCAGCAGCACACCACTTAGAACTATCTGCCCACCAGAAACCCCCAGGAGCTGACAAAAATGTCTGCTGCCACGAGACCTGGAAGGCTTGGTGTAAACTGCATTTATACATGGCTGGACCTGCAGCAAGCTCTGACCACCAGTAGAAAATAGCCACCTCTAACAAAAGAAGACTCTACTTCCCCAGAAGCACATACTCCAACATTACCATGGGAATCCATGGAGAAATAAAAAGTACTACAAAGTAGAAGTACTGCTTTAAGTACCACTTAAAGGCCAAATCAAGGATGCGTCTACATCCAAGCAGGAGTTGACAGACAGACTCCAGGGTGCCCAGTCCTGGATCTCTGAAGACCACCTGCGTCACTGTGGCAGGAAGGTAGTGGGAACAGCACAAGAAGGAGAGAAGGGCAGGGCTGTTCACTAACACCCTGCAAGGCCTTGCTTTGCTGACCCACTGCTGAGGGGGAATTTGCATGTGTTTACCTGTGGTGAATGATGGCCATTGGGCTTTGGGGACAGAAAGTTGTGGACAGGGCCTACACTCAGCCTTCCCACTGGATAACCTTAATGTGATGCTCACTCCAATCCTCAGCTATGCAGGAATACAGAATACAAGGCTCAGTCAATGAAGCAATTACATAATCATAAGGGAACTTAAAGTTCTCACTAAAGTGGCAATACTGTTTTTCTATTCAAATACTAACTTCTCTGCAAAACTGGCTGCCTCCTAATTCTCCCTAGAGACCTTATACACAACTCTCATCTACCTGTAGCCGTGGGTTTGCAACATGAGGATGCTTGAAAGACACCAACTCTGCACAAGATGCTCCATCTCTGGTGTCAATTGCTTCATACACCTGAAATATGAAAAAAAAAAAAAAAAAAAACCTAAGTAAATAGGTGAATGTCCCATACAGAGCCAACATATTATGTATCACTAACACCTATTTTCTCCTTTTCAGAAAGGAAAAATCAAAATCCAAAAAGTTAACATTCTTTGGTCAGTAAACAATCATTTCATGTGGAAATCAAGTAAAGCTAATGCTTCGTACTTGGTTATTAATGAAGGTTGGGTTACTGTAACTTGACTTGGTCACAGCAATATATTTAAGGGTTTCTTATATAGCTAAAAAAAATCAATTAAAACGTCTTCTACTCTAAATATAAAAGGGAATGGAATATCTGAGAAAATGATGTCACATTCTGATATTAAAACTTATTAGATGTTAAAACCAGTGAAACAGGTAATAATACCAGACAATTCCACAATACCACTTCCTGCTGAGTGGTAAAAAACTTATGGATAGCCAGGTACTGGTGGCTCATGCCTATAAGCCTACTTACTCAGAAGGCTGAGATCTGAGGATCATGGTTCAAAGCCAGCCCAGGCAGGAAAGTCCGTGAGACTCTTATCTCCAATAAACCACCAGAAAACCAGAAGTGGTGCTGTGGCTCAAGCGGTAGAGCACTCGCTTTGAGCTGAAGAGCACAGGGACAGTGCCCAAGCCCACAGTTCAAGCCCAACAACCAATCAAAAAAAAAAAAAAAAAAAAAGCTTATGTGTGGGAAAACTGTGTAACTTGGTTTGGGAGAAAAAAGGACAAACTATACATAGCACGAAGGCATGCAAGCTGACTGCCTGGGGTAAGGGTAGGGCCAGCAGCTGGCGAGAGTAACTTTATATACCTCTGTTTGGCGTGAGAGGCCTGGGTTACTAAAAACATCTGTAATTAGAAAACCAAATACATTGTTTTGTGTATGTGCAAGGGATTGAACTCAGGGCCTGTCACTCAATCACCTGTCTTGCTTAGGAGTGGCTCTCTACCACTTAAGCCATGCCTCTAGTTCAACATTTTGCTGGTAATTTGGAGATGAAGTCTCTCAAACTTTTCTGCCTAGACTGGCTTCAAACTGTGATCCTTTGGTTTCAGTTTCCTGAGTAGCTAGGATTACAGGTGTCAGCTATCAGTGAAAAACAAATGTACTTAAATTAGATCTACAAAAAATTCTAATCAGACAAGTGAAAAGAAAAACAGCATAAAGCTGAATGTATAGTATGATTTTATGATAAAAGATACATAAAGTCATGCACACATCTCGTTCCTTCCCTCCCTTCCTTTCTCTTTGAAGACAGGGTGGATACAGCACTGAGTTGTTCAAGCAATCTCCCAACTAGCTAGGACTACAAGCACATCTCCCAGATAGCCCATGTGACTTGGTCCAGGGACATCATATAAGCAGGATATTCAAATGACCTGAAACACTTAGGTAAAGGTCCTCAGTACTGCATCTTGTCCATGAAAAGCAATCAGAACCCTGTACATTCCCACCAGAATACAGATGTTTCTTGACATTCAATAGGTCCAAGTCTTAATAAACCCAGTGTGTTGAACACAACAACCTATGGGATCCCACAGCCTGGCAGGAGTGCACACTGTAGTGCCTGTTGTTTCTGTCATAAGCCATGCCCTGCTGCTGCTGTACAACATGGCAATCATATATTGCTAGCCTGGGAAAGAATCTAAATTCAAAACCTGAATGTGCACCCCACCCCACCATAGTAAAGTTGAAAGTTCCTGAGAGACCATCTGTAGTTAGTTAAGAGGAGCGACATTACTAAATGCTAGAAGACTACATAAAGCATGTGCAATGCTTGCACTGGTGTTAGGGTTAAGTTGGAATAGCTTCTACAGAAAAGTGGCATTACTAAAGCAAGAAAACACCTTTTGTGGCTCTGTACTGGGGCCCAGGGTCTGCACATAGAAGAAGGGGAGACATGCCACCAGAGCACATACAGGAATCCAATATCCCTTCCTAGAAAACCAAGTCTGCAGCAAGTAATTCCTCATTTAATCAACAGAAGTTCATATGCTTCATCCTGACAAGGTTTGCTTCATGGCTAGAAACAAAGGTGCATTACATACAATCACAAAATACTGGGAATACCTGTCTATAGGACAGTGGCTGGAACACAGCAAAGCACCAGCTCAAAGGCATGTCCCTATACCCATCATTGTTTTTCTTTTTCAATGAGGGGGATCTCTATGATAGATCAGAAGGTAGCTCTAGAGAGTATTTGTATCCGTACCCATCTCAGGAAGAAGACTGGGGCCCAAACAGAAAAAAAAAAAAGTTTCTGTGGTCTGACCAGGGATGGGGAACACCGAGAAGAAGGCTATGACAAGGTCTGAACTTAGCGAGGGTGGCCTCCTTCCTGGGCTGGGGCAAGCACAGGGGGCCCTTTTCTTCTCACATCCTCGAGATCTTTGTCTGCGGTCCCTGGGAAACGTAGCTTGAAGTCTGTTTAGCTCCACTGAGGTGTAGTCTTATGGAAATCACAGCCTCCTTGGGCCATCTGGGCACAAAGAACCAAGACCCCAGACAGACAGACCCCCCTCCCCCGCCCCCGCTCAGGTGAGGTGTGCCAGCCACAGGGCGTCGGGCGCGGCCTGCGGGGTGGGCTCGCTGGCGCTGTCTTGTTTTGGAAGTGAGGTCCTGTTTCTTTGTCAGATGTGGCCCTCCTAGCCGATGCTTCCAGTGGAGCGGGGATTACGGGTGGGTACTACCTCGCCCGGCCGCAAGCTGACTCGAAGGGAAGCCTCCGGATTCAATCCCCGATGTTTGTCTGTCCCGCGAGCGAGGCTCGCCCGAGACTCCGGCCGGCGGTGGCCCCGGCCAGACTGAAGTCAGGGCCCAGGACCGTCCCGCGCGCCCGCTCGGCCGGCCCGGACCTCGGCCGCACCAGCTGCCCTCTCCCTTGCGGCGCCCGCTTGGCACTCGGACCCCCGCCCGGCCTCGCCCCTTCGTTGCCCCGTTCCTCCCCCGAGGCCGCCGCCCCGGAGGCCGAGGCTCCCAGGCGCCGAGCGCGGGCCCGGCCAGCCGCGGACTCACCTGCTGTAGGTACTGGTTGATGGTGATGTGCGCCATGGCCGGCGAGCGCGTCACTTCCGGCGCGGGTCCGTCTCCGCCACGGGCCCCGGCGCCGGGGCCCCCGCGCGTTGGTTCCGGAGGGGGACGACGGGAGCGGAGTCGCGGAGGCGCGCGCTCGGGGACGCGCGGAGGCCACGGCCGACTTCCGGGCGCGAGCAGCCCGCGCCCCGCCCCCCCGCGCGCGTCTGGACCCCGCCCCTCGGAGCAGCTGCCGCGGCCGCCCCGTGAGGCGCCCCCGGGCGGCCGGGCGGCAGGGGAACAGACAAGACGCCCTGGTCCCTGGCTTCCCCGCGGGAGGGGGCCGCCGCGCGCCCGAGCGCCTCGGGCCTGGGGGCGGGGTCGCCGTGCGCGCTCCCGCGCGTGCGCCCCGGGGAGACCGGCGCGCACGCACGGGGGCGGCGCCGTGCGCGCGGCGGCCGTTGGGCGTCGGGCGCGCGGGGGGCGGCGCGCACGGACGGGGCGCCCGAGCGGAGGAGGAGCTTGGCGCGCACGGACGGGCGCCGGGCGGGAGGCGGAGGAGGAGCCGGGCGCACTCGGACGGGCGCCGGGCGGGAGGCGGAGGAGGAGGAGCCGGGCGGCGCGGGGCGGGGCGGCGTCCGGCCCAGCCATGGCGGACGAGGGCCCGCGGAAGGGCAGCGTCTCGGCACTCGTGGGCCGCACCAACGGCCTTACCAAGCCCGCGGCGCTGGCGGGGGGCCCCGCCAAGCCGGGGGGCGCGGGCGGCTCCAGGAAGCTGGTCATCAAGAACTTCCGAGGTGGGTGCGCGCCGCCGCGGGCGGGCGGGCGGGCAGGCAGGGGCCGGCGGGGCGCGCGCTGGGACGGGGCCGCCCGGGCCGCCTAGTGTCGGCGCCTCGGGGTCCGCGCCCCCCCCAACCCGGGCCGGGCCTCGTGTCCCCCGCTGCCCCCGCCGGGCGCCGGCCACGCGCCCCCGCGCCCTGTGCCGGGCCGGGCCGCCCCGCCGCTGACCCCATCTCCCCACAGACAGGCCGCGGCTGCCGGACAACTACACTCAGGACACGTGGCGGAAGCTGCACGAGGCGGTCCGTGCCATCCAGGGTAGCACGTCCATCAAGTACAACCTGGAGGAGCTCTACCAGGTGGGCGGCGGCGGGAGGCGACGGGCGGCGGGCTGCGGGTGGCGGCGGGCCACGGCCTCGGGCCTAGGCCCCGCGCCCAGCGCCGGCCTCCCCGCACAGCACGGCCCGCGGGCCAGCCGCGAACTCTCCCGGCCGCTCGGTCGCGGCTCGCGGCTTCCCGCCCCCCCCTCCCCCCGAGGGAAGGAACGCGCACGGGTTTTCTCCGCAGCGAGCCGTCCGGCGGAAGGCGGGTGGAGTGGGGGGGGGGGGGGAGGCGAGGAGGACATCTTGCTGCGGGAGTGCTTCCGAGAGCAGTTCTCGTGGTGTCAGGCGTTTGCTTATCCAGGAAGGAGCCCGTTCTGTGTGTGTGGGGTAACGGCCCTCAGGATTCCCAGTGGCGCTGTAGGGTGTGGAACTGTGTTTGCCTGAGTACACCATCCCTAATCCGACAGGCCGAGATGAACCAAAAGTTAAAACTTTGTGAACGCAAACGCGAGACCTCACGTGGAAAATTCCACCCCCGAATTTTGGCCTGATCTCAGACAAAAACAGGTGTGCTAAAATTACCTGCCAGCCACGTAAATGGGGTGTATACGAGGCTGAAATTTCCTGTTTACGCTTGGATCCCATTCCCAGAATGGGAATGGCTTACTTGCTCTGTCCCAAGGTGGCCCCACAGGTTTCACCTAAGGTCAGTTTGGTATGTACACGTCCACTTTTTGTCTGAGTGTGTGAGTTGTCTTTAACATCCGCATTATTCGAGGCATAATTTGCCTGTAGTATGTGCTCCAGTAGGTTTTAACAGTTGAGTTCAGATGTGTTCCCTGCACCATGGTCTGGAGGATTTCCATCACCCACATAGGCATCTGAGCACATTGCAGTCAGTCCTCTCTCCTAAGTCCCGCCCCAGCCACCACTGATAGGCTTTGGGTAGATATTTTGATCTTTTATAGTTTCTAAGTGGAACTGCATTTTACCAATTTTTTTTTGTATATGGTTTTTAGGATAGTGCTTTTGAAATAGATACATACTGCGATAGTCATTTGTTTCTTTTTACTACTGAGGGTCTTGTGACTTACCACGATGGTATATATCTCTTGTGACTTACCATGATAGTATATATCTATTCATTGGTTAGCAGACATTTGTGTGTCTGGCTTGAGGTTGTAAACACAGGTGCCAAGAGCATTGGTAAATCTTTGAGTGGACATATATCCTCAGTCCTCTCAGGAAAATATCTACACATTACTTAGTCTGTACAGAAACTGTATGCTTAATTATAGCAATATCGTGTTTTTTAAAGTGTTCACACCATTTTGCATTTCTACCAGCATTGTATGAGAGTTCAATTGTTCTCTATCCTTGCCAACATTTGGTGTTGTCTTTTTAATTTTAGCTGTTCTAGTAGGTGTTTAGTGGGTTTTCAGTATGGCTTTAACTTGCATTTTCTTACTGATAGTAAGCAGTTTTTCATGTATTTGCTTTTTTATACATCTTTAATGAGGTATCCATTCAAATCTTTTGTGCTTTTTTCAGTTTTTAATTGTATTTTTACTTTTTGAGTTGCTAGTAAGACAGGGTTACTCTGTAGCTAGCCCCGGCTATCCTTTAACTCACATGAAGTTCAGGCTAGCTAGCCTCAAGCCCTCCTGCCACCACTTCCCAAGTGCCAAGATGATCGCAGCTGCTACACTACCACAATTACTACACTATCACCACTGCCTGTTCTTTTTTGTTTGTTTGTTTTTGTTTTATCAAGTTCTTCTCATTATTGGGTAGTGAGTTAAGTATGCTGGATACAAGTCCTCTATCAGCCTTACAAATAATTCTTCCAGTGTGTGGCTTGTCTCTTAATTCTCTTAACTATGTCCTTGAAGAGCAGTAGTTTCAAATTCTGAAGTCTAGTTTATTAACTTTTATGAGTTGTACTAAAAGCACACCTAAGAGGTCTTTAAAATCTCTTAAGTTCACAAAAGTTTTGTTCTGTGTTTCTTGTACACATTTTGGAGCTGTTTTACATGTGGGTTTGTGAAGCATGTAGAGGGGGTTTACATACTGTGATGTGTGAAGTACAGTGTTTTTCCCCGTGAATGTCCAGCCATCACACCATTGGTTGAAAGCCCATCCACCTGTATCCTAATTGCCTTTGATTCCTTGTCAAAGATCAGCTGTCCATGTAAATAGGTGTGTCTGCTCCTCAGCTCCATCCTTCTCTGAAGCTTGTTGGCACTGTTGTTCCATCATACGTTTATATGAATCTTCAAACTTGTTTGCCAGTACTTACCAGGAAGATAGCTAGGGGTTTGAGGACTGATGTGGAAGAATCTCTAGCGGTGTAGAGAATTTGGGTTTTAGCATACTTGAATCTGCTAATCAATTCTAGGGTTAGCTCTCTGTTTACTTAGGTCTTCATTTCTCTCTTTTTTCATGGTAAAGAGCTTACGCATCTTTTGTGGATTTTTTTCTTAATCATTTCACATACTTGACAATAATATTTTGAGTTACTTTTTCTGGTTCTTTTATGTAGGAATAACACTTTTTTAAAGCATATTGACCTTGTCCTGCTTTCTTGCCAACCTCAGATATTTCTGAAGCCACTTGGTTTCCTTGTGGGAAAGCTTAAAACACACAGTAAGTTTTCTTAACCCACCAAAAATGGAATTTCCAGTAGCTTCCTTTCTTCCAGTTTCTGTCCTTGTGCACAACTCCCTCTTGTCTTCAGGATTTGAGCCCTCTACCACATCCTAATCACTATTACTGTTACCTGCTGAAGTCTTTCTCTTTACTGCTCAATCTAAGTCTTGAAGTTCTTTGTGTCTGTTCAACCTTTAAACACATGGACTTCCTTTGTTATTGTTGTTGTCCTGGTTTGCTAATTCTGTATTAGTTTTTTTTTAATTTTTTATTGTACAGATACTGTACAGAGGGTTACAGTTACATGAGTAAGGTAATGAGTACACTTCATATTGAGCATTGTTACCCCCTCTATTGTTTTCCCCCTACTATCCCTTCCCTCCCTACCTTCCCCGAGGTTCTTTTTTTTTTTTAATTGTGATTAAGTGATTACATAATTTCCCAAATTTCACAGTATTGTGGAATAATGATGCTCATTTAAAGTCACAAGCTCATTCTAACTTTCCTGGAGCAAATTGTCTATCACGGTCTATAACATATAACTGTGTACACATATACACCATACATATGATCAGCAGTATGGGGATATTAGTAGTGGTTCGACCAGATGAATGGAAGTTCTTTGTTTCTTAAGTCCTGTTAATTTTGTCGTATCACCTAACATTTTGGATTTAACATCCACTTATCAGGGAGACCATGTACCATTGTCTCTTTGCTCTTGGCTTACCTCGCTCAACCTGATTTCTTTTAGCTCCATCCATTTCCCTGCAAATGCCATTATTTTGTCATTTCTAATGGCTGCATAATATTCCATTGTGTACAGATACCACAATTTTTGGATCCATTCATCTGTGGTGCTGTATTAGTTTTGACTGACTTATGGGTTTTTTTTCTTCTCCCCATATAGGTACTATTTTCCTATTTCTTTTGGGTCTGGTAATCTTTGATTAGATGATGGACATCTTGAACTTTAGCCGGTGTGTTAGATACGTTTATATTCCTAAAAGTATTTTTTACTTTTGTTTTGAAGACATTTAAATTGGAGACTGTGTGGTCTTTTGCTTTTAGATTATGTTAGACCAGGCCAGAGCAGTATTGTGTACAAAGCTGATTATCCCCACCACTGGGGCCAGACCATCCTAAATACCCTATGTGAGCCATGGATACTGTTAACGTCCAGCCTTCTGGATGATTCATTCTCTGGTGTTTGTAGTTTCTTTACCACATGCTTGCCACGTGTTGGTCATGTGCTACTGAATGCTTGGTCCCTGGAGAGCTCTTTTATTTCCAGGGTCCTCTGGCCACATCTCTTTTCACCAGTTGCCTTGCTGGTTTACTCAGCAATGCACAAAGCTTGGAAACCCTGTGCGTGGCTGCATGAAGCACTCATGAAGCCAGAGCAGCTGGGGCCTTTCCATCCCTGTCTCCCAGAGATCACTGTGTCTTTTACCCCAGAGTCTGGTCCCTAAAAACTACTACTTCATACATTTTTTTGCTTGCTTGTTTTTTTTTTTTCCAAGCAGAAGCATTCATTCAGTCCTTTTACTTCATTTTGACTAGAAAAGGAAGAATCACTCCCAGTACCTAAACAGTCAGGTTTTTAGTTTAGTAAAGCATATCTCATGGCTAAGGCTTAGTATTTATTGTTTGTTTTGGCCTGTAGATTTCATCATTTGGTATTAGTTGCTTCATCATTTTCCCCCAAAATGGAGAAAATACTTGGCCCTACCTCCCATGCAGTGACAAATCATAATGTCTCTGGAGCACCTGGGTGTCCCTTTGAAGGATAGGCATGCCCCTGATACAGTCACTGCTTTCTTCCCAAGGAGAGTGCTTCTATCCCAACCATCACCAGGCTCTGCAGAGAGCACTGCACTAGTGCACGAGCTGCTTTGGTCTCTAGAAGAGGTGGGTCCAAACAGAAAGGAAAGTGGATTTGGGATACTGACCCCCAGTGGGCAATGCATCCCACCTGCTGCTCCAGAACCAAGTCCCAGCATTTGCTTAAGAATGGTGTCTATTCCTTGCTAGAGATCTTGTGGAAATACTGGTTCTTATGAAAGTTTTAAAGGTTTTCAGAACTCTTCATTCCCTGTCTAGGCCTTGGAGCCTGCTGCCTGAGTTTCCTTCTCGTAGAGGTCTCCCGAACCTTGTTTGCTACTGTATTTCTGTGTGGTCATGGTGAGGTGGGGAGGAAGTCTCCACACACTCATCGCCCTTTACAGTAACCTGCCATGCAGGAAAGTGTTGTAAAGAAGACCAAGTTTAGTGTAATAACCACTCAAATGAGAAAGCACACCTGTGCATCTCAGCCTCTTGTCAGCCTAATGGCCAACAGGAAGCTAAAGACTGTACTTCCAGAGTCTGCCAGAGGAAAATGCAGTGCATGGTTTCAGACCGGAAATTCCCTCTGGGAGGCCTGGCTTCTGAGAAGAGCCAAGCTGTTGTCTGGGTACAGACTGCACTGTCTCTCAAAGAGGTCACTTCAGCGAAGGACCTGGGTTGTACAGTCAAGCATTCATTGTATTGGTGGAATAATTAAATCTGATGTGAAGCCAGGCACCAGTGGTTCACAGTTGTTATCCTAGCTACTCAGGAGGCTGAAATCTGAGGATTGTGGTTTAAAACCAGCCTGTGCAGGAAAGTCTGCAAGACTTTTACCCCCAGTTAACCAGCAAAAAGCTGGAAGTGGAGGTATAGCTCAAGTGGTAGAGTGCTAGCCTTGAGCAAAAATGCTCAAGGACAGTGCCTAGGCTCCGAGTTCAAGCCCTAGGACTAGCACCAAAAAAGAAATGACAAAAAACAGTGCTGTGAAAAATGCCAGAAAAATGGTGACAAATTTACGCATTGATAGATGAATTGAGAAACCAACGTATTATTTTTTTTCTTCTTTCTTTTTTTTTGGGGGGGGGGTCCAGTCGTGGGGCCTGAACTCTGGGCCTGGGCACTGTCCCTCAGCTCTTCAGCTCAAGGCTAGCGCTCTACCACTTGAGCCACAGCGCTACTTCCGGCTTTTTTCTTATGTGGTGCTGAGGAATCAAACCCAGGGCCTCATGCATGCAAGGCAAGTGCTCTACCACTGAGCCACCTTCCCAGCCCCGAGAAAGCAACATATTAATAGAAACACATTTGTTAAATTCAATACTTAACAAAACTAACACTGTGTACCCTGACAGATACACGGGAACTAAGGTTCTAGTCCACTTCTGAACTTGGTGTGGACATATTTACCACCTCTCTCCCTCTTCCCAGGAGACATTAGTTTCCGGTCATTCCTGTTTGAATCCTGATTTCTTTCTGTGTTGTCATTTACTTTTCGAGGCAAGAACCTGGAGGGAGCATGCTCTGTTTTCATTTCTTCCCCATGGGACAGACTGGTCCTGGTGGAAATGGTGTACCAGGCCTGCTCAGAACAGGGTTGTGTTTGTGGAGGAGGTGCTTTCAGTCCCACGTTGCTGTGGCTGTGCCTTGCCATTTCTACCCACTGAGTGTTTTTTGGTAGTCAGCTGGGCCTTCATGTAGTAGGGGCTTTGACTTTTGGTGTTTTAAATCACTCTGGATGGGAGCGATTGTTCAGGTCTTGAAATGTTTGCAGCAGCAGTGTGCATGTTTAGGTGACATTGGATACCACCATATGTATTTTGAGCAGTTAGACATGGGCGCATCATCGTGGTATGACCTGCTCGTAGAGTGTCCTGCTGCAAGAACCTGTGAGCAGAGTTTTCCTATAGCACAAGGAGAACCAGAGCTATTACAGCCCCCCACCACCACCCCCACCCCCGTCCGCCTGCCCGCCTCTGGTTATTAGTTAGAATACTTCTGTAGAATGATGGTTGACAGCACACGGCCTGAAGTGCATGCTCTTGGCTGGATCAGCACACCCTGTCCCTAGGGGGATCTTAGAGTAAGGCAAAAATCTCAAAAAGGTGGGTTGCAGAAAGAAGACTCCATGCAAGGCTGTGCCTGAATAGTACAAGGTGCTTCAGAACTGCTGCCTGCCTTGGGGGTCTTCTGACTCAGCACATTTCCTAACAGTGTGTCGTCATACAAGAATCCTGACTGGGCTCTGGAATTGAGTCTCTCAGAAAATGGTCCTCCCAAACTGCTGTATCATGAAGGGTAGGCAGCACAAAGCTTACCTTGATAGTAGTCAAAGAAAATAGATTTCCTCATATTTACTTTTTTCTGGTCGGTTGTGAGCCTGCCTGAAATCTGGGCCTGGGCACTGTCCCTCAGCTTTTCAGCTCAAGGCTAGCTATCTACCTTTTGAGCCATAGCACCACTTCTGGCTTTTTATGCTTATGTGGTGCTGAGGAATTGAACCCAGGGCCTCATGCATGCAAGGTAAGCACTCTACCATTGAGCTACCTTCCTAGCACTGTTTTATGTACTTTTTAAGAACCAGGTTTTTAGGATACACTAATGACTAAGAGCTGGAGCAAGCCTTTGTTGTGAGGTTATCTAGATGATAAGGAGAACAAGAGTTACCACCTCTTGGACTCAAAACTGAGACATGATTCAGTAATTTGGGAGAGGAAGCTGTAATCCTAGCTACGCGGAGCTGAGATCTGAAAATTTGAGGTTCAATGCCAGTATAAACTGACACGTCATGAGACTGTTATCCCTAATTATTCAGCAAAAAGAACTGGAGGTTTGGCTCAAGTGGTAGGTGCCAGCCGTAAGCCAAAAAAAAAAAAAGGAAATAGAAGACTAAGGAGGAGACAAGGAATCCTTTATTTCTTGCTAAGATAAAATGTATAGGGAAAGTGTGTTTTTTGTAATACTGACAACATAAAGTCGTTAGAAAATACATGGTAATGTTGAAAATAGTTTTACACTTTCTTTATATCCTTGTAACTATGTACATGTTCTCCTTGGTGTAGTAATCACGGTGCTTATGTAACTTAGGTGCGTGCCGTGTTAATTGATAGAATTAGTATAGATACAGCTTTAACTTACATTTTTTCCTAGGAGAAGATCCTATAAATTCTCTATATTATTGCCATTTTGTCTGTTGGCATACTTTTTAAGTGCTTCAAAACTAGTCATAAGGGCTGGGAAGGTGGCTCAGTGTTAGAGTGCTTGCCTTGCATGCATAAGGCACTGGGTTGGATTCTGCAGCACCATATAAGCAGAAAATGCCAGAACTGGCACTGAGGCTCAAGTCGTTGAGCTGAAGAGCTGAGGGACAGCACCCAGGCCCAGAGTTCAGGCCCTACGACCGACAAAAAAAAAAAAACAAAACTAGACAGAAGAAAATTTATTTCTATTTATGATAATATTACATTAAATTCAGACTTTTGCCATGTAAATGAGATTTAAACAAAGTTTTATTAGAATGTACATGCATTATTTTTTTCATATGGACAAATACTTTGAGGAACAAAAAATTGCTTCAAAAGGTTCATTGAGACAAAATTTCAGTGAATTTACATATGTAGCCTTCAGCAAATCAACAAGAATAAATCCATCTTGGCCTATGCACAGCAGAATCCCTGACCATTAGAGTGAAGAGGGCTGTCCCTTCCTCCCCAATCCCCACCTGGGGAAAAGAAACTTGAACTGCTGTTTGCCATTGTAATAACCAGGATAAACTTATACTCCCTACTCAGAATAGAGAATTGGAGTGGAGTTTCTAGACACATCTGTAGGATCCAAACCTGTACTGATGTCCTGTGACTGTTGAACTTAAAGGTCCTTTTGCCCCTGCTTTCTGGGCTCCAGGCTGCCATCAGGCCTGAGATCCTTACTGATTCATTCCTGCCATCCTACCAAACTTACTGTATCCAGCAGTCAGTGCACATGCTCAATTGTACCTGGAGTTCTGGGCTTGTTCACAGATGACCAATGTGCTGGAGGTGGAGGAGGTTAAACATTATACAGGTACCCATGGCTCACACTTTTAATCCTAGCTACTGAGGAGGCTGAAAACTGAGGATCATGGTTCAAAGCCAGCCCACGCAGGAAATCCTTGAGACCCTTCTTTCCAATTATCCCCCCCCCCAAAAAAAAACAACAAAAACAAAAACAAGTGGAGTTGTGGCTCAAGTGGTAGAGCACTAACCTTAAGCAAAAAAAAAAAATTTCAGGAACAGCTCTCAGACCCAGAGTTGAAGCCCCTCTGGTCAGCACTTGGGGGGTGGGGAGATGGGTACAGAATTTTTCAAGGAACTCATTTGTTTGTGTTGGGTGTAATTCATTTTTTTCTTTCATTTTAGGCTGTTGAAAATCTTTGCTCTCACAAAGTCTCCCCAACACTCTACAAGCAGCTACGCCAGGTCTGCGAAGACCACGTTCAAGCACAAATCCTACCGTTCAGAGAATATCCTTTGTGTGGCTCATGCAGTTTCTGTTCACTACCTAAGTTTCTTAAACCTGAACTATAGAAGGTAAAGGGCCAGTGTCCTTAACATTAAAACCACAGCTTTTATGTTATTTATAGAACAAAAAGGTTCAATTTCATATGTGATAGCATTTTTAAAAATTTGTGTTTTTGTCTTTTTTTTTGTTGCGGGGGCTTAAACCCAGGAGGTTGCATTTGATAGGCAAGCATTTTGCTGCTGAACTGTATCCCAGCCCAAGTGTGGGTTTTTTGGTTGTTTTTAGCATTGATTTTTTTTTTTAAGTGAAATCCTTAGCATTTAGATTACTTGCTGATATGAATAGGAGGTCAACATTCCTTTAATTGTTGGACTATTTGGTAAAGGTTGGAATTGTCCTTTGTTTTAGGGGGAAAAAAACCCCTGTATTAGGTTTTTAAACTGTAACAAATTTACAGTCCCCCTCCCCCACCCCAATCTCCATCCATTCCTGGTGTGTCTTGTCAGGAGTCAGGCACAGTTCATCTACTTCTTTGCTTAGGGTCTAATGGTCCATGGTCCTTCCCTGAGGGTGGGTCACAGATGAGTAGCAGATTTCTTTTCTATGGCACTGTAGGTACAAGGTCCCTACTTTTTTTTGGTCAGTTGTGGGGCTTGAACTCTGGGCCTGGGCTCTGTCCCTCAGCTCTTTAGCTCAAAGTGAGCACTCTACTGCTTGAGCCACAGCACCACTTCTGGTTTTCTGGTGTTTAATTGGAGACAAGAGTCTCACGGACTTCCTGTCCAGGCTGGCTTTGAACCATGATCCTCAGATCTCAGCCTCCTGAGTAGCTAGTATTACAGGCATGAGCCACTGGCACCTGCCTGGTACCTACTTTCTTTCTGGCTCTAGTGGGATCACTTAGCCCAAGAAGCTTCCCATATCACTGTCATGGGGCTTCTTGCAGCACTTACTCCACCCGCACAGTCTGCAGTGACCAAGTCTCTAGTAGTGGCGCTCAGTCTAGGTGTTCCTTACAGCTGGGGAGAGAGACTTATTCAAGGCGCCCTCTCAGGACTGGCAGAGGGCATCTTAGGATTGCTACCACACCATCTGGGGCTAATGTCCATAGGGAAGTCCTTGAGCAACTTAAATCTTGTCTGGCCTGTTCCTGACATACTTTAATCCGTCCTCAGTCTGGTGCCTGTCCTCCACATTGCCACAGCTGCCAAGTCCTATCAGTTGGGCATCAGAAGAGCTTCTATCTTTACAGAAAATGTACTGTGACTGCTTTTCTTTGTTTGCAAAATGAGGTGGCTAGAACTTGCCCCTTTCTGGTGTTCTTCTGACTGAGTATGTTTTTCTTGTCATCATCCTACTTCTGAAGTTTTCTGGCAAAGCTGCACTCTAAAGACTGCAAGGACATATTAGAGAGACACAGCCATAAGTCCTTCTGGACCCTGTAAGTTTTCACTTACCATAGGAGACATGTGTGAGGTGTCCACATATCACGGGAGACATGTATGAGGTGTTGGGCCTTTGTCCCATTTGGGGACCCTGTTGTAGTTTGAAGCTGCAGAAGCCTGGTCTGTGTTTGAGTTCATCCACAGCATTCCAGGATGCTAGCCTCCATCAAAGTGTTATTTTGCTCTAATCGAGTTGGCTTGAAAACCGCTTTTTAATGACCCATTTGAATTCTCTTCCTGCAGTCCCACCCTTCATGGACTGAAATCTTGACCCAACTCACTCAGCAAGATCTTGTTTTTCTGTCTTAAGATCCTGGCCCAGGTAATAGAAATATGACTGCCATGCCTGATTACTACCCTTTCAAGCAGGGCTGACTGTTGCAGTAGCTCTATGATGCTATGACAGAAGACTAGCATATCAGATATCCTTAGTGGCAAGGCATCAGTTCAGACACACTCAGCTGTGAGCTGCAGGCAGAAATTAGACAAGTCTCCCAGAGAGTGAAATACTGAATTGCACCTTGAAAAACATACAGCTTAGCTTGCCAGCAATGTGTTGTGGCAAGATCCGTATCTTAGAGAACCTTGAGCAATTTGTCTTGCCCAGAATTTGGAGACTGATAGAATCCAAGTTGAAGATTTGGCTTTATGTGTGTCATTGAGGAGTTGGCCTTGACTGAACATTTGATATTAGCTACAGATTTTCTAAGCAAGAATCCAACAAAAGGGCTGGGAAGGTGGCTCAGTGGTAGAGTGCTTGCCTTGCATGCATGAGGCCCTGGGTTCGATTCCTCAGCACCACATAAGCAAAAAGAAAAAAGCCGGAAGTGGTGCTGTGGCTCAAGTGGTAGAGCACTAGCCTTGAGCTGAAGAGCTGAGGGACAGTGCCCAGGCCCAGAGTTCAGGCCCCACTACCGGACCCCCCCCAAAAAAAGAATCCAACAAAATTAACTTTTTCTGAGAAAATCACTTTGGCAGAATAATAAGATAGATTTTAACCCCTCGGCAGGGACAGCTCCACAAGAAGCCCAGTCATGGTTCTTTGCCTCCCACAAGCATGCTGCCTGCTGTTAAGAGTGTGCCAGTGTTGAGGCCAGAGATGATGGGGTGGAGCCATCAAGACAGAAAGGACTCTGGGACTCAGATGGACAGCACTATCACTTCTTGGGCCAATGCCTGCATCTGGTAAATTCTGCACCTCCTGCCCCTTTCAAGGTGGTACAGGATGGGGGTTCTTCATAGATGACATACCAGCTGGCCTAGTCTAAACCTATAAATACAACTGACAAAACTTGCATTATACAGCATAGCAGCCCTTCTCCTCACCCCCACAGGCAGTGCTGAGTTTCACCTGCTATTCCTAGAAGTCAGCAAGAGGGAGAACATGGAACCCAACAGAAGCCTCTGCCCATAGGTTCCACTGGGTGGGTCCTCATCATTGTATGCCTAACCATGGCTGGACTTCTGGTAGAGATACTGCTCATCTCACCAGATGCACAACAGCATGTCCAGAGTACTTGCTGGGATGAGCAGGCCTGTGTCTTGTGACTTGTCCTACATCTTGCAGCATTGTACCCATACGAGCTGTTTCCTGGGGAAGAAATGACCCTTGACACATAGCTGGCCAGTAGTCCCAGGAAGTGCTGGGGCTCAGCCGCAGCAAATCATGGATTTTTGTCTTTGTGCACTACGGTGACTAGTGAGAGGCATGTTAATTACACAGCCAGAAGTGGATGGACATTACGTCGTGTGATGATTTTCTCAGATGTTGTAAGGAACAAGGAGGCCTACACCAGGCTAGCATCTGAATTGATTGGCCAGTGTGTTCAGAATGTGGGCACTGGCCTGGCACACTTCCAGCCTAGTGTACATCATGTGGGTTTGCCTTCTCTTTAAAAAAAAAAGAAAAGAAAATTAGCCATTTTGCCAGGTACTGATGGCTTATGCCTACAATTCTAGCTACTCAGGAGGCTGAGATCTGAGGACCGTGCTTCAGAACCAGCCCAAGCAGGAAAGTCTATGAGCCTCTTGTCTCTAATTAACCACCAGAAAACCAGAAGTGGAACTGTGGCTCGGTGTGGTAGAGTGCAAGCCTGGAGCAAAAAAGCTGAGAGACAGTGCCTAGGCTCTTGAGTTCAAGCCCCACAACTGAAAAAAATAATAATCATTATCTGGATGGCTAGGGTTTTTTGCCACTTGTCATGAACATTATTTCTGCTCTAGAAGGCCTGCCTCCCCTGTAGGCCATGTAAGTCCTTTGAGAGGACTGGCTCATCTCTGCGGTGAGGTGAGTCGCTGCTGAGTTCTGTTTTGGGATAAACTGACAGTGTCTCTCATTGCTTGTGAGTCTTGGCATCTAGAATGGTTCACTGTTGCCAGTCTTGGGTTGATTTAAACTCTAAGAGTGGAATGTAGGGAAGGCTACACTGTGTGATACTAGTTCACTGTTCAGTACTTTTTCCTTGGGGCTTTACAGCATTCTTCTATGGGAGTGTCACTCATTTAATAGGCACTCCACATTTTACATCTAAGCAGGTGATGCGCCAAGTACAGCTTTGGTGTAGGGATTTGTAACACCCAAGATGCAAGGTAGTATTAGATTGACTGGTGTCAGTTAATCCTGTCAAGGATTTGGCAACTGCGAGGTCTTCATCCTGAGGTCTTCATCCTGAGGCCCGTGACTCTTCACTCTGCTGAGGCAGGCCACGGTGGGTTCTAGGAACCTCCTAGGTCTCACCATGGACCCATAACTCTTCACACAGCGGACGTGTTCCATGAGGACTCTGGGAACCTGCCAGATCTCCCACTATGGCTGTTGTTCAATGCTTAGAGTCAGATGACTCTTAAGCCATCTTACCTTTTATGAGGTATCACTCACACCTTGCTAAATGATTGTGATGGCTTCTGGTTTGCCTTTTTCAGATTGTTTGTGTAGTATAAACGGGAACCTCACACTTTCACAGACTCCCCTGAAGGGTCAGCACGGGCCTCACTGTTTCTGAATTTCTTTCTGGGCTCCTTGACGAAGGAAATAAAATGGAAGGATCACTGGCAGTAGAGGCACCCTTGCCCCCTACAGTCTCCTGAGCTTTCTTCCCTTCTAGGAGCCTAGCCAGCACCCCTGGCCCCCCTTGGGCCCCTCTGGTTGATGTAAGAATTGTCTGTCCTGAGCATACCACACTTGATCCAGTTTCTTCTCCCTTTGAGGGTTTCTGTGTTTCTTCACGTGAGCTCTGGGTGTCATACATGAGCTCCTTGACACAACCTGTGTCAACGCTGGCAAGTGGCAGACAGGCTATAGCCCAACACATCCAGCTCTTTGCATCCAGACAGCTGTAGTGAGCCTGGTGAGATCAAATGAGAGGGCCTGTGAGAGGTCCTTGCTCTAGGGAATCTGTTCTGTTTGGCCTTTAAGGCCAGATAAATAAGTCTAGCTGAAGATGTAGAGTTTGGCCATGAAGTAACTTCATGTTAGTGTTACAGAAAGTTTTCATTGCACTAGAAGTAAATCTTGGTCATTCTCTCCCTGCCAGCTACTCGTTCCTATTAATACCTTGCTTCCTGATTTCCCAGCCAGGCATAAACTCGAGGAGCTAGCTCATCCTATTCCATTTGTGGAGTGGCGCCTGGTGCTATTTCTCCCGGCTCCTTGTTTCAGCTGGCAGGGTCTGAATGGGACTTGAAGGTAACATGGGTGGGGAGGTTCCAGTGAAGGGAGGGAGAGAGCTCGGGCAGCACAGAAGTAATACAGGCTATGAGTTACATGAATGAGAACTGCTGGTCACAGGCCATTGGGTGGCTGGGTGGCTTATAAACCACAGGCATTATTTCCACAGTCTGCAGGCTGGAAGTCCAAGTCACAGCACTAGCAGATTCTGCATCTGTTCTTAGATGAGATTGTTTCATTGCGTCTTCATATGGTGAAGGGATGAGGCCACTCCCTGGTGTCTCTCAGACCTCCAGATACCATTTGTTTAGAAATAGGACTTCATTCAGATGCATGGTCGTTAGTATTCTGATTGCTAGAATTTGATGTTTGGTGGAGGAAGGAGCTAAGTCCACTGTTGCACAATTGCATGAGCTTATGCTTTATTGAAGTTTCCTTAGCAGGTCTGCACAGATTCACTAGACAGTGTTTTATTTCTAAAGAAGATTAACACGTGCTGGCAAGATCACTGCAGACAAATGGTAGGTCTGGGGATTTCTGTCAGTGCTTACTGTGTGTGACGTGTATCCCTGCACTCAGCCAGGGCAGAGCCTCTGCGGCTTCTGCTCTCTTCTTGCACACTTGCACTTTGCCTTTTGGAGCCTCAAGCCTCTCCTCTGGCCAGAGGGAAAGTACTTGGAATCTCTGAGGTTCCACCTGCTTTCAGCCCCACAAAGCTGCCTCCTGCCTCCCTCAGAGCCTCAGGAAGGCATGTGCAGGTCCCAACCTGAGAAGTAGAAATTCTCCTTGGTGCTGTAAAAGCACAGAGCAGTGAACAGCAGAGTTGATCAGTGGATCTGAATGGGAAGTTGAGGTCTTGTAACAGGCTCAGGACAGGGGTGTTGGCCAGTGTCAGCTGCAGATCAGCGTTTGGTTTTGATATGTAGGGATGATAAACTAAGCTCTCAGACATTGCTCTGAGAACCAGTTCTTTGTTTCAGCTGCATGACAAATCTTAGACTGCACAGATGTGTTGACTCTGGATTTCACTCATGTAAATTTTTAGTATGGCCTGGCTCTTAGTGACCTAAATGAGGGAAACCAAAATAAGCAGAGCTTTACAAGTAAACCATACTCTCGTTTTCTAAAAGAGGTTAGTAGGAGGCATTGAATGTCTCTCTTCTGGGATACATGCCTGTTGGGTCTAAGAAATGGAAACATCTGCTGGGGAAGGTGTTTACATGTCCACAAATCTTACCACACAGTAGACCTTTGCTCAGTTCCACACAGAACGGTTCACTGTCCACATTCTCCTTGCTCGGCTGGCATCAGAGTCAAGTGTATACAGGTGCCGAAAAGCCTTGAGATAAGTTCTAGAAAGGTGGCACCACTCCCAGGTCTAAAAGACTCAACATCAATCAGAAAATTCCAAAGAGATCCTCTAGACTTGAATGCTTTAAACTCCACAGTCAGAGCTGTTTTAAAGAAATGAAAATCAAATGCTAAGGAAGAAAAGTTCAGACAAAAATGAGTGTCTTGGTGCATGGTTTCTTTCCATATTAAAAAAAAAAAAAGCTAAATTCAAGACAGGTAGCAAAAGGTAGTCCAAAAGTAATCTTGAATAGTTTGTTAAATGAGTGAATAAATAATTTTTCTTTCTGATCCTCAGATCATGATCAGAAGTATTTTCCTGTTTCTGGACCGCACATATGTCCTGCAGAACTCCATGCTCCCTTCTCTCTGGTGAGCATCTGGCTCAGTAGAGCCTTGTATTCCTTCTCTCTGGTGAATGGCCCTTGGCCCAGCAGAGTGGTGCCAGCACAGTACAGAGCTCCTTATCAGACAGGGTTCGTGGAAGGTGGCTCTGGCTGCTGAATTACCTTCCCAAAATTTTCAGACTGTGAGCTGAGTAAGCTTGGTGAACTCGCAGATTTCAGATCGCTCTGAGAAAGGACAAATTACAAGAGAGCTCAGGAGTCCAAGGAGAAGTTCTGGTAATGACAGGTGCAAGAGTGGGTGTGGAGCAGGTTCCCCCAGTGTGGAGCCTGTGGTCTGTACAGTTGTGGTCTCTCAAGTGCCTATGTGATGTGGATATCTTAGGATTTCCTAGGATTTCCTTGGGCACTAGTTGGCCTGACCTCTCCAGAAAAAGCCTTTAGGATAGCAATGTGAGGCATCCTGGACTGGCTCAAAATAAGAATATTTAAAGAAGACTCTTCAAGATCTGGGTGTAGAGAGAATTAGCAGCTAGTAGCATTTGTTTTGGATAATGCCATAACACAGCTGGGTTTGGGAAGAGGCAAAACTAAAGCCCGATTCTCTATTGCTGTCTGCACAGGGACATGGGGCTGGAGCTATTCAGGAACCATATCATCAGTGACAGAATGGTACAGAGTAAGACCATCGATGGGATCCTGCTGCTAATCGAGCGGGAGAGGAGTGGTGAGGCTGTGGACCGGAGCCTGCTGCGGAGCCTGCTGAGCATGCTCTCGGATCTCCAAGTGAGGCACCCCCTGGGGCCACATTCAGTGCCCATGGGTGGTGCAGGTGGGAATGGTGGACTAACAAGTATTAGCTATACAGATGGGACTTTCTTTAACCTTTGAGGAGGGAGTGGTCAGGAGCCACAAAAAGGAAAGATTGGTAAACATGACAACCTAGAAGTGATAACTTTGTCATGGAAAACACACCAAAAATGAAAGTAAAAATCAGGTGATAAGCTGAAGAGAAATACCAACTACACATAAAAGCCAAGGCTGTGTGGTAGGCACAAGAAGCTGGGGAGTATGTGTTGCCACCTGCCCACTCAGCTGACACTGATTAATAACTGCTCCTTTTTCAGGTATATAAAGATTCGTTTGAACTGAAATTTTTGGAAGAGACTAATTGTTTGTATGCTGCAGAAGGCCAAAGATTAATGCAAGAGAGAGAGGTGAGACAGCAGAGTGGTCTCTATTTGCATTTTCATCCATGTGAGAAAGCCTGCACAGTATGAATAGCAAACTGATAGCCAGTGGTCATCTGATAGCCTCTGCTACACAGGAAAACCTAGTCTAGAGGCAGACCAAGGGACAGCAGGGCAGACCCTGACCATGGTTCTGGATCCTCTGTTAAAGAGGTTTCACATCTGCTAGGGACATCATGACTGTCAGGGGCAAAGGATCTGTTCACTCCTGGACCTGCAGGGTGCACTTGGAGGCCTCTGCAGCCACATAGATAGGTGTCCTCTGCAGACAGCCTTAAGCCTGGTCTGGGCATGGCAGTGGGCACTGGGGCTTAAACCTGTTGTGGGCCTTAGTGAAAGGCTGCCTGTGGCATCCCCTATGCTTTGTGGTAAGTAGGGAACAAGGTGGAGCCTCATCCTCCCACTATGCTTTTCTCACATACTCTCAATCCGCCTGTCCCCACTTGTCTTTCAGATTTCTCATACACTGTGCTTTTTAAAAATTACTGTTATTGGTATTTCACGAAGAAAAGAATTTCAGAGAATCTATTTGTTGGCAAAACAGGGATTTGAACTCAGAGCCTTATACATTCTAGGCAGTCACTCTACCACTTGAGCCATGTCCACAGTCCAGAAATCTTGCTACTGATGTGTTAAATCTCTTCTTTGGAAGGTTCCAGAATACCTTAACCATGTGAGTAAGCGTCTGGAAGAGGAAGGAGACCGTGTGATCACTTACTTGGACCACAGCACACAGTAAGTGCGTTTTGCTTGTGTTTACCCAGCTTGCTGTTGAAGTCAGTGGTGTCTCTGTTCATTTATCTAAGACTACCTTCACAGTGTTCTCGCTCTTAAAGGTGCCTGCTTACCATTTGTCCTTACTCTGTGCTTACAAATCACACTTCTCCCATAAGTGCTGCATGAGTTTTCCAGAAACTGATTCCAGCAGGCATTGCGTGTTGACAGTGACAAGGTGGGATGTTAATGAGGCAGTTGGTGTTTGGGCCTGAACTCGGGGCCTGTCTGTTCGCTCTTTCAAGGCTTATTCTCTACCACTTGAGCCACATCTTCATTTCTGGCTTTAGAAATTTTAAGACCTGAGGTTGATGAGTCACTAGGAAAGTAAAACAGGAGAGGTCATGTATTTGTGCCAGAGAATGTCCTGCTATGATGAGAAGAAGGGATGGAGACCCAGTCATGGGCTAGAAGGGACAGAAGCAATGTGATGGCTGGGTGGAGCTGAGCCCTTGATGGCGGACAGGCAAGAGGAAGAAGAGGGACCAGATCACGGAAGAAACACCAAGAATATAAAAACAGCATGTTTCACAGGTGAAGTTGTGTTCACACATACCATGTGCAGGAACTATGGTCCTGGGTGTCCAGCCCAAAGCCAAGCTAGGTGAGGACAGGATTGTTTTGGGTGAGGTGCATTGTCACGCTTCCTTTTCGTGGTGGAAGAAAAAAGGGACAGTAGCCCTCAGAAGACAGTGCGGAAGTGCCCAACTGGTCCCCAGAGGACCCAGTTCCACTCATGACCCATCGCCATGGGCAAGTCAGTCTCCTCTCTGAACGCATTGTCCATGTGTGGAGTTGAATGTGAAACGACAGCTCTGTCTTTATAGGCTACAGTGATACTTAAGTTGGAACGTAAAAAAATTTCCTCATATCACGGTTCAAAGCCAGCCCGGGCAGGAGAGACCGTGAGACTCCTATCTCCAATAAAACCACCAGAAAACCGGAAGTGGCGCTGTAGCTCAAGTGGTAGAGCGCTCGCCTTGAGCTGAAGAGCTAAGGGACAACGCCCAGGCCCAGAGTTCAAGCCCCACGACCGACAAAAAAAAAAAAAAAAAAAAAAAAAATTTCCTCATAAGCTTTGACATAAAAGATTAGGATGATTCCCTGGACTAGTAGCTCTTGGGAGAATAAGGAGATGCCCCTAATCTTCTGAAAAGAACCAGAAAACAAAAATTGAATTGTGGACAATAAATAAGCCAAGAAGAAGATTTCTACACCTAGTGAACGTGGCAGATTTGCAAGTGCTCTGTTGTTTAACAGGCTTATGCCTCAGACCTCAGACAAGTGTCCACCACAAGTAGGACCCTGCTCAGCAAGATAAGGGAAAAAATGTACAGGCAGAGGGAAGGACTGCAGAAGTCAGCAGAGGGTTAGTTAAGGACAGGTGAAGTCACAAGAGGATGATGGTGGGTTGGGTCTACAGAGTCTTCACCTGCCATTCCCTTCCACGCTGTGGAAGGTGACAACAGAAGCAATGTCAAGACAAGAAAGCAAACTGAGGTGGGAAGATGGGAGTGAGGCCAGCATCTGAGCTCTAAGAAGATGGTCACCATGGCAAACTCCCGAACTCCTGAGCACTGGCTCAAAGGTGCCACTTCCCAGGAACAGCCAGGCTGCCAAGCCAGCATCATGACTCGTGCAGAGGTCGGACCAAATTCCCCTGTTCATTCCCTAGGACACCAGACTTGCCTCAGCAAGTGACAGGAAGTGCCACATGGTGGGGGCCATAGCCAGAAGCCCCCGTCTGAGGAAGAGAGCAAATATGCCTGCCAGCCAACCCAGCTCCTACCTTCTTGAACCCCACCTGTCAGACCTGGGCCCACTTGTGGACCTGTGCATATTGCTCATCACTCATGGATTTAGAACTGCTGGTAGAAGATGCTGCTGCCTGTTTGTGTGAGGAAAAGCTTGCTCGTTGGCCTATGCTCTGCCTGGTTGCAGGCTGACTGTACCAGATTTAACTTGCTCACCTCTGCCAGCTAACCAGACTCTGGTTTTGCTCACACTTGTTCTGTTCTGCCTTTACAGAAAACCACTGATTGCTTGTGTGGAGAAACAGCTACTAGGAGAACATTTAACCGCAATTCTCCAGAAAGGTATGTTTTCCTAATCTCAGGTGAATTAAACTGAACACTAATCTGTAACTCATGAGACTTGGGAAACATTGCACTTAGCAATACAAGGATATTTGTTATTTCCATAAAACAAATTGCTAAAATGATTTCTAATACTCTAAACATTGATGGAAAAATGGTGAAGCAAGGTGTGGTGGACCATGCCTGAAATCCCTTCAGTAAGGAGGACCACAAGATAGCCAGACCTTCTGAAAGCAAGAAAGAATGTTTACTGCTAAGGCACAGAAGTGTCCTGCAGACCAGAGTGTCCTAGGAGAGGTAGGTGCCCAGGGCAGCATGCTACCCACTGGGAAGCGGCAGCTCTCAGCATGGACTTACTTCTTTTTTTGGGAGGGGGGTTCCGGTCATGGGGCCTGAACTCGGCCTGGGCGCTATCCCTCAGCTCTTTAGCTCAAGGCTAGTGCTCTACCACTTGAGCCACAGCGCCACTTCCAGCTTTTTTCTTTTTGCTTATGTGGTGCTGAGGAATTGAACCCAGGGCCTCTGGCATGCAAGGCATGTGCTCTACTACTGAGCCACCTTCCCAGCCCTGGACTTTATTTCTTTACTGTCTTATCCTATGCATCTTACCTACCTGTGGACATGCACTGGCACGTGTCGGGTTCTTCCCGCTTACTCCGTGTAGAGAGCAAACAAATCATCCACATTGTCTAGGCAGAGACTCGCTTTCTTTGGGAAAGAGTGTTCTTAAGAGTGAGAGAGTGTGCGTGCGTGCGCGCGCACACACACGCCCACACACGTAAGTACTCAGCTCTTTGGGCTTAAAACTCAGGGCCTGGGCACTGTCCCTGAGCTGCTTTTGCTCAAGGCTTGCATTTTACCATTTGAGCCACAGCTCTGCTTTCATTTTGGTAGTTTAGAAGAGATTAGAGCCTCACAGACTGTCCTGCCTGGGTTTGCTTTGAACTCTGATCCTCAGATCTCAGCCTCCTAAGTATGTAGGATCACAGATTTGAGCCACCAGCCCTCAACATACTGTCCCTTTTAATCATTTACGTGTGCAGTGTTGCTGTCTGAAAGCCATTTAGAGTTTGAAATGAGCAGCTTCTCTCTCAAGCCCTTGGATCCTAAAAGCTTAATTGTAGAAGTCCTGGTAACATGCCCCACATGTATTCTGCCAGATGCTCGTGCTCTCCCCAAGGAGATACTTAAAACCCAATAGGAAGGAGAGCCGGTCTTGTCAAATATCTGCTCACCCAAGCCTCTTCCTCAGGTAGATGTCTTTCAGAGTTAGAGTGATCCTGTGAAACCATTGTCCTTGTTTACAAACAAACAGGAAACAGCTCAGAAGCTTGATGTGGTCCCTGACCACATGACTTGAAAGTTGAGAGCCACAGCTCCCTTGTAGATACATTTTCTACTCACACTACACAAAACCCTTCACAGCCGGTGCCAGTGCACCTGTAATCCTAGCTACTCAGGAGGCTGAGATCTGAGGATCATGGTCAAAGCCAGCCTGGGCAGGAAAGTCCGTGAAACTCTTCATCTCCAATAAACCACCAGAAAGCTGGAAGCAAGTGCTGTAGCTCAAGTGGTAGAGCGCTAGCCTTGAGCTGAGGAGCTGAGGGACAGCACTCAGGCCCAGAGTACAAGCCACACGACTGACAAAAATCAATAAATAAAAACAAAAAACCCTTTGCAGCCAGTGTATTTCCATATAAATGAGTACTTCATATCCAAGCCCTGCAAGAACAAATGCATTCATTGACCAAGATACATTGTGCTCATAACCTTATTTTTGGGATTGAAACCCTTGTATACTATTATTTAGTTCATATATATATATATATATTTAGTTATCTATTTATTAATGCATCTAGTGGCTAGGGATGTGGCCTGTGTAGCTATCAAGTGTAAGGCCCTGAATTCCAACCCCTCCAAAGCCAGGCATGCCTATATTCCTAGCTGAGGCTGAGATCTGAGAATCACCATTCAAACACAGTCGGGCAGACAATCTGAGACTCTTGTCTCCAGTTGAGCAGCAAAAAGCCAAAAGTAGAAGTGTGGCACCAGCCATGAGTAGAAAAATGCTCAACAAGAGTTTGAGGCTCTTGAGTTCAGAAGCCCCAGTACTGACAGAAAAAAAAAGTTGCATCAATAGATCAGAAGTAATCTTGGGTCATAAGAAGCACCTGGAGCTTTAGTGTGGGATCTACACGCCGCACTACAACCCCTCACCACACATCTGCATGTGCCAACTGCCAGGTGTATACCTGGTACCCAGACTAGAGGCATGCAGCTTGGGCAGTATGTAGAGCTTACCTCCTTCACTCTGCCTAGCTGCTTCTCCAGTGGCCAGAAAGTAATACTGAGAAAATCTAACTGATTGCTACTGTGATTTAGTGTTGGAAAATTGTTTTGAAATTTAAGACAATAAATCTGGTGGGCGCTGGTGGGTCATACCTATAATCTTAGCTATTCAGAAGGTTGAGATCTGAGGATTGCAGTTCAGAACCAACCAGAGCAGGAAGATCCATGAGATCTTCAATTAACTACTAAAAAGCCAAAAGTGGACTGTGGATCAAGTGGTAGAGTACTAGCCTTGGGGGGGGGGGGGGGGAATAGCCTAAAGACAGCACCTAGACCCTGAATTGAAGCTGTGGTGCTAGCATCCCAAGGAAATAAATCAGAACATCTTAGAGAAATGGAGTGAGGAAGGGTGAACAAATGCAGTCATAGTACTTAACATATACTGTATAAAAAAGGAACTGTGCAGCTTGTGGGCAGGGATGGGAGGGGGAAATGGGGAAATGGTAACCCCTCTGTACAACACCTTCATAATAATAGTGTTTTATGTGTGTTGTGTGTTTGCTGTCTTGCCAATACTGAGTCTTAAACTCAGGACCTGGGCACTGTCCTTGAGCTTCTTTTTTTCAAGGCTAGCACTCTACCAATTGAGCCACAGTGCCACTCTTGGCTTTTTCTTTTTAGGTGGTACTGAGGAATTGAACCCTAGGCTTCATGTATGCTAGGCAAGCACTCTACCACTAAGCCACATTCCCAGCCCTTAAAGTTATGTTTTTAAAAAATATTTTGATGTTAAGAACTTTAAAATAGGTGGTAAATAATAAATATTCCTCCATTTATTTGTGAATAAAATCAGTTTAAAAAATTTAATGCCCCAACCAGGCACTGGTGACTCATAATGCTAGCTACTCAGGAGGCTGAGATCTGAGGATCACAGTTCAAAGCCAGCCCAGGCAGGAGAGTCGGTAAGACTCTTATCTCCAATTAACCACCAGAAAACCAGAACTGGTATTGTAGCTCAAGTGGTAGAACGCTTGCCTCGAGCTGAAGAGCTGAGGGACAGTGCCCAAGCCCAGAGTTCAAGCCCCACAATTGACAAAATAATAATAATTTTGATCCCCCCAAAATAGTAAAAACTGGAAACAAGTCTGAAAAATAAATCATTATATCATATTGCTTACCTCTTAATAAACACATTTTTTTAAAGCACTGGGGTTTGAACTCAGGGCGTTACACTTGCTAGATACTCGTTCTGTCACTTGAGCCACACCCCTACCCCTTTTTTTCCCTTTCGCCTTGTTACTTCGCACATAGGTCTTTCCTGAGACCACAATCCTCCCCTGTATAAGGTCCCTTAAAGAGTTCCTGGGGTCTAGTTAACTTTTTGCCAACACTGGCCTTAAGCACATTATCTTTTTTTTTTTTTTTTTTTTTTTTTTTTTTTTTTTTTTTTTTTGTCGGTCGTGGGGCTTGAACTCTGGGCCTGGGCGCTGTCCCTCAGCTCTTCAGCTCAAGGCGAGCGCTCTACCACTTGAGCTACAGCGCCACTTCCGGTTTTCTGGTGGTTTATTGGAGATAGGAGTCTCACGGTTTCTCCTGCCCGGGCTGGCTTTGAACCGCGATCCTCAGATCTCAGCCTCCTGAGTAGCTAGGATTACAGGCGTGAGCCACCAGCGCCCGGCTTAAGCACATTATCTTGAGGAGCTAGATCCTAGGTATAACCACCAATCGTGACCTAACGTGCCTGATGGACTAAAACAGAAATAACTAGGATCATGCATTTCCCAGGGAAAATTGTTGTCTAAATGTTTTTTGGCTATTATTGCTATAGTTTACAAAGGGTTTTTGTGAACGAAGAATACATTACCCTAGCATACTGAGGAAATTCAGCTTTTCCTCATCAGTCCAGTTCCACATTTAAACGGAACAATTTAACCTGCATAGAAGCAGAGGTTTACATACTCCTTGAATCTCCAGCTTAAACACTAACTTGTGTGTTGTTCACTATGTTGTGGACACTTGCTTTCTGCTGTAACCTCTCACTTTGTGCACACTTGCAGGGTTGGACCACCTACTGGACGAGAATAGAGTGCCAGACCTCACACAGATGTACCAGCTGTTCAGCCGGGTGAAGGGCGGGCAGCACGCACTGCTACAGCACTGGAGCGAGTACATCAAGGTGGGGCCTGTGGTCCCCAGGACAGTGCCTGCCAAGATGCACACAATGTCCCTGGGCAGGGAATTGGACTGTTGTCAGGGGCTATCGATTCCCATCATAGAGACATAGAAGATGGTGCTTTATCATTTCCCTCCAAGTCACCTGCTCATATGTTTCCTTAGCATCTGAGATAACACCAACCTTGGACACTGTCCAAGAGGACATGTGCAGCATCCGTCCTCACCATAAGTACTAGCTGAGTTGCACAGTCCTACCATTAAACAGCAGTTGGTGCATCTGCTCACCAGACATGCTTTTGCTTAGAGCTGCTATATGCTTTGGTATGGTTTGTTGTTCTGCCTGTTGCTATATTTCTGAGCAATCCTAATTTAGGATTTATAGCCCAGATTCGTGCTTCCATGTTGCAAGCATTTTTCTACATCACTTGTACGGTGCCATGCAGAATCTCTCTGGGTGTTGTGTTGAGCAGAAGTGATGCCTAGTGCTAATTTAGGACCTCTTTGGATGCCGGACCCAGTCTTCCTGCGGGGATGCTGGGCAGTGTCTGCCACCGCAGAGGAGATGTCACTGGCATCTAGTAGGCAAGGCCAGGGCTGCCGGCAGGTTGTGTGGTTGCCTGAAGAAATGCAATTGGGCTCATAGACTGTAAGGACAGGTCCTGATTTGGTATTTATTTGCTTCTGCAGACTTTTGGGACAACGATTGTTATCAATCCTGAAAAAGATAAAGACATGGTGCAAGATTTGCTGGACTTCAAGGACAAAGTGGACCATGTCGTAGAGGTGTGCTTCCAGAGGAATGAGCGCTTCATCAACCTGATGAAGGAATCCTTCGAGACGTTCATCAACAAGAGACCGAACAAGCCTGCAGAATTGATCGGTAGCACAACACAGTCCTGGCCTTTTAGTAGGAGAAAATAAAAAAGGACTGGAGTATATTTTTTTCCCCAAGTGGTCAACTCCTTATGGGAAAGTAGTTCAGAATTCATATCAAGCCTTATCAGGACAGTTCTCAGCAGTGCATGTCTCCTCTGCACACCCATCAGGGAAAACATGGTAGGGATTAAGTAAAGATATGAAGCCTGGCATCCCATGCAGAGTATATACATAGTGTATACATCCTGGACTTGAGCCATAAGCCTCTGTCTGGACTATAAGCAAGTCATGCTCAAGTGTGTGAATGCCCTTGCTTTGTGAGGACAGCATTATCAGTATTGGGTGGTACTTAATGTGAAATAATCTTTAATCGCCATATTTATATCCTCCACCCAGAATTAAATTGAAGTTAGGTAAGATCTCAAAGGGGCAGTTTGGCTTTTTTGTTTGTGCTAGTTCTGAGACTTGAACTCAAGGCATTACACTCTGTCTTGACTTTTTTGCTCAAGGCTAATGTTCAACTACTTTAGCCACGGCTGGCAAATTGCCAGTGAGACTTGTGGACTTTCTTCTCCAGATTAAATTCAAACTAGGTTCCTCAGATTTCAGCCTCCATATTAGCTAGGATTGTCGGTGTGAGGAACCAGCACTCACAAGGGCAGGGTTTTTTCTGTTGGTTCTTATGCCATTCCTAAGGCCTGAACTCAGGGCCTGGGCACTGTTCCTGAGCTATTTTGCTCTAGGCTAGTCCCATCACTTAAGCCATAACTCTCCTTTTAGCTTTTTTTTAGTGCTTAATTGGAGATAAGAGTCTCATTGACAAAAAAAAAAAAAAAGTCTCATTGACTTTTTTTTTTGGGGGGGGGGGGGGAGTGGGAGGAGGGTCCAGTCATGGGCCTGAACTCTGGGCCTGGGCGCTGTACCTCAGCTCTTCTGCTCAAGGCTAGCGCTCTACCACTTGAACCACAGCGCCATTTCCAGCTTTTTTTTTTTCTGCTTATGTGGTGCTGAGGAATCGAGCCCAAGGCCTCATGCCTGCAAGGCAAGCACTCTACCACTGAGCCACCTTCCCAGCCCGAGTCTCATTAACTCTTAATCCTGCTTGGGGCTGACTTCAAACCATGAACTTTAGATCTCAGCATCCTAAAGAGTTAGGATTATAGGCATGAGCCACTGGTGCACAGCTATTTTTTCTAAGATAACAAGTAATAAAAGCAACAATAAGGGAAATGAACATGGGGTGGAGGCGTGGCTCAGTTAGTTGGTAGAGTACTAGGCAATGAGGGAAAATACTAGTTTTAGACCAAAAGTGAAATGACAAATGGTCAGAACAGTGTAATTGGGCTTTTTTACCCTGGGATCCACTGGCTTCCTACAGAGGATGGACATGAAACCTTTGGGAACCTGGGCGCCTGGACTTTGGAAGTCTTGAGGTCTGCCATGGGGGCTTATGTCACTGTCCCAGCCACCTGAGACTGGTTTGTGCAGCGTCAGAAGCAAGAAGCTCCAAAGGGAACACATTCATCCCTTCATTTTAAGTACTCAAAGACCTGAGAACAATGCTCTGAACATAACCTTTCGCTTATTAACACACCTCGGGAAGGGTCCTTCTAGTTCTGTGGCATTCAGTATGTGTTCTGGAACCCAGTTGCTGTTTATCTGGGGTTAGAAACATAAGAGCTCATGCATGGTTTGAAGCCAGCCCAAATGGGAAAGTCCTTGAGACTCTTTGTCTCTAAGCACCAGAAAAGCCAGGAGGGGAGTGATGGCTCAAGTGGTAGAGCACTAGTCTTGAGCAAAAATGCTCAAGGACAGCACCTAGGCCCTGAGTTCAAGCTCCTTGATCCACACAAAATAAAAATAAAAAGACACTTTAACCTATATAAGGACCACTTGGGGAAAAAAATGTGCTTGAGTTTTTCTTTCCTTTGCTGAACTTCAAAAGGCTGAACAGGGGGTTACAATTTAATGTGTCCATGTAGTTATCCAATGCTTCTTGTGGAGTTGCCTCTTCTACCATTCTTCCATGTCGTGTCCCCTATCCCCAGACTGGGCTCATGTTTCCTGCTTCCTTTTTCTCATATGTACATTGCATGTCCTTGCTGTGTTTGTTCTCTGTTCCCTTTTTCATTTATCTACCTCCCTCTCAAAGCATACTACTTTGAAGATTCCATTTCTGGATTTACATTTCATAGGAAACCCTCTACTTTTGTCATCAGTTGCTTGTAGAACTCAGAGGCTGTTTGTTTTTTTCCCAGTGCTGGGTGTAGAAACCTAGCTTGTACACTAAGCAAGTGTTGTACCTCTGAGCTGCCTCCCACTAGTTCTTTTCTAACTTTAATTGTTACTCTCTCAGCTAAGCATGTGGATTCAAAGTTACGAGCAGGCAATAAGGAAGCCACAGATGAAGAGCTGGAGAGGATCCTGGACAAGATCATGATCCTGTTCAGGTTCATCCATGGTGAGAAACGGGTGCTGTGTGGCCCCAAGATCAGTATCAGGCCCTCTCCAAATGGATAACCTTAGCAAGTCATTCACATCAGCTGTCGAAAGCCTGGCTTTATTCTATGTGGTTTCACAGGTAAAGATGTTTTTGAAGCATTTTACAAAAAAGATTTGGCAAAGAGGCTGCTTGTTGGAAAGAGTGCTTCAGTTGATGCTGAGAAGTCCATGCTGTCGAAGCTCAAGCACGGTGAGTGTATGGGTGGGCCTGACGCTGGGATGGTGGGGTGGGCCTCATGATCCTGCCCCTGCCCCATGGGGTGAGAGCCATCCTTCCTACCTCTCCTGATACAGAGTGCGGGGCAGCATTCACCAGCAAGCTGGAGGGCATGTTCAAAGATATGGAGCTTTCCAAGGACATCATGGTTCACTTCAAGCAGGTAAGTCAATTTTTTTAACTAAACCACTGGCTTAAGTGGGCCTAAGGGTCTGTTTCTGGTGCATAGCCAGCAATTGAAAAGTCACTTCTGTTGAGGTGAAAGCATAGTATTGGCTGGAGCAGAGTATGTTCTAGAATCCAAAGTAGTTGCTGACATGTGAGAACCATTGTTTTAACATTATACCATTTTCTTTTCTGGACTCTATTTCTGATGATAATCCAAAATATTTTACCTCGGGTTTTATTGTGTGTGTGTGTTATCTGTTTTTAGCATATGCAGAACCAGAGCTCTCCAGGTCCTATAGACCTTACAGTTAACGTCCTTACCATGGGCTACTGGCCCACATATACACCCACGGAAGTGCATCTCCCTCCGGAGGTGAGTGTCCACCCACCTGATGCCACTAGGACACCCAATGGCAGTCAAAGCCTGGTGTCTTCTGTGGTCTCTGGGAGGCGGTATTTGTATTTGAAAGTGACTGCCTTGCTTGTGGTCTGTGTTTGCCTCAACATCCTTCCCTTCAGCTTTCAGTAATGCTGAAGTCCTGAGAATACTGTCAGGGGCCTGACGTGTCAGCCAAGCTGCCGGGTACTGAGCTTCCTTGGGTTGCGAGGAATCCTGGGGTTAGGGAGGCAGAACTCCAGCATGTTACAGCATGCTCACACCATCAGTAATAATGGCAAATGAGGGAGAAGGGCCAGCTCCTCGGTTGGACAGAGAGAGCTTCCTTTAGTGGACTAAGGACAAGGGATTCTGTCCTCAGCAGAGGAGTGGGTAAAAGTCGACAGTGCAGGCAGGAGTTGGGATTATGCCAGTCCAGGTTAGGGAAAGTCAAAGTCTACCCCTTGAGGTCTCTCCTGAGACACTGGCATCCAGTCCCTCATAAAACAGATTTCCTTTGCAAGACAGGCTCATTTCTTAATTTCTGTGTTGGTAGCACTGCTCAGTAGCCTTTCTTTGATTTTTGTCTTTTCTACCTCTGTCTTCGCTCCATGTCTGCCCTCTCAGCAGCTGGCCAGCATGTCCCTTTGTTTCTCAGCTCTGCACAAGGCCCCCTTTTACGTTGCTCTTCTCCCTGCCCCACTTTACCCTCGGGGCTGGGCTAGCTTGTAGTCCCTGACACATGAGCTTTGTCCATTGCCAGTCCCCACATGTCTGCCAGGTCCCCTCTGCTGTGACAGCTGCAGGTGTCTGTGCTTCACATGGACAGTTTCTCAGGAAGACTCTAGGCTCCTGTCTCAGCAGCTGTTCTTTCTCTTCCCATTAAGACCCAATTTACCTTGGCCAGAAATTCTCCATCTTATGCTCCTGGTGGGTCTTTGTGGCACTGCCAGTGTTGCTGCTTCTCATCCTAAAACAGTTATACTTAAGAAAGTGCAAGAGCTGGACACCAGTGCTCAAGCCTGTAATTCTACTACTGGGGAAGCTGACACCTGAAGATTGAGGTTTGAGGTCAGCCCAGACAGACAAATCTGAGAGACTCTTACCTCCAGTTAACCAGCGAAGAGCTTAGATGTAGAGTTAATGCTCAGTTAGTAGAGCACCAGCCTTGAATGAAGAAGCCAACAGACAATATCCAGGCCCTGTACCATTAAGCTCTAGTACCAGCATGGAAAAAAAAAGTACAAGATGGAAAGTATACACAGTATAGTTCAAAGAATGACCATCAGCCACATTTGTGGCATTTCTCTCGCAATAATGTTTTTCCTGCATCATGTGAATGTAGGTTGCGTAGTGCCCTAGGCTTTAATATTTGAGTGGGTGTCTCTCCAGAACACCTAAAGTACCTATTTAGTCAGATGTCAGATTCCAGAGTGTGGAAAAGGAACTGTCTAGGCCTGTCTATAACACTGCAGAAGTGGGAGTGGGAAGCCCAGCAGCAGGCAGGACAGGTGTTGCAGACACCACCTTGACCCAGGGTGGCCTGTGCTGTGCTGGCTGCACTTGACTATATGTGTTATTGGCTCTGGCTGGCAGGCATGGGGTCTGTAGGACACAATGTTTCTGATATTAAGTACCAACTTGGGAACTGTAATGGGAAGTTCCAAGCTCTGAGGATGGTGGGCATTTTCATAGGTAGTAGAATCCAGAGAAGTAAACAACAAAATTAAGGACTCTGCTTTAATTCTGCTGTAAAAACTAGTGTGTAGCTGTTGCATGAATGTGCTCAGCTTGGTCCCTGTGTCTCCCACTCTTGGCAGATGGTCAGACTTCAAGAGGTATTCAAGACATTCTACCTGGGCAAGCACAGTGGCCGGAAGCTTCAGTGGCAGACGACACTAGGGCATGCGGTGTTGAAAGCAGAGTTTAAAGAGGTCAGTTTTTGGCTTCATTTTATCTTGCTTTGTGAGTTGATGGGATGCTTAAAATATCTTTGAACTTTGGTAGGAAAGAAGGGAAAGATTGCATTATTATTTAGCTTGTTTTCCAGGTCAGTAAAATGAGTAGCAGTTAAAGTGCTATTTGTTTCACTTATCAAAATTCAGTAATCAGGAATTACCTTTTTTTCCCATGGGAAAAAAGCACTGATTGTGAAGAAGAACCTCATAAAAGCACAATTGAAGAAAACAGTGTTGTGAACATGCATTCCATTTCTGTGTTCTCCCAGCCAAAGAGTTACAAATTGAACTACAGTGGGGTGTTATTTGGGTTTTTTGTTGTTGTTGACGTTTTTCCAATACTGGGGCTTGAACTCTGTTAGGCACCACTGCTCCTTAGCTTTTATACTCAAGCCTGGTCATCTACCACTTGAGCCACAGCTCTACTTTTGACTTTTGGTAGTTAATTGGAGATAAGAGTCCATGGACTTTCCTGCCCAGGCTGGCTTCAAAATGCAGTCCTCAGATATCAGCCTCCTGAGTAGATGGGATGACAGTTGTGAGCCACCAGCACCTGGACAATGTGCTGCTTTTGACCACAGGGTTGAAGGGAGACCATCTCCTGCAGCTTGGGGAAGGATGGCCCTTGGAGCAGCATGAGGGCCACTTCCTGACTTAGTTCCATGCATCTTACCACATGGTTTTTAAGTTTGCTGTTTCATCTTCCTTTTGTTTGTAGGTGTCAGTGAACAGGTTATATAATTACCAAAGAGGGCCTTCAGAGTGTCAGCATGCTCTTTGCTGAAGCCCCTTCCCCCCCCCCCCATTAAGAGCTGGAAATCCTACTTATCTGCACATTATGTAAATTGTACATGCACATTTTGTGTGTCGTTGTACATTGTTGTCTACATAGCACCACATATTTTATTTACAGTTGACTTCCTGCATCCCAATCATTTTCTTGCTCAGTATCTTTATTTAGGACACCTGTAACTGTCTACATGAGTCAGGGATGGTCTCTGGACCCCGGAGGTTGCATCTGAAGCTGCCCTCTGACCCTCTACCCCATGTCCTCTATACCAAGCCTAGTTTTTGATTCAATCTTGTTATGTAGCCCAGGCTGGCCTCTGATTTATGTTTCTGCCATAGCCTTCTCAGTGCTGAGATTACATGGCATGTACAGCCATGCTAGGCTTCAAGAGAAGAATTTTTAAATGCAATAACTTAAAAGAAGTCATTCTGTCCCTTTGTAACCGAATTTTAGAAACATAATTTCTTCTTAACTTGATGGCTAGTGATAAGTTCTTTTTTGTATATGCTGCTCCGGGGGGGCTTGAACTCAGGGACCGTACGCTATGCTTTGCCTGACCTTTTTTTCTCAAGGCTAGCACTTGGCTTTTTTTTTGTTGTTGTTGGTCATGGGGCTTGAACTCTGGGCCTGGGCGCTGTCCCTCAGCTCTTCAGCTCAAGGCGAGCGCTCTACCACTTGAGCTACAGCGCCACTTCTGGTTTTCTGGTGGTTTATTGGAGATAGGAGTCTCACGGTCTCTCCTGCCCGGGCTGGCTTTGAACCACGATCCTCAGATCTCAGCCTCCTGAGTAGCTAGGATTATAGGCGTGAGCCACCAGCGCCCGGCTAGCACTCTGCTTTTTGAGTCACATTTCTACTTCCAGCTTTTTGGTAATTAATTAGAGATAAGTCTCATTGACTTCCATGCCCAGGTTGGCTTTGAACCTAAGTACTCAGATGTCAGCCTCCTGAGTAGCCAGGATTACAGGTCTGGCCAGCAGCATCTGGCTTTATTGGTAAATTCTTAAACACACACACAAAAGTTTAAGAACAGCAGCAGCTTATTGACTTGCCAAGCGTGTCTGAACACAGCCTCTCAGTGACAGCTCTTTTTCTTTCAGGGGAAGAAGGAGTTCCAAGTGTCCCTCTTCCAGACATTGGTGTTACTTATGTTCAACGAAGGTGATGGATTCAGCTTTGAAGAAATAAAAATGGCCACCGGGATAGGTAGGTAAACCTACTGTGAACATTAAAGATAAGTAGAAGTAGATTGGGTATAACAAAGTAGTAGAGCACTTGGCTACCTTATGTGAGGCCCTGGGTTCCATACCCAGTGCCACAGCAAAGGAGAAAATAATATTAAAGGGAAGCAAGTAAACTCAATTGCAGTTGAATTGATTTCTTGTCATTATTGACCAACTCTTGCTCACTTTACCCCAACCATTGCCTATGTTTGCTCCCCATTCAGAGGACAGTGAATTGAGAAGAACACTGCAGTCTCTGGCTTGTGGTAAAGCCCGTGTTCTGATTAAAAGTCCTAAAGGAAAGGAGGTAGAAGATGGAGACAAATTCATTTTTAATGGAGAATTCAAGCACAAGTTATTCAGAATAAAGATCAACCAAATTCAGATGAAGGAAACCGTATGTACAAGCTTTCCCTTTTTCTTTATGGGGCAGGCATTCGCCAAGGAGAATCCTTGGTGTTTATAGTTATTTCTGGACTGAGGTTAGCGCAATTTCTAAATAATGTGGATATCTGTGTTCATAAGGGTACCACTTTCATGTCTTTCTTTCATTCCATACTCAGTAGGAATGAAAATGAGGAAGATATTCACAGGTTGGTGAGCGAGGTGGTATCTACCATGTCAGAGCCTGCTGCACAGACAGCGTGTGGGCTTTGCAAAGCCAGCATCTGTCTTTAAACTTTGCAAAGCCTTCATCAGCCACTCTGAGCCCTCATCTTGGGGAGGGCCTCTGTCTGGGCTCGGGTGTCACAAACCCACAGCAGCATGGGAGCTGGTATAGCAGCAAACAGACCTGGAGCCAGCCCCACAAGGCCCCTTGTTTTGTGCAGTCCTCACACCCCAAAACCAGCACCTGTGTCTCCTCAGCTGCCTGTTTCCCTGAAAAGGTCAGGTCTGTCGTGTGTGTCAGAGGGCCTTTGTGAAGGGGCGTTGAGGTGACAATTCAGAGGATCACTCCCCCCACTCCCAGCCCAGACAGGGTTTCATTACCCTGAGGTAGTCAGTGTGTGGACAGAAAAAACATTCTGATCACTCAAAAAAGAAATACAATATAAAGTATGTTCATTTTCACCAATACTTTTTTCTTTTTCTTTTTCTTTTTTTTTTTTTTTTTTTTTTTGGTATTGGGGTTTGATCCTGGGGCCAAGCACTTGGTCAGCTTGTTTGTTCAGCTGGCACACTACCATTTGAGCCACATCTCCAGCTCAGGTTTTGGCATTGGAGTTGAGTGGACTGTTGACACTGGTTTTCCTGAACCACTACCCTTCCTGTCTCAGATTACAGGCATGGGCAACCAGTGCCCACCCTGGTCCTTATATATTAAAGGGTAGGGTGTGGCTTGGTGGTGGGAAGCTTGCATAGCTTGGTTTGTAGCTGTGATCCTCAGCACCACAAATAATATAACAATAACATTTGCGTATTTTATTTTTTAATTTTTGGTGCCAGTCCTAGAGTTTTTGTGCTTTCTCTGTGCTTTTGTGCTCAAGGCTAACACTCTGTCATTCGAGCCATAGCACACTTCTGGCTTTTTTATAGTTAACTGAAGAGTCCAGTGGACTTTACTGTCAGAGCTGGCTTTGAACTGTGCTTCTCAGATCTCAGCCTCCTGAGTAGCTGGGATTATTTTATAGGCATGAGCCACTGGCACCTGGCAGGGTTTTTTTGTTTTGTTTTTTGTTTTGGGGTTTTTTTTTTGGTACTAGCACTGGGGCTTGAACTCGGGAATAGGCGCTGATTCTTCTGATTTTTGTTAAAGCTAGCAGTCTACCACTGGATCCAGAACTCCATTACTGGCTTTTTGGTCATTAACTAGAGATAAGAGTCGAAGATTTTTCTACCTGGGGTGGCTTCAAATATCAGGCTCCTGAGTAGCACTCTTATGCATTGGGAAGCACCCACAGCCCAGAATAAGGCCTGTAACGCATGTGCACAGCCCTGCCCAGGGCCGTGACTTGTTAAAATGGGCGTGAATGTGGGTGGGAAGTACAGGAAGTCTGGGTGGCTGAGTGGTATGAAGGCCTTCTTTAAAGAAATGACTTAGCATTATTCAGGAATTGAGGAAAGGTAACTTTGCAGACAGAAGAGGAAACAGCCCTGTGTGGCCTAACAGCACGGAACCCAGCTAGATCACAGAGAGACTACTCAGACCTGCACATAACCACGGAAAGTGTAAGAAGTAGAGGTGGGTGTGGTGCCCATAACCTACAAACAAAGGGGACCTTTTTTCCTTTGTATTTTATGACTGGTTATTATCAGTATGTATACATTAATGCCATTTTATATGTGCACCACCCCTAAGCTTTTGCTCAAGGCTGACAGTCTGTCACTTAATTCTGTTTTGTTGTGTTTGTCTTATTTCCAGCCACTTGACAAATTTTTCATCAGCTTAGGTGTTTTTTCAGTTGAATTTTCTGGACTTTTCTTTCTTGATTATAAATAGTGTTGTTTCGTTTCAGCATATCTCTTCAGTTGTCAGTTGTATGGCTTGTGTTTCCTAAATAGTACATTTAAGAACTAGCAGTGGAAATTTCTCTTCTTCCTGTTTTATCTCGAGTACAGGGAGTATATTGAAGGCTCAATCATCCCCTTCCTGAAACTTACTTCTGTCACAGATGTAACAGGTCATGCTCGCCCCGTTGCTGCTGCAGCTCATTAGGCTCTGTTTAGCTCAGGTTGTCCCCTGGCACTTCTCACTTGTTCTAATACCTACTCTTCATGGTGTTCAGGTCTTCCACTTATGAAAAGAATCCTTATATCCTGAGATATTTGTTTAAAAAAAAAAAAAAGTTTTCAGTTTTCATTCTTCAGCCTCTGTCAGCATGTAATCTGTAATCTGACCTTGGAGTGCTTTCTTGATGCTGCTCATCTTGGCAAAGCTTATATATATTTGTGAGATTCTTAACTCTAATGAACTTCCAGTCAGAAGTGGAGCTGTGGCTCAAGTAAGTGGTAGAATGCTAGCCTTGAGCACAAAAGTTCAGGGGCAGCTCCCAGGCCCTGAGTCCAAACCCCAGGGCTGGGAAAATAAATAAAGCAGGAGTCATCTGCATCCTGGCTTAGTTTGCATCAAAACAAAGTTTTTCCTCAAACCCAACAACATGAACCAACAATGGAAGTAGCTTTACACCATTCTTTTCTTTTTTCCATACAGGTTGAGGAACAAGTTAGCACTACAGAGAGAGTGTTTCAGGATAGACAATACCAGATCGATGCTGCAATTGTCAGAATAATGAAAATGAGGAAGACTCTTGGGCATAACCTTCTGGTCTCTGAACTGTATAATCAGCTGAAATTCCCAGTAAAGGTAAGTGTATCCACAGCAAGGTTGATGGCCACAGATCATTTGAGACTCTCACTGACAGACACACAGAGCATGTTGGACTCACTGTCCTGGCCATCCTCCTCAGATCAGGGTTGTGCTCTCACAAACAGACTGGGAAGCAAGATGCAAAGGCCTGCATCCACATGTGCCCATCATCCTGGCAGGAAGGGCAGACCCATAACCACAGGATACTATACCAGCTTGTAAATGCCGGATACTTTGCTCCATAGTTGTAGCAGTTAAGGTCACTCAGCAGGATCTGGGAGGAGCAAAGCATTTCAACTGCAGCCCCAGTCAGTTCAGTTAACTAAGCTAAGGGAGTGATAACCTTGGTGATACTTGGTTGTTGCTCTGCCATGTGAAAGTCAGCCTGTCCCTCTGTTCTGGCGGATTCAGAAATAAGTCATCAATGTTTACCAATTAGGCCAGAAGGTACCCCGTTCTCAAAGCTTTGGCTTTGTTGCTGATCTCACTGGTGTGCTTTGGGTGAGGAGTCTCCTGCTTCTCTGAAGCCTGCTCTGACCCTCTCTCTGTACTACGAACTAAGTAGTCAGCACTTCCAGGATGGGTAGGAGCAGTGCCTGATCCACAGTGATGCATGCATAGCTCCGGTGTTGTTCTTTCCCACCTCTAGCCAGCAGCTTGTTTTTCCCTCTGCAGACAGAGACTCCGCAGTTAAACAGGGAGTAGTATAGTGTGTGGCTGGCCAGAACCCTAGCCCCTGCTTTTAGAAGTAATAGGATTTTCAGCTATATTTTGCAAAATTTATGGCCCATCACTAAATAGACTTACTATTTGGAAAGTAGTGACTCCTTGACATAGACCTGCCTCCTGATAGAGTAGAGCTGGCTAGAGCATGGATGTCCTGGTCAGGAACACTCAGAATCTGGGGAGACACTGTAGCATATACAGTGTTTCACAATGAAGTATGGGCTCTCCAGCACAAGATTTCCCTTCCAGGTGAGAGCCTGTCACTTAGTAGAGTCTGGTGCTCTAAGTGCATGGCCAGTAGGGAGGAGTAGTTTACATCTCCCAACCTTGCCTTGAAGTAGGAAGTTTTGTTCATTTTGTAATTATCAGTAGCATGCACAAATATGTCTTTGTATATTTTTGTTGCAATAATTACGTACCTCACGCATGATGTATTATATTCCCTTTTGTTTCTAGTGTGGTTATAATTAGGAATTTTGTTTGATTTTCTTTTCTAGCCTGGAGATTTGAAAAAGAGAATTGAATCACTTATAGACAGAGACTATATGGAGCGAGATAAAGACAGTCCAAATCAGTACCACTATGTGGCGTGATGTACCAGCGTATTGCTGTCTCCCATGAAACATTTTAAACACTAGAATGTGTGAAAAAGCAATGAAGTCCACGTGCCGTTTTCAGGACCCCCAAGACTGAGCCGGCTGTGGACATTCGGACACCAAGGAGAGATGATTGTTGGTTCCTTCTTCCCAAGGCTCAAGGCTGTCCAGATGACACATATCTCTTTCCCCTCCATTTCCTCCTCTAGTTCTTTTAGACATTTAAATTGTTTCTGTTGCTCTGTGGAAAGTAACTTTTTGAGGCTGGACAGGAAGATATTAGTTCCTCCTTCACAGGTCTTATTCTTAGGGCAGAAAGCACAGTCATGGTTTGAGTAGTTGTGGGATTGCGTTGCACAGTGGAAAGACCCCGACATGCTTCATATTCCCCACTACGAGTCCTGGCAGCCATACACACTGAAAACTGAAGCCCTGAGTTGGTAGACGCTGGAGTCAGTATCCATGCTGCCACTTCACCACCTCCGGGAGCCTTGACCTCTGTGTTCCATGTCCTTCCAGAAAGTTTTAAATTCTGTTGACTGGTTTCTTAGAAATCTGGTTTCAAAGTGATATCCTTGATTGCCAAGAGGACATTGTATCTGATGTGCGTGATTAAGTGCCCATTGCCACCACCAGTTCAGTTCAGCTGATTTTCCTGTGCAGTTCTGTTTTAAGGCCTTGGGATTAGCGTGTTGCTGTTTTCATTCTGAGATTGAGTCTAGCAGTCCCTGGTTTTTGCATTGGGGTGACTGCTCTTTGATTTTTTTTTTTTTTTTTTTAGGTTGCAGTATTTGTGTGATTACCATAATAAAGTGTGGTTTGGTTTTACAGTTGTGTCCAGGGAGCATCCTTGTTCTCTGCCCACTGTAGAGAGCTTCACAGGAGACCCAAGCCTTGACGTTGTGATGCAGAGGTCATTTTGTTGAGAGACTAAAAGGATTTTGTTGGCACCTGGCCAATTGTGCACATACAATGTTGAGCAGTGACAGGAAGGTTCAGTAGTGATGTTAGTATGGTAACTGACAAAATACTTTTGTGATAACACTTAAAAAGTACTTTATATTTTACAAAATAGCATGTTTCATTTTGATTAAAAGCTACCAAAGGACTTTTGATCATGGTATAAGTGTTTAAAGCAATATTTTCTGGAATATACCAAGTTTATATAATTTGATTTTATGCTAAATTATTAAAGAATTTTCCCCTTTTGAAACATGCGTGTTTAAAATATCTTTTGGGTTCTGATATTAAAATCCTTATTCATTAAGCATCATCTTTTCTATATTTGTAAATTTTCATTTGAGTTCTACAACTGGGCCTGTGAAAGATTTCTATTTCTCTTCCTTACATTTTAAGTTCATTGTGTCTAGAGATTGTTAATACTGTATGTAATTTAACGTACTTTGAATAAAACTAGTTTAATTGGCCCTAAAATTACATTAATAAAACATTTTGGTATGCAAACTACACATTCCTTCTGTCACTAACTGTTAATTACTTGTACCACAGATGAAGTAGCCAGAGGCAGGGAACGCCTGTCATCCTCATGCGTCTTTGCCTCCCTGGTCACCACCACTGCTCAGGAAGGGCAGTGTACCTTACTTCTGTCTCATCGTTTCTGTCCATTCTCTTGTCAGTGCCATTCTGAACTGTTTTAAAGATTAATGTGGCAAAATGGCTTAGAAGAAATTATTGAAAAGGGCAGGGAAAATCAAATTGGAGAGAGTGAAATTGCTTGCCTTTCAGATAAGCAAATGTAAAGCCGTTACCCCACATGATGAGACATTCAGGGTAGCTTTTCTCCGAGTACAGGCCAAAATGGAAGAGGGTTTTCACCAGTCACCAAGAAAGCAGCATTACAAATGTGTAAAATCCCTGGTAATGAATGGCGCTGAGTGGGTGGCCTCGGCCGGCTAAAGCTGCTACCCTGCCTTCAAAATGCGGCCGGGCTGGTTCTGGAGTGGAAGGGCGGGCGGGGCGAAGGGGTGTCCAGACCCGCGCCTCCGCGTGCGCTTCCCGGAGCCGGCGCACCTCCGGGGGAGGGAGGGGTGGCCTGTGACTGCGGGTGTGCCGCCGGCCCGGCCGCTGCGCGGCTCCGTACCACTTCCCATTTTCGGGCCTCACTTTCTTCGGCCTTGGCGGTTCCGCTTCCTTTTCCCAAAACCGCGGCCTGCTTTCTCCAGCCGCCGCGGGAGGGGTGGGTCACGTGGCTGGGGCTCACGTGCCCGCCACGGTCACGTGCCCCGGCGTCCTCACGTGGTGAGGAACCGAAGGGAGCCAAGCCGCTGCGCCCGACGCACGCTCTCGCGAGACCCGCAAGTCACGTGACGGGCGCGGCGCCACTCACGTGACAGGCGCCGCCGGCCGCAGGGTCTCCTCGGCGCCGGTGCCGCAGCGGGCCGGCCTCTGCGATCGGTGGACGCCGCCCTTCTGCCATCGCTGCCCCGCGCCCGCCCGACCCCGCGCCATCGCCGTCGCCGCCCGCTGGGGTCCCGGCCGCTTCGCGTCATGGCGGTCCCCGGCCGCGCTCGGCGGCCGCTGCTGCTGCTGCTGCTGGGTGAGGGTCGGGGTCCGCGGGGTGGGGGAGGCGGGGATTCGCGGGCCCGGCGGCTGCCCTGGCCGCCCCAACCCCCGCCCGGGGCTCGCCCCGAGCCCTGCGAAGGGGGCCCCTACGCCGGCGCGCGCGCCCCGACGGCAGCCGGCCGGGAGTCGGGCCGCCGCCCCTCGGGCCGCCCTCGCGCCGCCGGCCCCTCCGGGGGTTGGGGCCTACGCGGCCGGGAGGCGCGTGCGCCGACTTCTGTCCCCGAGCGTTGTGCTCGGCGCCCATGGGGGCCAAGAAGGGAGCTTCCCGTTCCCGACCCGGCGCGGCCGGCTCCTCCCGAGCCCCGTGGAGGCCGCGGGCGGGCGGGTCACGTGAGCCGGGCCGGCGCTCACGGGACTCGTGCCCGGAGTGCTCCCGGACACCCCGCGCCCCACACCGGCCCGGACTCCTATTGGGACCGCATGGGTTGGTTTCCCGTTTCCGTGCAGCCGTGTGTGAAACGCTTGCCATTGAGAAAGAAGAGCTGGCGGTGGCGACCACGGACCTGAGGCCCAGCCCCGCGCCGTCACCCCGGGGCGGGGACATTCCCGGGGCCGATGTCACCCCCCGGGGCCGGTGTCGTAGAAAAGGAGTCGCGGAGCCTTGCAGTGTCGGTCAGAACTGCCTCCTTGTTCTCCGAAGGGCTTGTAAAGGCCGGGGACGCAGGCAGCGGTGCCGCAGCGGCCAGCCTGTTCTACGGCCCTGAGTCTGGCTGTCGCTGGGGACGGAACCCCTGCCTCGCAACGGTCACATTTAGCTGGCTGTTTTTTCAGACTCACTTTTAAAATGGAGAGAAAACGCACCACTTCTGATTGTCTTAACCTAGAAAAGGAGCAGGCTTCACATTTAATAATCCAACTCTTACAATGGGCATTTTACAGCTTGCGTTTAGGACCACGTTAGGTGTCGTTGTGAGTTCGTTTTGTTAAAATAGTCTCTAGTTGCGAAGGATTTTCAAGTCTAGAAGCTAGTCGATGGGTACAGTGCATCTTGATCCATGTCACCCCTCTCGCTGTTCTCACCTACCACCCCCACTAAAATGACTTTCAAATTACAGCTTCTACATTAATAACTAGAAATTAGCTGAGTTCTGTGGCTGATGTCTGTAATTCCTAGTTACTCAGAGATAGGGGTAGAAGAGCCCCAGAGACAACATCTCCAAAATAACCAGCAAATTGGAAAAATTGTCAAAAGCTGCCATTATGACTGCTTCATAGAAAGCACAAATACGTGAACCGAAATTAGGATGTAATAATGTAATTTCATATGGGACTCTAACATTGAGGTCAGTAGATGGCTTTCTTCCTCTTTCCAGGTAGAGACGTCGCTTGACTCCAGAAGTTGAATTAACTTTATGCTAATTAAAGTTGCCTCAACTATGCACTTTCTTAGTTATTCAGACTAAATTCTTTACTAGATTTCAGGTCAAACTTTTTGTGGTACTATTATTTTGAATTTGTGTTAGGTTAGATCCACCCCAGAGAGTTACCTCCCAGACTTTTAACTTGGGCTGGGACACTAGGTCACTTGTACCGTGTTTTTTTTGTTTTTTTTGTCGCTCGTGGGGCTTGAACTCGGCCTGGGCGCTATCCCTGCGCTTTTCAGCTCAAGGCGAGTGCTCTACCGCTTGAGCCACAGAGCCACAGAGCCACTTTCAGTTTTCTAGTTTGTTGTTGGAGATAAGAATCTCACAGATTTTTCAGCCCAGGCTGGCTTTGAACTGAGATCTTCAGATCTCAGCCTCCAGAGTAGCTAGGATTACAGGGTTGAGCCAACCACACCCGACCTGTACTGTGTTTTTATGTGGCTGTTATCATTCTTCAATTTAGAACCTGATCCATGCCTGACATATTAACACCTGTTCAGAACTGCATGAGTAAATGTCCAAATTTAACCAGATAGACAAAACCAACTGTTTAGAAATATATGTGTGTAGCCGGGCGCTGGTGGCTCACGCCTGTAATCCTAGCTACTCAGGAGGCTGAGATCTGAGGATCGCGGTTCAAAGCTAGCCCGGGCAGGAGAGACCGCGAGACTCCTATCTCCAATAAAACCACCAGAAAACCGGAAGTGGCGCTGTAGCTCAAGTGGTAGAGCGCTCGCCTTGAGCTGAAGAGCTGAGGGACAGCGCCCAGGCCCAGAGTTCAAGCCCCACGACCAACCAAAAAAAAAAAAAAAAAGAAATATATGTGTGTATACAGTTCTTAACCAAAAAAAAATTAGTTACTATGTAAATATGTGTATGTATATATATATGTGTATGTATATGTAGTTCTTAATACTTACATGCATGCAGATATACACAGAAACATATTTCTTAACCAAATATACATATGTGTGTGTGCGTGTGTGCACGCCCCTTGCCTCTAGATGTTTTGGTTCAGTGTCAGGGTGAAAGTGAGTGTATTGCTGTTAAAAAGAAAAATGCCAAATTTAAAAAATGCCAGAACAAGCTAGGGTATGATTTCTTATGAAAATTAATTAAACTTTTCAGAGGATTTCAGTTCAGCATGTCAGTTTATGAGTATAGTGCATCTTGATCAAGGTTGTGTGTTCTGTCCTCAAGATGGCATGTTTTTTTGGTTTTTTTTTTTTGGTCATGGGGCTTGAACTCTGGGCCTGGGTGCTGTCCCTCAGCTCTTCAGCTCAAGGCTAGCACTCTACCACTTGAGCCTAGCTCCACTTCCTAGATGGCAGGTCTTTATGTCCAGTGCAAGTGTCTTGTAATTGGAAGCATGTTTTCTTCCCAGTGCTGCATGGCTGCAAGGTCAGGCCCGGGATATGCATTGAGCCAGCCTGTGGCCAAATGTGGAAGCAGGTTTATACTGCTTCCTTCTGTGTGACCTTGATAAGTGGCTAGCATCTCTGCCTATCTCTTTACCTCTACAGGGGAAATACACCTATTAGGGTTGCCATGTGCTTTGAACAACAGCTGTCAGAAAGTAAGTATATTGCAGGTGCTTAAGCCATCTGTAGGGTGGCTTAGGCTTTAGTCCAAGAGTGGCAGGCCAGCTAGGTCAATAAAATCAGAGACACCCTTCAAAAACAAAGTGTTTTTTAAATAGTACACTTTTATGTACTTTTTGCCAGGACTGTACTCAGCAGTGAAAAGTGCACAGACACTGCTCCTGTAGGAGCTGAGAGCTTAAGCAGAAAAGGCTAGCTTGGAACCAGTGCCCCTGCCCTCCACCAGATGCTCAACTATGTTGCCTGGTGAGATGTTCCGACACTCCTGTGGTGTTTGCGCCCTTCCTTCCTCGGGTAATAAACTGATGATTAGGGTTGCTGCTGGCTACTTAAGTGGTAGAAGCTAGCTAGTGGTAGACTGGCGTCTATAACACAGTCGCATGCCCTTGTTTCAGAGAAGAGGATTTCTTTTTCTTTTTCTTTTTCTTTTTTTTTTGGTCCGGTCGTGGGTCCTGAACTCTGGGCCTGGGCACTGTCCCTCAGCTCTTCAGCTCAAGGCTAGCGCTCTACCACTTGAGCCACAACACCACTTCTGGCTTTTTTCTTTTTTGCTTATGTGGTGCTGAGGAATCGAACCCAGGGCCTCATGCATGCAAGGCAAGCACTCTACCACTGAGTCACCTTCCCAGCCCTCAGAGAGGAGGATTTCTACAAGTGGGAATATTTTGAAAGAACTTACCGAAGAACTTACTTGAAGAACTGAGTACATTGGCTTTGTGGTTGTTGCTGCTGCTGTTGTTGGTTGTGGGGCCTGAACTCTGGACCTGGGCGCTGTCCCACAGCTCTTCATCTCAAGGCTAGTGCCCTGCCACTTGAGCCACAGTGCCATTTCCAGTTTGAGTTCCACAGACTAGCCAGGCACCGGTGGCTCACACCTGTAATCCTAGCTACTCAGGAGGCTGAGATCTGAGGATCATGGTTCAAAACCAGCCCGGGCAGGAAAATCCATGAGACTCTTACCTCCAGTAAACCACTAGAAAACTGGAAGTAGTGCTGTGGCTCAAGGGGTAGAGTGCTTACCTTGAGCTGAAGAGCTGAGGGACAGCGCCCAAGCCCTGAGTTCAAGCCCCACAACTGACCAAAAAAAAAAAAAAAAAAGTTCCATGGACTTTTCTGCCTGGGCTGGCTTGAACCATGATATCCTCAGACCTCAGCCTCCTGAGTACAGGCGTGAGCCACTGACTGGTGCCCAGCTTACATTGTTTTTTTTGTTTTTTTTTTTTTTGGTCGGTCGTGGGGCTTGAACTCTGGGCCTGGGCGCTGTCCTTCAGCTCTTCAGCTCAAGGTGAGCGCTCTACCACTTGAGCTACAGCACCACTTCCGGTTTTCTGATGGTTTATTGGAGATAGGAGTCTCACAGTCTCTCCTGCCCGGGCTGGCTTTGAACCGCGATCCTCAGATCTCAGCCTCCTGAGTAGCTAGGATTACAGGCGTGAGCCACCAGCGCCTGGCTCTTACATTGGTTTTTGAGTTAAGGACAGAACTAGTAGTCATCAGGCAGGTTGAGCCCTTGACACCTGTCAAATCTTAACTGACTTGAAGGATTTTTATTTATTTTTTATTTATTTATTTATTTTTTGCTGGTCCTGGGGCTTGAACTCAGGGCCAAGACCCTGTCCTTGAGCGTCTTTTTGCTTAAGGCTAGCATCCTACCACTTGAACCACAGCACCACTCCTGGCTTTTTTGTATAGTTTATCATTGAGTTTGTAGTTTATCATTGAGTTTCATAGAGACTTTTCTGCCCAGGCTAGCTTCAAACCACAATCCTCAGATCTCAGCCTCTCCTCAGTAGCTAAGATTTCAGGTGTAAGCCACTAGCTAGCATCCAGCTTTGATTTGAAGGGTATTTTTGTTTCTGCCAAAACCAATTGCCTCTATTAATGGAGTTCTTTTCTTTTTTTTGGGGGGGGGAGTCCAGTCGTGGGGCCTGAATTCTGGGTCTGGGCGCTGCCCCTCAGCTCTTCAGCTCAAGGCTAGCGCTCTACCACTTGAGCCACAGCGCCACTTCCGGCTTTTTTATTTTTGCTTATGTGGTGCTGAGGAATCGAACCCAGGGCCTCATGCATGCAAGGCATGCGCTCTACCACTGAGCCACCTTCCCAGCCCTGGAGTTCATTTTTTAAGGTATCTGACCATTAGTATATATTTTTCTTATAATCCTATGTTCTAATGCTTTCAGTGATTTTTTTACTCTTGTCCAGAATTGCCTTCTGGTGGGGTAAAACTCCTGTTTTAATAATTCACGAAAGGACAGTTAGGAAGGGCTGGCCTGGATGTGTTCCCATGTAGGCATCCATGGTCTCTGGAATCTTCCTGCTAAGGATAGCTCAGGCCAAGGTGGGGTTGGAGAGGGACCAGCTTCAGTCTTTCCTCTAGTTTCAGTGCACATTCCTCCATAGTTGTTTGCCACTTCTGCCCTCCTCTGGCCCTGCTGTGACTCTTCTGTAGCTCTGCTATGCTCCTGCTATCCCTCACAAACAGACGTAAGGATATTCTATTTTTAAAAACCTTCACGGTGTTGAAAATAAGCTGTGGAATCATCTCTTTTTCAGAGTGTAATTCATTTGTTGGAAATGCTTTTAGTGCAATGTTGCCTGAGTATTTCAGGATTTAAAAGCAAAACATGATCAATTACATAGGCTTCCAGAAGTGGACCACAGTTTGCTTCATCCTCATCGAGCAACTTTGCTCATGAATATAGATTTTTGTATTCTCTGTACCAGAGGCCTATAGGAAGGGAAGGTTGTGAGACTTCTAATTCAGTTCTTGACTCTAGGCTCAAATAACAGCAAGTCTAATGTTTAATTCCACCCTAGGGTAGAAATAGTTGGAGTCCATTTACTTTCCTGGGGAATAGAATTTTAAATGAGAAGTTGAGTGTCTTGAGTGTCCTTTCTTTGAGGATTCTGTCTCCCAAGTATGTTTGAGTCATGTTTACACTTAGAGTGACAAATGAGGCTCTGCGTGTGTGTGTATGTGTGTAAATATATAGTGATGGAGTGACTTGGTTGGGCAGCTGGAGTGTAAATGCTCTTTAGAGGGATGGACATTTGATAGTCCAGACCCCAGTCATGGAAGGAAATGCACAGGCTTATAGCAGCAGGACAAATGAAGGGCTGCTGTCTTCTGGATAGTGCACACAGTAGAAGCCAACAGGTGTGTTTGGCTTCAGAGCTAGCCAAAACATTTTTTTGCCAGTCTGTAAATGAAATATATATATATATTTCTGTAAATATATATATATATATTTTTTTAAATGATTCATCAAAATACTGTTTTTCTACTAGTGATCATAGTATATTTGGTGCGAGGCATCTTGATCATGGCAGTGAAATTTGTTAAAGAAGCCAGAAAGGAAATATTCAACAGTGACAGCTGTAGCCAGAAAAGACCTGTAGAACTGGTATGCATTCTTGGACATTTGGACAGTACAATCCCATCTGGCAGATTGAAGGTGTGGTGAAATTTCTCAGCCTTATGTGAGTTAAATGGGACCACTGTGTTTGAGTCCATGGCTTTTCTTAGCACACCACTTAGTGCCTGAGAAGTAAAAGACAAACATAAATTCCAGGTTTAGGACTACAGTGACAGGTGTTCCTCTCCATCAATTTCTGCAGAGGTTTGATATTAAGACTGAGCTGTGGTCCAAGCCCCCACCACATCTTACAGATAGATCCTCTGAGGAGCTAGAACTGCATACGCCTAAGATTGGCCCAGAAATTGAGGTTTGAAATATAGTACAGCTTCTAAAATTTTAAAGTACCAAGTAACTGTAGGCTGGGCTAGCAAACTGATGTGAAGGTTTAGAAATCCCGATTTCAGAACATCTGGGGAGATGGAACGCCCATGTGAGAGCCGGCCTGCATATCCACCAGTCTTGTTCTTCAGTGGTTGGTAAAGTGGCATCCTCTCATAAAGTCTGTTGCTGTTGCAAACCTCAGTTGAACTTCCATACAACTATGTTTCTTTCTTTACTGGAATCAGCGGGACTTGCACATGGTGCCTCTGCAGTGTTCACTGTGAAAGACAGCAATGGAACGACTTGCATAATGGCCAATTTCTCTGCTAACTTCTTGATGAGCTACGAGACTGAGCATGGTTCTCGGGTAAGAGACACCAGCTGTCTGTGTGACACTCTTTAAAGTTGGTGCTCACATGAGCACATTTCAGGAGTCCCACGACTACAGTCAGAGTGCAAACCCTGGTTTTTGTTTTGTTTTGTTTTGTTTTTTGTTGGTCGTAGGGCCTGAACTCTGGGCCTGGGTGCTGTCCCTCAGCTCTTCAGCTCAAGGCTAGCGCTCTACCACTTGAGCCACAGAGCCACTTCCAACTTTTTCTGCTTATGTGGTGCTGAGGAATCAAACCCAGGGGCCTCATGTATACAAGGCAAGCACTCTACCACTGAGCCACTGTAAACCCTTTTTATCTGGCGTTTACTGTTGTCGCATTTTCCAGTTTCATCACAGGGCAGTACTTCATCCTGTTCATATCACAATTTGCTGTATACTCCCCTGATTATAGGTAGTTGGTTAATTTTCCTTTAAATTCTTTTTCTCTGAATATAGTGTGTTAATTCTAGCTATGGGTAGACTGAGATTGCGAGGATCAGCATTTGAGACCAGCTTGGGCAAAAATTTTGCTGGGCTTGCCCTCCCAGGCACTCAGAGGCTAAGATAGGAAGGTTTTATTCCAAGCCAGCCGAGGAAAAAAGTTGGTGAGATTTCAACTCAGTGGAAGAAGCTGGCATCTTGGCATGTGCCTGTCATCCAGCTACAAGAGCAAATCATGTCCATCCACGCACTGTATTTGGTTTTGGGGAATGGGTTTAAAAAAATAGTTGTTACATGTAAATTATGTGACAAGTGGAATCATCTATATGCAGTCATGTGGTTTATAATTTCACAACATATTCACCTTCTTTGATTCCATGTTGTTTTTAGGGTGACATTAATATCATTCCTTACTTTAGTTCTTTACAACCTTGATCATATAGTAGACATCAGTGGTTTACAATTCTTTGTTTTTCTTGGTAAATTTCAGCAGTTTAGTAGTAAACATCTTTTTTTGTTTAAAGAGTTATTCTTTTTTTGTTTCTGTTGTTTTGTGATATTTTTTGGATATAACCCATGCTGGCCTAGAACTCACTACGTAATCTGGGTTGGCCTTGAACCCTTGATGCTCCAGGCCTATGTTACCATACCAGGCTAGAATCATTATCTTTAAACAAACAGTTCTGTACAAAAATGTAGTGACAGCTTTTTTTCAAATAAATACAAGCTGGGGACCAGTGGTTCACACCTGCAGTCCTAGCTACTCAGGAGGCTAAGAGATGAGGATCATATTTTGCAGCCAGCCCTGGCAGTAAAGTTTGTGAGGTGTTTATCTCCAACTAACCACCAAAAAGCCATTAGTGGAACTGTGACTTAAGTGGTGGAGCACTAGCAGAAGGCTCAGAGACAGTGCCCAGGCCCTGAATTCAAACCCCAGGACTGGAAAAGAGCAGCAAAGAGCAGGAAAAAAGTATGTTGCGGGGAACAGGGAGAGGGATGGATGGTGGACGGAGTTGGTCTTGATGCCCAGGATATAGATTGAATTTCAAGACATTTTAGAGCCTAGAGCCAAGCGAGAGTATGAGACCCTAGGTTCAAGCCCCAGTACCAGCACCAAAAAAAGAAAAAAATTATGTTCAAGACAACTTTTGGTTGTCTTTTTTTCTATTTGAATAGAAGCAGAATTTTAAATTACAAATAATTAAATCAGCTTTCCCTTAGACTTAATTTACTTTCTAGTCTGTTACTAACATCTAATACTCTGTGGGTTTTGTTGTTTACATTAAAATGAATTCCTTATAGAACTATAGCCTACCATGATTTATTATGTATTTCTTTTTTCTTTTTTTTTTTTTCTTTGCCAGTCCTGGGGCTTGAACTCAGGGCCAGGCACTATCCCTGAGCTTCTTTTGCTCAAGGCTAGCACAGTACCACTTGAGCCACAGTGCCACTTCCGGCTTTTTCTGTTAATATGGTTCTGAGGAATCAAATCCAGGGCTTCATGCATGCTAAGCAAGCATTCTACCACTAAACCACATTCCCAGCTCTAATTATATATTTCAAAGGAACTTAGAGTTGGAGGTTTCCAGCCCATAGAAAAGATGTTTCGAATCATCCTAATTGTATAGCTGTATTAAATTGTACTGTGTCCTACATATATGCAAAGAATGAATCAAGTAATTTTATTTATTTTATTTTTTTGCCAGTCCTGGGGCTTGAACTTTGAGTGTGCGTGCTGTCCCTGAGCTCCTTTTGCTCAAGACTACCACTTGAGCCAGAGAGCCAGCCACTTCCAGCTTTTTCTATGATTAGTTACAGATAAGACTTTCCTGCCCAGGCTGGCTTCAAACTACAACCTTCAGATCTCAGACTCCTGAGTAGATAGGATTACAGGTGTGAACCACCAATGCCAGGCTTTTTTTTAATGAATATATTAACATTAATATCTGAGATGGAATTGAGTTACCCTCAGTTAAGTCCAACTTAAGGGGAAGATCTCTTTCTTTGATATTAACTTTTTTTTATTTAATTTTTATTTTTTGTCAGTGGTGGATCTTGAACTGTGGGCCTGCATGCTGTCCCTCAGCTCTTCAGCTCAAGGCTAATCATCTGCCACTTCCAGTTTTTCTGGTGGTTAATTGGAGATAAGAGTCGCATGGACTTTCCTGCTCTGGCTGGCTTTGAACCATGATTCTCAGATCTCAGCCTCCTAAGTAGCTAGGATTGAGGCCTGAGCCACTGGCACCCAGCTTTTTATTTCTTTTTTCTTTTTTTTTTTTTCTCATGTACTCAGGACCTTATGCTTGCTTGAGCTAGCTAGCACTCTACCACTTAAGCCACTCTCAGCCTGGCTTTGGCTGGTTAGTTTGGAGATGGAGTCTCTCTGACTCTTCTGGGTCCCAGCATTCTGAGTAACTAGGATTATAACCATGTACCACTAGTGCAGGCTTTGCTTTTGTATTTTTGTGTCCCTTTGTGTTTGTTCTAGAATGCGTCCATCAGCCTGCCCCCCTCTGCTGAAGTACTGAATAGCAGCTCCTGTGGAGGGAGATCTTCTGACCCCAGTCTCACAATTGCTTTTGGAAGAGGATACTCACTGACTCTCAATTTCACAAGAAATGCAACACGTTACCAAGTCCAGACCATGCGCTTCACTTATAACATGTCAGACACGAAAACTTTCCCCAACGCCAGCTCCAAGGGTAAGAACCAGAGCTGACCACTCACTATGAGAAGATACAGAGTTGGGATCTAAGGTCATCTTGGGTCACTTTTAAGTACACAGGTTGCTCACAGTTACTTCTCTCGTTTTAATTTTTTGTTTGTGCTTGGGTACAGGAAGTCAGTCTGAGGAGTCCTTCACTGACATCAAAGCAGACATTGACAAAAAGTACCGGTGTGTCAGTGCCATGCAGATCCACATGCATGGTGTGGTCGTCACACTCAAGGATGCCACTATCCAAGCCTACCTGTCCAACAGCAACTTCAGCCAGGGAGGTAGGTACTGGCCCGGTGGATAGCCTGCTTCTAGGCGTGCACGCGCACGTGCGTGTGTGTGCGTGTGTGTGTGTGTGTGTGTGTGTGTGTGTGTGTGTGTGTGTGTGTGTGTGTGTGTGTGTGTGTGTGTGTGTGTGTGTGTAGAGAGAGTGTTTGCAAAACTATGAAATCTTTCCCTTTGCAGAAGATGACCCCTTGTGTACATGGGTGTACACTCCTCTACTCTTGGTTCTAAGTGTGCAGTCCAGGGCTTTGTGCATGCCAGACAAATACTCTTATGCTGAGCTAACTTTCCCACACCTGGGGTGAGCACACCTTCACTGGAAGGGTGGAGGCTCACACACAAAGACGGGGCACATACTCATATGGAATCTGGAAGCATTACTTCTGGAAATGGGAGGCAGAGTAGAAATGGAAAGAGAACAAAGCTGCAGTTGGACAAGAGAGTCAATACTGAAGCTCTTGTTGTAAAACATGAGGAGATATGTAAAGCGATATACAGGATATATGTTCATTAAGTCATGTTAACCATTCTACAACAAGAACATGTTTTACATGTACAATAAATACACACTTTTTCCCAGTATTCAAGATAGAGCTCTAGGCTTCACTCATGCTGGGAAAGTCCTGTGTTACTGAGCCACATCCCAGACTCATTCATTCAGGCGGATGGGAGTGGAAGAAAAGCAAAGCAGTTGAATCCTTGCCTGTGTTGAACCTGTGTCTGCCTCCTGGGTGTCTTCCATTCAGTCCAGCCTAGCTCAGCCCATCCTGGGCAAGTGCAGAAGAGTCAGCATTTGCATCTCCTTGTAAGGAAGTGACAGCCCCTGGCCTACACCTCTTGACCAGCAGTGGCCAGGTCCTAGTCCTCCTCGGCTACCTGGCATTGACGGGACAGTTAACTTGTCTACACCTCCTGACCAGCAGTGGCCAGGCCTTAGCCCTCCTCTCTGCCTGGTATTGACAAGTACAGTTTTTTTATTATTATTATTATTATTATTATTATTTGTAAGTAGTCACAGCCTGTCTTTGAAGAAAATTTGTACAAAGTGCTTAGGGCCTGATAAGAGTAGCAAATGGAGCTTACTGTTTTCTCATTCTTCCCTTAGGGCCTCCCTCCCCAATTTGTTTTACAGTTACTTAAGAAAATTCTCCCCAAGTCCCATGAGTCAGATTGGAAATTGTCCCTGTTTGGAAGGATTAAGGAAGTGTGATCTGTGGGAGACTGAGTGTCCTTGCATACATCCAATCATCAGAGGCCCCCTTTCCCAGCCTAGAGGGGACCCAAACCTTCCACTGCCCCCAGACAGCCCAGGCTGGGTCTGCTTGGTGGGGAGACGGTTGCAGTCCAGACAGCTGCCATCTTCTCAGGCACTTGGCAGTGGCCAGTGCTAGGAGCTGTGTTCAGTTACAAGTTCACAGGTCACTGGACTTGGCCCAGCAGCCTGCCTTGGGGCCATCAACAAATGCTGCAGGAATCTGGAGAGTCTGTCTGGCCTGTTGACTTTGTCCTGCTTCTGAAAGAAGAACACATGCCTGGTTGCATGGCCCCATCAGACTGGGCATGGGTCCTGGGTGTTTCCACTTCCCAAGAAGTGGGAACTAAAGACCAGGGCTGTGTGCAGATGGCTGATGGCTGGAGAGAAGCCTGAGTTGAAATGCAGCAGTTGGGCTCACTAATTTTTAAGGGCAAAGTCTTTAAGAAGGACTTTACTCTTGCAGCAGAGTTAGGCTCACTGATTTTTAAGGGCAAAGTCTTTAAGGACTTTACTCTTCAGATCACTTTTGAGTTCATAGCTAACTGCCTCCTGCACTAAATACCACCTTTTGCTTCTGAGAGCCTTTTGCAAGATTCCAAGTGGGACATGTTTTGGGGAGTTTTGTTGTTGTTGTTATTGTTTTTTAATTTTTAATTTATTTTTATTTTTTGTTGGTCTTGGGTATTGAACTCTGGGCCTGGGTGCTGTCTCTCAGCTCCTCAGTTCAAGCAAGCATTCTACCACTTGAGCCACAGCGCCACTTCCGTCCCCTCCCCTCTTGTCTGTCACGTTCCACCTGTCTCAGGTTTTCTCACTTAACTTTTGTGCATGTATGTGGGGTGCTCTGGCTGCATTTGCCTGCCACCCTTCTTTTCATTCATCTGCCCCCATTCAATCTCCTGTGTTAACAGCTTTTCATACTCATTGAACTGTGGACTGCTCCAACAGGTTACAGTGCTACGTGTACCGTCCTTCAGTCAGTTTGGTCATGTACGTGCATTCATGGCCCTTTATGTTGTTTTAAGTCTCGTTTCCACATAGAAGAGAAAACATGTCTTGTGTTTGTCTGAGCCTGGCTTAATTCACTCATTGTATAGTGCTGGCAGGTGACAGCTCTGAATGACTATTTGGATCACCACATTGGGTGATGTATGTGGCAGGGCAGACTTCAGGGTCATCCTGCAGTCCTCACCAGCTAGTGTGGCAGGTAGGGCTTCCCCTAGCCCGGGCGGGGGGGGTGGGGGGGGTGTCCTGCAGAGAAAGCACCGCTCACTGCTCCTGTGTGCAGTCTGAACCAAGGAGAATGGTGCTCAAGAGCTACAAAGAGTTGGTTGGAAGGTGCCTTGGGTCTCTCATTCCTGCTGCTGAGAGCTTCCATCCAGTGTCCCTAAGGAGACATGAGCGCTTACCAAAGCTGGAGAGAATGGTATGGGGGCAGGCGGCAGGGATTGCAGCAGGAATTCAGAAGGATGAGTGGGCCTGCTCACTCACAACTGCACAGGCAGCTGGTGGTTGGCAGCAAGCAGGAATTGGAACGCCATCCACACACACTTCCTCTCCCCACAGAGACACGCTGCAGGCAGGACAAGCCCTCTCCTACCACCGCGCCTCCTGCACCTACCACGCCTCATGCGCCTACCACACCTCCAGCACCTCCTGGACCTACCACAGCTCCTGCACCTCCCGCCCCTACCACACCTCCACGTCCTGCACCCACAGCTGGGCCCACAAGCCCCTCAGTGTCCAGGTACAACGTGAGCGGCACCAACGGGACCTGCCTGCTGGCCAGCATGGGGCTGCAGCTGAATCTCACCTACGGGCGGAAAGACAACACGGTAGGAGTTCCACTCTGGGCCGGTGCCCAGCTGCCTCAGCCAGGCAGGGCAGAGGCCAGCGAGGGCTGGCACTGGTGTAGGACTTCATCCACTGCCCCAGAGCTTGGGTGGGCAGGGCCGTCCACCCAGGAGCTTCAGTACTGGCCTGACGCCTGACAGGAAAAGTGCAGTGACCCTCAGCTGTGGTCCACAGCCAAACATTCCTGTGCTCTTGTTCAAAAACTGTTTCTCTCCTCATAGTAACACTGCCTTGGGGTGGGAGAAAATGAGGTGAGTGGGTGAGTTTTATAGCACATGGCTGTGGGCCTCTGGAGGTTGTGGGCTACCATGTCCTAACTGAGCAGAGTGCTGGTCTCAGTGCCATCACTCAGGACTACTCCCTGTGTGGAAGAAGGTGGGGGTGGACAGCCCCGCAGCCTGGCAGGCTGACTTGTTTGCTTTTCTTTTTAGACTGTGGTCCGAGTGTTCAACATCAACCCAAACCAGACCAAAGCTTTTGGGAGCTGTGGTGCCCAGATGGTGGTCCTGAACTTGCACAGCGAGGAGGGGTTCTTCCTGACCTTGCAGTTTGGCATGGTGAGGCTCTATGCTCTATCTGGGCACATTCACTGGCGGCTTCTTCCTGCCACCTTCAGGACTGAGATTCCTGTTCCTTAATGAGCTTGTAGTTGCCATGGGTGTCCAGATAGGAGAGTAACTGGGGGAGAGCAGCCCTCACACTGCCTTCAATGGCGCTGCTCCAGCTTTGCTGCCGCCCTGCGCAGGACTGACCTGAGTTCCCTCAGCAGATGCTTGGGGTGGCTACAGAGAGTAGCAGGTGAGTGTGGCCAGGCCTGGCTTGGTAGCACAGTGAGTCACTGATACCTGAGCTCTTGGTTTCTTGGGGTCTGATGCTGCTGCCCGCCGCCCAAGGCCTGCGTCTTATCACCCTCAACTGTGTCCAAGGATGAGCCAGCTGTAGTCAGCAACAGAGAAGATTTAACACCAGTGGTACATTTTTTTTAAACTTATTTTTGTGATGCCAACAAATATGGCCAGGGCCTGACACATGCTAGACAGGTTGACAGAGGTCATCAGACTGTTTAAATACTTGACTTCACTGTGCAGGTGAGCTGACTGCACTGGGACCGCCTATAGAACTTCCCTGTACATTAAGAAAAGGGTTCGTTGTCGTCATGGCACACTGTATGTGTAGTGATGGGCCTTCTGTTCTGACACTGGACCCTGGGAGTCTGCCTGTGTATGTGGTTGGGTGGAGGTCTTCTACGTGGCTAGTGACTTTCCCCTGCTTTTTCAGAATGCAAGTGCTAGCCAGTTTTTCCTGCAAGGTGTTGGGTTGAACATTACTCTTCCTGATGCCGAAGGTGAGCCCCCCTCCTCGCCACCCCTGATCCTTGTTGGCCCTGTGCCAACGGCCGCGGTGCTCACACTTCTCCTTGCCTTGCAGTGCCCCTGTTCCAAGCTTCCAACAACACACTGCGAGCCTTGCAGGCCACCGTCGGGAACTCCTACAAGTGCAACGCTGAGGAGCGGCTATACGTCACCCAAGCCTTCTCCCTCAACATCTTCAGTGTGTGGGTACAGGCATTCAGAGTGGACGGGGACAGATTCGGGTCTGGTGAGTAATGCGAGGGCACCGTGTCCACAGCAGCAAAGCAGCAGAGGGCCACGCCATCCTATGGGGGCTGGCTGGCCTCTACATGGCATGAGGGCATGGAGGCCTGTCTCCCCAGAAGATTCTGGAGAGGACCTCCTGAAGGGCTAGGATGGGGTGCAGGATGTCCTCAGAGGTGGTGCTTAAGGTGTGGAGTGCTCTGAATGGGTCTGGAGCCTGGGTGTGGCATCCACACTGTCTGGAGTGGACTATCCGCTAGTCTGGAGTTCCCAGCCCTGTAGAAAGTGCTCACCTGTGAGCTCCTCCCAGGGACAGTGGCCATCATCCCAAACTGCCTGCTCCCTGGGGCTGCGTGGCACAGCACCACCTGCTGTCTATCTTGCAGTGGAAGAGTGTCTGCTGGACGGGAACAACATGCTGATCCCCATCGCTGTGGGTGGCGCCCTGGCGGGGCTGGTCCTCATCGTCCTCATCGCCTACCTCATTGGCAGGAAGAGGAGTCATGCCGGCTATCAGACCATCTAGCCGGCCGGTAGGCGCTGTGCGGACCTGCAGGGTCTGTGCTCTGGTCCCCGTGCTTAGGTGAATGGGAGGGGATGACACTTTCTGGCAAACTGTTTTCAAATCTGCTTTATCAAATGTGAAGTTCATCTTGCAACATTTACTATGCACAGAGGAGTAACTATTGAAATGATGGTGTTAATTTTGCTAACTGGGTTAAATATTTTGCTAACTGGTTAAATGTTAATATTACCAAAGTAGAACTCTAAAGGAGGACAAGAGTGCTTTTCTGAATTGGCACAGGCTCAACTCTCATTCGACGTTTTAAGATTTGGTGTTTGGTTTCTTCATTCTTTGCTCAGATTTAAGCCTTACAAAGGGAATCTCTGGTCTGAACTCTGGGGACTGATGGAGGGTGGCTGATCACTAAGCCTTCACATGTAAGAACTGAAGACAAAGCAGAAGCGCTCGGCGTGAACATCTGGACGCCCAGATTGCACTGTTAGATGTGGGGGACCATCAGATGTCTCCCACATTCTGCCAGCTGTGAGCTGGTACTTTTTTAGTATAAAAGGGGCGTTTTTTATTTACTTTTTGTAAAGTGGTTTTCAGTCTTCTGTTGGCATTCAGGACGACCCTGTTTCTGCACTGTGTACAAGAATATTCACTCCGCCAATGTAGCCGTGGTGGCTGGAGGTTGTACACTGAAGATCGGCTCACACCTAACGCATTGCCTGTAACAATGCTAATAAAGTCTCCTTTTTCCGTCTGGACCTTGTGTTTGTCAGCCACCCTGTGCATCAATGGCATGGGCTGTATCCCCTGGGGTCTCTATGCGTGGAGTACAGCCTGTGAGGGCTGCCTGCCCTGTGCTACAGTCTGACCAGTGGTATCCCTTGGTGGGTCTCAGCTTACAGCTGTACAGATGTCGTCTCTGCAGGGACACTCCGTGTCACAAGAACCACGGATCCACTAAAAGGGGTGGAGAAGCTTGGTTCTCACAGCTTCCCTGTGGCTCTACCTGCCCCTCCTTCCTGTCAGTGTGTGTGGTATTGGTGTAGCGGAAGCTGAATGGCCAACCTCTCCATTCAGACCACCTTTCTCCACTTGCTTATAAAGTATAAAAGCTTGAGAGTCTCCTAGCTAACGTAGAATTCAGTGAAGAAGCACTGTAGACCAGGGCTGGGTTCCATACCCAGCAATGAGAAAAAAAAAATGGAAAGCTCCTTGAGCACACATATTTGCACAAACACACACCTAGGTCCCACGCCCCCCCCTTCCATACCTCAGAAAATGCATCAGACGCCCATGTGCTTGAGGTGCAAGCAGAGGCTGATCTAATGCAGAGCTCTGCACTCCAGATTCACAGCCATGGCAGGTGAAGCCAAGGGTCTCTGCCCAGCACTGCTGGGACCCAGACTTCAAGGTCTTTGTAGTCATACTTGGTCCAGAGAGCTGTAGTACCCAGGGCTGGCAGAATTGGTGGTGCCGGCAGCCTGAACGCCGTGGATCAGCATCTCCTTCAAGGGAACAGTTCTGCATGCCTGGCCAGCACTTGGGAGCTGGCTGCCCAGCTGTCTAGGCCTGGTGCCCATGGGTACACACCAGAACTTGGTAAGAGTGAAGAATGGCCTTTTGAAAGAGCAGGTGTCAAGCACTGAAGCAAGCTGTGTGCTTGAAGGGGCAGCAGCTTCTGGGGACACGGGCCTGGGCCCTGTGAGGCCATCTGGTATATGACAAGACAGAGATGTTCTCTACAGGCATCTACTTATACCAATCATCACATGTCCTACAAATGAGGTTCTAACTAATAGCCTTGGCACGAAGGTGACAGCCCCTGGTGTAGCTAATAACTCGGCCCTTTTGTCCAGTGGCCCTGGGATAGGGGCAGGGCTGAGCTGCAGGGCAGGAAGCCAGCCCCCTGGGAGACACAGTCACCTATGGTCTCTCCAGGAGACATCCTAGACCAGGAGGAGGCCCTGACAAACCAGGTCTGTAAGCAAAAGGTCAATTTTGAGAAATGGAGTCACAATGATAGTCCTAAGCAAGCAGGCAAGCTCAAGAGTAGCATGGGCCAGCTAGCTTCCACCCTGTCTTCCCAGCTTGACTTGTACCTTGCTGGTCTGCCTAGGGCTGGGCCTGGCCCTGTCCACGGGGCAGGCAGCACAAAGAGCTAGAGACAGCACCACTTTTCATACCAGAGCCTTGACCTACCTGGCCATTCACTCTTACACCCCCTGCTCTTCCCACACACCTTGAGAAGTCAGACCACATGCTGGCCTCCTTGAAGGACTGAATGCAGGCTTAACAGTACTGGCACGCTTTATTAAATACAAATGCACGCTGTACATTGTATATATTACTAATGTCTCTGACAAAATATATTCCAAGAAATTTTTGGTATAGCTAATAATTCAAAAGCTGTTGAATGGCATAATTTTAAATCATTCTTTAAAAATTTAAAAAACTTCCCCACTAAAGTACGGAGACTTTAGTATTTACACCAGGAGAGCAGTAGAAATTGGTCGCGGGTTGTCTGGACATGAAGCTGTTGTGTGTGGGGGAGCGTGGGGTGTACCTCAGCCCTGGGCCAGCAGTGCTGCCCGGCAGCTCTCCCGGAGTCTGGAGATGGTCGTCATGGACAGGCTCCCCGGTTCTGAAAATATTTTCTGGAAGAGACAGAGGAGCTTAAGAACCAAAAAGGCGGCAGCAGGATGCTTTGCCTTAGCTGTCTCCTAGCAGGAGCATGACAGATGGGCTGCCTGGCCCTGGAGCTCTGGGTGTCCTGAGGGGTCAGGATCCCACGTCAGCCTGGGGCTGTGGCTTTTGTGAGAAGATGCAGCCAGTTGCCCATCTGCCTCCTTTAGATTTTTTTTTGGGGGGGGGGGGCAGTCAGGGCTTGAACTCTGAGCCTGGGTTCTATCTCTTAGTTCCTTTTGGTCAAGGCTAGTGTTCTACCCCAAGAGCCACATTGCCATGACTATTTCCATGATTAATTGGAGATAAGAGTCTCAAGGGCTTTCCTGCCCAGCCTGGCTTTGAGCCACGATCCTCAGCCTCCAGAGTAGCTAGGATGATAGGCGCGAGCTGCCAGTGCCCAGCTAATTTTCTTAATGTTAGAATAGTACCACAAGTCCACCTGGAGGCTCAGCAGAGCCATTCAAGCCAAGCTGGAGTGGCCAGCCTTTCCTGCAGAGCCTACTAGGGGCCTGTCTCTGCAGAGACACACACCTGGCTGGGCCTAATACACATTGCACCTTCTCCAGTTTGGGTGATAAGGGTAAGAGGCAGCAAAAGAGCAAATCCCTCTTCTTATCAGAGCAAGAACTGGGCTTAGGGCCACAGAGGGCCAAGTGCTGAGAGCCCTTCCTACCCTGAGTCTGACTCAGGGAGACTGGTTCCCTCTGGAGGTGGTGCCTGGAACCAATTATATAAATTGAAATGTCTACAGTGAGAATAGCCTACAATAATCCCTCCAGTTCCAAGGAAGCTGGGGTCCTGGGTTACCACAACCACTTTTTGTTGTACTAAGATTTGAACTCGGGCCTGGTGCTTTCTCAGCTTGCTTGTTCCACTGGTGGTCTACCACTTGGGCCATGCCTCTAGCCTGGCATTTTTGCTGGTGATTTTGGAGCAGGAGTTTAAGGGACTTTTCTGCACAGACTGGCCTCAAATCTCGGTCCTTTGGATCTCAGCTACTGAGTAGTTGGGATTACAAGCATGAGCTACCAACAGGTCTTGGACACCAGTGTCATAATCCTACACTGTACTGAGGCTGAACTTGGCCTTCTCACTTCCAGCAAAGCACAATTCTAGGAAAATGAAAGCCCTGGGGCTAGGAAGATGGCTCAGTGGTAGAGTGCTTGCCTTGCATGCATGAGGCCCTGGGTTCAATTCCTTAGCACCACATAAGCAGAAAAAGCCGGAGGTGGTGCTGTGGCTCAAGTGGTAGAGTGCTAGCCTTAAGCTGAAGAGCTGAGGGACAGCAACCCAGGCCCAGAGTTCAGGCCCCATGGCCAACAAAAAGAAAATGAAAGCCCTCTGCAACACACCTAGTACTTGTGGGCTGGGCTTTGGTATCACGTAAACGGTGGCAAACAGGTGGCCAAGGTCCCTCCCAGCCTCTTCGGAAGGCTATGTACCCCTCAAGTGGCCTGCCTTGGCAGCAATCAACACAGCTGCACGTGGCACCCAGAGGCCCGAGAGCACACCAAGCAGCTGCAAAAGCTCCTGTGGGCAGCAGAGTAGAGGTCACGCCACGTCTGGTCACTGGAGCTGGCACTGGGGCCTTCAAGAGGCCAGAAAAACAGGTTCTGTTTTCAAGTCCACTCCGGACTTGTGAAGCCTCTGGCTGACACCTACAGGGTTTTGGCAAGGCAGGCTCCAGGAGAACCAGCCCGGCCCACCAGGAACAGGAGGGGCCTGCCACCTTCCCAGTTTCCTCCTGGACCATCCCGGGATCCACATGGTCACTGCAGCTGCCAGCGTGTCTCACCCATCCTCAGAAGAGCCTTGTCCCCACAGTACTGGGTTTCTCACTCAGTCAGGCACTCTATCAGGTAACACGCCCCTCACACACATAGAGTCAGCTCCTTGGGGTTATCATCGCCAGGGCCCCTCCTCTCCAAAGACACAGCTGGTAGGCCTGACAGGTCAGCGCACTGCCCCACTACCTGGACTGATAACCCGGAGGCGCGGTGGCCTCTGTGGCTTCATGGAGGCCCCTTGTCTGACGCTGCACTGGGACGGGGAGCCGGCAGCCTTCCAGGTGGGGAGCTTGCTCCTGGTCATTGGAATGCCAGCCCTTCTCAGCCCCAACGCAAACCCAGCCGCCCTCCTGGCATTGAGCCAGTGTCCCATGGACAGCTGGCCAGGAACCTGTTGTTACTTCAGAATAAAAGTGATAGTGAGAGGCTGGGACTGTGGCTCAGTGGTAGAGTGCTCACCTAGCATACATGAAGCCCTGGGTTCGATTCCTCAGCACCACATAAGCAGAAAAAGCCAAAAGTGGTGCTGTGGCTCAAGTGGTAGTGCTAGCCTTGAGCAAAAGCTCAGGGACAGTGCCCAGGCCCTGAGTTCAAGCCCCAGGACTGGCCAAAAAAAAAAGTAAAAATAAGAAGCCAGCTGCAGGCTGCGAGCCATCAGGGCTTGCAGAATCATTAGGAGAATCATTCCTAAGTAAGAGCCAGCTGTGCTCCAGCCTCTCACCCTCCCCACAGGGCCTCGGTCAGCAGGGACCAAGTCCAGCACACAGCCTGCATGGGACTAAGGCAATGACCGTCTGGGTGATGTCACCACCTTCAGTGGCAGACTGGTCAGGAGACCCAAGCACAGGCTCCAGAGGGGCCAAGAGGCCACAACAGGCCACACTGGCGGGGCTCCACAATCCTGGCAGAAACACACAGCGCAGGTGCAGCACAGCCTGCCCTGTGGGTGGCCGGCAGAGGCCTGGCCACTAGGCCAAGTGGAGGTAAGTGGAGCACTATGCTGTCGTGGTTTGGCTCCCAGTTTTAGTATGCGTGAGGAGGGAGAGATGGTGAGCTCCAGACTCCATCAGACAAGCATGGCTTCAAGAAGGAAGAAGCCCTGGGAAGAAGGGCATCCTGGCAGAGGCTCAGAGGCCCTGGGAAGGAGGGCATCCCAGCAGGGGCCAAGCCAGGGGTCCCTGTGGGAGGCCCCAGGCCTCACCTGCATAAACGTGTGGCACTCCATCACGAAGTCCCCTTTGGTGATCTGCTTGAACTTGTCGCAGATATCTGGAACACTGTCTGCTTCCAGGATCAGTGCTTGGTGATGCTTAATTAAGGTGAGGGCCACGCGGAAGATGATTTTGGAGCCTTCGTTGAACAAGCAGTCCCAAATTCGAAGCACGGTCTGTGGAGACATGGGTCCATGTCACCTGGGAGGCCACCCGCATGGCCTCGGTCCTGAGCATGGTGCCCGCTCACCTCCACGGGCAGCACGTCCACGAACAGGCAGACGAACCAGCGAGACACCACAAGCGTCCACAGCACACCGTGGCCATCCATTAGGGCTGCCACCGCTGGCAGTTTTGTCCTCACCAGCTCGGCGAGGACCTCCTGATCTGTCTTCAGGCCCAGCATGGCAGGGCTGTAATAATCTGTGGTGGCAGGAAGAGGAAGCTGAGAGCACTGGCACCTGGCTCTACTCCTGGCAGCCTCACTCCCTCCCGGGCACCAGGCCGCCCCAGGAGAGGAAGGGCCAAACCCCAGAGGGAGGGGCTGGGAAGGAGGCAGAGCCAGAGGCCCAGGTCAGATGCGCCTGCTCAGTAGATGGAAAGCTGCAGGTAGGAAGTAGCCACTGGAGTTGTCTCCCACCCATTCTTAGCAGGGCTGTACACAAGAGCAGAAAGTGACATCATGGGTCCACAAGTGAGCCTGTGGGAAGGGTGAGATGCTGACACATACTATGCCTATGTCAGAGGGCACCTCAGCGAGACTGATGCCGTGTGTCTCCACGCACTGGCGGCCTGGGGGTCATGGAGACAGACTGGAAGGGAGGAGGGAGGAGTGCACAGGAGATGCTGGTTTGGGAGAGCTCTGTGATCATGGAGCAGCAGCTGCAACAATGCGACATTCAATGCTGCTGGCTGCCCAATTACAAACAGCTCTGCTGGTAAACTCTGCTATATGAGTATTTTACCACAATAAAAAGAACATAGAAAGTCAGGCACCAGTAGCTCATGCCTGTAATCCGAGCTACTCAGGAGGCTAAGATCTGAGGATTACGGTTCGAAGCCAGCCCAGGCAGGAAAGTCCGTGAGACTCTTATCTCCAAAAAACCACCAGAAAATCATAAGTGGTGCTGTGGCTCAAGTGGTAGAGCGCTTGCCTTGAGCAGAAGAGCTGAGGACAGCGCCCAAGCCCAGAATTCAAGCCCCATAACAAAAAAAATAAAAAAAAAAAGGGGGGGGGAGAGAGAGAAAAGAAAAAAAAAAAAACACACAGAATAGGGGCTGGGAAGGTGGTTCAGTGATAGAGTGTTTGCCTTGCATGCATGAGGCCCTGGGCTCGATTCCTCAGCACCGCATAAGGAAAAAAAGCCAGAAGTGGCACTGTGGCTCACGTGATAGAGCACTTGTCTTGAGCTAAAGAGCTGAGAGACAGCGCTCAGGCCAGAGTTCAAGCCCCATGAAAAAGAAAAGAAAAACAGACTTTTTAATCTTATTAAGACTTTGTGCTGGGGCTCCAGTGGTAGAGTACCTGGCCCTGAGTTCAAAACCCCAATACTGCTAGGGAAAAAAGGCAACCACTATAAAATAGATAAATAAACATTTGGGTTTCCTACTAAATAGATGGCTTGTAAATATGGTAGGTTGCTATACATTGTAATGCTCGGGAAGTCATTCAAGTAACTTTTCACCCAAGGAGAGCATATGATACACACATTACACACCAGCCACATGCCCTATTCACATGTAAACACCTGGAAGTGGGGTTGGTGGTGTTGACTGCCATGGCTGGAAAAGAATCACTGAAAATACTGACTCAAGTAGAGCAGGGCTTGTCTTATATACATTCCCTATTCTGTCTTATACACGTTATTCTTATATACATACCCTATCCGGTCTTATATACATCCCCTATTCTGCCTTATATACATATGCTATTCTGTCTTATATACATATGCTATTTTTTTTTTTTTTGGTTGGTCGTGGGGCTTGAACTCTGGGCTGGGCACTGCCCCTGTGCTCTTCAGCTCAAGGCCAGCGCTCTACCGCTTGAGCCACAGCACCACTTCCGGTTTTCTAGTGGTTTATTGGAGATGAGTCTCATGTACTTTCCTGCCCTGGCTGGCTTTAAACTGCAATCCTCAGATCTCAGCCTCCTGAGTAGCTACGATTACAGGTGTGAGCCACCAGCGCCGGCACATATGCTATTCTTATATACATACCCTATCCTGTCTTATATACATCCTATCCTGTCTTATATGCATGCCCTGTCTTATTATATACATATGCTATTCTGTCTTTTTTTTTTTTTTTTTTGGTTGGTCGTGGGGCTTGAACGCTGGGCTTGGGCGCTGTCCCTGCGCTCTTCAGCTCAAGGCCAGCACTCTACCACTTGAGCCACAGCACCACTTCCAGTTTTCTGGTGGTTTATTGGAGATAAGAGTCTCATGGACTTTCCTGCCCGGGCTGGCTTTGAACCGTAATCCTCAGATCTCAGCCTCCTGAGTAGCTAGGATTATAGGCGTGAGCCACCAGCGCCCGGCAATTCTGTCTTACATCTGTCTTACATATATACCCTACACCTTGTTTTATTTATTTATTTTTGGTCGGTCGTGGGGCTTGAACTCTGGGCCTGGGCGTTGTCCCTCAGCTCTTCAGCTCAAGTCGAGCGTTCTACCACTTGAGCTACAGCACCACTTCCTACCTTGTTTTATATACATACCTTACCCTGCCTTATGTACATATCCTGTCATATACATACCCTATTCTGTCTTATATATGTATGCTATTCAGTCTTATATAAATACCCTATCCAGTCTTAAATACATATGCTATATACATACCCTTTCCTGTCTTATATATATATCCTATTCTGTCATATATATATACATATCCTATTCTGCACCTGCCTCTGAACCTTCAGCACTGGTCTTCCTTCTTCCTCTAGCCCCGGATTCTTTTGTTCTTAGTTTTGAGGCAAGGTTTCCTTATGTGGCTCAGGCTGGTTTTCAACTGTGATCCTTCTGCTTGGGCCTCCAGACGGCAGGATGACAGCTGTGGCCTCCACACTGGCTTTCTTCCTTCACTGAGCCAGTCCCATTCCAGCGGGCGAGGTGAGGCCTGAGGATTGTCAAGGCCGCCCCACCCTCTGGGCTGTGTGGAGGGAGGGCTGAGCAGGAGCCGCAGGGGATTTGCAGAGTGGCTCCGTGTGACCTTGGCCCCGGCACAGACAGGCTTAGAACAGCTTCCAAAAATATTCACTAAACTCACCCTGAACTCCGCAGCTGAGTCAGTCTCCCAGGAGAGGATTGGATTAAACCCACCTCGCCACTCCTGGACACACTCCTTACAAGTGGAAAACCAAGCGAGCAGGCATCCAGCAGCTACCACTGGCTCGGCCTGGTCCTGTCTATGCCTGTCCACTCAGCTCCAAGGGCCATCTGCCCCCATCAGCTCCTCACCCAGGCTCAGACACAGCCCCACCCATTCCAGGACAGGTGGAGAAGTGTGCCAGCCCCAAGTTCTGGGGTCATATGGATTATATGACACATGCTCCTAATGGACAAGGACCAAATCATTTCACCAATGAGCATCCTTAGGACACCTTATCCAGGGTGCTGGGGCCTGCTGTGGGAAGGGAAGAGGGACAGAAAAAAAGGGAGGGAGTGAGGGAGGGAATGAAGGAGGTGGGTCTCCAATGTCCTGTCTGCTGTGTGGGTACCAGGGAGGACGCAGGCCTAGAGCCCCAGTCAGGAGACCCAGGCCTGCACTACCTGCCGAGTCTGGGTGCCACTCTGCAGCCTACACACAGACCCCAGTCCGTACCAGCTCTGAGCTCTCCTGTGGGCAGTTCTCCATGACCTTGGGAGCAGTCCTGAGGTCTCTGCCACCCAATCACCCCTTGGGGTGACCCAAACTCTGGCCAATTCTCTGGGGGCTGCATGTGGGGAGGGCATTCCTGTGCCTTCCATGGAACAGGTGATCCCCAGAATTCTCCAGCAACTCGGAGATGTGACACTGCTCCAGCTAGGTAAGGACGAAGGAAGATGTGACTTGTCCACCCCAGGTCCCTCCTCTGCCCTGGGCCACGGGAACCAAAGGTCTCAGAGAACCAGCAGGTGCAGGAAGAGCTCAAGAAACAGCCCCTCCACACACACAGCTTCCTCCTTCCAGCAAGAGCAGTGCTCAGCTCCAACCCAGGGAGGGCAACAGCAACACCAGGCTCACAGCAGCTCCCTCTGTGACCTCAGCCCCTCCAAGGGCAGGTGCCACACCAGAAGAGGCCACATCCTCAAGGGGTCACAGAGCGTGGCTCTAAGTGTTCGGCTCCTGGGACTCAGCTCAGCTCATGTGATCTGAGTCAGGACAAGGGAATCAAGGCCAACAGGAGGACCAAACCTACCACACCCAGGACCCAGAAGCCCCCTTCCCTGGCCCAGCCAGCAGAGTCCAGCCCACACCTGGTAGAAACCAACAGGACAGGGAGCTAGGGCCTACTGAATGGGCCTTGCCAGGAGCAGATGGCTCACGCCTGTCATCCTAGCTACTCAGGAGGCTGAGATCTGAGGATCAAGGCTCAAAGCCAGCCTGGACAGGAAAGTATGTAAAACTCCTATCTCCAGTTAAGTATAAAAAAAAAATCTGGACGTAGCACTGTGGCTCAAGTAGTAGAGGATAACCTTGAGCAAAAGGACTCAGGGACAGCATCTAGGCTTTGGGTTCAAGCCCCACAACTGGCACAAAAACAAACCCAACAGGACAGGCCTTCATGACCACTGCAGGGCAGGCCTGCTGGCCCCTGCTGGGCTACTTCTGCAACAGCAATTAGCAATGTTCCCTAATTGCAAGGAAAGAAAACTTAAATGCAACTGGTTTTTCAAAGGTCAGGCTCACATGGTCTCCTGGAAGTTCCACAGACCAAGTGAGAAGCCAATGAAGTTGGTGGGGAGGGAAGAGAGGGCAGGGAGGGCAGGCCCTTTGAGAGGAGGAGCAGCAAGAAGGGAGGGCAGGTGCAGGGGGGACGCAGGAGGGCCCGGCTGCAGAAGGTGCAGGAATCTGTCCCCAGAGATGCGCCCATCCACACCCTTCCACTTGAAGGCACCAAGTCTCCATTGGAACAATGACCCCACGACTGCGGGAGTGGGGGGCAGGCACCACAGAGATGCAGGCCGAGACTTCGGTACCCCAAGCCTGCTCAGCAGTCACCTGCTCTTCTGTGAACTGAGGCAAGATCATCATGGGAGTAAAGGGAAGTCCTGTCACAGGTGGTGAGATGCGGAGGAGCAGGGTGGGGCAGACCGGCCACACCAGGCCGAGGATGAGAAGGGGGAGAGGCTTCAGGCTGACGATCTGGGCTTGCCCTGCAGTGAACTCAGCCCGGGACTAGTCAGTAGTAGGTTCCATGGCTCCCCACCTCCCTGGCTACGTTCTTCCTCCACGAAAGGGGCAGACACTTCCAGCAGTAGGTAGCATCCTAGAGGTCTGACAGCCCTGGCTATGGGAATCCGTGTCCTCAGCACTGGAAAATGCTGTTGTTAGTGCTCTGCTCTGCCTGACCTTGTCAACTGCATCCCTTTGTCATTAGTGCTCTGCTCTACCTGACCTTCTCACCTGCAGCCCTTTGTCAGACTTTTAGGAATTTTTTTGTTTTATTTTTGGTGGTGCTGGGGCTTGAACTCAGAACTTGGAGTCTTGTGCTTCTTAGGCAGGCACTCTACCACTTAAACTGTGGCCCCAGGCCCTTAGCTGTTCTGAAAGAAGAGCTTATTTCTCTTTATGCCCCAGCTGGCCTGGACTGCAATCTTCCTACTTGACTTTCCCCAGTCCTGTGGGTCCAGTCTTCAGCATGGCAGGCCCTCCCTCTGGGTCCCATTGACTCAGTCAGCGCAGCAGGCTCTCCCTCTGGGTCCTGTGGACTGTCTTCAGTGTGGTAGGCTCTCTGCTCGGGCCTGTGGACCCAGTCCTCAGTGTGGCAGGCTCTCCTCTGGGTCCCGTGGACCCAGTCCTCAGTGTGGCAGGCTCTTCTCTGGGTCCTGTGGACTCAGTCCTCAGTGTGGCAGGCTCTTCTCTGGGTCCCGTGGACTCAGTCCTCAGTGTGGCAGGCTCTTCTCTGGGTCCTGTGGACTCAGTCCTCAGTGTGGCAGGCTCTCTTCTGGGTCCTGTGGACTCAGTCCTCAGTGTGGTAGGCTCTCTTCTGGGTCCCGTGGACTCAGTCCTCAGTGTGGCAGGCTCTCCTCTGGGTGCCGTGGACTCAGTCCTCAGTGTGGCAGGCTCTCCTTTGGGTCCCGTGGACTCAGTCCTCAGTGTGGCAGGCTCTCCTCTGGGTGCCGTGGACTCAGTCCTCAGTGTGGCAGGCTCTTCTCTGGGTCCCGTGGACTCAGTCCTCAGTGTGGCAGGCTCTTCTCTGGGTCCCGTGGACTCAGTCCTCAGCATGGCAAGCTCTTCCTATGGGTCCAGTGGACTCAGTCTTCAGCATGGCAGGCTCTACCTCTGGGCCTTGTTGGGTCAGCACTGTACTGCTTCAGGCTGAGGCAGAAGACCCTTCCTGCTTGCCCAGCTCTCAGGCTGCTGCCTGCCTCGATGAACCACATGCCCCAGCTCCTGGGACCTTCCAGCTGCTTCTTCCTTGTGCGGATGTCTATGTCTGTGATCCTCTCCAGGGCCCGAGCCCAGCTTCAGTGAGGATGCACGCAAAGGTATGCAGCCACTCATCAGAGCCTACACCTAGCACCAGTGCCCTGGCCAACAGGTGAACACCCTCGGGCCTGCCACCTCCCCACTGTGCAACAGGCTTGAAGCGAGTGTGTGTCGCTCAGCCGTCTGAGAACTGAGACATGTGCGCAGTGTGACTGCAGCCAGGAACACACTGTAAGCCAGGGAGATGGCAGCTGAAGCCATGCAACCCTCTCTGAATTTTTGTGGGGGTTTTTTGTTTTGTGTTTTTGTTTTCCCAGTCCTGGGGCTTGAACTTAGGGCCTGGGCACTCCTGAGCTGCTTTTGCTCAAGGATAGCACTCTACTACTTGAGCTACACTAGAGCTTAAAGCTTTTTCCTATTAATTGGAGATAAGAGTCTCAAAGGCTTTCCTGCCTGGATCGCTTAGAACCTTGATTCTCTTACCTCTGCCTCTGGAGTAGCTAGCACTACAGGCATGACACATGGGTGCCCCACCTCAGCTGACCATTCAGTAATAGTGAAAACAGGAATACACTGCCCAGCAGGATCATCAACATACCAGGGAGTATTCTTCCAACAAGGGCATCCAAGAGCCAAAAGGATTCCTCCTCATTCTTTGTTATAAGAATCAGATATCCTGCTATGAAATTCATGCCCTGAAACCAAAAAAAAGTGAAAGAAAATTTAGTCTTAAACCACTATGACCCTGTGACCGTCTGGCTGCTAAGTACTGGGGTTCCATCCAGTTCTCTTGTTTCTCTCTGAAATTGGCAGGATTCTGGAACACCAGAACACCATCTAGTTTTGTTTAGGCAGCTTACATAAAATGAAGAAAAAATAAACAGTTAAAAGAACCCTCTAGGGCTGGGAATGTGGCTCAGTGGCAGAGTGCTTGCCTAGCATGCATGAAGCCCCAGGTTCGATTCCTCAGTATCACATAAGCAGAAAAAGCCAGAAGTGGCACTGTGACTCAAGTGGTAGAGTGCTAGCCTTGAGCAAATGAAGCTCAGGGACAGTGCCCAGGCTCTGAGTTCAAGCCCCAGGACTGGCAAAGAATAAAACACTGAGGGAGGAGAATGACAAGGATCACCCAAGCCCAAGCTACATAGATACTTCTGGTCTCCAAAGGAAAAGACTGGGTGCACAACTCAAGTAGTAGAGTGCTGCCCAGCAAACACTAAGACCAGCACCAAGACAAAGTCAAAGCTCTCTCCACATCTACTTCTGCTGTGGTGGACAGTCCAGGGCAGCTGCAGGAGGGTCACAGCCTGTGCAACCTGATCTTGCTGCATTAGTTCTGAAAGTGGGCCCCCCCCCGGAGAACTGCATGGGGGGTGGGGGGACGTCGAGAGTGGGTTCCCTCCTGGAAGACTGCACGGGAGAGGGGGGCGTTGAGGGCGGTTCCCTCCTGGAAGGCGGGGGGGGGGGGGGGGGGAGGGGAAGGAACGGGAGGACTGTCGAAGGTGGGTTCCCCCGTGGAGGACGGCACTGGTGGGGGCATCGAGGGCAGGTTCCCTCCTGGAGGCCTGCACGGGGAGGGGGGGCGGGAACGGGAGGGCTGTTGAAGGTAGGTTCCCTCCTGAAGGACTGATTGGGGGTTCGGGAGGGCCGGGAGGACCGTAGAGGGCAGGTTCCCTCTGAAGACTGCATTGGGGGGCGGGGAGGGGGCTGTCCAGGGCAGGTTCCCTCCTGGAGGACTGCATGGGGGGGGGGCTGTCCAGGGCAGATTCCCTCCTGGAGGACTGCATGGGGGGGGGGCTGTCCAGGGCAGATTCCCTCCTGGAGGACTGCATGGGGGGAGGACTGTCCAGGGCAGGTTCCCCCTGGAAGACTGCATGGGAGGGAGGCCTGTCCAGGGCAGGTTCCCTCCTGGAGGACTGCATGGGAGTGGGGGACGGTCCAGGGCAGGTTCCCTCCTGGAGGACTGCATGGGATGGGGGTACGGTCCAAGGCAGGTTCCCTCCTGGAGGACTGCATGGGGGGGGGGGACTGTCCAAGGCGGGGTCCCTGCCAATACCATTCAGGTCCTGCCACCATTAGATAACCTTAGCCCCAGACCCCCAAGGTGTGTGAGGTGCACAGCTCAGCACAAGGAGAGCCACTGCCCGATCCTGGCATGGCATCAACTTCTGGTCAAACTCCAGGACAGTCAGCACCTGAGGCTGTCCCTCTGTGCTGGGCCATGTCTGCACACTGTGGTAGAGGCCTGGACTCAGCTGACAGTACCCACACCATCTAGAATAAGCTGACAGTACCCATGCCTCCTGGACTCAGCTGACAGTACCCATACCACCTAGAATCACTTGACAGTACCCAGCCTCCTGGACTCAGCTAACAGTACTCATGCCTCCTGGACTCAGCTGATAGTACCCATACCACCTAGAATCACCTGATAGTACCCACTCCTCCTGGACTCAGCTGACAGTACCCACACCTCTTGGACTCAACTGACAGTACCCACACCACCTGGACTCAGCTCACAGTACCCACACCACCTGGACTCAGCTCACAGTACCCACACCACCTAGAATCAGCTGACAGTACCCATGCCTCTCGACTCACCTGACAGTACCCCACACCTTGGTTGTGAAGCCCATAGGCCAGCAGCACATTGTGCAGAGCGCTCTGTAGACAGGGCTCGGCTGTCTTCCGGAACTTCACATTGTCTGGGAAGGTTCGGTTCAGGTCTGCAGGGGAATTCAGCAAAGGTCACCTCAATCTCTGCTCAGCCCCCGAGGGCGGGGATGCTGGTTCTGTCCAGGTCTTGGAAGAGCTTCCACCACCCTGGTTGGACCAGACAGAACAACCCTGGTCACCTGGCTGTGGAGTGCAGCCCAGGCAACAGTGTGTGATGTGACCACGAAGGCAGACAGCTAAGCCAGGCCCCAACTGTCACCAGAATCAGGATGGCAGAGTGGCCTTCCCAGAGCTGCTTCACTGTCCACGTCCACCCAAGGCAGGCCAGAGCCTGCCTTACCAGGCCCTTGGACAGGGCTCCTAACCTGAGGGCCGGTGGAAACTGCAGGCTAAACATTCTGAGCCGCCTCCCTTCAGAAATAAACAAACAAAGCTAGATGCCAAGAACTAAACAAACTGATCTTATCAAAGTCTCCCTGCTCTGCCTCTTCCTGCTTACCCAAGGCCCAGACTCCCACCACACCCTCCCTTCCTGAGACCTGCACCTTCCCTTCCAGAGCATGATGTAGAACTGTCTGTGGGATCTCAGTGCCCTTGCTCGTTCAGACCATACAGACCAGACCTGCTCACATCTTTCTACAGGACAGGAAAAGCCAGGTGGGCTATGGCTGGCAGCGACACTTTCTCTGCATGAAGGTGGTTCTGTGGGCATGAGAAGTCCACCACATGGTCTCTATAAAATAGTTGACAGCCGGTGCCAGCAGCTCACACCTGTAACCCTAACTATTCCAGGAGGATGAGATCTGAGGATCAGAATTCAAAGCCAGTCTGGCAAGTCTTCAATTAACCACCAAAATCCAGAACTGTATCTGTGGCTCAAGTGATAAAGCACTAGCCTTGAGCAGAAGGGGCAGCACCCAGACCCTGAGTTCAATCCCCAGGACTGACATAAAAAAAAAAAAAGTTTATCCATACGAAACAGAACTAGCCTGTAACCCAACCTTCCTGCGCAGGGCATACACCCAGAAGGACCAAAACAGGAACGGCAAGAGACAGCTCCAGTCTCGCTGGTACATGGGCAGGTAAATGGGTCCACACATGGGGCAGCGTGCAGCCTTGTGAAGGAGGGAAAGACTTCGATGGCTTGGAAGAGCCCAGAGATGGGCTGTTTCAGTTCTGACTCCCCCAAAAAGACAATTCCAAATTAAATCTGTTGGTGCATCTGCAACAACTCAAATCTCTGCACTGCCTTAAGCCACAAAGGTGGCCAGAAATCATCGCAGACCTGAGAGGGGCCCAGTAGCCCACCTGTCCTGATGGCCTCTTCCAGGCTGGAATTTCTCTCTCCCTGGAGCAGCTGGTGATAGTAGCCAGGGTGCTGGTCCATCTGAGCCTGGGCTCCACTTACAGCCATCCAGACTCGGGCCCTGTGCTCCAGTGGGATCCCCTTCCGGACATAGCGCTTCACTGAAACAAGAGGACCGCAGTGAGCTCAGAACCCAGATGGCCAGGGAACCCTCATATCAGACTCCAGCCCAGCTATTGACCTTCCTAAGTCATGATGGAAAGGATCTAAAACCTTGTGTCTTCACCAAAACTGATGCATACTCTAAAGAGGCTCCAAAAAGCAAGTCAGGTACAACCACGAGGCCAGATGCTTGGCTTCACCAGCCAGCCACCATGAGGGGTGGGCAGGGGCTGGAGAGCTGGTCTACATCCTAACGGGTGGCCTGGAAGCAGGAAGGCCCAGCCGCCCAGCGAGCTGCATGCCAGAAGGTAAGGCCTGGTAGACGGGCTCTCCTCAGGCCCTGCTCAGGTACTGTATGGACAGCAGAGCCAGCCTGGGTGAGGTATGGTGGCAGACCATGTGTGGCACAGGCGAGGAACTGGCTTCCATCCCCAGCACTCAAAAGGAGACAACAAAATCAAAACGGCAAGCAGAGATGCTTGTGGACATGGGGAAGGGGCCAGCAGATGTGGACCACGTGTCCAGGCACACCTCTACCACGTGGGTCCCCCCAACTCTGTACCCTCTCTAGCGCAGCCAGCCCTGGTACTCCTGCCTTCGGAGGCAGCTCCCCAGCACACTGCGCCTGAGCACTCTGGGCCTGCTGGAGTGGCCCTGCCCTTCCGCCCCCTGGGCCAGCAGGCAAGTTGCTCATTCACTCATTCAATAACACGAAGACCCTGCCAGCCAAGCCAGGGCTCCTGGTTGGGACTTGGCCGTGAAGAGGACATTCCCCTCGGACAGGAAGGGGTCTCTGCTTCTTTCTAGAAGGCAAAAGAAAAGACTAACAGGTTGGGGCTGCTTTGAGAAAGGCGGTGGGAAGGGGAAGCCCCGTGTGGGCACCTGGTGAATGTCTGGGGAGTCGGGGCGAGCCCGGGGGCCAGTGGGAGGGGAGAGTTTGCCTCAAGAGTGGACTCGAGGCCCGGGCCAGATGAGCCCAGGATATGCGTGACGCCGGCGTGGAAGGGGCAGCCCAGGGGCCCGGGAGACTCCGAGGAGAAGGGCTGGGCTGGCAGCTAAGCGCAGGCTAGGCTTCAAGCCCGCCCTCCCCACCACCTTCTCCTGGAAGGCCAAGGCACCACGGACTTTGCCCAGCCAGAGGAAGAGGGTGCGGCCCCAGATGGGCCGTGGGCGGTGCCGGGATGGGCCCAGCAGGGATGGTCCGGCAGGGATGGCCCCGGATGGGCCCCGCAGGGACGGGCGGCTGGACCTGGTCCTGGGGGGGAAGGGGGAGAGGAGGAGGCAAGGTCGTGGCGGCAGGGTCCTGCCCCGCAGGGTCTCATGCCGCAGGGCCCCACGTTGTCGCAGGATCGCGCCCCGCAGGCTCCACGCCACTCACCCGTCCGGCTCCTCCGCACGCCGCCGCTCCCCCGCAGGAGCCGGGCCCAGCGGCCGGCCCGGTGCGCCAGGACGCCCAGGTAGGCGGAGGAGAACGCCTCGTACGCCGCGTAGTCGAAGTCCGCCGGACGCTCGAACCCATACACATCCACCCTGCGGCGGGAAACCTGCTCCAGCCCGCCCCGCACCGCCCCAAGCGGCCCCGCGACCCCGCGTCCCCCACGCGCCACCCTCCGCACCCCCTAGCCCCCGCCTCCGCACCTTTCCCCCCCCTTCTTTCCCTCCTCTCCTCCCCGGGATACGCAGCGCAGGCCTCGCTGCGCTCCGCACCCACCTGGGCACCGGGTCCCGCGCCGCCAGCGCACGCTCCGCGGACTCCATGCGGGGAGGGGCTGCGGCCCCGGACCGCACCTCTGAGCCGCGGGCAACGCGGGACCCTGGGATGCCGGGAGTCCCAGGCGCGCGACTCCTTCCGGCGGGGGGCGGGGCCGGGCGGCTGGGAGGGGCGGGGCCGGTGTGGTGGGCGGAGCCTCACAGGTGGAGTTGTGGGCGGACCCGGCGAGGAGGTGGAGTGGGCGGGGACGAGCGGATGATAGGGGTGGGCGTGGTCTAGCGGAGGGAGTGGGCGGGGCCAGACTCTGGAGGGCGGGGCCGGGCGGCGGGGGCGGGGCCGGGGGCCGGGGAAGGGTGGCATGGCCCGGGGCGCACGCGGGCGGGGACGAGGCGCACCCGGAGTCCGGGTGCGGCGGGGTCGGCGGGGGACTGTCCTGGGCTCGGTGCCGCTGCCCCCGCGGCCCCGCTCAGCGAGGGCGCTGCGTTGGTCGTTTGTATTTTCCTGACCTTCCTCAGTTTCCCGTCCCCAGTTTGGAAATCGGACTCAAGCACGTCGTACACAAACTCCGGGGACCCAGAACGTGGAGCCGGCGGGGGCGGGGCTCGGCCTGGGTGCCCTCCGTGTAGGCGGGGCCTGGGGTCCCCCCTCCGTGCGTCTAGACCCGGGGTAGCCGGCCCCGCGACTCCACAAACAGAAGCTCCCGTTCTCCCCACAGGTGCTGTTGGGTATCCGCGCTCTGCAACCCGGTATCCGTCTCCACCGCAAAGGCGCGGCGCCTCCTGTGACCCCGTGACCTCCCGCGTGCCCCCCGGCCTCCCGGGCCCTCCCGGCCTCCTCCCACCCCGGGGCCCACGTCCACCTCACCTGTCCGAGACCTTCCAAACTGGAAGGTTTTGGGGTGCGGGAAGAAGCTTCTCTCCGGCCTCAGCCCCGCCCAGGACAGGTTTTGGGGTGCGGGAAGAAGCTTCTCTCCGGCCTCAGCCCCGCCCAGGACAGGTGCTTAGACGGGGCCGCCGCGGGGTCCCGGCCAAATCCCAGCCCCGGACCGCCAGGGAGGCGCTGAGCGTGCGGCAGGGACACGGCCTCTCCCGTGGACGCTCACGGTCCTCCGAGCTCCCCTTCCAGAGATTCGCGGGGGGCCTGGAACGGGGCCTGCGCCGGGATCCGCGCCCCGACCCGACCCGGACGCCACTACCCGACCCGGACACGGACCCGCGCGTCCCGACCTGAACCCGGATCCGCGCTGCTGCTCCGCCCCCCGCCCCCAGCCCCAGCTCCTGCGCCCTCCAGTTCTAGCTACCCGGCCGCCCAGGTTCCTAGGTACAGCCCGAACCAGCGGCTCCTGGCTTTGGACGTTGTCACCTGCCACGGCCCGTGCCCCCCACGGCCCAGCACTCCCCGAGCTCCGGCCTCACGTGGTTTTTCCCTGGCAGACGCAGGCAGTTGCTGTCTGCGCGGATGGAAGGACTCCTTCCTTTGCGGGGCTCTAGCTGCCTCCCTCTTCTTCCTGGGATTCCTGCCCTCCACTGGGGTGTGGGGTGGGCATCCCCAGCCTGAGAGCCGAGGAAGGCCTGGGCCTCGAATGTTGGAGCCAGATGTGGTCCCAGGTGCTGAGAGTTGGGTGAGCGTGGCCGCCCTCCAGGACACATGAAGAAGAAAGATAGGTGCTGCCTGGCTTTCTGGAGTGTGGACACCCAGCGCTGAGCTAGGGGCTCCCTCCTCTCCGCAATGCCCACTGAGGGCAGGAAATGGCTGTGCCCCTCAAGTCCCTGAGCCAAGTGCCATGACCGCAAGGACCCCCATGAGTGGCCGGCCAGGTTATCTCCCTCCCTCCCTCCCTTCCACCCTCCATCCTCCCCCAGCCTCAGGCCTCCCCCCTTTCCCCTGCAGTGAGGAGGGCCGGATCCCAGGTAGAAGAGGTGCGATGCAATAGTCACCACAGCACAGAGGGTCAGATGAGCTTCCGGAGTGAGCCAGTTCTGGGGACATCCACTCAGTCTGAAAATCTAGGCCAGCACCCAAGACAGTCAGGGCTGGAGATGAGTGGACAGACAGGACTGACAGTGAAAGGCTGAAGATGGCAACAGCTGGCCTTCTTGGTGACTGGCTGGTCCCAACCACCCAGGTGGCCAGCCACAAGGAGGTCTCTCTGCCACCCTTCACACCTGACAGCACGCTCTGCGGCTTCCAACCCTGGCTGAGCCTGGAGCCCCTCGAGCCCCTCCCTGTACTGGCCATTACAGAGTACCAGAGACCACATCTTCCCTACGGGAAATCAACCCTGAAAGACAACAGGGCACCTGGAGGTCCTCCTTAGCCAGCGCTGTGAAAGCATCTGACACAGTCTTCAGCAAGGGGACAGAGGGAGGGGCAACCACCAAGGACTAAGAAGAACCTACGGGCCTGGCCTGCAGCGTGTAGATGACCAGGGACAGCCATAGCGGGCTGGACATCCAGCTGGCTGAGGAGCAAACTCTGTGGGTGTGCAAAGGGTACCACACCAATGCCTTATTTGATAGGTGTACGCATCATTACTTTATTCATGGACACTGACACTAGTGAGACTAGAGAAGAAGAGCAAATAAAGCACACATGTTCCACTATCCCCTGCACCCCCCCCCCAGCATCACTGAGACTGGCCACGCCAGCTGGAGAGTCAGCTCCAGCTGCTCCAGCCCCAGCTCTGCCTCATGAAGTATGCACTGGTGTCTTCACTAATCCCTGATGGGGTTCTCCTGACCTTTGCCCCCAATCTGAGCAGGGCTTCTGTGGGGAATAGGTTCTGTGATGAACAGACGGCCCATCCTCCAGCTCTAGCCCACAGACTCCTTGTGTCCTCCCAGGCCCACACTGGACTGCCATGGACAGGAACACCCTTTCTCTCTTGCTGTCCTCCTTATGAACTTGCAGGCCCAGACATTCAGAGGTCTCCCGGGTCTTAAGGCTCTTTAAAATTTGTAATTTGTTACCCCAGCAATCACATTCAATCCTGTTTCTATGTGCCTAGCAGATTAAAAAAAAAAAAAAAGAATCTAACATTTGGAATTGGCTTTGAAAATACTATAACAAGGAGAAAAACATGAAGGGAGAGAAGGGAAAGGCACAATGATAAAAGAAAAAAAAAAGTCTCTGCAGATGATGAAGGCCCTGGGGTTCTGCCATCTGTCTGGATGGTGTCCTGGAGCTTACTGCCTCTCCCCTGCCAGGCAGGGCCTGAGGGCTTTGGGTCCTCACAGAGGCTACCTTCCTAATCTCATGACTGCACCAAGACTCTAGGTGGGGCAGGAGGCCTCCAGAACCACACACACGTCTCCAGAGCCCAGCTGGTTCCCAAGGCCCAAGCAGGACCTGTGGCAACAATGAATGGACATGGACGGGCTCAGCGGCCATCTGGGGACTCCTCACCCCAGGCACCTCAGGGTGCCAGTTCAGCACAAGCTGGGGTGAGGTAAGCAGCTCCTCCCTCCTCCACAGGAAGAAGAAAGGATGGGAAAATATGGCAGGTCCACAACTGCTGTCCAGCAACACGCATGGCTTCATTCCTGTCAGCGCTGCAAGCTGGGCCCTCCACACATCTTTTAAAGAATGGACTTTGGGGGCTGGGAAGGTAGCTCGGTGGTAGAGTGCATGCATGAGGCCCTGGGTTTGATTCCTCAGCACCACATAAGCAGAAAAAAAGCCAGAAGTGGTGCTGTGGCTCAAATGGTAGAGCACTAGCCTTGAGCTGAAGAGCTGAGGGACAGCGCTCAGGCCCAGAGTTCAGGCCCCATGACCGAAAAAAAGCCTCATTAAAAATTAATTTACAAGGGCTGGGAAGGTGGATCGTGGTAGAGTGCTTGCCTTGCATGAGAGTGCTTGCATGAGACCCTGGGTTTGATTCTTCAGCACCACATAAGCAGAAAAAGCTGGAAATGGCTCTATGGTTCAAGTAGTAGAGCACTAGTCTTGAGCTGAAAAGCTGAGAGAGAGTGCCCAGGCCGATTTCAGGCCCCATGACCGACAAAAAAAAAACAAAAATGGACTTTCTCTTCCGCTGAATAGCCTTGGTGGCAAATACGTGTCATAACACAGGGAAGAGCCCAGGAGAGCCACCAGGGAAGAGCCCAGGAGAGCCACTTGGCCCAGTGCAGGTCCCTGAGAAATGCGAGCGCTATAACATGGAGCAGCGCTCCAACAAGCCAACCTGAGGCTGGTTCTATATCCAGACAAGGGCAGGAAAAAAAGACACAGAACAGGTAGTGGATTTGTCCTTGTCAGTACTTTCCTTGTGGCAGTGCTGGGAGACAGGACAGCTGGTAACCTTTCCCGCATGTGGCTTAAAGCTGCGAATGTCCTCAGTCCCGTCTGGTGGGATGACGCGGCTCTTACCTCTGGGCCAGGCTTCTTAAGGTCAGATAAAAATTCAGTTTGATAGCCGGGTGCTGGTGGCTTATGCCTGTAATCCTAGCTACTCAGGAGGCTGAGATCTGAAGATCATGGTTCAAAGCCAGCCTGGGCAGGAAAGTCAGTGAGACTCTTATCTCCAATAAACCACTAGAAAACCAGAAGTGGTGCTATGGCTCAAGTGGTAGAATACTCACCTTGAGCTGACAGCGCCCAAGCCCAGAGTTCAAGCCCCACCACCAACAACAATAAAAAAGTTCAGTTTTGGTCGAGTGAGTGCTTGCATTCAGCTTTCAGCCTGGCCCATGAAGGTTCCAGTGGCTTTTGTGTGCTCCTCCATTTCCCCTTGGCTTTCCACTTCTCCAATCAGTATGCTACAGTTCACCTGAGGAGGCCAGGCGGATGGCACCAACGCTCCTGCTGTTCCCGTCAGCGGAGGGAAGAAGACAGGGCCTGGGTGACAAACACCCCACCTAGGTAGGGGCTCCTGCCCGCTGGGTCACTGAACCTCTTGTCTCGTACCCAAGACATCCCCTAGGCTGGAGACTTGAGATGGAAAGTCCCTCTGTGTCCTTCAGGGCTGACCTTACATAAAACAGAATCTCTCCACAACTATTGCTGTCCTCCTGTAATTTTTATTTAACACGAGCCAACACAACTCTGTCTGTTTTTGTGAGTGGAGTTGGGATGTGAGCCTCAGCACCCCAGCAGTGCACACTCACCCTGGAAGCCTGGTTGGAGAGACCAGAAGTCAGGCTTTTTTGGCTGAGCACTGGGGAGAAACCGGTGTGGTGGCCTGAGCTGTCTTCAGAGTACTTACAGCAGACTCGAGGTTTGTGAGAAAGACAAGCAAAGCAGGGACTGGGGTTCTGTGGAGGCATCCGGGTCCCTTCTCTGTGGCTTGGTCATGATCTTAGGCCATTATTACCTTGACAGTGTCTCAGCACCAGCCACTCAAGCTTTGCTGATGCAGGGTACCCTGCTGCTTAGGCAATAGGGACGTTTTTTATGTGGGAAGAGTTTGCGACTCTTGCATAAGATGTTCATCAGCCAGGCCTGTCCTTTCTGGGAGCCAAAGAAATGGCAGGAGAGAACCACTTAGAACAGGGAAAGGTGTCAGGAAGGCACATGCAGCCTCTGGGTTGAGGGTGTTCAGTTGGAGAATGCTGGGTGCCAGGCAGGGTTCCGGAACAGGATGCTGCAAAATCTGGCCACATAACCTCTTACATATGATGCATACTAACACAAAATAAAGGCAGAGGTGCCAAGCTTTTATTCTGCTTTCCATTACCCACCAGGCTTGCTCAGGCCCAGCAAGGAGTCATTTCTTTAGCAGAAGTAGTCTCGAATGTCCTGTTGCAATTCCAGCCAGTGGCAGAGCTATGAAAATGGAAGACTAGACATAAGGAGCCCAGGCCCAGATCTGGAAGCCCATCCCATGACGCCTGAGAGGCCAGCGTGGACACAGAAGGGAGCGGAGGGGCTCTGGTCACAAACCAGCCTCACAGCTCCAGAAGGGCTGACAGGAGGGATGAAGGAAGGAGACAGATAACACGGGGGCAGCAACAGCTACATCTCTTCTGGAAACAGGCAGAGAACTTTTGAGAACCCAGGTCCTGTCTTCCCTCCTTTCTCTGTCTGCTGTTTCTGTGTGTGGTGACTGTAAAGGTAGGAGAGTCCAGGCCACACTAAGCTTGAGAGAGACTTTTGCACATTTCTCACCCACTCACTGGTCCAGGCAGGCCAAGCGGGATCCGACCCGTGGGTTCTCAGGCAACAAAGGACAGGGACATGTGAAGATGGGTTGTGGTATCCTTCCATTCATAGGTGAGACTCTGGGCTGGGAATGTGGCTTAGTAGTAGAATTGCCTGTCTGGCTAGCATGCATGAAGCCTTGGGTTCGATTCCTCAATGCCATGTAAACAAAAAGCCAGAAGTAGCACTGTGGCTCAAGCGGTAGAGTGCTAGCCTTGAGCAAAATAAGCTCAGGGACAGTGCCCATGCACTGAGTTCAAGCCCCAGGACTGGCAAAAGAAAAGGTCTCACTTCACAGGTGAGACTTTGTCCATGTCACACCTCCCTGATCACCGCACACTGGCCTGATCACCTCACCTGATCACCTCACCTGATCACCTCACCTGATCACCTCACACCACCCTGATCACCTCACACAATCACCTCACCTGATCACCACACACCACCCTGATCACCTCACCTGATCACCTCACACCACCATGATCACCTCATACCTCATCTCACACCACCCTGATCATCTCACCTGATCACATTACCCAATCTCCTCACACAATCACCTCACCTGATCACCACATACCACCCTTATCACCTTACCTGATCACCTCACATGATCACCTCACACCACCCTGATCACCTCACACAATCTCCTCACACAATCACCTCACCTGATCACCGATCACCACACACCACCCTGATCACCTCACCTGATCATCTCACCTGATCACTTCACACCACTCTGATCACCTCATGCTACCCTGTTCATATCAGCATTACTCAGCCTGGTCCAGAAGAGTGGGTGAACCACTGCAGTTAGGCATTGTGCTTCAACACGGCATGAAGTTCAGGATGTGGTGGGAAGCAGCGGCCACACTGAGGGAGCAGTACCAGCACACAGGCCTCAGTGGATGGGCAAGTGGGCAGCGCCGTCACATGGACCTCAGTGGATGAGCTGAAGACACAAACCACAAGGGAGCAGGTGGTCCTGGTGCTAGCTGTGGATGAGCCCACATTCCCATGGCCCCAGCAGAACAAGTGGGAGCCTGTGAGCCGAGACGGTGCTGCTCTGGATCTGTGAAAACAAGACACTGCCGTGGCTCGGCAAGCCGGGGTGGGAGTGGGGGGCGGGGAGTCTGAAGGGTGGGAGGGCAGGAGGGCGGAAGGGGCAGAGAGAAGCCTGCCCAGTGGGACTGCAGAGGTTCCATGGGGCACCATGGTCAGTGTCCTGGTTCTCCCTGGCAGGCAGGGCCAGACCCTATCTCCCTCTGAGCCCAGGGGTGGCAGAGTTGGTTGTGACAAGATTTCATGAATTCCTTGTCTAGGCTGGCCTCAAATGTCCATCTTCCCAGCCTCTACTTGCACGTAGCTTGGGTTACAGATACAAATCACTGCACTTTTTTTTTTTTTTTTTTTTTGTCGGCCGTGGGGCTTGAACTCTGGGCCTGGGCGCTGTCCCTCAGCTCTTCAGCTCAAGGCGAGCGCTCTACCACTTGAGCTACAGCGCCACTTCCGGTTTTCTGGTGGTTTATTGGAGATAGGAGTCTCATGGTCTCTCCTGCCCGGGCTGGCTTTGAACCGCGATCCTCAGATCTCAGCCTCCTGAGAAGCTAGGATTACAGGCGTGAGCCACCAGCGCCCGGCTCACCACTGCACTTTTTGCCTGGCCTATTTGGATGCACATTCTCAGTTCCTTAAGCCCAGTCAAAGCAAGTTGTTCACAGTGAGCCAGAGGAGCTGGTTTGTACCAGCAGCCAGCGGCTGTGGAGCCTGCTGGAGCCCACACTGGGGAGAGGCTGACCCTCACCACGTGGGCCTCCCTCTGGGGTTATTTTTAGAAGCTGTTGACATTTATCAACATCCACCTCCACCCTGCCCCCTCTGCTCTGAGTGACCTTTGGCCCTCCGCTAGAATAGGCACCAGCACTCATACGCTCATTCAGGGCCTCTGTGTCTGTGGAGGGACCGCTGCCTCCACCATCCAGACAATAGCGTGTACACACACACACACACACACACACACACACACACACACACACGTGCACACAAAGAGCTCTAGAAAACACAGGTGCATGTACACAGCACACGCACTAAACACATGGATGTGTACACAGCACATGCACTAAACACATGGATGTGTACACAGCACATGCACTAAACACATGGGCATGTACACTCTGAAGGAACTCTGGGAGGGACACGTGATCAGCCTGACATCTGCCACGGGACTCCCAGTCTTCGGCCCTAGGCTGCAGCCCCTCCTGATAGGGGCAGTCAGACCCAGGCAGAGGACCCAGCCCTGTGCCATCTGCCTGGTTCTGAGGTCAAGACTGTGCAGCTGAAAGGCAACAGCTGCTGACGTCATGTGATTCTGTGGGTGACTCCAGCTCGTCTGCTCTAGTGTTCCTCAAGGGACCTGTGGTCGGTGGACAGGCCCTGCCTGACTGTGCAATTCTAGCCAACCCCTGAACTCCAGCCAATGGTCAGGCTTGGAGACAGACACTGCCCCCTGGTGGCCCCTGCTGGAGGTACCAGAGGCAGTAGGTGAAGAGCCAGGCAGGCACAAGGTGACATACCCCTTAGTACATCAGCGAGGGGACTTGGTAGGCCATCCCGGCTTACAGGGAAGTGAGTTCTGGAGGGCTCAGCAACATGGACATCGTGGCCAGGGGATCATACCTGCAGCCTGAGGCAGCCCTGATGTCTCGTGTAGTGTTCACTTTCTCATTCTGAGTGTCCCATGTAAATTCACATGGTAAGAGATACATGCAAAGACAAGAAACGTGTTCTATATCCTCACCGCTCACAGCTTTGTGTAAGTGCACAGTTTCCCCCTTTGCATTCATTTACACCTGTAGATCCACTATTTCATACTGGGATTTGAACGTAAGATGTTAAGAGGCTCCATTTCTCAAAATTTCACAAAAATGCTCATGTGTGTCTATGGCAATGTGCGTTGAGCCACCCTACACCTTGAGATCTGCTCCCAACTCCACAACATTCATTTTAAGCACCACTTTTAATGACTGAATAGTGTTTCAGTGAGTAGTATGTCAGAAACTAGTCTCTTATTTTTGGACACTTCTGCCATCTGTCCTTGTATGGAACAATAAAATGCCACATCAAAGAGACTCTTAAGTATTTTTTTATAAACAAAATAGCATATTTCCTGGACCTATGCTTTTTAAAGGTTCTTGATAATTTTTTTTGCCAGATCTCTCTATATGAAAGAAGGCTCAGGAATGTCTGCCTAGCAATCATGAAGCTCTAAGATCGAACCCCAGTACCACCAAGAGACAAGGACCAAATGTGTAATAAGAAATATGCTTTATTTCCATGTGGGGGGGGGAATTTATTTTCAGCTATATGATAATAAAAGATTTAAAAGTAACAACACAACAAAATTCACTGTTACTTTTTCCAAATAATCCATTTTAGAGTTGTTCAAGTGTAAGGAAGGAAAGCCCTGTCTAGCGTGTGCAAGGCCTTGAACTGCAAGAGAATGCGATCGAGAGAGATCTGGTAAGGAGCCGTGGACCAGGTCCTTCCTCGAGGGACATGCGTGTGAGCTGTGGCTTGCTCTGCGGTGCTCACAGGTGTATCAGGACACCTCGGGGGCCGGGAGAGCCTGAGGCAGGGTGACTAGTGAAGGACTCAAGCACATTCACTGGAATAAGCTGAAAAGGTGGAATGCCTACGGGACCGTGTGCACCCCACCCCTCAATATTTTTTATTCCAATCTGGGGGCTGGGATGACAGCGAGGGGGATGGAGGGTGTCCTCTCCAGAGGATGACAGCCATCCGTGGAGTTGTGACTGCTGCTATTTAGTCCCTGCAGGGCAGGAACTGGCATTGACCCTCCTAAATCCGAGGAGACTCACTCTGCCCAGCCACTCCGTGTCCTGCAGCTACGGCTGCTGCTTCCCACGGAGGAGGGGAGGCTGACCATTCTCCACCACTTGGAGCCATCTCCTTGTCTTTCTTGTTTATTTAAAAATAGCAGCAAGTCCTGCTAATTTTTATTCCTAAAGGGAACATGAGTGATTATAATATTTTTATCTCCTGGCCTGTCACCATGTCCTATGCCAAACATCACCTCATGGAATAGGTATAAGAAGAGGGAATACGTGAAGAGGTTTTGCATCAGTGTGTGTGCACATGTGCGTGTGTGTGTGTGTTACAATCCTACCCCACCCAGGGCTCTAGGCATATGCCCTGGTGAGGGTAACTGACAGCACCAAAAGGCTGGGTGGTGGCCTCTGCTGGGACTACCCGCCCTCCTGGCCCTCCCTGAGTGTCCATGGCCCCAGGATGGAAGGCCCCAGAAGTCAGTCCTACCCCCACGAGCAGGCCTCACAGAGGCCCTCAGGGGAGAGGTTGCTGTGGGGGGGGGCAGGGAAAGGGGGGTGTACATTGTAGCATGGGCCCCACCCAGACACAGGAGGTATGTTCTGCATCAAGTGACTTTTACACACACCAACTATGCCACGGAAAGTCCTGTGTGCCTAGCAGAGCCCCCAGGGGCCAGGAGCAGTGCCTCCTAGAGGAGAAGACAGGCTCTGCACACCTGGCTGCTCGAACAGGCACCACCTGGTCTGTCCTTGCAGGTGAGAAAGCTTCCAATTTGCTGGAATTTATTCTGTTTATACTGATCAGAGGGTTGAAGGAGACAGAACTCTGCCCCTGGACAAGGCACGGCTGGCACATGCACACTGATATAGGAGGATCCTTAGGCCCCAGGCTCAGCGGGCATAGCTGTCAGCTAGACAACCATGCAATGCTGAGCTAGGAATCATCTCTCTCTGAAAAGATATTCAGGTCAGAAGACAAAGGAGATCACCGTGTACAGGGCCTGCTGCAGGATAAGGGGCATTTGAGGGAATTTCCCAGTTGTAAAGGGGGTGAATGGGAGGAGGCCTCTCCAAAGGCAGAAGCTGATTCTGCAAAGAGGGTACTGCGCCGACAGAGCACATGGGCAGTGGTCCCCACCACACTCCTGGGGAGACTGGGGCTTGGTGTGTACACGAGGGACAGAGTGGCCATGGCGTCTAGACTGCGTGGGTGAGCCCAGGCCATATAATATACATGGTCCCTTACAGTAGACACACTAAGACAACAGCCTGGAAAACAGGCCAGGGTGGTTAAAAAAAAAAAAAAAAAAAAAAAAAAGATCCTGAAGCAGGGGGCCGGTGGCTCACACCTGTAATTACCTAGCTACTCTAGAGGCTGAGATCTGAGGGTCTCAGTTCCAAGCCAGCCAAGCAGGAAAGCCCATAAAACTCTTATCTCCAATTAACCACCAGAAAACTAGAAGGAGTGCTGTGGCTCAAGGTGTAGAGCACTCACCTTGAGGGAAAGAGTTCAGGGACAGCGCCCAGGCCCTGAGTTCAAGCCCCATGACCACCACCAACAGCAGTAAAAAGATCCCAAGGCAGTGTGACCCTCGGGACATCCCTCTTTCCTTGTACTCCTTCACAATAACAGTAACAATGACAACAACAATACATGAACTCTCGGTGGGGGCAGGTTGTTGCAGTAACTGGGTTTGGGCAGCTCGGCACTGGCCACGTGCTGTGGAGCCAGCACCTCTGTCTCTACATCTGAGCCCTGGCTGTGGGCAGCAGTGGGCTGGTGCTGGCCATAGCATGCTCACCATCCCAAATCCCGTGCTGGGGACCCTGGCTCCCCCAGGCATCTCTCCAGGATCGCCATGGAGATGAGCAGGATGCCCCAGGGTCCTGCCAGTCCTGTGACCACCACGAGATGGGCATTGGCCTGCAGTCCTGCAGTCAGGCACATAGAGCCCTCTCCAGGCATGCAGGCCAAGGCCACCATCACCGTGCCAAGCAGTGCTTGGCAGGGACATGGAGGAGCAGCTCTGGAGCTCTGAGCCCGAGGGCCCAGGGAGGGTCACCCACGGCCCAGGAGCAACGATGCAGATCAGACACAGCATGCACTCAGCCAGCGACTCCTCACTCAGAGAAGCTGCGAGGTGCCGGCTCCAGGCATGAGGCGGTCTCTGAAGATGGCTTGCTTGGGGGCAGCACACACAGGGAACCCACGCTGGGTGTTGCAGTGCTGGCCGCTTGCAGCAGGCCCTCATTTTGGGGGTGCAAAGGTGTCGGTGGCTCGGAGGATGGTGGGTCTAAAGGACAGGTCAAAGGCTCTCTGGTCGCTGAAGCTTTGGGCTTTGTACTTGGTGTAATGCAGGGGCCTCCTGTGATGCTCTCCATCTGGCCAGTCCCTCTCTGCCCCTGGGGTGCTCGGGAGCCCCTCTACAGCTGGGGCCTGGGAGGGCTGACCCCTGGCATCCGACCTGGGCCAGGCAGAGCCATCCCCTGGCTCCAGGGGGCAGGCTGGGGCCCGGCTGTGCCCCTGGAGCTGGCTTCCTCTGGGTGAGCTCTGGGCGCCCGGGCTGCCCTGAGTGTCTGGGCTGTCATGGTCTCTGACTCTGGGGGCTGGCCTCGGGGGTTCTCCAGGTACACCAGCGGTGGGCACCCCTTCCCCTGTGCAGGCTAGCTGTGCCTGGGCCTGGGCAGCCATCCCACTGGCCAGCCCCTGACCCTGGCCCTGACCTTGCACAGCCAGGCTGCCAGGACTTTTGAGCTTCCTTGAAGTGGCTGGAATCACACCAGCCTGGGGGCTGCCACCTGGGGCTGGGCTGCTGGCCCGCCGTCCACACGGCCCCAGTGCTTGCTCCTGGCCCTGAGCCCTGTGTGGGCAGGGCTTTGCCACCATTGCTGTCTTCTCACCCCCCGCCAGGTCCTGAGCAGCCTGTGCCTGACGCTCTGTCATGCACAGCACAGCCCTCTGGTCCAAGGGTGCTGCCCCCCACTTTTCAGACCCCTCTGGCTGTCCAGCCTGGTGCCCGGCACCAGCTTCCTCCAGCCTGAGCTGGCTGCCATCTGGCACCCCCTGGTCCACTTGGGCCCCAGGTCCCAGGCTCTTTGCCTTGGGGGCAGCCCTGGGCAATGCCTGCTGTCCCGGATCCAGAGGCTTCGCCCCCAGCACAGGCACCGGAGCATAAACACTGGGGGATGGGGCACCAAGGCCAGGGTGCGGTTCCAGCCCCAGGCCCCTTGGACTTGGTGTCGGTGGACCCACAGAAGGCGGCTGGCCGCGGTTGGAGCTCAGGAGCCCCTCAGACCTCTCCTGCGGACTTCGGGACACCATGTTGTCACGCAGAGCATTTGCTGCCATCGCTGAGTTCCTGCCGTCTGCTCCTGCACTGCATTTGCTGGCTGCCGGCTGAGTTTGAGCACAAAGTTGGGGATTGGCAGGCACCCGGCTGGTGTGGGCAGTGTCCCCGGGCCGAGCAGTCAGGGCTTCCCTGGCCAGTGGCAGAGGCCTTGCAGTGTCTCCCGAGAACTGCCCTTCTGCGGCTCCTGGAGAGATGCAGAGGTTTTGAGGGAAACCCTCTTCAACAAGACAATTTCCTTCAGCAGCAAAGAGATGTCTCTGTGCTGCTCTGTCTTGCTCATCCAAAGCAGCCATCTCTTCTGCTGTCTTGTCTTTTGGGTCCTGGACACCTAACTGTGGTCTTTCCTTATGTCCAGGGCCCTGAGCACTGACCTCCTGTGGTCTTTCCTTGTGTCCAGGATCCTGAGCACTGCCCGGCTGTGGTCTTTCCCTGTGTCCAGGGCCCTGAGCACTGACCAGCTGTGAACTTTCCCTGTGTCCAGGGTCCTGAGAACTGCCCGGCTGTGGTCTTTCCTTGTGTCCAAGATCCTGAGCACTGACCAGCTGTGGTCTTTCCTTGTGTCCAGTACCCTGAGCACTGCCCAGCTGTGGTCTTTCCTTGTGTCCAAGGTCCTGAGCACTGCCCGGCTGTGGTCTTTCCTTGTGTCCAAGGTCCTGAACACTGCCCGGCTGTGGTCTTTCCTTGTGTCCAAGGTCCTGGGCACTGCCCAGCTGTGGTCTTTCCTTGTGTCCAGGGCCCTGAGCACTGCCCGGCTGTGGTCTTTCCTTGTGTCCAAGGTCCTGAGCACTGCCCGGCTGTGGTCTTTCCTTGTGTCCAGGGCCCTGAGTACCACCTGGCTGTAGCACTGTGGGTCTGGTGACATTTCCGGTGGCCATTGCTTCTCCAGAGGCATTAGTGCCCGCACTGGGTATCTCATCTGATGAGGACTGTCTGTCCTTGTCCAAATCACCACTGATGTTTTTCTCATCAATCCTTGGGGGCAAAATGGACTCCACCACGGGCCTTCTGCCCTCTTCCTGCCCACACAGAATGCTCTTGTTTGTTGTGGTAGACTCCTCAGGCCTTGTACAGCCCTGTGTTGGGGCCAGCATGAGGGAGGACAGCCCTAGCTGGACGGCTCCCGGTCTCGAGTGGCTTCTTGGTGGGGTAGGGTGGGCGGGTGAGGCCTTGCTGAGAGATGCTGGTGTTTCACTTGTTTCAGTCGATGGATGGGTCGTCCAACTGGACTCCGCACTCTGCCCCGAGACACTGTGGCAATTCCTGAGGCCCAGTGGGGTACCCTTCCCACAAGGGCTTTCAGAAGGTGCCGGCTCTAGGCCCGTCTGCGGGATGTCACGGTTGGCATGAGCTGCTCCTCTGGGGTCCCCCTGTGGTCCTTGCTCTTTGGCAGCACCGAGGATCTCTGGTGTAGATGTCCCCTGGTACTGGTGGCCCTCCTTGTTCTCAGCTCCAGGAGCAAGTGCTGCCGGTATCCTTTCAATCACATTCTCCCCTCCAGAGACATAGGAGCCCTTGAACTCTTGACCAGATGCCCTTGGCGGTAGAAGGAGAGGGGCTGGCATCTTGTGGACAGTGGGAAGCTGTGTGGTTGTCTGTGTAGGCTCAATGGCAGGCTGCGCTTGCTGCGCGGCCTGGTCTGCTCCAGGGTCCAGTGGGGGAATCCATGCTGTTGCCTCCTGTTCTGGAAGGTGCCACTGCATGGCAAAGAGGGGCTGGCTCTCCGCATCTGCGGGTGCTCTGTCTGCCTCATCTTCAGAACTGCACATGGTCATGGTAATTTCAGGGGCCTCTCCTGCATCCTGGCCGTGGCTTGCCAACCCCTGTGTCTTGTTCCCAGCAGCTGCTGCCGCAGCATCCCCAGGGCTGGCTGAAGACAGCACGGGCACAGGGCCAGGAAGGGCTTTGCCTTGGAGGGAGATGCAGCAAGAGCCTGGCGGGGGGCCACACTCCGAGCTGGGAGCCATGAGGCCGAAGCTATGCGTGTCTGCCTGGGGCCCAGAAATGGTTGCAGATTCTAGTTGTCCTATGGGTTCCCCGTTCAGGGGCGCCGTCCTGTCCCCCAAAGTGGAGGACATGCTGGTCTCTCTCTGGGGATGCCGCCTGGAATCTAAGTGACTGATTTTCGCACAATGAGACTGCCAACTCTGGGGGCCACAGACGATGGTGGCAATGCTGAGGGCGGGCAGGGGCTCGGCAGTGCAGGCCAGAAAGCGAAGCGGGGGTGTCCTGGTGAAGCTGGGGGCCATGGTGGCTGTGTGTAGTACTCGCACCTGCGGCCTGTGCACCTTCTTCCTCTGCTGGCTCCTGCTTTTCCGGCCCCCCCTGTGCAGTGGTAGTACACTGGCCTCGGAGTGCAGGCAGCTGCTCTGCTCAAACTTCTCCTTCAGCTTGGACAGGATGGAGCTCCTGCCCACAATCCTTGGCAGGAGGCCTCTAGTAGATCCGGGCTGCTGCGCAGAGGACTTGTCCCCTGTGTCTTTCTCCTTTTCATCCACAGCCAACAACTTCTTTACGATGTTTTTCACAATGCTCTTCCCGCCAGGGGGACCCCAGCGGGGCTTCTCGCTAGGTGGTGGGGGTCTGTGGCCAGGGCTGCTGGCTCCCTCCTTGGTCTTCTCCATGAGTCTGTTGATGGTGGCACTTACGAGGCTCCTGCCAGGGCCCTGCTTGTCCTTGGAGATCAGCCGGCCCACCTCCCGGGTCCTCTTGAGGTAGGGCTCTCGGCCAGTGCCCATGAACTTGGCCTGCAGAAGCTGGAAACGTGTGGGCCGTCGGCTGGCCTCTTGGGACGGGGGTGTTCTGCCTGCGCTGTGCGCCCTGTCCTCGGGCCTTGGGGGCCCATCTGCACACTCGGACACATACAGGAGGAGGCTGCTGAGGAGCGCCCGGGCCCCCTCGTCGCACGTCCGGCTCAGCTTCTTTCTCAGCGTTGGAGCATCAAGGGGCATCTTACTGTTGCCAGTCTTGCTGCTCTTTGCACTGTGGGGGTGGGGGAATGGTGGTGATATATTTTATCATTTCTCCAAGATACCTCTCTAGAACACCTCTGATGGGGTGGTCCCATGTTCTCCGGGCCCCAAGAACCCATGGGAAGAGCACAGGACGGGGCAAGGCTGCCACTTGCCATCCTTCTCAGGATGCCTGGGTGTGCAAAATGTCCCAGCCCAGCAAAAACTCTAGGCTCACTCTGCTCCCAGAGGCTCTGAAAGGTTTACACTTGTTGTGTGACTAAGCCTTGGAGAACCATATATAAGGCTTTTTCAAATAAAAGGATATGGGGCTGGGAAGGTGGCTTGCCTCGCATGCATGAAGCCCTGGTTTTGATCCCTCAGTACCACATAAGCAGAAAAAGCCAGAAGTGGTGCTGTGGCTCAAGTGGTAGAGTGCTAGCCTTGAGCAAAAGAAGCTCAGGGACAGCGCCCAGGCCCTGAGTTCAAGCCCCAAGACTGGCAAAAAAAATTTTTTTTGCATAAAAGGATATATTTTGTTGGTATCATAGGCAAGAAAAATCAAGCATAAAAATGTATATTTTCTGTGTGTCCTATGAGTATGTCAGATCAAGAAGATCAAATAAACATTATCTAAGTAGGAAAGGTAAAATTAACATTATACTATTTTCAAACATAAGACTCAGGGTCACAGGCCCAGAGACAAAGATCTGAGGACAGCTGCAAACCCCCAGGCTCTGGATAGCTGAAGGACCAGTGTGAGCTCCATCTGGCTCCTGGGCAGAAAGTGGTTGGCCCTCCAGAAGCAGCTACACTGTGAAGGGAAGCTGGGTGCCAGCTGGGCCCCAAGGAAGTCCTCAGCGGGAAGACACCCGGGAGAGGGTTTTCTGCCACAGCCTGGGCTTTGCTTTGCTCTGCAAAGCATCAGGCTAAGAAGTCCTGCTCTTGGAACATACTAGACAACAAATAGGACTGGAACCAGAATTTTGACACTGCCAAGGCACCTGAAGTTATTCATTCTGGGATGATGATCACAGATATGGAATAGAGATTCATAGGCTAAAACGAAGATCTTACTGTGCTATTTATAATATTAAAAAGACAGAGCTGGGTGTTGATGGCTCATTCCTGTAATCCCAGCTGCTCAGGAGGCTGAGATCTGAGGATTACGATTCTAAGCCAGCCCAGGCAGGAAAAGTCTGTGAGACCCTTATCTCCAATTAATCACCAGAACACCAGAAGTGGCTCTGTGTCTCAAAGTGGTAGAGCACTAGTCTTGAATGAAAGCTCAGGGACAGTGCCCTGACTCTGGGTTCAAGCTCCACAACCAACAAAACTAAGATGATTCTATAAGACCTTTAAACAAGAACTAATACCCATACTCCTCAAGCTCTTCAGAGAAACAGAGAAGGAAGGAGCTATCCCAAACTCATTCTACGAAGCCAATATCACACTCATCCCCAAACCAGGCAAAGACCCAACCAAAAAGGAGAATTACAGGCCAATCTCCTTGATGAACACAGATGCAAAGATCCTTAACAAGATTCTAGCTAACAGAATCCAGAAACACATAAAAAAAATAATTCACTATGACCAGGTAGGCTTCATCCCAGAGACACAGGGATGGTTTAACATACGTAAGTCAATAAATGTAATCCAACATATCAACAGAGCCAAGGTCAAGAATCACATGATTATCGCTACAGATGCAGAAAAGGCCTTTGACAAAATTCAACATTCATTCATGCTAAAAGCTCTGGAGAAAATAGGAATAGAAGGAACATTTCTAAAAACAATAAAAGCCATTTATGACAGACCAATAGCCAATATTATACTTAATGGGGAAAAGCTACAACCAATTCTCCTAAAATCAGGAACAAGGCAAGGATGCCCACTGTCTCCACTCCTCTTCAATATAGTCCTAGAACCCTTAGCCAGGGCAATAAGGCAAGAAAAAGACATTAAAGGGATCCTCATAGGAAAAGAAGAAGTTAAACTATCCCTTTTTGCAGACGACATGATACTATACCTCCACGATCCCAAAAACTCCATCCCCAAACTCTTAGAAATCATAAATCACTTTGGCAAAATAGCAGGATACAAAATAAACCCACAAAAATCAGTTGCCTTCCTATACACAGATAATGTACAGGAAGAGAGGGAAATAAAGGGAGCAACCCCATTCACAATAACCTCCCGAAAAATAAAATATTTAGGAATTAACCTAACCAAAGATGTAAAAGAACTATTTAATGAGAACTATAAAAAGTTAAAGAAAGAAATTGCAGAAGACACTAGGAAATGGAAAGACCTCCCATGCTCCTGGATAGGCCGACTTAATATAGTAAAGATGGTAATACTTCCAAAACTAATATACAAATTCAATGCAATTCCTATTAAAATCCCAATGACGTACATCACTGAAATACAGAAAACAGTCCAAAAATTCATATGGAACAACAAAAGACCTAGAATAGCCAAAACAATTCTAGGGGATAAAGACAATATGGGAGGGCTATCCATGCCGAACTTCAAACTCTACTACAGAGCTATAATAACAAAGACAGCATGGTACTGGCACAAAAACAGACCCGAAGACCAATGGAACAGAATAGAAGATCCAGAAATAAATCCACAGGCCTACAGCCAGCTGATATTCGACAAAGGAGCCAAAGACATACAATGGAAGAAACACAGCCTCTTCAACCGTTGGTGCTGGGAAAACTGGGCAGCCACATGCAGAAAACTAAAAGTGGACCCCAGCCTATCACCATGCACCAACATCAACTCAAAATGGATTAAAGACCTTAACATTAAACCTGAATCTCTGAAACTACTGCAGGACAGAGTAGGAGAGACACTTGAACTAATAGGCACAGGAAGGAACTTCCTGAACAGAGTCCCAGGGTCACAACAAATTGGAGAGAGACTCGACAAATGGGACTACCTTAAAATAAAAAGCTTCTGCACAGATAAAGCTATCGCAACCAAGCTAGAAAGACAACCAACTAATTGGGAAAAAATATTTACCAGCAATATATCAGACAAGGGGTTAACATCCTGTATATACAGGGAACTCAAGAAACTAATCCCTCCCAAACCCAACACACCAATTACTAAATGGGCAAGGGAACTAAAGAGGGACTTCTCAAATGAAGAAATAAAAATGGCAAAGAAACACATGAGGAAATGTTCATCATCCCTGGTGGTGAAGGAAATGCAAATAAAGACAACCCTGAGATACCACCTTACCCCAGTCAGAATGTCCCACATCCACAAATCAGCCAACGACAAATGCTGGAGGGGATGTGGAGAACGAGGAACGCTATTACACTGCTGGTGGGAATGTACACTCATACAACCACTTTGGAAAGCAGTCTGGAGGGTCCTTAGAAAGCTAAAGATTGACCTCCCTTACGACCCAGTCATACCACTTCTAGGCATCTACCCTGAACAACAGGAACCAATATACAAGGACACGTGCACCTCCATGTTTATTGCAGCACTGTTCGCAATAGCTAGGATATGGAAACAACCTAGATGCCCCACCACAGATGAATGGATCCAAAAATTGTGGTATCTATACACAATGGAATATTATGCAGCCATTAGAAATGACAAAATAATGGCATTTGCAGGGAAATGGATGGAGCTAGAAGGAATCATGTTGAGCGAGGTAAGCCAAGAACGAAGAGACAAACAGTACATGGTCTCCCTGATAAGTGGATGATGAATCCAAAAGGTTAGGTGATATGACAAAACTAACAGGACTTAAGAAACAAAGAACTCCCACTCATCTGGTTGAACCACTACTAAATATCCCCATGCTGCTGATCACATATATGGTATATAACATATGAGCACCGTTATATATTACAGACTGTGATAGACAATTTGCTCCAGGAAAGTTAGAATGAACTTGTGACTTTAAATGAGCATCATTATTCCACAATACTGTGAATTTCTGGAAATTAAGTAATCACTTAATCACGATCAAAAAAAAAAAAAAAAAAAAAGAACCTTGGGGAAGGGAGGGAGGGAGGGGATGGTAGGGGGAAAACAATGGAGGGGGTAACAATGTTCAAGAGGAAGTGGAAGTGTACTCATTACCTCACTCATGTAACTGTAACCCTCTGTATAGTATCTCTACAATAAAAAAAATTAAAAAAAAAAAAAAAATTAAAAAAAAAAAAAAAAAAAAAAACTAAGATGAGGGGGTGAAGGGATGGTTCAATAATAGAGCATCTGCCTCGCAAGCATGAGACCTTGAGTTCAAACCTCAGCACAAGGGGCAAAAGTTGGGAGCACTGGGGCTTTAGATAAGGCTCATCTGTACGGTGGAAAGCTGCAGCACAGCAATCTGTGCAATAAAAACAAAAGCTGCAAAGCCACAGAAACTCTAGCCCAACTGTGAATAGCCTGGAAGGAAATGTGAACACATAATCTTCTGCATTTGAGAGAGAGAGAGAGAGAGAGAGAGAGAGACAGAGACAGAGACAGAGACAGAGACAGAGACACAGAGAGAGAGACAGAGAGACAGAGAATTTTCAGAAGCTGCACACAGACGTCTTTCTTCAAAGCTGTCACAGAGATATCCCTGGTTGGGGAGCATGACAACCACCTGGTCACTGCTAGCTCTTCCAAACCCCCAGATGATCGTAGGTGGTTTGTGTGCTATGTTCCTACAATGGGGTTCTGCATTGGAGCAGAGGATCTACCTGTAACACAGGCTCCCCCCTCCTTTCCTGCCCGTCAGTGGGCTCACACAGAGCACTGGTGGCCATAGGATCTAGGGAACAGAAGCCCTTCTGCCACGTCCCTGGAGGCCTACGACATTGTGCAGACCCCATCCAAGCATCCCAAGGAGGTGGAGGCCTCTCCAAGCCTCAGACAACTGTGTGCTCCAAGACCGATGTGGGGGGCGGGGTCAGAATCTCACATAAGAGCTACAGCCTCATGTAATGGTAACACCTCTGTACGTCACCTTGATAACAACAAAATTAAGAAAGAACTACGGCCTGAGGACACCAAAGTCATGGCAGCTGTCAGACCACCTGGCGCATGGAAATGATGTCTACATAAAAACCTCTGAGAACTAGCAGCAGCTGTGCTGTCTCAGACCCAAACACCATGGCTCTGAGCAATCAGGATGCTGTCCTCATGGTGTACACCAGTTCCAAGGCCATCCCCAGACTGTCAGGCCACAGCCACCTACGCGTCCCCAGACTGTCAGGCCACAGCCACCTACGCGTCCCCAGACTGTCAGACACAGCCACCTAAGCATCCCCAGACTGTCAGGCCACAGCCACCTACGTGTCCCCAGACTGTCAGGCCACAGCCACCTACATGTCCCCAGACTGTCAGACACATCCACCTACGCATCCCCAGACTGTCAGACCATAGCCACCTACACGTCCCCAGACTGTCAGACCGTAGCCACCCACATGTCCCCAGACTGTCAGGCCACAGCCACCTATGCATCCCCAGACTGTTAGACCATAACCACCTACGCGTCCCCAGACTGTCAGACACAGCCACCTACGCATCCCCAGACTGTCAGATCACAGTGACCTACTCATCCCCAGGGCTGTCAGGCCACAGCCACCTACGCATCCCCAGACTGTTAGACCATAACCACCTACGCATCCTTAGACTGTCAGACACAGCCACCTACATGTCCCCAGGGCTGTCAGACCACAGCCACCTACGCGTCCCCAGACTGTCAGACCACAGACACCCACAAATCCCCAGACTGTCAGACCACAGCCACCTACATGTCCCCAGGGCTGTCAGGCCACAGCCACCTATGCCCCTGTTCTGAATGGCTGATATGGCCTTGGCCGCTTTTCTCAGATGGAGAGAGCAGAACGCCCGGTTCTGGCGCCACCCTTCCATGTGGAGGCTGGCTCCAGCCCGCATGTGCTGTCAGCAGCATCTGGCCAGCTCGGTCCAATTGCCTGACCCCATCCAGCACCAGCCACCGGGGGTCAGGCTTCAGTGGGAGCTGGCCTCAACAGTGTGCTCAACTTCCCAGGTGCCGTCAGCCAAAGGATTCTCGGGGTCTCTGGTCCAGGGATGAGATTCAACTACATCTCCCTAACCTCTGCGCTGTCTGCCTCCAAAGGCAGAGGATGCAGGGAGTCTTAGCGGGGTGTGGGGTGCAGGCTCCTGGGGAAGCTGTGCACACTGGGTGGGTTTGAAGGTCCCTGCGTTCACACCTCTGGGATGAGGAGAGACTCTAACCTGTAGTACCTCGGCAGCAGGTGGTCAGTATCTTCACCCCTAGGGGACACAGGACATGGGCATCTCCTAGTGGTTGGCCACATAGGCTCTGCTGCACCTTGAGGCTGGCTGCTGGCTACTGCCCAGGGCCAAGTCTCTGACTGGGCCTGGGATATCTCAGGCACACCCTCTGCAGAGACTCCCCAATTCTGCCTTTCCCACTTTCTCTGCCTCACTGGGTGACACATCCATAGGCTTCAGGCCCACAGTCACTTGCCCAACAGCCTCAGGGTGTGGCAGACCCGTCCCTGCCAGCTCTGCCCCTGCCAGCCTGCCGCACCTCCCCAGGGCCTCCACCCAGCTGCTGTCCTGGGGCTGCTCTTTGCACCTCCCTGAGGGCCTGGCTCTCAGCTGACCCGGAGGGTCAGGCCTTCAATCGTGTCTCTCCCATTCAGCCACCCACCTCCATGGGAGATCTCTCAGGACTGCCTTATACCCAGTCAGCTCCTGGGCCTGGCAGACTGAGTTACCACCTCTGGGATTCCAAATCTCATGCCCTCCAAGAGGATGTCAGTAGGCCTATGTGCCCTTCACTTTGAGCAGCAGTGACCAATACCAACCCGATTGGACAAGGACCAGGCCTCACATGTCCTGGTGTGCAAGCGCCCAGAGCCAGAGCCATGGACACAGGCAACCTCATGTGCAAATGCCCAGAGCCAGAGCCAGAAACTGTGGCAGAAGGCCTTGCTCCCCATGCCGGGGGATAGAGAAACAGGCTCACCTGGCACAGGTGGCTTCGGGAGGCTCCGGGAGTCTGTGTCCCTCAGGAAGCTCTGTGGTCACGTCGTCTGTGCAGCTACTGGACTATTTCACTCATCTTGAGGACTTCTCAGGTTGAGTCATTAAGATGACTGAAATAACCACACTGACGACAGGCAGTGGGGACATTCTGGCCCGGTGACTAAAGGCCATGACGCCAGCCACACAGGTGCTCACCTGACTGCTTCTGACCCCCCACCCCCTACCCCCCGGCCTGAGAGAGAGGGAAACTGGTCTGGCATTGAACTCCCACATCTCCTTCCTCAGGAGGGAGAAACCAGGGAAGTCATGAACTAGAAGTTCCACTCGGATGGAACTCTCCAACTCTCCCACTCAGGTGACCTCCCTGCACTGCCTCAGGCCACCGTTCCCTGGCTCCCAGACCGCTCTGTGTGGGGGTGGAGGCCGCCACTCTGTGGATGTATAAATAGGAGGAATTTAGGTTGGACTCGCTCTGAGTCCTTCTTGCATGGAGGAATCACAGAGGCCTAAACCCAGCTTGGTCATTCTTGCCATGCCATACGGCACCACACTTCAACTTATGACCCATTAAAAAGGCACCATGTCACCATGACAGGCCAGCAGTCTACCAAGGACAAACAGGTGGGAACCAGTCAGGGGTCAGACCAATGCTTACGGTAGACATGACTGTGCCCTTCCTCTACCAGCCCAGGACAAGCTCCAGAACGTTGGGAAGGCTCCTGCAATCACGTAAGAGACCTTTTTGCTCACAATGCCATCAGATGCTTTCTTGAGATTTATAGGCACGGGCTTAAAGGATTAGACCAAGGCCTTACATTCTTTTCTGGTGAGCCAGGCCTGGCCACATGGCCAAAACCATGACTCCACAGCCCGAGAAGGGGTGTTGACGAAGATGCAGGTGGTGTGTGGCTGTAACGAGAGAAGGAATACTTCACAGCACTCAACAATCATATTAACCCAAAGTCCTTCTTCCTTGCAGGACTCTTCCCTGCCTTCCAGGGATCACCTCTGAAAAATCTCCCCCATTGCCAGTCAGCTCCAGCTGCCTGGCCGTCCTCAGTTCCTAGAAGCCTCGCTCACCCCTTCCTGGGGCCGTGGCAGCAATCACTCTACCTCATCTGATGACCTCACGGAGTGCTGTGGCCAGGTAGGCAGGAGCACCAGGGCAGCTCAGGCCCACAGCCCACACTGCAGGGGTACTGGTCATAGCACTGACCACGCTGAGACCCCAGTGCTACTTCCATGTCTATGCCCTCTGCACTAGAAGGCAGGCTGCACATTTGTCTCTTTACCACAGTGCCAAACCGTGCCACGCTCCGGAAGTAGGCAGATGCTTGAGCCTGGACACCTGGTTCACCCCGGAAGTAAACACACAGGCTCACCCCTTCCCACTTTGCTGCTCACTCTTCTGTAGCTCCACTTCCCCCACCCCCTTGCCTGGGATGGCTTCCCTCCCTTCTCAGTAGACTCCTACAACCTCCACACCCTACTTCAGATGCCTTCCTTCACAGAGTCTTGCTTAAGAACCCCACACTACCATTCTGTGGAGTTCCCTGTGGTTTGGGCAGCAGGGCCCTCAGGACCCACAAAGTCCCTGAATGAAGCCTGGCACAGGTGGCTCATGCCTGTAATCCTAGCCACTCAGGAGGCTGAGATCTGAGGATGGAGGTTCAAAGCCAGCCCGGGCAGGAAAGTCTGTGAGAGTCTTGTCTCCAAATAAAACCAGCAGAAAACCGTTAGTGGTGCTGTGGCTCAAGTGGTAAAGCACTAGCCATGAGGTGAAAAGCTGAGGGACAGTGCCGAGGCCCAGAGTTCAAGCCCCAGGACCAAAAATAAAAGTCCCTGCATCAGTGGGGGGGGGGGGAGATGTCACTGCCACTTGTGACTCGCCTCGTTCCCCTCTGACCTTGGCACCCCTGCTCATCCTGCCCTATTTGAATGAGTGCACCCCACACGCAGGCCTGGGAGGCCGGTGAGGCCCATGCCACCTGACAGCCTGTTCTCACGTCCCTCAGATACAGACAAGCTGCAGAGCTCACTTAGGAGAGGACAGAATCCGCCGCTCCAAGGACAAAGTCAACATAGGCTCCATGCGCCTTCCTAATTTAGGCATCAGTGGCTAGTTGGCAGGAGGGTCATGTGAGACCAGGGACACACCGGGCTGCTCAGCTCAGCCTTGCTGGCCATCATCATTGATGTTTATAGACAATAGCAGATGGCAAGTTCTGCCAGGCTGCTCCCTCCCCGCCCCCTGGCCCTATCCTGGGCTCTCACCACAGACCCTGCAGCCGGGCTTGCTGGCCTTGTCCAGCTCTCAGAGGCCATGCCTGGGCTGCCTGAGACTGTGGGCGACCTCCCCCCCACTGCAGGTCTCCCCCCGACACACACACATTGAGCATCTTCCATAGGGAAAACCACTCTGCCTGTTTCCTCCCGGGAGATCGGACGAGCTCAGGTGGGCTCTGCAGGGCAGCCATCCTGTGGCCCTTCCCTCACTCACGGACAGACTCCTGGGCGCCACCAGGTCCTCAAGGTCACTCTGGAGATGCTCTCTCAGACAGTCCTGCCCTTTGGGTGGGTGCCCCTCTATGGTAGTCTCATCCAGTAAGTTCACATGTTGGCAGGTTCAGTGCCCAACTGGGGCATTAATCATGACCTGCTCAAGTGGGGAGTCGCTCAGGAAGCTTTTAACACTACCTTTAACAAGAGACAGGCATCTATCACCTGACCATCCTCTGTCAATCAACCACATCTGCCTCGAAGCAGTTCTGCCACATGCTGGAGCCCCCGTGCACACGTCTAATGCTGGGGAAGGAGTGGGCCCAGGCCTTGCGCATTCTGGATGTGCTTCACACTGAGCTACACACTCAGTGTAGACTGGGGATCTTTAAGGTGAGGCTCCCATTATTTTACACACAAGCTTTATATTAGGCTTAGAAAGAAGAAAAAAAACAAAACATCACACACTAAGAGATAAAATGTTTTCTGATAGGGATGGGAAGATGGCTCAGTGGTAGAGTGCTTGCCTTGCATGCATGAGGCCCTGGGTTCAATTCCTCAGCACCACATAAGCAAAAAGAAAAAAAAAGCAAGAAGTGGTGCTGTGGCTCAAGAGGTAGAGCGCTAGCCTTGAGCTGAAGAGCTGAGGGACAGCGCCCAGGCCCAGAGTTCAGGCTCCACGACTGAACCCACCCCGCAAAAAATGTTTTCTGATAACCTAGAAGACCAAGGGCCAACTGGGAACGAGCAAGAGTGGCTCTGAGCAGCCATCAGTGTTAGTGATGATTCAATGTGTGTGCGATTGTGTGTGCACGTATACACACATGCACACGTATACACACATGCATATGTGTATATACATGCACTCAAATGCATATGTACATGTGCGTGTGCACACACATGTTCTGGGACACATGCTGTTGCTGAACTTTTCTGCCTACTGGTGGCACTCTACCACTTGAGCCACATCACCACTTCCAGCTTTTTGCTAGTTAAATGTTAAGAATGTTAGCTAAGAATCTTGCATAATTGTCTGCCCTGGCCAGCTGTGAATGGTAATCTCAACCTCCTGAGTAGCCAGGATTTTAATGTTGACTGTGAGCCCTAACTTGTCAACTCATTCTGAGAGTGACTCAGTCCAGTAAAGCCATATAACATGATTCATTATTATTACTGTTATTTTGTAACTAGGTAGCTAACATTCAGATAATCTGAATGTCTGTATTTTTCTGGAAACACATCTAGCTAAAGATTCACCTGAACCTCGATGCTCAGAAGTCTTGAAGGTCTTGTCCCTATGCCCACATGGGTGGCTGTAGCCATGAATGATAGGCTGTGAAAGGCAGAGGAGTGTCCTGCCATCATGCTGTCAGTGACATCAGGGTATGTCCAAGGCTGTGGCTGACAGAGGGCATCTGGTCAACAGGCTGTGATGAACAGAGCTGTGTGGTCAACTGGGCTGACTGAGGCCTGGGACTTGGACTTTCTCCAAAGCACCGAGCTATAAATAAGTGACCAGGAGGTTTTTCTGGTGCCTAATTTCAGCCTCTGCTTCTCACTGCTCCTCAGTACCCGTGACAGATTCAGAGCTGGGAGAGGATTTGGGAGAGCAGGCGGCTAAGCTTCTGTTATAAATTTTCAGTATAAACAGATTAAAAAGGAGACTGGTGAGACAGTTGGATAACATGAACTATAATAAATAGCATTAAATTGCAATAGGTTGCCACTGTGTTGGATAACAGCAGTACCTCAAGGTTATACCTCCTGACTAAATGAATGTAATGGCTATGGAGCATGCGCTGAGGAAATTCACTGAAATACTTCTGAGGAAAGGGAACAGTGCCTGTGGTTTGTTCTTGAGTAATAATAAAATAGAAGGCACACTGCAGTTTCAGACCTGGGAAGGCAAAGAAAAGTGTTTTAAATGAAATATGGCATGCCTGTGTCTTGGGGAGAGGAGACTTCTCTCAGAGATGGGAAGTGACATGATTTGTTTTTTGTTTTGATGATACTGGTGTTTAAATGCAAGGTTTCTCACTTGCTAGCAGGTACTCTACCACTTCAGCTATTCCTCCAGCCTGACATTGAATGAAAAGAATGGGTGTTTAGAGTTTGGCAGAGTAGAACACACCTGTATTCGCAGCATTAAGGAGGCAGAAGCAGGACTGCAAGTTCAAGGAAAGTCTGGGCTACACAGTAAGACTCTTTCAGAAAAAAAAAATTAGAGCTGGGGACTAATGATACATGCTTGCAATCCTAGCTACTCTGGGGGCTGAGAACTGGAAGATCGCAGTTGAAAGCCAGCCCAGGCAGAAAATTCTGTGGGACTCCATCTGCATTTAACCAATGCTGGATTGAAGCGCTGCAAAGCTGATCAAGAGTGAGGCCCTAGGTTCAAGCCCTAGTACTGGCACAACAACACTAATGGACAATTTAAGCCCTATCAGGGCTAGAGTATATAAATTATGGCACACTCATACCACTGAGTACTAGAAAGACTGGGAAATTTTGTGTGTGCACAGGCATGTGTATATATGTGTGTATATATGGGAAAATATTTTAAATGTGTATGCATGGACATGTGTGTATGTATGTGTGCGTGCATACAAGAAAATATATTAAAATCCAGGATAGTGAAAAATGCCAAAAAGCAAGTTGTTATCCACTATATTGCCTATCTGTGTGTGAATATAACACACAAATACACACGTCTCTCCTCCCACACACAGCTCTGATCTTGTGTGTGGAAGAAACTTCTGGAAGGGTGTATAAGAAAGGAACTGTGGCCTGTGTTCTGTGTGTGAGTCCTGTGAGGGTCTGGGAAGCTCGTGATTCATGTCACACCAATGGTATCGTTGCATCTCTAACGCTGTGTGAATTACTTTTGTAATAAAATCTAAATCAGCAATATAATTATTTCTAACATTCAGATTCAGTATTCACCTTATTACTTTGCATGGTTTTATTTTTCTTTCCAACTTTGTATTTCTCTGCAATAGCAAAATAAAATTCGGGAACTTTGTGACACCTAAGAATTTCACTTTGGCTTATAATTTTAGTTTATAATCCATTTATGAATAGACTCACATTTTGATTCTCACCAATAGATCAAATTCTCCCAAACTGCCCAGGAGGTGGAGCTCACATCCTCTGTCCACTGGGGCAGCTCCTCCCCTGCTCTGGGGACTGAGTGAAGGACCACTCTTGGGGTAAACCGGTGACATGGAATGACATACTTCAACCACCAAACAGTGCTGCGGTGCACATCTAGGAGAAGCTTCAACTTACCTTAATTGGGTTTCCTTCCTGAAAGTGGACTGTCTGCTAAAGTCTCCACACCTGCTGCTCTTGGCTCGGGAAGTATGTAATAGGAAGCCCCTCAGCTCATGCCCACTGCCTGGTTCTGACTGAAGAGTTCACTTATCCAGAAATGCAACCTGCACACACTTGGCCACACCTGCTCAGTGCAGAACAACAGACTCCTACTCCACACTGCTCTGTGCTGTCCTGCGAAATGGAAGCCATAGGCTCAGGTCACGCCTGCTTCCTTACCAGCCAATGGGAAGAGGGGCTGGGTAACTGTCGGAAGCCCCAAGATGCCCTGAGCCTGCGCTGGCAGTCCCCCTGCACTGCTATGTGCTGCTTGCTCAGCTGTCTATCACACACATCCCAAGGGGCGTGGGGAGGCATGTCACATCTCGCCCAAACCATCTCCCCAAAGCAGATGCGGGCCATGGAGGTCCACGCACCAGCCATTCCTCTGAATATCTGTAGGGAGCCCGTGGTCCTCTCCCTAGAAGTGAGAACTTAATGAAAACACAGAAGCAGCCTCACTCCCCAAGCCCAGTGCTCAGCTAATTGCTGCTGAATCACATCAGCCACCACTTAAAGAAAACTGTTACAAAGCCACTGCCAGGGACAGGAGCAAGTGTCCTCCAGGTCTCAGCCCTGTCCTGATCAGAGCCTGCAGGAGCAGGGCCATTGTGGCTGAAGGCCTCCTCTGCACTTGAACCTGACCCCCCTGAAGTGCAATCTGGGGACCACGGGAAGAGGCAGGCATAGCGATAGGAGAGTGGCCACTTCCTACTTTCTCAGGAGGTTGATCCAAGAGAGACTGGTTTACCATCTAGTGTGACTAAGCCTTGCCTGGTGAGGCTAAACACAGTATTTTAGGTATCTCTCAAGGGACCCAGAAGTGATGTGTCTCCACTGTGGGACAGGAACATATCTTCCAGCTGGTGAGCTGCATTCTCTCCTCTGTGACTAGGCAGCAGGCATGCCAGCAGTCAAACCACATGTCTACCAGGAGGTAGAAAAAACCACGTGCTAGTGGTTTGTGACAGAATAAAATGCACCATTGTCCAAGGACACTCACAGCCACTGTATTTGGAAGGAGTGTGGCAACCACAAGGCAAGGTTGGTAGCGTGAGGTAGCAGTGGAGGCATGGGAAGGTACTCTCATAGGACAAACAAAGTATTTTATAGAGCAAATTGGATTCTGAAGTTGGGGAGGGAGTGGTTAACATTTAATTGTCTGACTGGACACCCTCCCCTACAGAGGCTACAAGCTTGCATGTGGAAACTACAGCTGCCTTCTGGAAGGGGAATGGTAGAAATGCTTTACTTCTCCTCCGTGGACAAGCGGTGGAGGGCTGAGCCCAAGTCCTCCAGTCTGCCCTTGTGCTCCAGGTTCTGGTACAGGCCCTGGGGGACGGCATCCAGGCCATGCAGCAGGCCAAACAGGCAGCCGGCGATCATGCCTGTGGCCCCACTCTCACCTAGAATGGAAAGCACAGCGTCCCAGGGGGCTCCATGCACAGGGCTCGGTTCCTTCCAGGCCCAGCTCCATAAGCCTCGTGGGCTGACGGCCCCGCAGCCACCATACTCCATCAGCGAGGCCCCCATGTCCCCTCCTCCCTCCTTGCACCTGTGCACCTGCCTCCCTGACCTACAGCTCCCTCAGTCCATGCCTGGCTCTGCTTCCCAGAATTGAGGGGCATGTGCCCATCATGTACTTCCCACAGACTCAAATGGTTTTTGAAATTTGTCTGAGTACACAATTAGGACACCCTTCATGAGTTTGTTTCCAAATTCAAACGCAAAGAGCCCTGCTATCTCTAGGAGTGACAGTAGCTGGAAACCTTGGAACCACTGTGGGTTCCTGCCCCCACCATTCCTGACACCCAGGCCTCTCCAGCTATGCCTCTGCCTCACAGGCCCCCACCAGGGCTCTTTCCCACATGACTGCTGCCATTCAGCCTCCATTCACAGGCTGCTACTGATTCCTGGCAATATCTCATATCACTCATATCCAAGCACGCATGTATACATGGACACTCAAGCTTACACTCACAAGTATACACACACACAAACCCACATGTGCATTCACACACACTATCTCATGCCCGGGCACATTTGCGTACACAAGCCCTGTGTACATGTCTGGGTGAGCACGTGTGTGTGTGTGTGTGTGTGTGTGTGTGTGTGTGTGTGTGTGTGTGTGTGTGTGTGTGTGTGTGTGTGTGTGTGTGTGTGTGTGTGTGTTTGGTGGGGAGAGAGTCTGGAAGGGTCAAACGGGACCTTGCTGGGGGGAGGGAGGAATACCAGGGCGGGAGCCTGGGAGCAGACATGGCTGAAAACCCAGGAAGACTGGCGTTTTTCCTGGGAGAGGCTTGAACCTTTCCCAGACACCCAGAGCAGGGAACAAGGTGAAGGAAGGGCTGCTACATGCAGCCAGGACTATGAACTCCTGAGGCTACTCTCTCCATCCTGAGAGCAGGATGGTTCTGAAACCAGCTGTTCTCTCAGGGGGAAGGGCACCAGACAGCTGAGGGTCTCTTCACGTTAATACATTGTGACATACAATGAAGCTCAATTCCTTACATAATTTTCTGTCATCAACAGAGGGCTCTAGCCACAAACCTGCAGTCAAACACAGATGCATTCGCCTCCAGTGCAGTCAGCAGCGAAGAGCTCAGGAGCAGTGACTACGTTTCAGGGTCTGCCTAAGCCACTCGGGGTACACCCTGGCTCCTTGGGCCATGCCTGGCTCCCAGCAGTTTACTCCTCCCACCCCCTCAGCTGTCTTCACCCCAGTGCTCTGCACTCACTCCACCCTGCATGCTTTCAGTGAAGACGGGACCCAGCAGGCTGCACTGCTTCCTTCCATCCACCGTCCCCCTGCTCTCTGCTGGCTCCCCCAAAAGCCCATGGCTGGGCCCTGAGCAGTGTCAGCACCTCCATTGTGGTGCGCACGGAGTTGAGAGGTGTTGGAAGCACCTGGAAGCCACGATCACAGAGGGGGACCCTCACCTCTGTGGAACATGGCCCTGTTGCACAGCTCAGCCCAGCTGCTCCCAGCTGCAAGGAGGGCGTCATAGGCTATCATGGGGGCATCATGGCCTCGTCGTCCGCCTCGGCCTTCTGAGCTCCATTTCTTATAGGTCTGAAGAGAACCATGGGTCAGCGTGGTTCCCAGCCCAAGATCCCAACCATCTCCAGAGGCCGCTCTGGGCTACCTGCCCTGCACACTGGCTGGGCACTGTGGTGTGCAGGCACACCCAGGGCCAGGCCAGACTCACCTTCTCTCTCTCCTCTGCATCATAGTTGTCAGGAAAGGTGGCTTTGCCTTCCATGTCTTCACTGATTTTTCTCTCCTCCAAATAAAACTGCCATTTAGCTTCAAAGTAAAACCAATGTTCCTGGTACTCTAAACACAAGCACAGGAAAGGTGGGCTGATGGTGCCCAGCAGAGGTGGGAGCAGGACGGACCGCCTGTGCCCAAGGACGCTGTGCTGGAAATAGGAACTTCGCAACATGTGGCTGCTTTAAACGACAAGGAAAGTGGAGATAGCACAACGCAGCTCTGCAGTTGTTTAACTGCATTCTAAAACCAAGCAGTGATTGCAATATTGTAAGGGTATTCTCTGGAATGTTTTAAAGCAAGAATTTCATTATTTAGGAATGAGGATGTAGCTCAGTGGTAGAAAGTTTGCCTAGTAGACATGAGGTCCTGAGTTCAATTCTCAGCACTGAAAAACACAAACAAATGGACCCAGGCACCTGTGTCTCATACCTGCAACACTAGCTACTCAGGAGGCTGAGATCTTCAGGCTCCGGGTTGTAAGCCAGCCTGAGCAGGAAAGTCTGTGAGACTCTTATACCCCATGAGCAAGCAAAAGGTCAGAAGTGGAGCTGTGGCTCAAGTGTAGAGCACCACCCTTGTGGGGGAGAGGAGACAGTACTTTTCTAAAATTTTTCTACTTTTTTAAGAGATGCAAAGGGGAATCTTAGAAAGAGAGGGGGGAAGTGTGGACAAACACAATCATAATATTCAGTATACTATGTGGAAAATGAACTATGCAATTTGTGGGCAGGGACCCATGGGGACTGTGAAGGAAGGGATGACATTGTCCAAAAGAGATATATACTCATTACCTGAATTGTGAAATAGTAACCTTTCTTTACAACACCTTAATAATAATAAAAATTATATATTATTTATTTTTTTGGTCAGTTGTAGGGCTTGAACTCTGGGCCTGGGCTCTTTTGCTCAAGGCTAGCAGTCTACCACTTGAGCCACAGCGCCACTTCCGGTTTTCTGGAGGTTAACTGGAAATAAGAGTCTCATAGACTCTCCAGCCTGGGCTGGCTTTGAACCATGATCCTCAGATCTCAGCCTCCTGAGTAGCTAGGATTACAGGTGTGAGCCACTGGTGCCCAGCAATAAAATTATATTTAAAAAAAAAAAGCCAAGGAACAGCGCCCTGGTCCTAAATTCAAGGCCATTAGCATGTCACTCATATCCACAGAGTGACAAGCTTTGGGTTAACTGTGGCAGATGGAAACTCTGGGTGTATATGCCCTCACAGGGCACAGACCCCTAGGGATTTGGGGCCTGAGGACTCATGGCACAGGCAAGGCGCCCCAGTGTGGGAGGCAGGCTTGGCCCTTCCTTCCTCTGTAGAAATGGGTCCCTTCTCTCCTGCACTAGTCATCCAGGTCAGCATGAAAATTCAAGTATGGGCCCAAGCTGAATATGTAGTTAGACAAAGAGTGGAGGAGTATGGTAGTCTCTGCAGAGGCTGTGAGGTTCTGGGGAAGAAGTTTCTGCCCCTCTGTGCACCTAGTACCACTCTAATCTGGTGTTTTCCCTCTACTAGGTGAGAACCTTCCAACTTCACAGGGTTAATTCCACTTAAACCAACCAAGGGGATTCTATATCTTGTGCCTCTAGGTGTAGCCAGTAGTGAGGGGGTAGAGCTGAGCTTCGGTCTGAGCGACTTCACAGGGTTAATTCCACTTAAACCAACCAAGGGGATTCTATATCTTGTGCCTCTAGGTGTAGCCAGTAGTGAGGGGGTAGAGCTGAGCTTCGGTCTGAGCAAGTGTGCTTGTGTGTGAGCTGAGAACAGCCTCTTTCCCATGAGGGAATCTGGAGGGAGCTGAAGAGGAAGCTGGGCTCACCTGCCATGTGCCGGATGGTCTTCTTACAGTACTCCTCGGCCAGTGGGACTGTCCGCAGCATGTCTCTCCCCCATTGCACAAGTGGTTTTCCTTGTATGGCATAAGAGGCAAACAGAGCCGTGCACAGGGACCCAAGGAACCCTGGAAGGCAGCAAGAAACAGCTCTGTCACCTGGCCTTTCTCCGCCCTTGATCAGCACACACTGGAGGGAGAGGCCCACCTTTCCACTGTGGGGAGTCAATGACTCTAAGCAGGGCAGAATCCACCATAGGCCAGGCCACAGGGGAGGAACACTCAAAAATGGCTTAGAGTGTGGCTATTCACAGAATTGATGCCCACCAGTGGCTTCAGGGCTCTTGTCTAGAACTCAACAATGCGCCATCTCAGAACAAGGGGAAAGGCCTGGACTGGCAAGCCCAGGTCTGGGGCCTGGGGCTGGACTTATCCTGACCACATGTACCCTTGGCCTCCCTTCATGGGCCTTCCTTCCTACACTTTTTTTTTTCCAGTCGATCATGGGGATTGAACTCTGGGCCTGAATGCTGTCCCTCAGCTCTTCAGCACGAGGCTAGTGATCTACCACTTAAACCACAGCACCACTTCCGGTTTTCTGAGTAGTTTATTAGAGATAAGATTCTCATGGACTTTCCTGCTCGGGCTGGCTTTGAACCTCGAGCTTCAGATCTCAGCCTCCTGAGTAGCTAGGATTACAGGCATGAGCTACTGGCGCCCTGCTTCCTTGGGACGCAACACCTCAAAGGCAAGAAATATAAACTCGTTAATTAGATAATAACAATTGTAATACATGCTACCAGAGGCAATAAACTATATAAAATCAAGCCCTTTAAACACTTTTGGTCCTCATTCTAGCAATGTATGGACCATTCAATCATTAAGCATATGACTAAGAGTTCTCAAATTTTAAAATGTTTTAGAGATACAAACTCTTAATCCAGATCCCTGCATGCTGACCCCTGATAGCACCTGCTCAGTGTTTTCAGGTCTGCATTTTGAATTCACTTGTGATTGTAGCAGTAGGAAGTAGGTGCTGCTTCAGCACCTACTGCTTGTCATCGGGGAGGAGAGTGGACAGCAGGAGTGAGGCCTGTGAGTCTGGCAGGATGCTCTCCCCATGAGCTCCACTGCTCACTGCGGTTCTCATTTGCACTCAGATGCTTTCTAGAAAAGCCCATTGGCTCTTCTGCCTGCCGGGGGAATGTCACAACAAACATGGGAAAGCGGCTGCAAAAGAGCAGCCCTGGAAACTGTGTGTGAGGCTGCGGCAGTAAATCTGCCAGCCTTGCCTGACATCCCTGAGCACGACTGGTAGCTTTTTGAGTGTTTTTTTTCTTTTTCTTTTTATAACATAGCTGACGGAGCCACAGCCTCATGATCTTCCTACATTTCTGCATTACTCACTGGGGCCTTCTTGGGATGTGGCCGGCTGTGCTCTGTCAAGGCGCCACCCCTGGATGATGTGGTGGTGGCCACTCTGTGCAGACCGTGTGGCAGCCTGTACTTGGGGACTACTTACTATGCTCACCATAGCCCAGAAACGGGGTGTGATGGCCATCCTCACTATCTCCTCCTAGTCCGGGAGGAGACAAGGCATGGCTAGGCTCTCTGTGGTCCCTGGAAAATATGCCAGAGTGGAACCAGCTCTGCCTCCACCAGACAGTATGGTATCAGCCTAATCCCTGGTGACTGAGTCCTACCTTTCGTTTCTGACATGAACAATACTAGAAAACAAGGAAAATTCTTGCCCTTGCACAATTTCTTCAATGTCACACCACACTTAATGCAAGTTTACTGTGAGGAGGAAATCAAACATACATTAAGTAAAGCTGAGGATAACAGATGAGCAAACAGTGGATGTGATTGCCTGAGAGTTCTAGTCCTGTGCTGGGAGCCAGAGTCACATAGAAGCAGAAGCAAGCTTAGATGTCACGACATCATTCCTGTCTTGGCCCATCTTACCTGTGGGATGGTTGTGGGTCATTCTGCCACACTCGATGCTGACTTCGATGAGGGTCTCCAGCCGCTCTGGCTTCCAGTACCTCATGCCAATGCACATTGCTTTAGTGGCAGCTCCAAATCCTGAGCCTGCATGGGAGATAAACACCTGAAATTAGACTCCTATCATCTCACATCCAGCATCTGGCATTCATAATAATTTCTAAGTGCAAAAACTTATACAGTGAGAGGGAAGTATAACCACAACCCCTCTGTACATCACCTCTATAAGAACAATAATTTTTTAAGTGTATAGTAACATGTTCATAAGAATTTTCCTTAAATAAATGAACAACAGACAAGCCACTCAGATACCTAATTAGGGAAAAGAAATTTAATAGGTCATGTTTGTAAGAATATTGAAAGTTATTCAGCCATAAAAAGCAGTTTTTGGTGGCCTGGGGATAAGCTCAAAATATTCTCCTAATTGATAAAAATAAAATGTAAAAGACAGGGCTGGAAAGGTGGCTCAGTGGTAGAGTGCTTGCCTTGCATGCATGAGGCCCTGGATTTGATTCCACATAAGCAAAAAAAGCAGGAAGTGGCTTGTAGCCTAAGTGGTAGGGCGCTAGCTTTGAGCTGAAGAGATGAGGGACAGTGCCTAGGCCCAGAGTTCAGGCCCCATAACTGGCAAAAAGAAAAAGAAAAAAGAAAATGTAAAAGACAAAATTGTACATATGGTGTTTTTTCAATTATATATCTTTTCTTTTTAAAGTTATGATTGTATTATACTTGAGATACACTTATAACTCACATCATAATTGATATACAATATGCAGCATGTGTTTAAAGTGTGGACTTGATAACGCACAAGCACATGGACCAGGAAGAGGGATGCAGAGTAAGACATCTGCATCCCCAGCCTCTCACAGCTCCTGCACACATGATTTGAAGACTAGGGGACTGTATTTTCTGGACTCTGCATAAGTGTGATTACACAGAACAACTTTCATGTAACTTAGCTCTGATACTAGGTCTAATTATTTTAACTATCCCAGCCACCTGTTGAGATGTAGTCTCAGGAACTTTTATGCCTGAGCTGGCCCTGATCCTCTGATCGCTACCTCCTGAAAGTAGTATAATTACAGGACTCAATCATTATGCTAAGCTTCCTTTCCTCTTTCTTGTGTTGAGATGGAGTCTTGATGTGTTGCCCAGGCTGGTCTTGAACTCATGTACTTTAGCAATCCTCCTGCCTGAGTTACAAGCAAAATCACTGTTTCTAGCTCTTTATTTTCCTTGTAATTTCTGTAAACTCTATAGTGGACTACTGAAAAAGAAGGGTTTTTTATTATTTCAAATCAGAATAATTGCCAGGCACCAGTGCCTTATAGCTCTAATCCTAGTGACTCAGGAGGCTGACTAATCATGGCGCTAAGCCATCCTGGGCAAGAAAGTCCAAGAGACTCTTATCTCTCCCTAACCACAAAAAGCAAGAAGTGGATCTGTGGCTTACATGGTAGAAGCTAGCTTTGAGCACAAAAGATCAGTGTGCCTAGGTCTAGAGTTCAAGCTCCAGGACTGGCAAAAAAAAATCAGAATACTTAATTCAAAGAATATAATGGCAACTGTTTTGGAAATATTTGTGTGGGTAACAGACTGATGTGTTTTATGATTGTAATCAATATAGTGTCATGTACTAATGGCCATTTTATGGTTTTTTTTTTTGCAGTGCTCAAGACTGAACCCAGGGCCTGAATATTATTCATATCAGGCAAGCAAGTGCTCTGCCACTGAGCTACAGCCTCAGCCCTGAGAAAATATTTTCATATGGACAAAAACAAAAAAACAAAAAACAAGGGCCGGGTGCCGGTGGCTTACGCCTGTAATCCTAGCTACTCAGGAGGCTGAGATCTGAGGATTGAAGTTCAAAACCAACCCGGCCAGGAAAGACCGTGAGACTCCTATCTCCAATAAGCCACTAGAAAACCAGACGTGGTGCTGTAGCTCAAGTGGTAGAGCATTCGCCTTGAGCTGAAGAGCTGAGGGACAGCGCCCAGGCCCAGAGTTCAAGCCCCCTGACCTACAAAAAAAAAAAAAAAGGAAAATGAAAACAACTATTTAGAAAAGAGAGTAAGATTATATGAGAAAAATGTTAAGCCAAAAAAGATGATGCCAAAATTTTGCATCATGTTTTAGACATTATAATGAGATTATGCATATATTTTGTAAAGGGACTTCTTATTTCCTAGCACTATCTATGGAGACAGTGACCAGCTGCTCTAGGTGCTCTAAGGGGAGGGCAGCACAGGGTCTGAGTGCTGGGAGGATACCCAGGAAGGGCACCAGCATCATGAGGTCAGAGAGAATCTCCAGGTTTGCCCCTTACACAGGACTTGGCATAAGTGACTGGCATAATGACTGAGGGTAGCACGTGTATTTAAGCCTGGGCCAGATCACTGGATTGATGTCTTCATGACTGAGTTTTTTTTTTAAATGAAAGCTCCAAAATATTTAAATTACATAATAGGAGACATTCAGATAAAAAAAAATACTTGCAGTAGGAAACTGGAGTAACTGAGAAATTCATTTATCAGAAACTATTCTATATATCCAGGCTAATGCTCCTTTGTGAGCAAATACTTAAGACTGTAATTAGAGTAATGGGTGCAACTGTCCAGCATGACAGAAAGCCCTCGGACTTGTGACATGCTTCTGTCAGTCTTTCTGTGTAGGGTGAACAAAGGTGGTTACTAATCTATTTTAAAAGAAAAAGTCAGTGAACTGTTCATTTTCCTAGAGCAGGATGATAATTTAAATTAGAAACCACATGATCTGATTCCAAACTTGTGCTGTTACAGTTCAAATTTGTCCCCCTAGCATCCACATCCTGAAGCCTTGTAGTCAAAGCATAGTGTTCAGGGGGAGAAGAGATCTTTGCAGAAGTGAGTGGATCCTGAGGGCTGGCCTCATCAGTGAATTGACCCACTGATGGACTCACAGCTTGAGGGGCTACTAGGAAGTTGTTGATTTTGCAGGAGGTGGGGCCTAGGTAGAGGAAATATGTCACTGGGATATGTTCTCAAAGGCTATGTTCTGTCCACAGCCCTTTTCCCCGCTTTCTGCTTTTCTCTGCTTCCAGACCACCACCAGGTGAGCAGTTTACTCTACCACACTTTCCCTGCCATGATGCTCCACTTTACCCAAGACCTGGAGACAAAAGAGCCAAGTGACCATGAACAACACATGAACTCTCTCATTGTGCACATTGCTTCTAAAAACACAGCTGGAATGGATCCAGATGCACTGGTTGGCATCTTGCAATAATGCAGTAGTTTGGTGAATAATGATTTACCAAACTTTAGTAAGGGGCTTTCCATAACTCAACATATAAAACTACTTAATATTTTAAAATATTTTTAAAGTATGCCAGTGAATGATGCACCATATTAACTTCCAAGTTCTACTGAGACACAAAGATGTCCTCCAGTGTTTTCAATACACGTGATGATGCACACACCTCTGTTCACTTGTTTTAGTATGGCCTCATCAAAGGGACTTAGAACCTCTATAATTGCCAGATAGTGGGTGTGTAAACTAAATAATTTGACAGATAATAACCTATTTTCCTGTGAAGAGGTTGTGCCATCTTTACCCTAACAGGAAGCTCTGTGTACTCCTCCCTATGACAAAAGCAATGATCCTATGACTCTCCAATTGGTAGCCAGTCTACACATGCTCAAACATCCCCTCCTGGTGGTGAGAAGGCTGTGCCTGCTCAAACTGCCCCTTTGGCCTACCAGGGGCTGCCAGAGTAGCTCTCCTGGTCCTACTTGTGTTCTGCTATGTTCCCTTGTTTCAGGTATTCTCCCAAGCTGAGGCGCCTTGTCTACTAAAGCTAAGTCCAGGTTCCCAGTGTCCCAAAAGCTTTGGGGGAGGGGACCATAGAGCAGAGGGGCTGAACTCTGGGCCAGAAGCTCAGCTTAGGGGCCTTGTTCTCCCTTAGAAAAGGGCCCAGGACACAGGGCCAGGATGGAAGGCTCCTAAGTGGCAGAGGCTGTGGATGCCTGCATGACACTCCCACAAACACAAAAGTAGCATCATGGAGATGTGCAGACAGATGGCACAAATTCTTACCAAAAGGCAAACTCCAAGGGAACACAGTGAAAATTAGTCCTTAACAGAAACAGAAATGGATGGCAGGATCCAACTGGGGAAGCCTGGGTGGTGCCTCAAGGACAGATTCCTTCAAACACACATGGGCACATGGGTAGGGACACCCAGCAAGGGGCTCCACATGGACAGAGTCCTCCAAACCCCACCCATATGGGCAGGGATGGCTAGCAAGGGATACCGTGTGAACAGAGTCCTCCAAACCCCACCGCATGAGCAGGCATGGCCAGCAAGGCCTCCAGGCATCCTACGGATGCCATGGTGGTAGCAGGTGGACAACCCATGAGACCCTTTAATACTTCTGAAGAAAAGATGGGTTCCCTGACCCTTTTCACTAAAGGGCGTGTGCCAGGCCAGGAGGTAGTTATCTGGCTTCAGCTGAGAACAGCCCTCCACAGTAGCTGGGTCTGGCCGATATTCTGGAAGCTTCTCCACCGTCTCCACGTAGCGCTTCACCATCTCCCGATATAGGTCGTCCAGGCACCAGTAGTCTGGGAAGAAAGGGTAGGAGCAGATATTAGCACAGACACTGGTGGACAGGGCTTGGGTGCAATGATGGACTCCAGCCAGTTGTTATGGAAGTAGACCATCTCACACCTGCTACCTGGAAGTATTTAATGCACAGGTCTCCTTCCAACCCAGACCTCACAGATGTTTGTTTGTCTACCTATTCTCACATTATCTGAGAATCTAAGGAAAACCTGCCAACTTCATTTCCCATGTGAGAATGGAGCCAAAAATTTGTCTGTTTCTGGGCTCAGAGAACAGACATGGTTCCTGTGACAGAGGCTGATTCTGGACTGGCACCAGCTCTTGTCTCTTCCCACAGGAACCTCATGCAGTACAAGGCCATTATTATCATACCATGTCTGGGAATAAGTATGGGATCAAGTCCCAAATGGATCATGGAGCAAAGAGGGCATAAAGAGCCAGACAAATCTGACACCCACCCCAGCCCAGCAGAGTATGGACCAAGTGCATCTTAGATGCAGATCTTTCCACAGCAAAATTTGTCATTCTGTTCCAGATAAGGCTCAGTAATGTGTTGTTTTGCCTACAGACAGAGATGATGGATTTTGCACAAAGGCAGAGTCTTCTGATCACTAAGCTAGACTACTGCCTAGAGGACACAGATAGTGCATCTCAACACTAGAATCCAAGACATCTGGCTGTGGCTGTAGAGGCCCTGTACCAGGGGAGGCCGGTGAGGGGTTGTCTTACCGTACTCTTTTTCACAGCCACCAACACATCATTATAATGTGCAAAAGCTGTTCTCATGGACTGGAGACTATCATCAGGAGATACCACTGCCCCCCTTTTCCTTGGCCATGGTGCCCATTTTGGGAGCTGCTGGAGGAGATGAGGGCAGAGGGCCACTTGTGTCAGAGAAGTAGGACAAGAGAATTCAGAGGTCATGTTGTGACTTGTCCAGAGCCTGGCTCAGGTCCTGTGCTCCCCTGTGCACAGCCCTGAGAGGAAGGTCAGGGGAAGTTCTAAACAGTTGAAGCCCCCACCCTTACTGTGAACCATGGGGAAAGAAAGAGCTTGTCCCCAGTCAACTCGCAGAACCCTGAGCACTGAGGCAGCCCTTGGGACTCTTTCCTGGACCACTGTATACCTAGCTGATGGGAGCTGGGGGAGGGAGGGGCAGGTAGGACCTTGCTCAGGAGGAATGAATTCTGCACATCCTACGAGAGTGCCACAGACACCACTGCAGGCACAAAACAAGCCTGTGCTGTGCACAGGACCCCGCTGTGCAGAGCTGGAGGGTCTGGCTAGGCTTCTAGGAGTCCCAGAGTCTGGCAGTCACTTGCCGGTACTATCTATTACAGCCCTTATTTCCCTCCATCCTGACCAACCAGATGGGCACTTTCTGAATCCTCTAAAATTTTTCTTCTGGGATTAGATACTATGAAATCTCATACTTAACTGATAATTGGAAATTTTTATCAAAACAAAATGGAAGCAAAGATCCTTGTTTCCAGGTTAGAATGTAAACTAGAAAGTAGAATGTAACCAGAAAATTGAAAAGTGTTTCAAAAGCTTCCAGTTGTGGGACTGCTGTGCTGTATGGTACAGCTACCAGTCCCATTTTCCCTATTGGTCTTGCATTGGAAAGATAAATCTGTTTAGAAAACTTCCCAATGGTTCCCAACCAACATTGAGCCAAGCAACGTGTCTCATGCCTGTAACCACAGCACCATGGGAGGAATAGAGAGAGGTATAGATTGAGAATCAAGATCAGCTAAAACAAGTTAGTGAGACCCTATGTTAACTAATAAGCTGGACATGGAACTGAAACCCTGTCATTCACTTACAGAAGGCCATGAAACCACTCTGGCAAAGTGTGAGGCCTTATGTGAAGCATAACTGAAGCAGGAAGGACTAGGCATGTCTTGTAGCTGCCAGACACAGCTGTGTCCTGGGTGCTACATGACTTTGCCAGACTGCACTGTGCTCACTGCTATAGACCACATGGCCAGGGCTCAGAGGGCGACAGCCTCATGAGTGACGAAGCTTCTTTAAATGTGCTAAGTGCAGCTTGTCCAATTCCGCCTGTCTTGGGAGAACAAGCAAAGAGCCACTGTACACTGCAATTTTTTTTGGGGGGGGTTCCGGTCGTGGGGCCTGAACTCTGGGCCTGGGCACTGTCCCTCAGCTCTTCAGCTCAAGGCTAGCGCTCTACCACTTGAGCCACAGTGCCACTTCCGGCTTTTTTCTTTTTGCTTATGTGGTGCTGAGGAATCGAACCCAGGGCCTCAGGCATGCAAGGCAAGCGCTCTACCACTGAGCCACCTTCCCAACCCTACACTGCAAGGCCCTTTGTGTGGCTGTGTACTGGTACACTGGCATCAAACAGGAGGCCAGCTTCAGGACTAAGGGTCACCTGCTTGTAGCTGTAACACACTGTAGCTTTGTCTCAAAAGCCATGTGTCTGGCAGGCCGTTATCAAGGGGAAGGGGATGCATTACAGCTTGGACTGCTGCAATATTATTTTAATCTAAAGGAGCCCATCTGCCCAAGAAGCAGTGATATTTGGATCTCATAATTATGTAGCATAAAGATGCTTCACCACCAGACTCCTCTTGTCAGCTCTTGCTAGTTTCAGAACCAGTTGATGGCATTCTTATACAGTGATGGCAGAATCAGGAAATACTTGGATTTCACAATAGTCAGAAAGATACTTCACCATTCTCCACAAGCTATGACACCTTATCTTATCGTCGTGCCTTAGCTTGCTATTTTGGGACATGGCATGGATGGCATTCCTATACAATGACTGCAGTGCTAAATGGAGCATGTACACGGCAGACAAATGGAATGGTCAAGTAAATGCATAACTGAAATCCACTGGCTTTAATAGCTGCTCTCAAGCCTTCACTCTGAAATGATAGACTAATAATATCTACAGGATCCCAAAGAGCACAGCATGTATAGAAAAGTTGTGTATAATGTGTATCTGTTTTTCTGAAATTCATATACAACTTTGGTCATCCTAATACTAATCTACTCCTTACTGCTGCATTTTCTTAAATACATTTATGTAAAAGCAAGGTGAAGCTGTCATTTGAGATATGTGTTTGGTATGCGCACACATATGCACACACACACACACATGCCAGTACCTGGACTTGAACTCAGGGCCTAAACTCTGTCTCCAAGCTTTTTTGCTCAAGGATGGCACACTATCACTTGAGCCATAGCTCCACTTCCGGCTTTTCTGGTGGTCAGTTGAAGGTAAGAGTCTCATGGACTTTCCTGCCCGACCTGGCTCTGAGTCATGATGCTCAGATCTCAGCATCCTGAGTAGCTAGGATTACAGGCGTGAGCCACTGCTGCCCCGCTAAACCACAATTCTTTGGAAATCAGACTCAATCCCCAATGATATTCTAATGGGAAAATTGTAATGGAAACTATAATTGTATAATTTCAAGATGGCTCGAATTCCTACTTATCTTAAAGAGAATATAAAGTATAAGACCAACTCAACAAGAAGCGTCAATCTCTTGCAGTACATAGCTGTTTTTGCCCCCTGCCCCCACCTCCATGGCTCCAAATGCACCAAGTTTGCCTGGGATACAAGAAACTGAGTGCTGGCTGAGCTGACGCTCAACAAGTGGAAGCTGCGGTCCAGCAGCTGAATCTTCCTTATCCATCAAGATCACAGGAGAAACATGACCTGCTGCCTGTATGATGTACTGAGAGACACCAGTGCATATTAAATTGCCACTTTTAGCAGCGGCATCAAGTAACACTGGCTCCTGGGTACACCGCCTTCAAGGCTCCAGTGCTTACTGAGAGCACATGAGCAGCCGTACACCATTCTCTTTACCACAACTAAGCAGAGCACTTTGTGGATCCTACCTGTGGTGAGAGCCTCGGCCGTGGCCATGTGCATGATGCTGTTGTCACTCACTGGCCACTTTCCAGGCGACAGCACAAGGTGGTTGAGTCCCCCAACCTTCTGCAGCTCTTCTTGGATGGAGCCTAGAGAACTGTTTTCCCTGCAGACATTCCCATAGCCAAGCGCATCGCCCACACTCCCCAGCAGCATTGCAGCCTTGAACTTCTCCATCTTCTTCTCAGCTGCCTTTGTCCTTCCCTGCCACCCTCAGTCCGTCCTGCGGACACTGGTCATTGTATCACTATCCAGCACCCTCCAAATGGCCAGACTTATCTTTCCTGCTTTAGCAGGCACCAATGAGAAGGACTGAGCTCACCACGTGGGAGGCGTCTGGACAGCCTTGGCTCCCAGCAAAGGAGCACGTTGGCATGGGGCCCCATCCAGAGCAAGCTTGGAGTACTAAAGCAAGCCCTGGCTCTGTGGTCTGGAGGAGAACGCCCCCGTGTGGGCAGAGTAGTGCAGTACGGTGGAAATCTGTGAAGGTGTAGTAGTGCGTGGTCAGGGCCACTATGGAGCATTCTCCAAGCTGCCGTCTTCATGGCTTTGCTTTTCCTAGAACTTTCAAATCAATGCAACGTACCATCTTGCCATTTCTAATGAATAGTTATTAGAAATTTCTAATACAGTAAGTGTGGTCTTTTGTGTCTGGCCACTTTCAGCATAATGTTGAGATTCATCTACTGGAGTTTCAACTTTTAAAAAACTTTTCAGATTATAAAATTGAGGGCAGGGAGTGGAGCTTGGTGGTGGAGCATTTGTCTAGTATAAATGAGGCACTTGGTTCATTCAATCTCCAGGGCTATGGGGGGGGGAATCAATAAATCATTTTGGTAGGACACTTGAAATGTGTCTTCCTTTGAAAAAAGGTACAGTGTTTTCTCACCATTCAATGTCCAACAAGATGCTCCAGTGCTAGACTACAGAAGGGTGAAGTCTTAGCAGGTGCAGAGTCAGTGCCACCAACAGCTTTACACCACTTCACACACTGCTATGGAAACCAGTCATCAGATGAGGTGAGATAGGCAGAAGTAGCCAGGCGCTGGTGGCTCACACCTGTAATCCTAGCTACTCAGGAGGCTGAGATCTGAGGATCGCGGTTCAAAGCCAGCCTGGGCAGGAGAGACCGTGAGACTCCTATCTCCAATAAACCACCAGAAAACCGGAAGTGGCGCTGTAGCTCAAATGGCAGAGTGCTCGCCTTGAGCTGAAGAGCTGAGGGACAGCGCCCAGGCCCAGAATTCAAGCCCCACAAACGACCAAAAAAAAAAAAAAAAAAAAAAAAAAAAAAGAGATAGACAGAAGTGTAAAACTGTGAGCCTGGCTTGAAATGAAATAAATTAGAAAGAAAGCTATACCGTTTTGTTCCCTCACCTTAGCAGACACCACATTCCTGGCTTTCATCCCGCCTGGATATAAAAAAGGCCTCTAGAAAGACTCTCAGGATACAGAAAACACAGCAAGATACCCTTGAGCAAACACACTGGACTGCAATTCTGTAGAGTTCTGTGAGCCAGCATAATTTCCAGATCTGAAACCAGCAGCCCTTCAAACGGGGTGGTACACAGTGCCTGCTCCAATAGGACAGCAAACACAGAAGCAGCTGGCAGGGCATCTGTGGCCACCTGCCTCAGGGGACACTGGGTAGCAGTGTCTGCAGTCAAAGGAGTGACAGTCTAAGGCTGACTTCTTGACTCACGGGCCGCTGAGGAACAACCATACTACTCGGCCCACACTCCCAATAGCAAGAGAAGGCTCACTAACCTGGTCACTATGACTCAACTTTGTGTTTAGAATGGCAAATACAGCAACAACAACAGAAGACAAGTTGATCCTAACCCCCACTTATGAAGCCTAAAGAAATGTGTGGAACACTTATAACAAAACCTGTTACTATGGGGCTGAGAAGGTGGCTCAGCAAGGCTCAGCTTGCCTTGCATGCATGAGGCCCTGGGTCTGATTCCTCAGCACCACATAAGCAGAAAAAGCTGGAAGTGGTGCTGTGGCTCAAGTGGTAGAGTGCTAGCCTTGAGCTGAAGAGCTGAGAGACAGTGCCCAGGCCCAGAGTTCAAGCCCCATGACTGACAAAAATAAACAAAAACCTGTACTATATCACTCGGATGCAAGGATGATGTCTACACCAGAAATTCTTGGCAAGTACTAGAACAGGAAATATGTACCTCTTAAACCTATTATGTTTAGTTAATTTGTTTTCAATCTGTCTGTACATTCTAGTATCTACCTCCTATAGACTCCTCTATAAAGTAAGTGTGCTATAATGTCTGACTTGGAACAGCCCTATTCAACATGTGACCTGATACTGAGAAAGAAACCTAAAGTGATTGGCACTGTCTGCATGGGACATGCATGTTTACCTGGGTGGTAAGTCAGATGCAATATGACTGAGTGGCTTGCTTCCTGGTTGCTATCCAGGAAGCTTTCTGTAAGGACAAAGAGTGTCTTGTGCAACACAGAATAAAGGACATCACAACACAAGGGAAAATAATTTATTTTAGTGCTTCTCAAGTTCTCAGCATGTTTATCGCATGCATGATTCAAATGAAAATAAGAAAGCACAACTCTGAAGAGGTTTTGTCCAATTACCAATATTTAGAATCTGACAACCTCATAGAATTTTAAATATTAAAATAAATGTTGAGTCAGAGCTTAAAGGACACATAGCAGAGCTGAGAAAGGTCACGTGGCTTGTCCTCACCATACCACTAGTCATGTCCTCTCACAGGGAGGATCCACTTCTTCAGAGTCCGGTCTGTCTCCACCCCTCCACCCCTTTCCCTCTTGGAAGTTCTCAGTGTCACCAATGGATTCTGTTGCAGGCTATGCACATTTCAGAGCTGTTTCCTTAAGCTAGGGTGTATCTCCTTCTCAGAAACCACTTTGATGGCCCAAGTGGAGCATACGTTCTGTACACAGGTGTTGAGAACCCATCCTGGAGTGGCCCTAGCCACTCATCTCCAGGCCGTGTTGTAGGTAGAGCAGCAAGGCACGCTGTGATACCAAGTCTTGGCAAATGTGAGGTAGGGTCAGTGCAGTAATGTTCAGAGCCTGACACTAGAAGAGCAGGCGACACGTAGGCCCTCCATGCTGTGTGCATGAGTGGTCCTTGGCCAGACAAATACCATAAAGTCAGATGGTAATATGGTACAGACTGTGGCTTGTAGATGAGATGAAGGTTTGAGGTGAGGGTAGGCTTTCTTCCAAACATACGTGTCTATACAAAGGGCTGGACCTGGGCACCGTGGATATCACAGAGAGGTGAAGGGAACTAGTGCATTTGATTTTTAAACCTTAATGCACTCAAAAAGAAATGCTTTTCATGGAAAAATGTCTTTCATTTATATATAATTAAAAACTAAACTTTTCAGGAGGTTCAAATAACATCATTAGAAGTAAAGCACACCCACTGGCAGGTAAACAGCTAAATGAGTGTCACTGGAATCACAGCTTACCTGTGCCTGTCACTGCGCATCCTGAAATAGTGCATAAATCCATAAAAGTACTCATATAAACACCAGAAAAAAAACAAAAGCAACGCAGATCTGATAAATCCAATGTTTGATAGTTCAAATAATAAATAAAATTATGAATTCCTGGTACCAAGATTTAAAAACAACCTTCTGATAAGGTCATCTTCATTAGGGCACAATTTGAAACAGCCTTGATTTCTATAAAAATACATCCTATTGAGGGCATAAATACTGTTTTTAAGTATAGTTATGGTACGTTTGTCTTAATCACAAATTAAACATGTTCTGCAGCCTTGCAGAAAGGCTCTCTACTAGTTCATGTAAGTGTGAGGTCATGCAGGAGTCTCCTAAAGCAGCAGCTAGGACAAACCCTAACTCTGAGGCAGCCATCCTCAGTGTGCACACGACAGCCACAGCCTTCAAGCAGTTTCAGCTTCACGACCGTGCGAGGAACTTCTTAAGTCGGTGACAGACACACAAGGCAACTGACCCTCAAGTGACCCCTTGCAGGATGTGATGCACATTACAATTTCAGCCTTACTTTTCCTCTTAGAAAGGGCGGCGCTTCCCACCTGTGACTACTGGCCGTGCATATTCTACAAAATCATCTATAAGGACAGGCCACGCTCCTAAAGGAAAACAAACAGATTTAAAGTATCAGTTAGAACAACATTTTTGTATTTAAAGTACTTTTTTTCAAAATCTGATACATAAAGGGTCAGATTTGAAGCTTATCCAGCTTCCAGCTTAAGTTTCATTAAATGAATGGCTAGTTACCCTTTTTTTTGGCCGGTTGTGGTGCTTGAACTCTGGGCTTGGGTGCTGTCACTGCACTCTTCAGCTCAAGGCAAGCACTCTACCACTTGAGCCACAGCGCCACTTCCGGTTTTCTAGTGGTTTATTGGAGATAAGAGTCTCATGGACTTTCCTGCCCGGGCTGGCTTTGAACCGAGATCCTCAGATCTCAGCCTCCTGAGTAGCTAGGATTACAGGTGTGAGCCACCGGTGCCCAGCTAGTTACCCTTTTTTTTGTCATGGGGCCTAAACTCTGGGCCTGGATGCTGTCTCTAAGCTCTTCAGTTCAAGGCAAGTGCTCTACCATTTGAGCGACAGCGTCACTTCTGGTTTTTTGATGGCTTATTGGAGATAAGAGTCTCACAGACTTTCCTGCCCAGGCTGGCTTTGAACTGTGATCCTCAAATCTCAGCCTAAGTAGCTAGGATTACAGGCATGAGCTACTTACACCTAGCTTCCCAATTTTTTTACACTAGGAAGCCAGGGTCAGCAGATGGCTGGCACATGGCCTGAAAGGCTTGCACATTTGCACACTTCAGTTTCCAGAAAAGGACTCACTTACTCAGGGGCAGGTGAAGGAAGGTGATCATAAGCTGCTTCTCTGCCGTCTCCACCACAAAGGTTCAAATCTGACCAGCTTCTGCCAACTCCAGCAGCTCATCTGCTGTACTAGGCCTTCCTATCTTCTGCCCACAACTGTCCTGTGTATACAGGCCTAATCTTACCAACTATAGAAAAAATTCTGCAAGCTAAACTGTCTCCATTTTCATATCCTTCTTTCAGAAGCATTGATTAGCCACCTGATGTGAGCTAAACACTGTGTCTAGATTTGAGGACAGACATGAACTGAACTAGCCAGGGGCACAGACAGGAAATGAATGCCTCTAATGGCAGGGCAAAGTGCCCCAAGACACAAAAGTGATCAGCAACTATGTCCAGATCTGGCTAGCCAAGTCTGGAAAGGAGAGGGGAGACCATCCACCTATAACTACAACATTTTCAGGAATAATTCAATGTCACTGATGCAGGGGCCTCTGGCACTGAAGGTGATCTGTAGACATGGATCTGTGTAAGCAGAAGAGGCTGGTACCTCCAATTCAGCCTAAAGGCACATGGTTCTGTGGTTTACAGAAGCCAACAAGGAAGTGGTGCCCTGCCCTAAGCCTACAGAGCTGGTGTTCTCAGCTGGCCACCTTCAGGTGTGCCGCCCTGGAGGTAGGCAGTCAGCATCCACAGCAGGTATGAGCATCTGGCCACCCGCTGAAGTTCTACAGCTACTAATACCTTCTTCATCGTAGTTAGACATATCATCTGCAATCATGTTTCCAAAATCTAGCAGAAGGTTCCAAGTGTCTCTTGGAATGGATCTTTTGTGGTGCTCCTAATATGTAAGAGAAAAAATAATCCACCAGATTAAGTTAATTCCAACATCCTAATGGCCAAGTTATCCTCTATAATAAGTAGTCCTTCTTAATTTGATTAAGTATAATCACAAAACTTCCATAGGTAGAAGTAATCATGGTATCTTACAGATAAGGTATGAGCTATAACAATGCCAATATCCAAGTACAGAATTTTGATTTATCTAAAAAATTAAATACTAAAATTATAAATTCCTGATTTATATTTCAGATACAACAAAATCAGTAACATGAGGGAGCCTAACTGACACTTATGCCCTAAAGATGTGGTGCTCTGCAGCTGGGGCTCTGGCCCTCTGCTTGGCTGATTCTTCCCTTTTCTCGGTCTCCCCAGAGGGAGTCATTCCCCAGGATAAACCATGCCTGTTTGTGTATGTGAATATAGTCCTAGACTACTGGTAAGCTGGTCTTACATTTTTCTGTTTGCTTTTGTATCAGTCCTAGGGGCTTGAACTCAGGGTATGGGAACTTTCCATAAGTTTTTTGTTCAAGGCTAGCATTCTACCACCAGCTTTTGGGTGATTAATTGGAGAGAAGAATCTCACAAACATTCCTGCCTGAACTAGCTTTGAACTGCAATTCTCAGATCTCAGCCTCCTGACTAGCTAGGATTACAGTGTGAGCCACTGGTGCCCAGTACTTGTCATTTATTTATTTATTTAGGTCCTGGGGCTTGAGCTCACGTAGGGTCTGGACACTGTCCCTGAGCCTCTCTTTGCTCAAGGCTAGTATCCTACCACTTGAGCCATAGCACCACTTCTGGCTTTTTCTGGGTATGTGGTACTGAGGAATATAACCCAGGACTTCATACATGCTAGGCAAGCACTCTACCACTAAGCCACATTCCAAGCCCTTGTCTTACATTTAAAAACACTAATTCCTACAGAATTCTAGGTAACTTTCAACAACCTGGTTTTCTCCCACCCAGTACTATATTTGAGAAGTAGCCAGACTAACATGAAAACCTAGTTCATCCACTCTCACTGCGCTGTCATTGTGTTCTAGTCTGTCCACAGTCTCATCTTCCACATCTACTCCCATTCCATAATCACTGGGTTTGTTCCAGAGTTTTGGGGTCTCTACCATTCTGTGGCACCTTTCTATCTCTGTGCCCATGAGTGTAAGGTTCTCTGGGGAACTCCAGTTTAGGTGCGACCCCAGTGAGGAGTAATAGATTCTCAAGCATAGTGTTACCAACCACTGAATATTTTAAGAAAAGTAACATGACACACAATGTAAGGAAACCCTTGCTGGGAGGCCTCCTCCATATCTGCAAGATTTTACCACACCCTCAGAGAGTCTCTTGCTTTCCACAGGCCATGCAGTGTGTGTGTGTGCTATCAGTAGATGAAGAAACCAAGGTACCAAGAAGTAACATGCTCAAGGCCACAAGATTTGCCAGTGGCAGAGCAGAGCATGCTGACTAAGGGTCCTAAACAGAGGAAAGCAGAGTGTGCTGACTGGGGTCTTAAACAGAGGAGAGGAGCAGAGCGTGCTGACTGAGGTCCTAAACAGAGGAGAGGAGCAGAGTGTGTTAACTGGGGTCCTAAGCAGAGAAGAGCAGAGTGTGCTGACTGGGGTTCTCAACAGAGGAGAAGAGCAGAGCGTGCTGACTGGGGTCCTAAACAGAGGAGAGGAGCAGAGCTCCTCAGCAAGGCTGCAGGCCGTGCCATCCAGGCAGCACAGCAGGGCTAGGCATCTCTTGTCACCACAAGGACTGTGGTAGAGTCAGGACACCAGCTCAGTCAGTGGCTGCCCCTGCTGCCCTACCAGAAAGGGCCCTGCAGAGCTGCAGTGTTTGTTTACAAAACCTATAAAAGCCTCCTTTCCTCCTTGGGCATAGTAAAATACATTTCAATATGGCTTTAGGCTACAGACACACAATGGCCAGGACAGCTCTGCACAACAAGATCAGAGCCAAAGCCCTAAGCTGTATCAACTTGCAATAAAAGTGGTCTTGGTACTTTTAAGAATTTGAAGTTTCTCAGCTGAAATGGAGAATTCTTTAGCTATGTATACTGAGGTCTGCAGCCCCACTCCCAGAAACTCCAGCTATAAGTAGCCTCCCACTCAGCTGAGCCACTGCAGCACTCCACAATAGCAGAATGGGCTGTGCAGCACTTGCACATGTCCAGGGGGGTGGCTCTGCACGAATTCCTTTACTTAAAACTCCCATGGGTGGGAGTTAGTTAGATTACATTCCACCTTAGGATTGCTGACCTCCCCTTCCTCTATGTGGCAAGAGATGGGACACTTACCAGCAGAAATGTATTCCACAGATCTAAAAATTTAAACCTTCCAGATAATACTAATTTCCAATATGCAACAGCCATTTCTAAGTCTGGAAGAAAAAAATAGAGAAAGAGTAGTTAATAAATTTTAAACTCTTTTCCACTGAACAAAAATGATATTTACTTGATGAATAATGTTTGGGAACCTTACCCAAGTCATGTAAGACCCAATCTCTACACAAGTGTTCCTGCAAATGTAATCTATGTAACATAATTTTATAAATTTTAAGGAAGCTTCTTGAAAAAAGGATTTGTGTGTTATTTAAACCTGCAAGTAGTTATCCCCCAATCAATCAGTTTTGGAGATTCACACTTGTAACAGGATTTAAGTTTACCCTAATCTGGCTAGTATTAATGTATTTTACTTATTCTGAAAAATAGGTCACTACCCTTTCCAAATGATAAGGCTGAAAATTAAACAAGGGAGGGGACCAGATGCTCTTCAGTTGGCCTGCCTTGTTACTATAAAAGCAAAGACAGTCTAATGTTTTACAATTAGAGCTAGTCAGACAGGCGTTCTAAGGACTTTGAATTTCTTATTGCATAGTCAAGACAAATGAACCCACACAAGGTAACTGTTTTCACTGATATAGGAGATTTAAAAATCTAACTTGTTAAACAGTCAAAGCCAATGTCTCCATTTTCTTCCCTAACTGGAAAGCAGAGTTTTCACAACTGCTATACAAATGTATGCTTAAAGGTTTTGGTCTTAAAGATATCTGACAGAAACAGATGCTGAGCTTTTAGGGCTATAAAAGAACAGTATCCTCAATTCATTTGAGTACTGATTTAATAAACATTACTTTTTATATGCTTGACATATCAAGTACACAAAGGGGCTTAGAAATTTCATTCTTGAAACTATCTTCATCATGTTGAATACTTACTGCTCATCACTGATCATGACAGTTATGCTGAAGTAATTTCCTAAACAGTGTTTATGTATATATCAGAGAAACTAACGTTAAGCACAAATGAATAAATATACTGAAGTAACAGATTAGTTTAAATGGAAAATATCCCACAAAATACTTTTTCAAGGCTACTAGATCTGGCTAGATCCCCACTTAAAGATATTATGGAAGTTGGAAATCTAACTTGAGATTTCCAGGGTTGATCATTAATGATACTGAATACGCAAACCTTGAGTGATGAACACCAATCTTGGTAAGACACTTATTTCCTATGGGTTTACACTTGTTGTTACAGACGTACTCTGACTTAAGCACCCTGAAGTCTCAAGCAGAAAGAAGACAGAGTCAGAGTTCTGAGTAAGTACATGTGGAAGACTCTCTAAACCTTACCTATGGGACCCGAAGTGTAAGACTAAGATGATTAGTCTTGTCCTGCTTATAAGTCTACATCCTTATCCCTTAGGAAGAACATTAAGTGAGATCTATATTCAACTCATCTTAATGATGTAAAGCGCTCACACTGGGAAATGAAGGAGAACCTGGGGAGGAAAGAAAAATAAAGTTTTATGGCATACATTTATAATCTAGTACTTCTGGGTTAGTTTTGATCCTAGAAACCTTTCTTACAAAGTACCAGATATGGATGTGTGCGAATCACATGACTAAAAAGTAAATGTATACATTTTTATCATTTAATATAATGTATGTAGCAATGTCACATTGTCCTACTAGACCAATGGCAAAGTAACAATGACAAAACCAAAACAGCAAAACTTGAGACTGAAATCAGGGCAGTGGCTATTCTAGTGTTACATCATTTTGGCAGAAATTTTCCTTCCATAAAATTCTTTTAAAATCTTACTTTTTAATTAAGAAAATGTTAGAAGGTATTATTACTTAAAATTTATGCTTGTAGTGCTCCATTTAGGATTACACAAAGATTTGTCCTCTGTCAAAAAAAAAAAAGGATCTTAGAGAAAACATAAAAATTGGCAAATAATTATGAAACTCCTCAAATATCTAGACTCCCAAACTTCCTCAAAAATCTAGATTGAGAGAATAAAGAGGTGGCATTGTCTAAAAAGAAATATATTATTTATCTGACCTATCTTAACTGTAACCCCTCTGTAAATCACCTTTATTATAACAATAAAATTTTTTTTTAAATCTAGATTCCAGACTCTAGAAGATACTGTTCTAATATAATCAATAGAAAGAAACAGCTGGGGATGCAGTTAACTGGTAGAGTACTCGTCTAGCATGCATGAGGTTCTGGGTTAAATCCCAACACTAAAATCAATCAATCTCAAACTGCTCTCTCTTACACACACACAAACACACACACACAGAGACACACACACACACACAATCAATCAATCCATCAATCAATCAAACGAACAAACATCAAAGAGTCAAATAATTTTACCCCATTGATTAGGCTGACCATCAGTTAAGTTCAGGTTAAATGATCTCACATAAAAACAACACAGTAGGGCTGGGAAGGTGGCTCAGTGGTAGAGTACTTGCCTTGCATGCATGAGGCCCTGGATTTGATTCCTCAGCACCACATAAGCAAAAAAGCCGGAAGTGGCACTGTGGCTCAAGTGGTAGAGTGCTAGCCTTGAGCTGAAGAGCTGAGGGACAGTGCCCAGGCCCAGAGTTCAGACCCCACGACCGGACCCCCCCCCCAAAAAAAAAAAAAAAAAAAAAAAAAACAACCACAGTAGCTAGAAGGCATAGAAGGCATGTGCTTTGTAGTCTTAGCACTTGGGAGACTGAGGCAGGAGAGTCACTTAAGACTAGCACTTCAGGAGACTGTCTCAAAACCCACGAATATTATACATGTCATGCAATCTTGGTGTGGAGGGCGCGCATGCATGTGCGCGCAAACACAGACACACAGACACACAGAACGGGATAAAGCACCCGATGGTATTTCCACCTGCTAAGCACGCCTCTTCTAGAAACTGTGGCAGTCCACATGCTCATCTGTTCAACTTCATCCTTTTCTTTGGAAGACAGAATATGCAACAAGTATATTCTGGAGAGGGTAATTCAACTGCTCTGCTTTTAATTTATATTCATAAAACTATTCTCCCTTTATAGCTTTGAAAAAGCTTCCCCCAAAACTTTGAGATCATGTGCACCTATAATACAGTCACAGATACTTTATAATCATTCTCCTGCCGAGGCTTGTATTGTTTTCCTTAATATAATTTAATTTTATCTCAATCACCTATAGAAAGCAAAGAAACATTCACTAATTGTACTCAGTAATTCCAACTTTCTGGTGTATGGTTCAGGTAAACATCTCAGTATCCAAAGAAACAAAGAATAAAATAGTTGTTAATAAAGGAACAATGAATTTGTTGGGGCTTTTATTGGCCTATTCTCCTCCCTGATGTTTAAAGAAATATATGAAAGAGGCTGAATTTATCAAGATCTGTATCTCAAAATGTTAAAAAAATCACTTCTTAATCTTATCTTGAACTTCTTTGAAATGCTCACAGAAAAACTATGTAACTTCATCTTTGTATATTATTATTATTATTATTATTATTATTATCATGAGGCGCTGGTGATCTAACCCAGAGTCTTGTACATGATAGGCAGATCCTCTATCTCGGAGCTACATCCCCTGTCTGAACTTTGCATCTTAAAATTGGGCAGTTATTTTAAACTCTAATTTACATTCTCTTGGAAATTATTTTGGAATTAAAAAGCATGTTGATTTAAGGAAATGTTCACCATACTTTGCCATAAAGGAAATGTAAATCAAAACAACTCTGAGTTATAATCTCACCCCAGTCAAACTGGCCAACATTATGAGTTCAAACAAGTGTTAGCAGGGATGTGGGGAAAAAGGAACCCTATTGATAGGAATGTAAACTGATACAACTACTTTGGACAGCAGTCTGAAGGTTCCTCAAAAAACTAAACATGATTTTCCAGCCATACTACTCCAGGGAATCTAGCAGAACACCACAAGCCAGGATACCATAACAACACTTGCACATCCATGTTCACAATAGCCAAGTTGTGAAAACAGTCCAGATTCCTATAATAGGTAAGTGGATCTGAAAAATGTGGTACCTATACACAATGGAATTTTACACAGTGATTAGAAGAATATTATGTCATTTGCAGAGAAATGGATGGATCTAGAACAAACTGTGTTAACTGAGGAAAGCACAGTTCAGAGACACAGATGGCACATGTTTTCTCTCAAATGCAGAAGCTAAAATACACCGGGACATGATAAATTATATAGGTCTCTAGGTATTCACACACGGTGAGACCAAAGGAGGATACTCTGATGGGAAGAATGCAAAGGTGCAATGCCTGTGTGCTTCTGATCATATAAAATAACCTTTATCAAAATGAACTCCAAGAAATGGAAATAAGCGTGTTTTTTAAAATTGTTTTCTTTATCTGTCTTTGGGAGAGAAAGGGGAAGCAGAGAAATGGAGGCACAAGGATGAACAAATGCAGCAGTGGTACTCACTAGCCATTATGTTGAAAATGAACTGTACAACTTGTGGATGGGGAGAAAAGGGAAAAACTTGGGAGAGAATGAGGGCAGGGTAACACTGTCCAAAAAGAAATGTACTCTTTATCTGACTTACGTTACTATAACCGCTCTTTACATCACTTTTATAATAATTAAAATCTTTTTTCAAAAAAAGAAAATGAACTATACAACTTATTAGTGGGGAGGGGAAGGAAAAACTGGGAGAAAGTGAGGGAAGGGGTAAGACTGTCCAAAAAGAATGCACTCATTACCTGACTTATGCAACTCTAATTTCTCTGTGCATCACCTTTATAATAACAATTAAAAAAATTTAAAGCAAAAAATGCCAGGTGCTGCTGACTCATGCTTGTAATCCTACAACTCAGGAGGCTGAGATCTTTGGACAGCCATTTCAAGCCAACCTGGGCAGGAAAGTCCATGAGACTCTTATCTCCAATTAACCACCACAAAATCAGAAGCGGGGCTGTGGCTCAAAGAGCACAAAAGCTCAGGGATAGTGCTCAGGTGCTCAGTTCAAGCCCCATGATGGACAAAAATAAAGAAAGGCTTCTTGGAGAAACAAGTGGGTCCAGGTTTGGGGCAGGAAAACACCCTTGATAAGCCTAAGAGTTGTCCTGTAGTCAATGAAGGAACCTGAAAAGGAAGCTTCTGGCCACACCTGACAACTCCACCTTCAAAAAGGATCATAACTGCAATGAGTTAGAACCCTTTCCCTTTGTTCAAACTGAAAACAAATGTGAAAAAGAAATACTAACTTTGAGGTAAACCTCTGGGAGCCAACTCCTTTCATTAAGGACTAGAACATAATGGCCCAAAACCCAGTGTAACTTTTGTTCCCTTTCTAAAAAATTATTGTTGAATGTTTTATTTAAAAGATACTTTATGCCCTGAAGAAAACATGCCTTTAGCCAGTATTTCCCAAACTTGCATACAAATGAGTTTTGCATGGAAAGTTTGATACCAAAAATGTCTGGATCCTAGCTTTGAACATTTTCATTGAAACAGTAGTGTTACCTAGGCATACTAACTTTAAAAAAAATCTTCCCACATAATTCAAATAAGCAGTAAACCTGGGAATATAGCTGTACTCTCATCTTTGAGCCAGGAGACTATATGAATGTCAAATTACTTAACAAATTATCAACTTAAATATCTGGGCTCATTTTTTCCATAATTTTATCTTCCCCTATATTGTTCACTGTATATTTCATTAGATTTTTAAAGTCACTTACTTATTTTTTTATATTTTTTTCTCATTTTATTGTAAAGATGATGCACAGAGGGGTTACATTTCTTTTTGAATAGTGTTACCCCCTCCCCCTCATTTTCTCCCATTCCTCACCAACTCCCCTCTTGATTCCCTTTCTGAATGGATTGCATCTCTGGTAAAGAGTATGTGCAGCTATCCGGGCGCTGGTGGCTCATGCTTGTAATCCTAGCTACTCAGGAGGCTGAAATCTGAGGATCACCATTCAAAGCCATCCCCAGCAGGAAAGGCCATGAGACTCTTATCTCCAATAAACCACTCAGTAAACCGGAAGTGGTGATGTGGCTCAAGTGGTAGAGTGCTAGCCTTGAGCTGAAGAGCTGAGGGACAGAGCCCAGCCCCGAGTTCAAGCCCCACGACCAACAACAACAACAACAAAAAAAAAACAAAGAAAAGAGTATGTGCAGCTAACAAGACCTGTTTTTCCAAAGAAAATATAATTTTACATTGTAAACATGTGTGGAAAGGTAACAGTGGAATTCTCCTTCTATGTAAGCTAATTAAAGAGAAATAAAAAACATTCTTCAATAAATATTCCAAGCTGGGCACCAGGGGCTCACACCTGTAATCCTAGCTATTCAGGAGGTTGAGATCTGAGGATCGTGGTCCAAAGCCAGCAGGAGCAGTAAACTCCATGAGACTCTTATCTCCAATAAACTACTCAGAAAAGGCCAGAAGTGGAACTGTGGCTCAAGTGGTAGAGAGTTAGCCTTGAACACAAAGAGGCTCAGGGATGGTGCCCAGGCCCTGAATTCAAGCCCCAGAACTGACCAAAAAAAAAAAAAAAAAAAAAAAAAAAATTCCAGTAAGCAAATGAAAAGGATAAGGTATGGATTGGGGCATAGATGAAATGGTAAAGCATCTGCCTAGCAACTATTAGACCACGAGAACATCACCACCGCAGCCTGAACAAGTTAATGGATTGAGGCAGGCAAACTGGCTCCTAGCCAAGAGTAAAAGATGGGTGCTGAGTATCCCAAGAAAAAGTTAGAACAAAGAGCAGGGGCTATAGAAAGCAAGTCAGGAGAAACTGACGTGTGAATGAGGCCAGGGAAGACAGGTGGCTCCTCTCATGCTCAGGATCTCACCATATGGGTGACACTGACGGTGACAAGGCAGTTTTCACACTCCAGTTCTAGGACCTACTGGACACCAGGCTGTCCAGAAGTAGTAGGGTGATGTCTGTGGGTGCCAAGCAGGTATAGAGGCAACCACTGGGTCTCCCTGGGGGGATGGGGATGAGACCACATGCGGATCAGGAGAGAACCCCTAGTGAAGCACCTTGATGCTTGGTAAACACAAGTCTCCCAACAGTTAGCTGAACCACTCTAATAAGCAGCTCCTATCTTGTTTCAGACCTATCTGGGCTGTTGAGGAATGCTGGGACGAGCTTCCCTTGCACTCCCACATGCCATCACCACAGCTAAGTGGCACAGATAGAGCGACAGTTAGGCCTGGGTCTAACCGGCACCACTGAAATCACCTGAAAATCTAACCTCATTAGGTCCCGAGGCCAAGCCTTCTCTCCACTTGGCTTGAGGATTCCTGGTCTTTCTAGTCCCTTGGGAAGGGCTTGCAAGATCTTTCCAGAATACAACCTCCCCACCCCCCAGGAAGCAGGGACTAGCCAGCCACAAGTTGTCTGGGTCAGGGGCTTGTACCATGTGGCTGGCTCTCTTCTTTCCTTATCTCAGTTCGGCAAAGGTCAGTCTCTGAAAAGAAAGAACAAGGGAAACATGTCTTCTCTTTTTTTGTGACCTGGGATATACAATGGATTTCCCTCTCTTTCTTGTCTATGTATATGGCAGTGAGGATCAGACCTTGCAAAGACATTCCCAGCTAACTTCTAGCTTCACAAACTAGCTTGCCTCAATCATCTCTTTACAAATGCTTCACTAGATCACAGCTGGGCATCCCTTAACATGTGGAAAGGTGATAGCATTCACTTCTCATTTGTTCACCTGCATCTCATTTTTGGGCTCAGAACTGAACCTGGGTCACACAATGTGATCCACCACACTATGCCCCTTGGTCCCTGGCATCTCCTGAATGGAGATTACAAATACACTTTTTCGCAGGAAATGACACCACTTCCACACTGACATTTCATTGGATCTGTTCAGGTAGCTTCCTGACACAATCCTCCAGGCTGTCCTTGGTTCTTGGGGCATCAATGCTGATCTGAGAGGCAGGCATGCAGGGAGAAAGGTGGACCAGCCTTGAGGACAGGGGAGCTTCAACAAGATACTTGTTGACTCAATGAACCCACATTGAAATTAGTTTACAAAGCTCAGCATGGTGGCATATCACTGTAATTCAAGTTCATAAACCTCTAATTCAAGCTTTTGGGAAGGCCTCCTCCTGAGGAGGATCAAGGAGCAAGGCCACACTCAACAAAGTGAGCCTAAGACCCTATCTGAAAAACAAACTAAAAGGCAAAAGAACTGAGGATGTGGCTCAAGGGGCACAACACTTGTTTAGCATGTATCATGACATGAATTCTATCTGTAGTACTGCAAAAACAGACACCCTAGAGACCAACACTAGAGAGAGAAAACATGACAATGAAGGCAGTGCCTGCCCCAGGACTGGGAGAGGGCTCTCTGTCCTGGGTCTGATGTGATGACAGCAGCAGGAGAAATGGGAATGATGGCAAGAAGAAATGTCCGTGCAGATGGCACACTTATGCACAAGCATGAGGAAATCAGGCTGGAAAACCACAGGTTGTGGAAGGCTTTCCTATCTGTTCTTTTCTAGTTTCCTATGAAATCTTCAGTCATCACATAATATTGCTTTTACGGAGTTTTTCCTCCAAAGCATACTTTTTCTTTTTCTGTCCAGTGTGGGGCTTTGAACTCTGGGCCTGGGCACTGTCCCTCAGCTCTTTAGCTCAAGGCTAGTGCTCTACCACATGAGCCACAGTGCCACTTCCGATTTTCTGAGTGGTTTATTGGAGATAAGAGTCTCATGGACTTTCCTGCCCAGGCTGGCTTTGAACCTCAGATCTCAGCCTCCTGTGTAGCTAGGATTGGCATTAGCCACTGGCGCCCAGCCAAAACATACTTTCTAATATGCTTGTTCATTAATATTTACTTAAAAGCCCAGGTAACTCCTAACTCCAGGCTCGTAAAAGATTTCACGCAGCCAGATACATTTATCAGACAATCAAGCACAAGTCAACACACATTTCCGGGAAGAGGATAACCAGAAATAAGCCATATAGTATTCAGGTACAAAATAAAACCCTGAACTATGCTAAAACCTGAAGCACAAGCACAGCTGTGCAACGCTGAAGAAGGGCTGTGATGCAACTCAATGCACAGCAGACGTGGTTCCAAGTTAGTTAACTCTGCAGAGCTGTCAAGAGTGGCCTCAATTAGCTAATCTCAACAGAACCTCAACCAGACACAGGCCTGGCTGGCAAGTCTCAAAGAGTCAGACTGTTGACTTCAACCAATTAAGACAATAATATCAAATAACATGGAAAACTTAGAAATTACTTCATACTCTAAGGTTTAAATATTTCAACCAAAAGTTAAGATATACTATTGGCATTATGATAGATAGCAGAGAAAAGAAACCAAGTATCACGACCAGACAGCGATAGTGAAGCCATGTTGATCACATCTACTTATAACCTCATTCAGATCTGGCTCCTTACAAACCTGGAGTTTATACTCACCTAAACCTTTTTGTCCAGGATTCTTAGCAAAGGTAAAGGTAAACTGATAAAAATCTTTGAACTTTGCTGAGTCCTTAAGCTCTTGTTCCAATCTGGGCAGAAGAGCTCTCAGCTTTTCTGTGCTATCACACCTGAGACAACAGAGAAGTGCTTGTTACTCGCAGGCCTGACTCTCAAGCAACCCTTCTCCTGCATCCCATTCCCTGGCTTCCCTTCGGTGTGGCCGAGTCAATCCTAAGGGATGGGGGAAGGTGTGAGTGGCATCACAGTGGGCATCTTCTTGTTAAGATGGATTGAGAATGCACTGAAGCCACTGAACCACGACTTTGTATGAGAGCAAGTTATGTGAATTGTATCTCAGTAATGCTGTCATGAAAAACCAGTCTGGGAATGGTGATGCACGCCTACATCAAAGCATTCAGTACCACAGCTCAGAAGCCTGTCTGGGCTACATAGCAAGTTCCAGGCAACCTGAACTATAATGTGACTTTGTCTCAAGGGAAAAAAACAATCCCAACATTTGTCTTTTCCTGTGTGGGCTGGATGTGGTTTGTTCTGCAGCTTTGATCACAGTTAAGCCAAGACCCTGAGGATGGCACAGCAACAAAATGGGAGCAAAGACAGCATGTCCTCAGCGCCCTGACAGAGCTGTTGCTGCTCAGCCCTGCCACACGGGAAGCCTTACTACTTTGGCGCTTTTTTTTTTTTTTTTTTGTCGGTCGTGGGGCTTGAACTCTGGACTTGGGCACTGTCCCTGCACTCTTCGGCTCTAGGCAAGCACTCTACTACTTGAGCCACAGTGCCACTTCCGGTTTTCTAGTGGTTTATGGAGATAAGAGTCTCATGGACTTTCCTGCCCAAGCTGGCTTTGAACCTCGATCCTCAGATCTCAGCCTTCTGAGTAGCTAGGATTACAGGTGTGAGCATCGCTCAAGCTACCTCGGCGCTATGAGGACCTCTTTGTTGTGGCAAGTTGGATTTGTTTATTTATTTAGTAGGTCGTGGAGTTTGAACTCTGGGCCTGGACACTGTCCCTCAGCTCTTCAGCTCAAGGCTAGCCACAGCAACACTTCCGGCTTTTTCTGCTTATGTGGTGCTGAGGAATTGAGCCCAGGGCCTCATGCATGCCAGGCAAGCACTCTACCACTGAGCCACCTTTCTAGCATCACCCCCCTTTTTTTTTTGCAAGCTGGACTTAAAATATTCAAGTGTTATGAAATCAGTACTGCTGATTTCCTTTCAAAAGAAAAAAATACCTTTAAAATAATCAGCCTGAGCTAAGGGTATGACTAAGTATGGTAGCAGAACACTTGCTTTGCACGTGGAAGGCCCTCGGTTCCATCCCCAGCTCTGAAAAAACAAATGACTAAAAACCCCCAACAGCTCAGCAAAAGCATGTATAGATCTTCAAGGTAAAATGTTTAAAAACAATTAAGCAAAATCTTTTCAACTTCACAAGACCAGAACTGCTACACTTATCCAAGTATAGCAGAGCTAAGGAAAAACCAAAAATGAACTGGAGACCCCTCAACAGTCAGAAAAGTCAGTGAATACATGAGAAGGGGACAGACACTCAGTGTAACAGACTCCTAAAGGTGATTTTATTTTTTTGTCAGTCATAGGGCTTGAACTCTGGGCCTGGGCAATGTTCCTATGTTCTTTAGCTTAAGACTAGCACTCTTATCACTTGAGCCACAGTGCCACTTCAGGCTTTCTGTTGGTTTATTGTAGATAAGAATCTCAGACTTTCCTGCCCAGGATGGCTTTGAACCGTGATCCTCAGATCTCAGCCTCCTGAGTAGCTAGGATTACAGGGGTAAGCCACTGGTACCCAGCCTGAAGGTGATCTTAAGTACCAGTACAAGGATGGTGCCAGGGCATTGGGCACAAGGGCCAGAAGCTGAGAGCTTCCCCAATGCAGTTTCTCCCCTTCTCAGTGAAATACTGCTCACTCTCCTGATCTTGTCTATTTCCAATAGCCTTCAGAGCACTCTCCTTCACAGTGCCCTTGGGTTTGACATATTGTTTGGTTTGGCTGTTTGGACATACAGTGTCTACAAGACTCATTCCAGTAGATGTGCAGCTCCAGCTGGTTCATTTCTGAGCCATGTGAATTCCAGTAATTTGTAGATGAATATAACATATAGGTGAATGCTTCGGCTGTTTCCAGTTTTCTCATCACAAGTAATAGTGTTTCTATACTCATAGGCACATATCCCAGACCTGTCACTGTGTGTGCACCTTCAATTTAATATTGTGAGAACCTGTGGTGCCCACCCCCACTATGTTGCTGTGTCTTCTTTACCCAACCTACAGGGTGGATTTACTGGGTGTTCTGTCACTGCAGACTTCAACTTCCTGATAAGTGAGACAGACACTGTATATTTTCACCAGCTCTTTGGATATCCTTTCATGAAGTGCTTCCTCAAGTCATTTTCCCAAGAGGCTTCCTTTTGTTTTGTAGGAATGCTTTAGAGATACAAGCTTTGTCTATTTTATTTTTACTAGGGATTACACTCAGGGCCTCAAACTTGCTAGGAAGGGAGGGCACCACTGAAATTACTCCACCAGCCCATATGTCAGCTATTTTTTGAGACAGGTTTTTACTTTATGCCTGAGTCACTTAGTTTTGTAATTCTACCTGTGCTACTCCATGTGGGCCAGATGAGAGACAGACATACTTTTGCTTCCCATTTAGTTGAGATGGCAGGCATGTATCATCATGCTGAGACTGGTCATGATGGAGTCATGCAAATTTTCTTTGCCCAGGGGCTGGGAAGGTGACTCAGTGGTAGAGCGCTTGCCTTGCATGCCTGAGGCCCTGGGTTCGTTCCTCAGCACCACATAAGCAAAAAGAAAAAAGCTGGAAGTGGCGCTGTGGCTCAAGTGGTAGAGTGCTAGCCTTGAGCTGAAGAGCTGAGGGACAGCGCCCAGACCCAGAGTTCAGGCCCCACGACTGGACCCCCCCCCCCCCAAAATTTTTTTTTTTCTTTGCCCAGGCTGGGACTCAAATCGTAGGATTCCAATCTCCACCTCCAAGTAGCTAGGATTACAGGCCCACACTTGGCTTTTGTCAGCTATTTTAAAGATACTCATCCAGAACGCAAACTGCCTACTTTCCTTGGTGGTATTTTGTATGACCAGCTTTGTGTGTGTGTATGTGTGTGTGGTACTGGAGTTGAACTTAGGGCCTCATGATTGGTAGGCAGGTGCTCTACCACTTGAGTCACATTTCTCATCATTTTCTTTTTGTTTGTTTGTTTTTTTGGGTCTGGTCATGGGGCCTGAACTCTGGGCCTGGGCGCTGTCCCTCAGCTCTTCAGCTCAAGGCTAGCGCTCTACCACTTGAGCCACAGCGCCACTTCCGGCTTTTTTCTTTTTGCTTATGTGGTGCTGAGGAATCAAACCCAGGGCCTCTGGCATGCAAGGCATGCGCTCTACCACTGAGCCACCTTCCCAGTCCCTCTCATCATTTTCTGCTTGTTAGTTTTAGGATAGGATCTTACTTCTTGCCTACTTGAGGTTCACCTTGTTGCTAGAGTAATGAACATGTGCCATGTGTCCAGCTACCCTCCATGAAAATAGGAGTCTTGGTATTTTCTGCCCAGCTTGGCATCAACCTTGACCCTCACAATCTTGGGACCCCATCCTCCCACATTAATTATGCAGCCAGTGTGCAGTACCACCCACAATACAGAGCTGTGGGCTGAGAAGGGGTTTTGCAAATTTCTGCCTCCTAAGTAGCCTACACTGTGTGAGTCAATGGCAAAATTCTTTTTAGTATAAACATCTACTTTTATCACTTTTTAGCAACATGTTTAGCTCCCTTATAGTCATATTTAATTCTATCTTTTGCCTTTACAATTGAAATCTATAATCCACTTAAAACTGATTTTTATATATAGTATGAGGTAGGGATCACAATACTTTTTTTCCATATAGCTAACCAGTTCGCCTAGGACTATTTACTGAAGACATGTCAGGTCTTCTTTGCTATATCCCAATGAACTGCTTTCTCTATGAAAATACACATCTTTTATTTATTCTAAGTATTTCTTTCTTTTTTTGTCAGTTGTGGGTTTGAACTCTGGGCTTGGACACTGTCCCTCAGCTCTTCAGCTCAAGGTGAGTGCTCTACCACTTGAGCCATAGCACCACTTCTGGTTTTCTGGTAGTTTATTGGAGATAAGAGTCTCACGGACTTTTCTGCCTGGGTTGGCTTTGAATCATGATCCTCAGATCTCAGCCTCCTGAGTAGCTAGGATTACAGGCGTGAGCCACTGGAACCGGCTATATTTCATATTTTTGATAAAACAAAAAATAACATTAAAAATTGTTTTGTTGCATTGTTTTATTTGGTAGCACTCATCTTTAGTTGTACCTTGTTTTGTTCCTCCATCTCAAAGGCAAAGTACCTTACGGTTCCAATATGCATGAGGTTTTTTTTTTTTTTTTTTTTGTCAAACTAAGGACTTTTACTGCATCTAGTTTGCTAAAGTTTGCATTCTGTATCTTGTACTCATCTTTAAAATCTTTGCAGTCATTTTTTGTGTGTGAGTGTGTGTTCCAGTCCTGGGGCTTGAACTATGGGCCTGGGCGCTGTCCCTGAGCATCTTTGGCTCAAGGCTAGGACTCTTATCACACTTGAGCCACAGAGCCAATTCCAGCCTTTTCTGAGTAGTTTATTAGAGATAAGAGTCTCAAAGACTTTTCTGCCTGGGCTGACTTTAAACTGTGCTCCTCAGACCTCAGTGTCTTGAATAGCTAGGACTACAGGTATGAGCCACCAGCACCTGGCTTTCTCAGTCTTATTACTGAAAATAACTTGTAATTACCCATTCTCAGAATGTTATTCCTGATTTTATTAAGTTTGTTCTGATGTCAAACAAACTGGGTAATTCTTCATTTAAGTTTCTGATAGAAGCTATTTAAACTATATTTTTTTTCTCTTTGCTGCTCTTGAAGCTTGAATTCAGAGCCTGGGCAACTGTCCCTGATCTTTTTTGCCCAAAGTCAACATTCTACCCTTGAGCCACAGTTCCACTTGTGCCTTTTGGGTGGCTAATTAGAACTGAGTCTCAAGGATCTTCCTGTGCGAGGTGGCTTTGAACCATGATCTTCAGATCTCAGCCTCCTGAGTTCAGGCATGAGCCACCAGCACCCAGTTCACTATTATTATTTCTTTTAAGTTATTGTAAAAACTAAACTGAGGATAGATTGTATACATGTGTGCAAAGGTCACACAAATAATGTATACTAATAAATATTAGTTCCTTCTATATCCTTTTAGGGAGTGGGGCGTGGGGGCGGGGGTCGGTAGTTGAAGCCTTCAAAATGTAAACTCGAAGATTTCAGGCTTTTAGGCAGGTGCCCTACTGCTTCTGCTCGGTTATCTTGCTCTTCACCCACCCCTTTCTCCCTGTGGTTGTAGAGAATAAATTCTGGACCTTTTTTTTTTTTTTTTTTTTGCCGGTCATGGGGCCTAAACTCTGGGCCTGGGCACTGTCCCTCAGCTCTTCAGCTCAAGGCTAGTACTCTACCACTTCAGCCATAGTGCAACTTCCAGATTTTTCTGCTTATGTGGTGCTGAGGAATCAAACCCAGGGCCTCATGCATGCAAGGCAAGCACTCTACCACTGAGCTACCTTTCCCAGCCCCCAAAATTCAGGACCTTATACATGCCTGCAGGAGCTCTACCACTAGCAATATTCCAGTTCTCTTTTTCTACTTTAGGCATTTCTACTTTATGCATTTAGGCTGATTTCTATGGTTTTCTTGTTTTTGTTTTTTCCCAGTCTTGGGGCTTGAACTCTGGGCCTGGGCACTATCCCTGAACTTTTTGTTCAAGGCTAGGACTCCATCACTTGTGTGACAGCTCCACTTCTGGCTTTTTTGGGTAGTTAATTAAAGGTAAAAGTCTCACAGACTTTCCTGCCCAGGCTGACTTTGAACTGAAATCCTCACATGTCAGCCTCCTGAATAGCTAGGATTACAGGCATAAGGCACCAGTGCCCAGCTTGAATTCAAAGTTCTGTTATCACTTTTTTCTTCAACATTCAAAGTGCTTTCTAATTTCTATTGTAATGTTTTCAAATACTTTTTATACATAGGTATACACTATCTACACATATTTTAACCTAGTTATCTTTATATTACTTTCAAAAAATGGACTTAACACTTCAATCCTTCGCAGTTTGTCACAACTAATAGCCTTGTTTACAGTTAACTTTATGAATGTTGTTTCTTCACAAATACTATGCACTGACATCTTAAGCCATGTCAAGATATGCCAGGCCCTTCCCTGTGCAGTCCAAATCTACTTTGTTATCTAAAGAACTGCTATCTCCCTTAAAGCTCACTTTCTTCTTCTTCTTCTTCTTCTTTTTTTTTTTTTGCCAGTCCTGGGACTTGAAATCGAAGCCGAGGCACTGTCTCTGAGCTTCTTTTGCTCAAGGCTAGCATGCTACCACTTGAGCCACAATGCCACTTCAGCTTTTTCTGTGTATGTGGTGCTGAGGAACAGAACCCAGGGTAGGCTTCATGCATGCTAGGCAAGCACCCTACCACTAAGCCACATTCCCAGCCCTTAAAGCTCATTTTCATTAGTAGTACTAAAGAAGCTTTTGGGGGTTAAGGTTTGCATATTTATATAACTTTTGTCATGGTAGCTACTTTTTAATTTATTTAAAATTTTAAAACATTTTTAAAATTTATTGTTTACATTTAATGTAGCTCCTGAACATCTGTGGGTTTATTTAAATCTTCCAATTGTGTCATGTGCTTGCCCTCTGTCCTGCTCAAGCTAAGTTCTCTGTAATTCTTTTTATGGCCAGTCTTGGGGCTTGAACTCTGGGCCTGGTACTGGCTCTGAGCTCCTTTTTCTCACGGCGAGGCTCTATCACTTGAGCTAACAGATCTCCTGGATTTTTCTGAGTTGTTTATTGGAATTAAGTCTCATAGACTTTTCAGGACAGGCTGGCTTCAAACCATGATCCTCAAATCCGTCTCCTGAGTAGCTAAGATTATAGGCATGAGCCACTAGCAGCTTCTGGAATTCTGGATTGAGATTCTAACAGTATTTCATTGTCCTCTGTATTTTTCTGAAATTATATATATGTTTTCCTTTTTTTTAAAAAAACTAATAATGTAAAGTTTGTACCCTTGTTTTTCCTTATTCTGTTCAGTCCTGGCTTGAACTCTGGGTCTGGGCTCTGTCCCTAAGCTTCTGTGCTCAAGGCTAGAGCTCGACCACCACTTGAGCTACAACTACACTTCTGGCTTTTCTTGTAGCTTAATCAAGAGTCTTATAGACTTTCTTGCCCTGACTGGCATTGAATCACAATTCTGAGATCTCAGCCTCTTGAATAGCTAGAATTACAAATATGAGCCACCAGTGCCCAGTTCCTTTACATTACTTTTTATTTTATGTAAAAAAAAAAATTGTTGCAGCACTGAGCTTGAACTTAGGAGCTCATGCTTACTATATGCCACTTGAACACACCTTCAGCCTTCGTTTTGTGAAACGGCATTTTTTTTTTTTTTGGTCTTTTTACCTTTGGTAGCGGGGATCGAACCTAGTGTGTTGCATTCACAATCCAAGCACTTTGCCACTTAACTATATCCCAGCTCTAGTTTTGTAGTTCATGCCTTTTGTGTCTTTTTCAACTTTTTTTTTTTTTAATTTCATGAGTGTTTCCTACCTTGAAGTAAGGTATGGTTTCATAGTTCATCTCAGCTTCCCAAAGTGCAAAGAACAAATAAATACACTGCTGTCACCAATGTCAAATGATGTCTTTTTCTTGGTTGGTTTTATACAATTGCCAGGAATGTAGATAAGTATTAGAAACAAATGAGGTTTTTTAGAGTTTACTGTCTAAATAGAAAAGGCTGATAAATTATAATGGAATCACTAGTATAGTGAAAGAAATAAGCCCCTATTTATCCCCCTTATTTGCTACAAGTGCTAGCTTTAGGAACATTCATATGCTATTTTAAGATACTATCATTGAAGTATCAGAGAAACATAAATATTAACAATTCAAACATGCTGCACCACCTAATCAAATAGCTCCATAAGCTTAAAGATTAAAAGTCAGTTATGTTAGGTGTTTTCATTTACTTCTGTGACTCATCTGGTAAGAATTATCTTAAATTATTAATCCCAACCCTGCAGGTAGAATAGAAAAGCAAAAAACCAAATGATACTTTATTAATGTTTAATATAGCAACATTGTAAATTATACACATAATATACAATGGTAATGAAATAAATTGAGTGGTAAAAAAGAAACCAGTATTTACTGTTACTCAAAATTGGAAGGGAATAAAAAGGAAGAAATAAGTTATAAAAGGAACTACTATGAAAAAAAACAGCAAATAAAACCTATTCAAATTTGAGATGAAACCAAAGACATACTACTGTAGACACACAAGATAAAGACAATATAGATATGAAACTAGTACTGAGAGATTGCTACAAAACCATTAATGTTGAAAATATCTTCTCTGGTTTAAGCTGAGATTAAATTACTTACCCAAGTTCTGTCATGCCATCTACAAATTCCTTTTTGCTAAATTCACATTGAGTAGCAGCCCTGAACTTCCATGCTATGACCAAAACACTGATACTGGCAGGATCAAGATTTAAATCATCACAAAACTGTTGGATTCCATCAATTCCAATTTTGTTTTCATCTTGTGGGTCTGTAATTAAAATTAAGAGAAAAAGAAGTTATAGTAATTTGAAAATCAGTCCTACAACAGAAGTATACCACTCATATTACATAGTTCTAGCAACAATGAAAGGCAGTTTTTCTACTACACATGAAAGAAATAAAGAGCAACAATTACAATTTGTCTAGAAAAGTCCTATCTTTTAAGAATCTAGGTTTCTGAGTTGTGTGCGTGCATGTGGTTTGTGTGTTTGCTCTAGTCCTGAGACTTGAAAAGTCAGGACCTGAGCTTTTCTGCTCAAGGCTGGTGCTCTACCAATTGAGCCACAGCTTCACTTCTGGCTTTTGGTGGTTAATTGGAGATATTCTCATGGACTTTTCTGCTCAACTGGCTTTGAACTGCAATGGCTATAATTACAGGCAAGAGTCACAAGTGCCTGGCTGGTTTCTGTGTTTTAAGCCACAGGGGGGAAAAAAAACACTGAAAAATATTTTAGGAGACTTAATTAAGTAGCTGGGAGTACAGGTGAATAGTAAAGTATACTTCCTCAGGCATCCTGCTTTCTCAGCCTTTTCATTCTCAGTTGGCCCTTTGACACTTGATCCATACTTCCGATTATTAAAAAAAAAATCTAGGGGCTGGGAACGTGGCCCAGTGATAGAGCGCTTGCCTTGCATGCATGAGGCCCTGGGTTCGATTCCCCAGTACCACATAAGCAAAAAGAAAAAAAGCCAGAAGTGGCGCTGTGGCTTAAGTGGTAGAGCGCTAGCCTTGAGCTGAAGAGCTCAGGGACAGTGCCCAGGCCCAGAGTTCAGGCCCCACGACCGGACCACGCCCCTCCCCCCCCCCCCAAAAAAAAATCTAGCTCGTGTATTCATTTAACAGTCTGGAAAGTCAGATTTCTCATCATCTATTTTTAGTTTAGGGATAAAGGAATCCTAGTATCTATCTGTCAGCTATTAATATAAGGGGTGACATTGATCAAGATGCATTTGTACTCATAAACTGACACGCTGAATTGAAACCCTTTTTTTTTTTTTTTTTTTTGGTCGGTCGTGGGACTTGAACTCTGGGCCTGGGCGCTGTCCCTCAGCTCTTCAGCTCAAGGCGAGCGCTCTACTACTTGAGCTATAGCGCCACTTCCGGTTTTCTGGTGGTTTATTGGAGATAGGAGTCTCATGGTCTCTCCTGCCCGGGCTGGCTTTGAACCACGATCCTCAGATCTCAGCCTCCTGAGTAGCTAGGATTACAGGCGAGAGCCACCAGCGCCCGGCTTGAAACCCTTTTGTATAATAAAATACTGACACCAGAAAAAGGAGTTAACATTAAACAGTAAGGTGATTTAAAAGCATCCCTGCAAGACCTCACAAATTAGTCTTATAATTTCAGACAATTACATACATTGCAATACATCATTATATAAATGTGAAATCTGTTGGTTCAGAGATGCAAATAAAATGCTCCTTTGCTCAGTATAGATGAGGTACGATCATCCTTTCGTTTCTTCCCTTCATGTAAAATTCAACTCTTGTCACCTTAATACTCTAAACTACATTTTTTTTTTTTTTGGTACTAATACTAGGACTTGAATTCTGGGGGTTGGATGCTGTCCCTGAGCTTTTTGTGTTCACGGCTAGTGCTCTACCACGTAAGCCACAGATCCACTTATAGCTTTTTGGTGGTTAATTGGAAATAGAACTCTCACAGACTTTCCTGGTCATGTGGGTTTTGAACCATGATTCTCAGATTTGATTTCAGCTAGGACTATAGGTGTGAGCCACCAGTGCCTAGCAAACTACATTATTTTTATGCATGATGACGTTAATAAAACCACAAACATTCACCTAAATATACACAGGAAAAAATACCTCAGCCATGGTTTATAGGACTTGGAAACTGACATTTAGAGCCCAAAATGATATAGCATGTTTTTACTTTAAATGACTAGAACTATATGAATAAAATCAAATGATGAATAAAGTTTAAAATAAAATTTAAAGACTTGATTTTTAAGTATTTTTCAAAGGCAGCTGTACATATTAGAATATCATTAAAAGTTCACATAGCACATAGCTTACAATCAGTTCAACAATTAGTTAAAAAAAACAACCTTTAAGATACTAAGTAGTTTTTTTTTGAGAACAGTAAGTAAAAATCTGGCTGATTTCTTTAATCATACAATATGGTTTTTAAATCCAGATTTTTAAATTTTTTTTAAAAAAGAAAATTAAAAAAGACTGCAGGGCTGGAAAGGTGGCGCTTGCCTTGCATGCATGAGGCCCTGGGTTCAATTCCTCAGCACCATGTAAGCAGAAAAGAGCCAGAAGTGGCGCTGCGGCTCAAGTGGTAGAGTGCTCGCCTTGAGCTGAAGAGCTGAGGGACAGTGCCAAGGCCCAGAGTTCAGACCCCATGCCATGACCAGCAAAAAAAAAAAAGACTGCAATTTTCAATCCAAAAAGGCATACACACATATTTTCAAAAACAAAAAATGAACAAAAAAGAATGTAAAGTCAAGAAAATTATTCTATTTTGGCTAATAGTTTTAATTTTTTTTTCAGTTTTGAGAAAGTTAGAAACAGCTAAAAAGAAAATGTAAAATAAACTGACTGCTAAGTCCTTTGCTGCCTTATTCAACAAGAAAATTAAAACCTGCTAAGAAATGTGGATCTGTCACTTTTCAAAGCAGACTTATTTTTACAGTATGACTGTGTCTGGACAAGAAAAGCTTTATACTAAGCAATGAACAAAGTGTCTACAATCTCCAACATGGAGGCTTCTCTGCTACAATTTCCTCATGTGGCAGCTAAAGTTGCCTAAATGCTATGACACCACCATAAGGTAGAGCACTTTGCAGAATTGTTCTCACAATTCAGTAATGTTATAAACATTTCAGCTCCAACATAAGCACTTGGGGAAAAAACCCCACAGTATTGGCTGGGTGCTTACGCCTGTAATCCTAGCTACTCAGGTACCTGAGATCTGAAGAACTGCACAAGCCTAGGAGAAAAGTTTGCTAGAATACAGCTCCAAAATAACCAGTAAAAAGTAGAGCTGGGGGTATGGCTCAAGTGGGAAAATGCCAGCCTAGCAAGGTCAAAGCCTGACCTGAAATTCTAGTAATCTAAATAATAAACAACCCACAGTATTAACCAGTAAAGCCTCAGTTTCTCTCTGCTGTTCTCACTGTGACACAGCCAAGAAAGTAGAGGGCAAGAATTTGCCTACTACATTCAACCTTCTTTTCCCTATCCCCATGTCCTTTCTGAAGAAGGAGTTCTAGAGTTGGATATCAGGAAGAGAGCAGTTAGCAGCTCTTCTGCCCAAGGCAGCACTAGAAACTGGAAGTAAAACAGTCCCTTTACACACAGAACTGCATTTCACCTCTTACCTTTGTACCTGCCATACAACTGTTCCAGCTTCTTCTGGTCCACAGTGTTCCTCATGGACTCCTGAAGGAGCGTGTCTGGGTTTTGGAAGAAGCTGTCTGTGGCCTCATCTAGTTTCCAATCATTCTGAGTGAGGCAGTAGATAGCAGTTCTTTCCCCGGCTTGAGTGCATGCCATAAACTGGCGGACCTTGTCCTTCTGAGATGACTTGAGCCTATGCTTTGGGATGCAAAAGCAGAAAACCCAGTGAAGCCACTCCAGAGTATGTCTGTCTCTATTTTTAAGGCCTGTATTTAACTGGACAACATTTCTGAGTTGTTAGGTAACTCAGATTCATTTCAGAATTATAGGAAGCCAAACCTGTTATTCATCAGTTAAGACTGCATAGTCTTCTGAAAACTGAAACGTATCTATAGTAACAAATATGTAAAGCTTCAAAAAATTATGAGAACATTTTAGCAGTCTCTATTAACACATATCTAGCTCTTGACAAGGCAGAGAGCTGATGTCATCACCCAGTGCATGCAGGGTCTTTGGCTTCCATTATTAAGTTCAGGATCTAATGCATAGGAGGCTGTGCCATTTAGAAATGTCATTGTTTCAAGTTTTTCCCAGAACCACATACAACCAAAGATTCTTAGAGGAAATTTACAAAAGTGCCACAAACAGGCATAAAGTCTGTTTATGACAAAATGAAAGTGATAATGCTAGTAACAGGAGGTCTGCATATGTGAAGCAGAAAGAAAAAGGAAAGGCTGGGGGTAGGTGAATAAACAAACAAAAACTGCCAAGTAACCTTACTATATATAGTGTATAATGAAACAGAATAGCATCTTCATACTTCCAGATTAGAGTGGTTAAGTTTCCACTTCTCCAAGACAACTTGATGAAAGTCATTGAGAGTAAATGGCTTTCAAATTCAAAGTCAAAACAGCCTCCAAAATTCACTAGAGCTTTTTTAAAAAATTGCTGTTTATCCCTCAGTGCATCAATCTAGGGCTTCATACATGCTACACAAGCACTCTACCACTGAGCTTTATGTATACATCCCCAGCTTCGAGGATGGATATACTTTTTTTTTTTTCTGTCAGTTATGGGGCCTGAACTCTGGGCCTGGACATTGTCC